>NW_028317912.1:2694000-3367500 GCF_062004578.1 Staurois parvus
AGAGGACAAGGGGGCACTCTTTATGTCTGGAGGAAAAGAAGCTTAATCTCCAAACACGGAAAGGTTTCTTCACAGTGAGAGCTGTGAAAATGTGGAATAGACTCTCTCAAGAGTTGGTTCTGGCCAGCTCAGTGGATTGCTTTAAAAAAGGCTTGGATTCTTTCTTAGATACACAGAATATAACTGGTTAATAACAGTTATAGGTAAAGTTGATCCAGGGAATATCCGATTGCCTCTTGGGGGATCAGGAAGGAATTTTTTCCCCTGCAGGAGCAAATTAGATCATGCTTTGCTGGTTTTTTTTTACTTCCTCTGGATCAACTGTGGGTATAGGACTATAAATTTATTTATTTTTTAATGGTTGAACTGGATGGACTTTTGTCTTTTTTCAGCCAGACTAACTATGTAAATAGCCCTCCTTGCAATTCCAATCCCAAAGCTAACCACACATACAGTATTTACAATTTGACTGTACAGTTTCTGTAAATTCTTCTTTAGATTTACCAACAACAATGTAATGTGAGGGCCCACATGAATCCTTTTAGTTTATATAGGGTATATAGGCCTTTTTTGTCACACAGGGGATCACTGACCATATCTAGGAGATTTGGGGAATCCTGGGACAAAGGAACATGATGACTGGAGCATATTGGAAGATTAGGGCAGGGAAGGAAAGTAAATCTGAACCCATTGCAGACACATAGGAGAACAGGTACCAAGTCAGGAGAGAAAAACAGAGCTGCACCACATTGCCAACATATTATGATTGGTTTTCACTGGGGTGCAGGGACCAGAAACATGTGGTCCTGATGAATGCCATTAAACGTTTCGGTAGTCAATTTCAGTTTTCAAATCAGAATTGCATGGCTCAACACCTGAAGTCAGCAGTTGTTACTCCAGGGTATTTTCTGAGTCTCTAGGTGGCTTGACAGTATCTTTCACAGTCTACAGTGCCTGAACGTTGCCTGAACGTTGCACCCATATATTTATCCCAAGTTTTAGTGGACTTGGTGCTTGTGCAGTACTCCAGTTGCAGAGTTCTGAAATATTTTTGAAATGCTGCTAAAGTTCACAGTTCTCAGGTCAGAAGTTACTTGTTCAAGGAGCAGTGTCCACAGATAGGTAGTTTATTGGATTATATGGAGCAGCATGAATCAAGACCCACATGGGCCATTCTTCTGACAAAGTACTTTAAAGTGTTACTAAACCCACAACAGTAAAATCAGTCTGTATATGCAGTAAAGCATGCTTGTTATACTCACTGTGGAACCTAAAGGGTTAATTCTCTGCATAGTGTAAAAACGCTGTTTGATTCTGTCTTCTCTGATCCACCCCTTCTTCCAGTGTCCCCCTCTTATCTCCTGATAAGACCTATCATGTGGAGTCACTCTGCACATGCTCAGTTTGGTATGTATTGCTAGAGAGTTTTTTTTATTTTCTTGGGAGAGTGCATGTGATCAGCACAGGGCCAATCAGCACTGTTCAGACAGCGGTCAGGGGTTCTGCATCCTCCTAGGGCAAAAAGAAAACTCCTACAAGCTTTAACCAGTGCTCTGCTGAACACTGATAGAAGTCACAAGACTGCTATATACTGCTGATGAGAAAAGGTATTTATCAGTTTATATTTACTAAAATAATTTCACTTCCATGTTCTGTGTGCTGTGGGAGACCAGATAAAGTGATTGCAGCATCCTGGGTTTAGTAACACTTTAAGCTCCAGTAAGTAAATACTGTATTTTCTTTTTTGCCATGTTCCACAGCTCAACAACCATATTTTCTTACAAACCAATACATAACCTCTTATGGAAACAAATCTGCTTTGTCCTGGACTCTGCTACTCTTACAGATGGGATTCAGCATTTGCATCACAATACATTTTAAGTGTGATGACTTATTTTCCAGTAAAACTAATATAATAAGGCTTCCTTCCAATGAAACCAACTGTGACATTGGCACTCTAATCCTCACCAAGCACAAAGATTTTCCAGTTCAAGAGACAACAATCTAAAGTGTCAGCAGAATGACAGTGATCATTGCTGGGCTTGGTTTACTGTAGAATTAACCCTTTGCACACACAAACAATAGTCGCCATCATACAGTTTCATGGGAACAGATATTGTTTGTGTTTGTTACAGTACCTGATGCAACAATTCTGATCTTTAGGAAATGTCTTTAACACTCACTGCTATGCAGACATGAGGTTAACAGAGTTTAATATATGGTAACACTCCTTTACTGGCAGGGATTCTTCCTTTCCAATTTAGAGAGAAAGTTTAATGATTTTTTTTAGGAAAGGAAGAAAAACTATGCAAAATATTTAAAGAAAAAGAAATTACAAATTAGACAACAACAATAGTAAAATAAACTGTATTAAGAAGAAAAAAACAACTTCATTTTTACCTGGTCTTTGGTTTGGGCAGAGTCCAATGGGTGTCCAACCTGCAGCCCTCCAGATGTTGCGGAGCTACAAGACCCAGGAGGCATTTCAAGGCAGGTCCCATGAGACATTGCAAGGCTGGCAGTTGCAAGCATGACTGCCAAGGGGCATGATGGGACTTGTAGTTCCTCTGGAGGGCCGCAGGTTGAACACCCATTCTGAGTCATTGGCCCACACAGATGACGCATAGTGTTCGTAACTATCATAACTATGATGGTAAATTAAGAGCTGCAGGTACAGCAATTTTATTGTTGGCCCAGTGCTTCTGCTATAGGGTTCAATGACATTGGGTCAGTGCCCTGGCAAAGACGATGCGACTAGAATGTTGTAATGGAATTTATGGAAGCCTGCTTCATGTCTCAAGCTTGTTGTATTGTAGTGGGGGTTCTTTGAGATGTGTCTCACACACATTATTTCAAATATAATTGTCTGCTGCTAACTTGCACATTTTGGTGAAAAGAGGGTGCACTGCATTCGGTATTACACTTCATGACAAATGGCGCTATTTTTCAATGGGATTTTTATGGGTATTTTGTTTATGCTACTGTCACCAATGATAATGGTGCCCCTTTTAGCACCACTAACACCAATAATGTGAAACTTTATAATGAACCTGTGCCCAGACTTTGGATATATAAATATTTACTTATGCTTAAATGAGGAACAAGGTGAGCTGAGCTGCTGAGAGAATGACTCCAATGACTTCAATGCTTCTGCTGTGAACTCTGAGAATCAATTTCTCCACAGTATCTGTAACTACAGGGGTCAATAAGGCCTTGTTTATGCTTACTTCAAAATGTTGCAAATTACAAGCTTTTTTTTTAAAGTACTCTGAATGCCAATCAAAGCACCTATCACTAAAAAAATAGTTACCTTACAGTCCTGTTCACACTGTTGTGTTTGCTTTGTTTCAAAAATTATACCCCATGCCACTTTTTTGGTGCTTCAAAGCATCTCCAAAGCCTCTATAGAAGTCTATTACAACACTCGCTAGCAGTACCTGCAACTTTTGAGGGCATTTATTCAGAGTTAGCTTAGCTTTGTTTTGGAAGTATGAGATATCCCAGGATCAACCTGGAAACCAACAAACGAACCAGAAAGATATCATCAGCAGTCACTTCTGGTTCATGTGTATATATTCTGGGAAAGCATGCATCGCATCTGGTGTGCAGCATGGAGCAGCAGGAAGGTGATCGAAGTCCGGAGTGAATCAGAGCAACTAGAAGACGGCACACATGGAGGTACAACACTGGAACATTATAGTGGAAGGTGAGCAAGGACCAGAGAGAGAGAGAACAGAGCAGCAGAGAATCAGCAGAGCTGGGGGACTGAAGCAGGAGAAACAAACAGATTTCACAAGAGGTGAGCAGCATGGGCGTTATATAGCAGGAGGTGAGATGAGACTGGAAAGAGAGAAGACTGAGTGGAGAAGAATCGGTAGAGCTGAGGGACTGAAACTAACAGATTTCACACATGGTGTGCATCACGGGAGCAATATAGCTGGAGGTGAGCAGAGACCAGAGAGAGAGGAGGATCAGCAGAGGTGAGGGTTACTGTTAAGTGGAGAATCAGTAGAGCTGGGGGTTACTGTTGAGCAGAGGATCAGCAGAGCTCGGGGATTATTACTGAGTGGGGGATCAGCAGAGCTGGGGGGTACTTCTGAGTGGGGTATTAGCAGATGTCATGTACCTGGATAGTGAGCCTGACGTGAAGAGGCAGGCTTCCCGTACAACTCCGGCTCAAGGACTGCTGATGGTGAGACAGCGGTCGCAGGGGCACGGTGGGGTATGAGTGCCTGTGATCAGTCCGGTAATAGCAGGTGAGCTGAGGAGTTGTAGGCCAGGAGCAGGGTGTGGATATGGCCGTGCGGGATGGATGGATGCTGGAGCACAGCGTGCTGAGGATACAGGGTCAGACGAGCCGGGTTCGGTATTGGTGAGGCAGATCAGGCTTACAGCGGCAGGAGGAAGAGTAGTCGGGTCACAGGCTAGGTTCAGTAACGGAAGATCGATCAGACAGGAGCAGACAGAAGAATAAGCCAAAGACAAGCCAGAGGTCAGGGCAGGAAGCAATCAAACAGAGATCAGGAACAGGCTGGTTTGGTATCAGGAGTCAATCACGGGAATCAGGGAACACGAGCAGGGAAAAGACCATCCGGCAATGAGACAACTACAGCAGACAGTTTAAATAGCCCTTTTGGCGCCAGCATTAGTGACAGGCATGCACCCACATGCCTGCACATCTGTTCGGCTTGCAAGGACTCTGCCCATGCACATATTTGTGCGCCGTGGAACCTCACCTGCACTATGGGCCGGCCTTTCCTAACAGCAGAGCTGGGGGTATTACTAAGCAGGGGATCTGCTGAATAAGGGTACTAATGGGCTTGGGATCTACTTAGCCCCTTTAAATAAAATTTGCCAGGCTTCATTAAAGCTTCAAAAAAGCATCACAGACATATCACAGAAACATGAAAAAAAGTAATAAATGCATGTTGAAGCAGTAAGTGCCATAATATGTGTTAAAATCACAGCAAGTGTAAACAAGCCGTAACTATAAAATTTCATATAATTTGTTTAGGCTAAACTCCTGTGCACATAGACATCTTTTAGACTGTATTTCCTTTAAATATCCTAAACTTTGTCACTGGAATAGGACTAGAGGGGACTCTTCTAATGGAAATACCTATCTCAGTGACAACTATCCGAGGGGAGATTCTTCCTCAGTTTGGAGAGATTTCAACTCACTTTCTGTTGTGTTTGTTCTGAAGGGAAATTTCTGTACCAGGACACAGACAGTAACATAAAAAAAAGAAAAAGAGAAAACCGATGTAGGTTTTAATTACAGTATCATCTGTTTCACAACAGAAGCAAGGCAAGCCAAACCTAAAGAGCAATTTTTGTTGACTTTATTTTGGGTAATATTGGACCATCACTATCTCAGTCTGAATTCTATATGGTTTTAGTGTGCAGACCCAGGAAGCAGTTTTTATTTTGTAGGTTTAACCAGTGCCTACTCTATCCAAAACATTTAAAAAGTTGTAGATATATATATTATTATTATGATTATACAGTATTTATAAAGAGCCAATAGTTCGCTCAGCGCTGTACATTACAAAGGGGGACAGAACATGTGACAGAACAATACCAATACAATGCAAAATATGACGGGATCAAGGGCCCTGCTCTTTCGAGCTTACAATCTAGGAGGGAGGGGATGGTGGCACAGGAGGAGATAGCTGTGGGGGATGTAGTGGTAGGAAGAGTGGAGGAGGTCGGCAAGTTAGCAGGGGGTGGGGTATGCTTCCCTGAAGTGATGGGTTTTCAGGGTGCGCCTAAAGGAGAGGAGAGTAGGTGATAATCTGATGGGTTGGGGCAGGGAGTTCCAGAGGATGGGTGACACCCTGGAGAAGTCTTGGAGGCGGGCATGGGAGGAGGAGACCAGGGAACTAGAGAGGAGGTCTTGTGAGGAGCGGAGTGTGCGTGCTGGGTGGTACTTGGATATTAGGTCAGTGATGTAGTTCGGGGCAGTGTGGTGGACGGCATTGTACGTCACTGTTAGGATTTTGAATTTGACCCGTTGCGCAACCGGAAGCCAGTGGAGGGATTGGCAGAGGGGGGTGGCGGAGATGGAGCGGTTGGAAGGGTGAATGAGTCTGGCTGCCATATTCTGGATCGACCGAAGCGGGGATAGCCAGCGGCGAGGCAGGCCAGTAAGGAGGGAGTTGCAGTAATCGAGTCGTGATATGATGAGGGAGTGGATGAGCTTTTTAGTGGTTTCTGGGGTTAGGAACGTGCGTATTTTGGTGATGTTGTGGAGGTGGAGTCTGCACAAGCTTGTTAAAGATTGGACTTGGGGCTGGAAGGATAGGTTGGAGTCCAGAATGACACCATGTACTCTGGTCTGCGGGGCGGGTTTGATGGTGGCGTTGTTGGACATGATGGAGAAGTCAATAGAGGGTGGTGTCCGGGCTGGGGGGAAGACAAGAAACTCAGTCTTGGAGAGGTTCAGTTTAAGGAAGTTGAGCGACATCCAGTCAGATATGTCCCTCAGTAGGTGTGTGATTCGGGCAGAGACTGAGGGGGTGAGGTGGGGGGGTTGAGAGATAGATTTGCGTTGGCATATAGGTGGTAGTTGAAGCCGTGAGAGTGTATGAGTTGGCCAAGGGAGGAGGTGTAGATGGAGAAGAGAAGGGGCCCGAGGACGGAGCCTTGAGGGACCCCAACAGAGAGAGGGAGTGAGGGGGAGGTGGTAGCATTATAGGTAACGCTGAAAGAGCGTTGTGACAGGTAGGATGAGAGCCAGGAGAGAGCAGAATCTCTGAGGCCGAGGGAGTATATATTTAACTATCATTGCTCATGGAGCCACACCTAGTTATCGTCTTTGTATACTTTTAACTTTCAGATTTAAACTATGGCTCTCTGTCCCTGCACTAAGCACAGTAAGTCTTCTTTGAGATGCACACCCTAGTCCAATACTACTAGATGTCAAACATGGCCTGCAGGCAAGAAAACCTACAAATGTTTCTATAGTAGAAGCATTTTCCTAGGAAAGAGAATACTAAAGCAAGACAACTACAGAGAGACCGTTAGCTGCATATAAGAAACTTTCGGAAACAAAAAATAACTGTTACAAGGAAGAGGATGCCCAAACCTTTACCCGTCCATGTTATATTTTTTTTTTTTGTCTCTTGATATAAATAAAAGTTCTACTGCAAAGGTTGTGCAAACTTCCTTTTACTATGAATAATCCCCAAAAATTACTTGACCCAAACTTTTGCACAATGCCATAGAGATGCTTGCCCACAGTCATACACGTGCTTGGATGATTTATGAGTGGATGTTGTTGCTTTGTGGGTTGTGGGAAAAGCTGAGTCACCCATAGGAAACCAATGCTAGCGTAGAAACAAAACTTAACAAACTCCTAAAAAAGTTTTCTATTTAAATTCAGGATCTCAGTGCTGAATGTCAAGAATACTAATTAATTTAATGATTTCCACTTTAAAACTATAGCTTCAGTTAATTCCCCTGTCCCCAACAGTACACACTTTCTTTTCTTATGATGTTCTGTTTGGCTGCTGGCAGTGAAGTGAACTAGCTAGTACTTCTGGGTGTGGGGGAGCATGTGACTTATTCCCTCTTCTCCCTTGTGAGAGCATTTATGCTTGGTGACTAGCTTTGTTCTGTAGTGCTACCCCCTAAAGAGCCACTGGATTTTTGGGTCCCCTACTCCTGCAACATGCATTTTTTTCAACTTTCTTGCAGAGACAATGACCAGTGCTTAGGCTTGTTTTTGCCGTTTTATTAAGGGTAAAAAACTTGGCTAGGGATTGGATATTATGGGATGCCCAACTTGACTTGGTGAAACAACTTAAGCACAAACTTCCTACACAATGTACAAGAAAATTGGATCCTGGACATTACTCTTGTCGGAGTGATATTAGTCTCTTTAAGGATCAGTACCATTGTTACTTAAAGGAGCACTAGATCCCCTTGAATGAACTCTCAAAGCTCAAGTAAGCAATACCACCAGCCCATCTGCTTGCGTTGAAGATTGTCCCAGAGCAGGGGATTTAGGTAGCTGTGACATTGTCCTGATGAAAGCTTGCTGGGTATTGCATCTGGCAGCCCTCTCCCTTGTAGGCTCTAGAGGTGTAGACGTACTCACATTGTCCCCAGTATCCTGCTGCTATGGCTGAGACTGTTTCCAGACCTTTTGCTGAACTAATCTTCTCAGGCTAGGCAGACTGTATGCTTCTTTAGCTTCCTTTCCTTCCCTCTCCTTCTTTAGCTTCAGCCTGGAGGCAGAGCCCCCTGCCCCGGGGGACTCTCACAGGCCTCACAGTCCTGACCAGACTCCCCTGCTGGTTAGGCTAATATTTGTAGGCCCATCTCACCACACTGCCAGGCCTCCTGTCCGGGATTGGTCAGACTCCCATACATATGCAGATCACCACTTCTTTGCCTCCACCCACTAGCTTTTAGAATCTTCAGGAACCTTCTAGAGCCAGGGAGGTACCAGTTAGGTTAGTTAGGGGGCACGTTTAATGGAGCTGCCTTGATTGTGGCTTCATATGAATATAAACATGTATGCAACAAAAACCTGTATTTCTAATCTAAATTGTTGAAACAAATTCATTAGAGTTTTTGTGATGACTAGCTGGTCAGTGCGATAGGCAATTTTTGTATTGTTCAGTGTATTGCACCTTTCCTTTTGCTGGTTAAAAATTTATTTAAGCAGCTGCCAGATTGGCTAGATTTTAATCCTCTCTACTTTTATGCCAAATAAATGAAAACATTTTGGCAGCAGTTTCTCTTTAATGTAGTATACTTAAAAGGGCAGGATAAGTGGAGATTTTCCCTCTCCCCACCCCTTATTTTATTAAAGAGTATGGGGTATATTTTAAAAGGTACATTCACGTTACTAAACATATTTTGAGCAATATAAAATATTCAGGTATGAAATATGACTAAAACATGGTGAAAATATATCTGTAGCCATAGCAACCTATACAGATGGGACAGTATGAAAGAAAATTGTACTGTACATATACTTATGAATGAGAGGATATGAAGTAAACATGGGGATTCCAAAACCAACAGAAAAACGGATGTTTATTTGAATTACACAATGCAAAATGTGCAGGGAATCTCCAATCTCTATTACATAAAAAACAACTGCATTAGATGTCCTAAACAATGCCAGGGGCTACAGACCCAACAGACCAAAATAATAATTCTGCAGAATGTTTATAGACTTAGACAGACTTCTTCAGAATTAGGGAACTAAAGAAACTTGTGATATAAGGATATTATGGAATCATAAACTGTAAACAGAGCTGTATTTAGCATAATGGCCAAGGGGTCAGAGCCAGGGGTTGGGGGTTAACTCCAAACCTCAAAGTGTACATTTTGGGATAACTTTTACTTTGATTCCCTCTTCTGGACACTTCTGGGCATTTGTGACTAAATTCAGCAAGAGCCTGTGTTGGGAAGATGAGAAGAGTCAGATGGCATTTCATAGTTCAAGTAACTCTGTCATCATCATTCTGAGGAGCTATGGCCACCAAAGAAATTTTCAGCATCCAACATATTTCCCTTAGTGTGCAATGTGGTTCCACCTTTAGGCTATTACATCACCATTTGCACACCTCAAATTGTGTCCGATGTTGATGATTGGTCAGTGGCTATAGTTCTTCAACAGGGCAAAGATGGGAGTCGCCACCTGCTAGACAAGAAGACATTATGATCCTTTTTTGCAGGAAAATTTTTTAACAATTGCGACAAAGTCACTTTCTGTAAAAGATGAAACCATCTTTCCTTTCTTTTTTGTCTATGCCCCACGGGGGAAAATTGAGATGCAAAGGAAATGAAAAGGAATTCTTTACAAGGTGGTAGGAAATACCTTTTCAGATATCTGTTACCATGATTGGAAGTTTTCCCCTCACCTCCTGTTACTGTGATAACTGTAAAATTTTAGATTTCCCATTAGTTTCTATACCAGAGATAATGGTCACCAAGACAAATAGAGAGGGGGATTCCCCCCAAGCGGAGTCAGAGACAGAGCTTAATTCTGACAGGTTTTTCTCATTCCCCACTCTAACTAAGAAAAA
This sequence comes from Staurois parvus, assembly GCF_062004578.1. Lineage (NCBI taxonomy): Eukaryota > Metazoa > Chordata > Amphibia > Anura > Ranidae > Staurois > Staurois parvus. Next base: position 2,704,047 of record NW_028317912.1, read on the forward strand.
AAGGGTTTGGCTTTACAAACAGTTTAATCACTGAAGAATATTTGCCCACGCTAGTGAATAATGCAGCAAGGAAAAAAAAAGAAAATTAATTTTAAAAAAAAGCAAAATATCACATACCTGTATAGCCTCAGTGGATTCTGCAAACACTTTTTTAAGCAAAGCAATTAACCCAAATTCATGAATCATAATGTTTCTCCTAGAGATCTTAATAGCATGATTATATGGGAAATATGCCATAATTAAAATAGGTAATAAATTATGACTCTTGCTTAAAAGTCTAACAGTTACACGTCAAAGAAACCCCATGCAGTCTTCATACATAAACAAAGCAAAACATTGATTAATATTCTTCCATTAAGTATATAACAAATTTATATGTGCATTTGAAAGCTGATTTTTTAGCATACATTAAAAAAGTTTTTATGCTTCTTCTGTCCGCTCGCCCTTCCAAAATTGCACATTTTTTTCAGTGGAAATACCATTTCTTGCAATTAGATTTCTGGCCTTTTTTTGCATGCACTGGGTTGATTTACAGCTTCCTGGAATCCCAGAAGGTTGTGTTTCCCTAATTCCAAAAACAATGTGATATTTTGCACCTGCATAGATGAGTGCTGTATATGCCATGTATTTGGGGGAAATGAAGAAATGCCAGAAATTTGTTTGTGCATATGCAAGATCTAGATCTGGCATTAAATCATCACCAAAAAAAAAATACAAAAGAAACAGCTAGCTCTCATTGACTGCATACAAGAAGATAGGATAACACTGCCAAGTCCTTTATTGTATATATATCCAAGTCCTTTATTGTATATTTATCCAAGTCCTTTATTGTATATTTATCCAAGTCCTTTATTGTATATATATCCAAGTCCTTTATTGTATATATATCCAAGTCCTTTATCTTATATATATCCAAGTCCTTTATTGTATATTTATCCAAGTCCTTTATTGTATATATATCCAAGTCCTTTATCTTATATATATCCAAGTCCTTTATTGTATATTTATCCAAGTCCTTTATTGTATATATATCCAAGTCCTTTATTGTATATTTATCCAAGTCCTTTATTGTATATTTATCCAAGTCCTTTATTGTATATATATCCAAGTCCTTTATCTTATATATATCCAAGTCCTTTATTGTATATTTATCCAAGTCCTTTATTGTATATATATTCAAGTCCTTTATCTTATATATATCCAAGTCCTTTATTGTATATATATCCAAGTCCTTTATTGTATATATATCCAAGTCCTTTATCTTATATATATCCAAGTCCTTTATCTTATATATATCCAAGTCCTTTATTGTATATATATCCAAGTCCTTTATTGTATATATATCCAAGTCCTTTATAGTATATATATCCAAGTCCTTTATCTTATATATATCCAAGTCCTTTATTGTATATATATCCAAGTCCTTTATCTTATATATATCCAAGTCCTTTATTGTATATATATCCAAGTCCTTTATCTTATATATATCCAAGTCCTTTATTGTATATTTATCCAAGTCCTTTATTGTATATATATATCCAAGTCATTTATCTTATATATATATCCAAGTCCTTTATCTTATATATATCCAAGTCCTTTATTGTATATATATCCAAGTCCTTTATTGTATATATATATCCAAGTCATTTATCTTATATATATATCCAAGTCCTTTATCTTATATATATCCAAGTCCTTTATTGTATATATATCCAAGTCCTTTATTGTATATATATCCAAGTCCTTTATCTTATATATATCCAAGTCCTTTATCTTATATATATCCAAGTCCTTTATTGTATATTTATCCAAGTCCTTTATCTTATATATATCCAAGTCCTTTATTGTATATTTATCCAAGTCCTTTATTGTATATATATCCAAGTCCTTTATTGTATATATATCCAAGTCCTTTATTGTATATATATCCAAGTCCTTTATTGTATATATATCCAAGTCCTTTATCTTATATATATCCAAGTCCTTTATCTTATATATATCCAAGTCCTTTATTGTATATATATCCAAGTCCTTTATTGTATATATATCCAAGTCCTTTATCTTATATATATCCAAGTCCTTTATTGTATATATATCCAAGTCCTTTATTGTATATATATATCCAAGTCATTTATCTTATATATATATCCAAGTCCTTTATCTTATATATATCCAAGTCCTTTATTGTATATATATCCAAGTCCTTTATTGTATATATATCCAAGTCCTTTATCATATATATATCCAAGTCCTTTATTGTATATATATCCAAGTCCTTTATTGTATTTATATCCAAGTCCTTTATCTTATATATATCCAAGTCCTTTATCGTATATATATCCAAGTCCTTTATTGTATATATATCCAAGTCCTTTATTGTATTTATATCCAAGTCCTTTATCTTATATATATCCAAGTCCTTTATCTTATATATATCCAAGTCCTTTATTGTATATATATCCAAGTCCTTTATCTTATATATATCCAAGTCCTTTATTATATATATATCTATATATATCCAAGTCCTTTATTGTATATATATCCAAGTTCCTTATCATATATATCCAAGTCCTTTATTGTATATATATATCCATTTCCTTTATTGTATATACTGTATATATCCAAGTTCTTTATCATATATATATATCCAAGTCCTTTATTGTATATATATATCCATTTCCTTTATCGTATATACTGTATATGCCCAAGTCCTTTATCATGTATATATATGATATATATATATATTTTTATTTTATATATATCCAAGTCCTTTATTGTATATATATACAGTGGGGATCGAAAGTTTGGGCACCCCAGCTAAAAATTTGTATCAATGTGCATAAAGAAGCCAAGGAAAGATGGAAAAATCTCCAAAAGGCATCAAATTACAGATTAGACATTCTTATAATATGTCAACAAAAGTTAGATTTTATTTCCATCATTTACACTTTCAAAATAACAGAAAACAAAAAAATGGCGTCTGCAAAAGTTTGGGCACCCTGCAGAATTTATAGCATGCACTGCCCCCTTTGCAAAGCTGAGACCTGCCAGTGTCATGGATTGTTCTCAATCATCGTCTGGGAAGACCAGGTGATGTCAATCTCAAAGGTTTTAAATGCCCAGACTCATCTGACCTTGCCCCAACAATCAGCACCATGGGTTCTTCTAAGCAGTTGTGTAGAAAACTGAAACTGAAAATAGTTGACGCTCACAAAGCTGGAGAAGGCTATAAGAAGATAGCAAAGCGTTTTCAGATATCAATATCCTCTGTTCGGAATGTAATTAAGAAATGGCAGTCATCAGGAACAGTGGAAGTTAAAGCAAGATCTGGAAGACCAAGAAAAATATTAGACAGAACAGCTCGCAGGATTGTGAGAAAAACAATTCAAAACCCACGTTTGACTGCACGATCCCTCCAGAAATATCTGGCAGACACTGGAGTTGTGGTACACTATTCCACTATAAAGAGATACTTGTACAAATATGGTCTTCATGGAAGAGTCATCAGAAGAAAACCTCTTCTACGTCCTCAGCACAAAAATCATCGATTGAACTTTGCAAATGAACATATAGACAAGCCTGATGCATTTTGGAAACAAGTTCTGTGGACCGATGAGGTTAAAATTGAACTTTTTGGCCAGAATGAGCAAAGGTACGTTTGGAGAAGAAGGGGCACAGAATTTAATGAAAAGAACCTCTGTCCAACTGTTAAGCATGGGGTTGGATCAATCATGCTTTGGGGTTGTGTTGCAGCCAGTGGCACAGGGAACATCTCACGAGTAGAAGGAAAAATGGATTCAATAAAATTTCAGCAAATTTTGGATGGTAACTTGATGCCATCTGTGAAAAAGCTGAAGTTAAAGAGAGGATGGCTTCTACAAATGGATAATGATCCTAAACACACCTCGTAATCCACGGGGGATTACATCAAGAGGCGTAAACTGAAGGTTTTGCCATGGCCTTCACAATCTCCTGACCTCAACATAATTGAAAATCTATGGATAGACCTTAAAAGAGCAGTGCGTGACAGACAGCCCAGAAATCTCAAAGAACTGGAAGACTTTTGTAAGGAAGAATGGGCAAAGATACCTCAAACAAGAATTGAAAGACTCTTGGCTGGCTACAAAAAGCGTTTACAAGCTGTGATACTTGCCAAAGGGGGCAGTACAAGATATTAACTCTGCAGGGTGCCCAAACTTTTGCAGACGCCATTTTTTTGTTTTCTGTTATTTTGAAAGTGTAAATGATGGAAATAAAATCTAACTTTTGTTGACATATTATAAGAATGTCTAATCTGTAATTTGATGCCTTTTGGAGATTTTTCCATCTTTCCTTGGCTTCTTTATGCACATTAATACAAATTTTTAGCTGGGGTGCGCAAACTTTCGATCCCCACTGTATATATATATATATACACACACACACACAAGTCCTTTATTATATATATATATATATATATATATCCAAGTCCTTTATCGTATATATATCCAAGTCCTTTATCGTATATATACGTATATATATATATATATATATATATATATATACATACACACAAGTCCTTTATTGTATATATATATATATATATATATCCAAGTCCTTTATCGTGTATATATATATCCAAGTCCTTTATCATATATATACGTATATATATATATATATATATATATATATATACATACACATACACACAAGTCCTTTATTGTATATAGAAAACAACATGTTCAACTCATTTTCCTATTGTACAGTATATATTAAGCAACATTGATATCTAACCCAGCTCCTTTATTGTATATAAGACACAACATGAATGTTCAAATCCTTTATTATATATAGGAAACAACATAAATGACATTATTATCAAACGCTTTCACTGTATATGTAGAAAACCTGAATTAATCAGTCAGAAGCATGCCATATTCTAAATATCTCTAGCTACCCAAGATGTTGTTTATAATATAAATTCAAGTGTAAGCTGTAGTGATTAAGGCTAGGTTCACACCTATGCAGGTTTCGTTTGAGCCGTTTATGCATTGCGTTTTGCGTTGCATTTTGCACCTACGTTTTTGACACATTTTTGCCACTTTTGTGATGCGTTTTGTATTATTATTTTAAGTTTTTTATTTTTTTTGTTGCTAGGCAGATATAAAATGCAAAACGCAGCAAAAACGCAGCAACAACGAAATACATGTTTTTCTGCAGCGTCTCAATTGAAGTCTATAGAACCAAGAACGCAACTTTTTGCATTCAAAAAAGTCCCTGACCCTTTCCAAAAACGCACCGGGTGAAAACGCGGAGATGTGAACATGTTCCATAGGAAATCATGTTAAATAGACTGTACTGCGCTTCTGCAAAACGCTGCAGAAAATGCTTAGGTGTGAACTTAGGGTAAAGCTGAATTCCAGGCAGGTGTACAGGACATACTGTAAGTGAAGGCAGCTCTGTATTGAGACACCATTAATAGTATTTTTGTTTAATACAAGCAGTGTAAACTTGGCGTTGATAACACTGGGCATCCAAGACATGTCTCTTGTGGGGGTGCCCCAAGCTCACAATGCTGCCACCACCAGCCAACAATGTTTTTTTTAATTAAACTTCAGGCTCCGCAGGGCCAATCCTAATGGAACAGCCAACAGACCTCAGATACACCACAAGGCTTGTGGCTCCATATTGGTATAATGTGTTCTGGGGGTAGTTGTATGGGAAAACGTGTACTGGGGATGGGATTTTGGAGGGGGGATAAATGTGTACAGATGTGTAATGGGGAAGGGGGATTAGTGAAGGGGGAAAGATGTGTACTGGGGGAGTTGGAGGGGAGAGATGTGAACTGGGGGAGTTGGAGGGGAGAAATGTGTACTGTTGTGGGGATGTATAGAAAGGGTGTTGAGGGGGGAAAAGATGTGTACTGAGGAGGGAGAGATGTGAACTGGGGGTGTTGGAGGGGAGAAATGTGTACTGTGGGGGGATGTATAGAAAAGGTGTTGAGGGGGAAAAGATGTGTACTGAGGAGGGAGAGATGTAAACTGGAGGCGGGGATGGGATGGAGGGGAAAAGTATGTGTAATGGGGTTAAAGGGGAGAGGTGTGTGTATTGGGTGTGGAGTTGAAGGGGGAAATTGTGTGCTGAATGGGGAGAGATGTGTAATGGGGGAGAGGTAGGGGAGAGATGTGTACTGGGGGAGTTGGAGGGGAGAAATGTGTACTGTGGGGGGGGGGAAGTATAGAAGGGGTGTTGAGGGGGAAAAGATGTGTACTGAGGAGGGAGAGATGTCAAATGGAGGAGGGGATGGGATGGAGAGGAAAAAGATGTGTGATGGTGTTAAAGGGGAGAGATGTGTGTGTACTGGGTGTGGAGTTGAAGGGGGAACATTATGTGCTGAATGGGGAGAGATATGTAATGGGGAGTTAAAGGGGGGAGAGATGTGTATTAAGGAAGGTTTGTAGGGGGAAGGGGGGGTTGTACTCGGAGGAGGGGTTGGGGGTAGATGTGTACTGAGGGGGAAGAGAAGTAAACTGGGGCTGTTGAGGGGGAAGCGATATGTACTGAGGAGGGAGAGGTGTGAACTGGAGAAGGAAAAGTAGTTGTAGTGAGTTCAGCAGCACAAGGGAGAAGCAGCACAAGGAGCATACTGATTGGAGGTCAGAGAAGAGCAACAGGGAGATGAGCCCATCAGTCTGATGTTCCTCCTTTCACAGCTCAGTCACAGGGTGAGGGTGGAGAGGAGACCTAGACGTGTTACTAAACTGCAGCAAGGATAAATCAGACCAGCACCCTTGCCAGGCAGGGCTATGTGGTGTGGCAGAGCTATTTAAATCTCAGTATGGGATGTACAGAAATAGACGTACTTTGACAATTAAAACAGCTCTCTCATGTATTTCATCTGTGTTGCTCATTGTTTGTCTGGAGTTCAATTGTAAGCCTGTGTTTATGTTGCTTGCAATGCCTACTGCATGTTAAATAAACCCTGATATGTGGCCCAGTTTCAGCATTATATGCCACAGCCCTCGCCCAATATTCTACATAGGACTAAACAGAGAAAGGACTCCATAGAGAAGATCATAACTGAGCCAGGGACAGATGGCACCTATGTTTTCAATGACATTCTTTAAAGCCTAAGTTCTGGTTCACACTAAATTCGAATTCAACGTGGTGCAATTTGGTCCAATTTAAAGCATAACTTCAAAGTAGCGCTGATATAGACACAGGTGCGATTTCAGTACCATATACCTTATCCACTTGCCCTCCAGAGGATTTACCCCAATGACCAGGCCATTTTTTGCAATGCAGTGCTGTGTTCCTTTAACTGGCAATTGCACGGTCATGCAACTCTGTACATATATGAAAGGTATGCCCCTTTTCCCCACAAATAGAGCTTTCTTTCAGTGGTATTTGCTCATTTATGCATTTTTATTTTTTTCGCTATAAACAAAAAAACTTGACAATTTTGAAAAAAAAAATCCCCACAATATTTTTGACTTTTTGCTATACAACATATCCAGTAAAAAAATTTACAAAATCTAATTTCGTCATACATTTAGGCCAAAATGTATTCTGCTGCATGTTTTTGCTACAAAAAAAATCCCAGTACATGTAAATGAATTGGTTTACATGAAAGTTATAGTGTCTACAAATGGCGATATATATTAGATTTTTTTTTAGTAATGGCGGAGATCAGCGACTTATAGTGGGACTACGGCGGGCATTTTGACACTGGGGGAATCTGACTAACTGCCACTGACATTCATGACACTAATACAGTGATCAGTGCTAATAAAAAGCACTGACACTGTGCTAATGACACTGGGCAGGAAGGGGTTAACATCTGGGGCGATCAACGGGTTAACTGTGTGCAGTTTTACTGTGTTTTGTGTGTGTTTTACTTGGGAAACATACTGTTGTGTATTTCACAGCAGCATGTTACTGCTGATAGGAGAGAGTCCTGTGTTTTTGACACACAGGTCTCTCCCCTGTCAGTGATACTTGGTGATCGCTGGCTGGCGGGGAATCTCTGGCCAGGACCTGGGGATAGACATCTGTAGCCACCAATGGCGGCGGGGGTAGGGCAGCGCGTGCACCTACCTGGAAATGCAAAATCATGTATATATACGTGATTTTGCGCAGCCCTGCTGCCCTGTAGCAGTAGTTCTGCTATAGGGCAGTAGGGAAGCGGTTATAGTCTATGAGAGTTAAATCGCACTGAAGTGGTGAAAAAGTAATGCAGGAACTATTTTTCAAGTCACATTACTTAAAATTGCACCTATTAAAACAGTGCCATAGAAATACATAACATGCGACTTCAGGTGCAGTTTGTAAATCGCATGTCGCACCTTATAGTCATAACAGTGTGAACCAGGGCTAAGTGCATGTAGGCAAGTGAAATATATTTTCTCAACTGCAGGTGGAACTCAACCTCAGAGGGAGAAAAAGGCAAGAGGAACCCAGCTCCTCTATGGTTTCCTGGGTCACAGGGGGCAACTATCCGATTGGATGCTGGCCTGGCACCCCATGTGAATCTGGGTCAGCCAGAATCTACTTTAGACCCTGGCTCCCAGGCTTGGCGCACATTTTGTATGTGGCTAGAGTAGGGACAGACATTTGTCTGTCAAGGACAGTGGTTGGCATCAGGGAATTGTTCCAGAGCAGTAGGGAAAGTTCAGGGACATGCCATCCTTCCTAGAAGCCTACCCACTTGGGTATGGCTCCTCAAGACAGACATTGTCGGCACACCTGAGACCTACTGCACTGATACATACCCTGTGAGTGTTCATGGTTGGGTGACCTTCTACAGCCTGTACTACAGCTTCTAGTAATTAAACATGATCTATGAATGTAGGGGGCCTATCAATCATCTGTCCATCCTTTATTCATAGATCCCACTTCAATCATAGAAGCTTTATTTATGAATGGAGCAGCTGGGCAGAAACGGCTGGCATAGTTGGACACTCTTGATGGGAGCTTGTAACAGCCTTTTAATCTATTATCCCCCACTACATGGGAATATTATGGTGGTGGGGATGGAGGGTAGGCATGGTTGGAGGAAGATTTCAACTAAAAGAAGAGGCATCCATACTGGCTTTAAGCAATGGGGAAATCAGCATCAGGGAAAACACAGGCAACACTGGGAAGAATTCCTATGGCTTCTGGCTTCCTTTTCTGGGCTCAGCTTCTCGAGTTCATTTCCTTTTTCATCTGGTGTTGATCTATGTCTATTAGTACAATGTCTTTGTTAGTACTATGTCTATTAGAACACAACAAGAGTTGTGTTCAAGCAAGCTGGTCACTGGACAGAGATGTGGGTAATCATATTTCCATTTGCCCAGGTTGTTGTTACAAGGGAAGCAGGGACCCTGCCATAAACTCAAGTGCCCTTAGTCTAAATGCAATATTTAAAAATAAAAACACAGCGCAAAAAAAATAGACAAATATAAATAAATAAATTTAAAAAAACATAAATGGAAAGTATATAAAATAATAATGTCCAAATCAAAGTGCAAAAATTAAAAGTTCCAATCCAAAAAGATGTATGAAGATATTCTAACTCCAAAGTGCTTCAAAGAAATAAAAACGTGCCGTGTGCAGAAAACTTCAGTGTATTAACACCATCCGTGATAACCAACATGTACTGCACTCACCAAATATAATGGACTCTCAAATGATTAAGAGTCAAATACACTTTTGTATATTAACCACTTCAAGTCAGGACACTTTTACCCCCTTCCTGTCCAGGCCAATTTCCAGCTTTCAGTGCTATCACACTTTGAATGACAATTGCGCGGTCATGCAACACTGTACCCATATGGAATTTTTAGCATTTTTTGGAGACAGATAAAGCTTTATTTTGGTGGTGTTTATTCAACACTGGGATTTTTTTTTTCTGCTATATAAATGAAAAAGTCCAAAAATTTTGAAAAAAAGTGTTTTTCTTATAAAATTTTGCTAATAAATAATCTTTCTTCATAAATCTTGGCTAAAATGTATTCAGTTATCTTTTCAGTAAAAAAAAAAACCCAAATTAGTTTATAACAAACAGACACTGTACTGTTTGTGGGGGGTGATGAAGATTTTTTTTACACTGATTGCTTTTACACCTATAAAGGCTGTAAAGGCAATCATTTCTCCTTCTCTTTGGCTGCATTCTTGCAGCCATTGAGAAATAATGTGTGAGCTGTCATTGGTCACAGCTTGTCACATGGTACAAGGCTGTTTTGAATAGCCTTGTACCATGTCACCTCTGTGATCATTCACAGATTTCACACGTAGTAAGCAATGATGTCAAAAGTGATATCTTGCTTACTACTCTTCATGTCATCACTGATTGGCCAATCAGTGATCACGATTGGGACCTCACACAGAGGTCCCGTATGACAATCTGTGTTCCACTGTGTCCAGTGCTGTGCGCTCCCAGGGAGCGCGCACAAGCAGGGAACATGGAGGTCGTTTATAAATGGCCCCCCGCCCCTGCACTGCTCCCGTCCGGACGTTTATATCCATGGGCCAGATGGGAAGTGGTTAAATATCCTGCCAATAGGGGTTTCCACTGCTCAGAAGGATGCTCCAATAGAAGGATTTCCCACACAATTTGATCAGTATAAAAAAGAAAAAAAACTGAGTGTAATATTGTCGAAAGAATTTAATTTCTAAGAATGGCTGCATGAATTGCACTCGCATGTTAAAACAATAACAATCAATTACATATGACCATCAAATTACTTTCTACCAATGAAGATTCCCATAGTGTGTGAACTGGCAGCTCAGATGCATCCTTAATCAATTTTTCATGCATAATAGAATAAAAATAAGGTAAAAAAGCAGTACACTTAATTAAAAAAGGGAAATACAACTCCTTGTTACTGGAAGTCAAGAAATATGAGATAATCCTGTGGTGAGAGCGTCTTTACCCTAAACACATGCATGCTCAAGTAATAATGTATTAATACAGTCAGAAAGCAGTGTGTCAGGCTGGGTACCCATGCTTCTTTCTACTTTACTGTCACATCCAACTGGACTACATAAAGGGCAGCCAGGGCATTGAGCTTAATCTTCGACTGAACCAATCACTGTCACAGGCATGGATGAAGGTCCTATATTTGCTGGAAATATCCCCCTGTACACAGTATACAGTAACCTCTTCATACCTGGAGTACTCTCCCATAGGCCTATGCTTTCTGTGGGTCAGATAGAAGCTCTAGAAGTCCAGCCGACACCTGATGCATGATACATGAGAAGGTTTTCTTTCACCGCCAGGCAGGGGACTCCTTTTCTTCTATCACCATCCCCTCCTGACCAGCTGTGGCTCCCAGATGAGCAGGTGCAAATTTTATGTTGTTGGCCCCAGGCAGTCATGTGCATAAAGGTCTTAAGCTGGGTACTCACCTAGCTTTAATGATGTATAATGTTTTCTTCTAAGAACCTCTCACACAGTGCTGCTTTCCTGAACTTCCAGTCAGGGACACACATAGCTAGTTGTCAGAGAAAAGTCACATGACCAATCTAACATCCACAAAGCAGCCTAAAAAATCAATTACATGTGATATATACAAATTTTTACTGTCTAGATTATCGCCATACTGTATATATTATGTGTATTCTATTACCAAAGTACAGGCAGGTGGAAGATTCCCCTTTAAGGGTTACTCCTTCTAGTGGTGGAATGGGGACATGGGGTGTTCCTTTAAAAAGAGGGAGGAGTTTCAGATTTGGGACTTCCATGGAGAGACTGCCTGATGCCACCAGAGAGAGTACCTGGAGGGCTTCTGTGTGCTCTCCTCTAGTAGGGCAGAAAGGAAATCTCTGAGAAAGGTCTGGACTATAAAATGAAAATGTTACTAAACCCACAACAATAAAATCAGTCTGTATATGCAGTAAAGCATGCTTGTTATACTCACTGTGGAACCTAAGGGGTTAATCCTCTGCATTGTGTAAAAAGGCTGTTTGATCCTGTCTTCTCTGCCCCTCCTCTTATTGAATTGACCACCTGATACAGACTGAATCTGTAGTCACATGCACATGCTCAGTTTGGTGTGTATTGCTAGAGAGGGTTTTTTTTTTCCTTGGGAGAGTGCATGTGATCAGCATATCCTCCTAAAACAGAAAGAAAACTCATCCTACAAGCTTTAACCAGTGCTCTACTGAAGTCACAAGACTGCTCTAACTGCTGATGACAAAAGGTATTTAGCAGTTTATATTTACTAAAATAATTGCATTTCCATGTTGTGGGTGCTGTGGGAGACCGGATACAGTGAATGCATTTAGCAGTGTGTATCATAAACAATTGCTATGTTTTTTTTTCTTTGAAAAATAATATTTTCACATATTTTTAATCCTTTGTGTCATTTCAGAGCTGCAGATAACCAACAATCTCTGCACTGACATTTAGGGGTTTATTTACTAAAGCTGGAGAGTCCAAAATCAGACTCCCTTCTGCATAGAAACCAATCAGCTTCCAGGTTTCATTGCCAAAGCTTCATTGAACAAGCTGAGGTTAGAAGCTGATTGGTTTCTATGCAGAAGGGAGTCTGGTTTTGGACTCTCCAGCTTTAGTAAATAAACCCCTTACTGTCTGAATACATGGACTGCAGCAAAGGCTTCATGTAATTACTTAGGGAGGTTTCCTGATGGTGACAGCAGTGGAACATGCCTGTGTAATGGAAGATCACATGACTGGGTGGCAATGTAGGGACAAAATTGAAAGACGGGGCAGAGCATTGTCTCCATATATCAATAATGCCTGAACATGGACCTTTAAGGTGTACATAAACTAACACTATTGCTAAAGCACCTGTTCTTGTCTTCAGATCCCTCCTTTGTGCCTGGGGGAGACCAGTTTATATCCCCGGATTGTTTACAGGGCCTCAATTTCCCTTGGATTTGCATTTTACCAATAATGTTACTTTATGCACTTTGAAGAAGAGGTAGGGAATGGGTTTTTCAGAAAGATATGCTGATACATGGAATTAGCTATAAAAAAATGAATAGTTTCAGGGCCTCTTCACTCCAGCTCCATTGGACTGTGTTGGGCAACATTGCCCAACACAGTCCTTACACATAGCCGAGGCAATTTGTCTTTTGTTCTATTTCTGAAGTTGAAAAGTGTAGGACAGGTTGAAATTTTGGGCAGTGTAGTGTGTTGCAACATGCTACAACGAAATGCAGCCTGCTGAGGTGCATAGGTTTGAATGCAATGTCATTTTTTGACATTTCAATAAATGAGTAAAAAAAAAAGAAAGAAATACAAGTAAACAATTAGATGCCTCGTAATACAAAGCATTGCACTACCCCGACACAGGGCACACCAGTGGATGCAAGTTATACAGAGCATTACGCCTGTACCCGCCGATGAGAATGCGTCCTTAGCGTAAAGCTTAATCAAGTTGCAACATTCAGTTTACAATCTGTTTGTTGTCCAGCAGGTGGCTCTGTATGACCAGAAATATATAAAATCTGTATGAGCCCGTTCCCCTGCAGGCAGACGTGTACTGAGTTGGTACATACTGCCAATGTGCCGTTGGAATACATACAAATGTATTGCAGAAATGATTTCCTGTTCTATCAGGAAAATGTTAGATACCCTTGCAGTTTGATGAATGTCACCTTCACTGCTTTAAAAGAATGCCCTTTATTATCCATTATCCATATCCATTATTATCCATTTTGAAACATATTACATTTTTGTGGAATAAAGTAAGAAATTACAGATAGATAGATAGATAGATACTGTAGATCAATCCTGGACTGGGGCTCTGACTATATCTATCTAAACCAGCCTATATCTATCTGATCCCTAGGGTTCCTCCAGTGGCTGTTAGAAGTTCCTTGGATTGTGGCTGACTGATCTCTCAATTGAGGGTGCCAGCTTATTTCCGGGGGCCAACACAACTTGGCAGAGCAAGCATTGTGTGACACTAATGTCACTAATGTCTGTAAGGGTGGTGTTCTTCCCATTGACCACCAAAACAAAGGCATAATACCCATAATACCCATTATTACCCATAATACCCATTATTACCCATAATACCCATTATCTACGTCATATATATATATATATATATATATATATATATATATATATATATAGCCACTTTATTAGGTACACCTTGATAGAACCGGGTTTGGACATCCTTTTGCCTTCAGAACTGCCTTAATGCTTCATGGCATAGATTCAACAAGGTGTTGGAAACATTCCTTAGAGATTTTGGTCCATATTGACATGAGTTACTGTTGCCTTTTTATTATCCGGAACCAGTCTGCCCATTCTCCTCTGACATCAACAAGGCATTTTCATCCACACAACTGCCGCTCACTGGATATTTTCTCTTTTTTGGACCATTCTCTGTAAACCGTAGAGATAGTTGTGTGTGAAAATTCCAGTAGATCAGCAGTTTATGAAATACTCAGACCAGCCCATCTGGCACCAACAACCATGCCATGTTCAAAGTCACTTAAAATCCCTTTCTTCCCCATTCTGATATAGCATATCGTCTTTACCACATCTAGATGCCTAAATGTATTGAGTTGCTGCCATGTGATTGGATGATTAGCAATTTGTGTTCCCAACTAATTGAACAGGTGTACCTAATAAAGTGGCCGGTGAGTGTATATATATTTAAAGATAGATAGATAGATAATTAGATTGAGACTCTGGTATCTATAGCACAGCTAAACATTTTCAATAAGATATAAATACATTAATATACTTTACAAGTACGTTGGAAACTAAGCATTCTAACATATTTTTTATTTCTCCTGGCCCTGCATTATTGAATAGAACAATGTCAGGAAGGTGGCACTAGGCTTTAAAACATATATTCTTTTGGCTGGTCATTCTTCATGAAATTCTAATCATTTTCTGGTCAATGGTGAAGAAGCATTGCTCGGTATGTGCCCTGCATGTTGGCCTAGCAGGTTCCTGCCTTCCACCTGTCAGTTCTTGTCTGCTTCCAGTTCTGCTCGGCTGCCAGAGGAAATCTTTAGATGTCGATGAAGAGCCAAGCCACCCCAACAGATGCTCACCAACAAATATTGGCTAGATGCTTCAGTGACATCCTGTCTGTGATGTAGTTTGTATCCGAGGGACAGTGAAGGGAAATTGATTTTGATCAATGAACTCAAGAGATTGGGTCAATGCAAATAAGATAGATTTCACATAAAGTAAAAGCAGTAGCTAGCCCCATTCAGGAGTTTAAAAAGTACAGGAAGCTTTTATCCCTCACCAAAGCCCTTCACGGGACTCAGATTGAGCTCTGCAGTCACTATTGCAGCAGTTGTTTTCTTATTCCAGGTCACAATCCTGCGCATTGTCCTTTTGTCTCTTTCGGCCAGTTGACCGTGTTGCCCGCGCTTACTTTATCAGATGACATTTCCCAGAAACTGTATACGCCGTCATAACCTTTGATACTGTACCTCACGGCACAGCAGATATATTGGCAACTTCAGGCACCAGCTAAGCAGATACTAACAATTTTCCCTTTTTGAAGTAACCTCTGACATGACTCCATATTACTAGCAGCGCACGCAGTGAATGACGAAAGTGAGGTTACCCACCTGTTAGCTAGGTGTCTCATCACACAGCGGAAGCAAAATAATGTTACATCATTTCCTCTTTCAACGTGAAACATGTCATCACTTTCACATCTGCAAATCATGTAGTGTTTCCTTTTTATTTTGTCTAACCCCTGTAGTAATTGAACCATTACTGTATATTGCTATCTAACTAATGCCCATTATAAATGTGTTGATTTTTTAAATACTGGTAAACTGTGTGTGTGTTGTTTTTTTGGTTATGTTGACCTTTTTGGCGTTTGTAAATGGTATTGTAAAGTATGTCACCAGCATACCAGGGATTCTCCAAATGGGTCCAAAGCTTTACTCAGCAGTCACATCACGTAACTTGCCTGATGAAGGGGCCCTGTGCAGCTCCAAAATGTTGCCTTTGTAAATATGATGTGAGCACTGATTAAACTTTGGAGAATGCTTGGTGTACCGGTGACATACTTTGAATGTCTACAGTTTCTTGTCAACTAACTTGACTTGACTGGTATAATTAGGACGTGGCACTATAATATTACCTTTTTGGGAGTGATCTGACACCTGGATACACTCCATTCTTCCCTTCTTTTTTGGTCTACAGTTTCTTGTCGGTGGTCACTGCAGCACCCACTGACTTCTAACAGCCATTTCCAGGAAGGTGCGCTTCTGGAATATTTCCATTTTACCTGTAAATGTTATTGTTCGCACAATTTTAGGTCAGTTGTAAAATTCTAGGAGCCCAGGCTTTTTGTTGCAATTACTATAGTTGAATTTTAGGCCAGGTTCACACTATTGCGACTTCTGATGCATCTTGAGTCGCACAGAATCACATGACAAGGGAAATTACATTGTTTTCAGTGTTGCCCATTCACATCAATTCAGCACAGCATGGTGCAATTTTTGAAAAAAGGCACTGTCCTGTGTTGGTGCAGTTCCAGAGCAATTTTGGCCCCATAAAGTTCAATGTAAAAGCATGTACATGCCATTTGATGCATTTTTTTATGCTTTTTCGGTGGCTTTTTTCCCTCAACTACTCTCCTCCTCCCAGGCACATGTGCTCTTGTCAGACTGCAAAAAAGATGGAGAAGAGACAGGAGAGATGCTCTAGGACAGTGTTTCTTAACCTTTTTTCAGTCAAGGCACCTTTTGAAATTATGGACAGCCCCGAGGCACCCTTTATAATTATGGACAGTCTTGAGGCACCCCATTCTAAAATCGGGTGCCTCAAAACTGTCCATAATGTTAAAAGGGCGCCCCATTCTAAAATATGAAAAAATATTCTAATATCTTTATATAATGTAGCAACATCCACACATGTAGGACACCGAACATCAGAGGTGATTTATTCTCCCAAAGCAAGTACACTTTTGCACACTGGTACTGACTAGTATTCCAGTGTTTCTCTTCTCCCTCAGTTTTTCTCCATCACTGAGCTAATGTGACCCCAGCACTGATGGAGAGGGGCAGGGGAGGGGCAAATGAGGATGCTGTGCAGGCAGTTGACATCCTCTTTATCAACTGATATTGTCATTGATTGTCAGGACACCGGTAGCTAGAAGGTCATAATGGTGCACAATAAAAACCTGTGACTTTGTGTAACTAAAAGGCAGGCTCGTTCAACCCGCTGGTTTGTATACAAGTTTTGGGAATTTTTTTAGACATTTTTCCAAGGCACTCCTAAAGTAACCTCAAGGCACCCCAGGGTGCCTGGGCACCCTGGTTGAGAAAGGCTGCTCTAGGACACAGGTGTCAAACTGGCAGCCCTCCAGCTGTTGCCAAACTACAATTCCCATGAGCCATTGCAAGATTGACAGTTACAAGCATGACTCCCGAAGGCAGAGGCATGAATAGACTTGTAGTTTCACAACAGCTGGAGGGCTGGCAGTTTGACACCCCTGATCTAGGACAATGAAGTGATTGTACTCCTTGTGCTGTATGATACCAGGGACCCGATCTATAAGGAACACTGCAAGTGGAACTGAGCATAGCTGGACATTGCCTGCATTTATTATAATGACTGGGACACTTTCACAGCATCAATTCAGACAGAAAAAATGTAAGTTTAATGTAGATTTTTTTAATGTAAAAAGGACATAAAAAGGAAGAGGGTGGCTTTAATTTAGTTCACAGCAGCTTATCATTGGCCTAAACCAGAAATGCAGAGGCCTGGAAATCGAATCAAAAAAAATGCATAAAAAATCATGGTGTCATACATAATTGCACCGAAAATTGGATCGAACTACAACTGCAATAGGGTGAACCTAGCCTTGAGGCAATCCAAGACTGTCCTGGGCATTGCAATTTACAAGTCACACAGTAGATGGCAGCAGACGGTCAGTAATGTCCCCTTGTGTGGGCACTGTACCATACACATCAGATAACACAGTTTGTATCATGGGACATTGTAACATTCAATCCTTTAACAATTTTACTGATCTCACACCTACAATAGTAGTCAGGGCAGCAGAGTATACTGATTTATATTATATTATATTATATTATGTTATGTTATATGGCACTCCTATGCTGATATAACCTTTTACAGCACAGTGTAAAATAATACAATCAACATAAAGATAACTGCAAAAATCCTGTACTGATGAAAAGTGACTACTTTCCACTAATGAAATACCTTTAACAACAATTTCTGTCGCATTAATTACTACCTTGGTTATCTCTGCAAATATATTTCGCTTAGTTCTACTAATTAAGTGTTGCACATTGTGAAAATACCTTTTAACAAATAGTAACAAACAGTGAAATGGATAAGCTGGGAAAGCAACATACTAAAAGGAACTAGATGTAGAAGGAAATACTTCCATCCATTTAGACCAATCTCTTTCTTAAAGTGACTCTGTTGCTCCCCATAAAAATGTAAATAATTGTTTCCTGGAAGAGAAGAATGTGCTTACTTACCTCCATGGTTGTTGACAGGTTCACATTTTTGTATTCTGAGCGCTGCAGTCCCAGGCAAAGCCTTTAACATTTATTATTATTATTATACAGGATTTATATAGCACCAACAGTTTGCTCAGCGCTTTACAGTATAACGAGAGACAATACAGTTCAATACAAGAGGGTTAGGAGCAGGGGCGGACTGACAGCTCATGGGGCGCCCGGGCAATAGGGGATCATGGGGCCCCTGTGTCCTTGCCCAAACTCAAAAAAGCCTATGAAAAAGGTACCAGGGGCATCTCATGAGGCCCCCTACTGACCCCGGGACCTTGGGCAGTGCCCAAATTTCCAAATGGTCAGTCTGCCCCTGGTTAGGAGGGCCCTGCTCCTTGGAGCTTACAATCTAAGATTGGTATGGGAGTGCAGAATAGATGGATCCCCAGCTGAATGTCATTCCTCCTACTGGCCCCTACATCTCTGTACTGTATGGAGGATGCAGCGCTGGAAGACAAAGAAGTCCAGTCTCAATGCCTGCCAGAAAGGTAAGTATTCAGTCTTCCCCAAATTATACTACTTACCTGGGTGGATGTAGCATTGGTCCAATAGTGCATCTGTCCCCCACTGGCTCTAAGGGTCAGAACTCAGCGATCACATGACCACTGATTGCTGCCCCCCCCCTCGCGCTCACTGGTGCCCAAAAATCATCATAGGTGACACTTTAAAAGCCTTTACAGCTCATCAGTTTTACGTTGACTAGGAGTTCTTGTACTAGAATTCTAGAATTCTTGTTCTCACTCTGACGTTCACGGTGATATGTGACACATGTGGTGCGACCGTGGTTTACATACATGTGCACACCCTAGGCTTGCGTTTGCATTTGCACAGGTGTGCAGGGCAACGGGGGTTGTGGAAATTTATTTGATTTTAATATATTTTATTATAATTTTATTTTTTAAAACTTTTTTCTTTTCTTTTTTTTATTTATGTTTACTTTATTGCTATCACAAGGGGGTATTAAACCCCTATGTGATAGTATTGGGCCAGTGACAGGTACTCTTTATGGAGACATTAAGGGGTCTTATAGCCCCAAAGTAGGGTTGCCACCTCATCCCTTTAAAACCAAACACATATTAATAACACAGCTTCTGTAGCTGATTAAGGTGGTAATTCAACTCACTTGGTGCTTTATCTGCATTAAATTAGCCTCAGAACCTGTGTCATTATTATGTGTTCAGTTTTAAAGGGATGAGGTGGCAACCCTACCCCAATGTCACCCCTGCACTTCACACTATTTATCCAATCACAGATTGGATGGTTAGATGTGTCCCCTGGCTGTACTGGCCAGGAAATGGTGCATCTGAAACTGGAAATGACATGACTTTTGGTTTCAGTGTTTGCATGTGAGATTGAGGCATGGATTTGCTTCGGCCTCACAGCGCCTCCCTCCCCTAGCTGGCAGTTCTGTTCCCAGGCAAGAGAGGGGGATCCAGGGAACCACGGGAGGGGGTCATCATGCTGCTGGCTCCATGACAGGGATCGGGGGCTATATAGCTGCCGCATCACTTTCATTCGGGAGCTGGCTGAACAAAGAACACACACTAGAGCCGAAAGACAGCTACTGTGCGTTTGTCCAGTTCTGGGAGGGCGTCATATGATATCCTCCCAGAACATGCCCCCCCCCCCCCCACATGCCCCCAATGGCGAGCACCCGGCACTGGCAGTGATCGCTGCGACAGCTGAACACATGCCTAGGTAAATGTCCAATCACAGCAGCTTTTTACCACATAATCAGCTGTGTCCAATGACACAGCTGATCACAAAGTAAATACAGTTGCCAGTTATCGGCAGCACTTTTCTCACGCTGTCACAGTGTGAGGAAAGTACTGCCGATAACTGCAAAATGTCACAGAGCAGATCTGCACTGATCTGATAATCAGTGCCGCCCATCGGTGCCCAGTAGTGCCACCTATCAGTGCTGCCCAGCAGTGCCGCCCAGCAGTGCTGCCAGTCAGTGCCCATCAGTGCCACCTATCAGTGCCCATCATTGCTGCATATCAGTGCAGCATCATCAGTGCCTCCTCATTAATGCCCATTAGTGCCGCCTCATCAGTCCCACCTCATCAGTGCAGCTTATCAGTGTCCATCAGTGCTGCCTATCATTGCCCATAAGTGCAGTCTATCAATGTCCATCAGTGCTGCCTATCAGTGCCCATCAGTGCAGCCTATCAGTGCAGCCTCATCAAAGCACATCAGTGAAGGAGAAAAATTACCAGTTTGCAAAATTTTATAATAGAAACAAAGAAAAACGTTTTTTTTTCATTTTTTTTGCTATTTTTTTGTTTATAGTGCAAACAATAAAAACCCAGTGGCAATTAAATACATCCAAAAGAAAGCTATATTTGTGTGAAAAAAAGATAAAAATTTCATATGGGTACAGTGTTGCATGACCATGCAATTGTCATTCAAAGTGCAACAGCGCTGAAAGCTGAAAATTGGTCTGAGCAGGAAGGGGGTAAAAGTGCCCTGTAGACAAGACATTAATTATATCTACAGCTCACAGTATATTTTGGCATGAAGAAGTTGTAGATATAGTAACAAATGTAACTATAGGGAACATGGCTCTCTTAAGCCTCATACACATTATGAGAACATCGGACAAATGATCATCCTTTTTTTTTTTTTGGATGCTAGTCTTATACTGAAAATAAAGAGGTTACTAAAGTTTTGAAAATTCTCGTAAGATAGAATACAACTTCAGAAGTGATGTTATGTGTTGTATAGTATTCTTTCATTTCTGAGCATGCACACTCTTGGTCACACAATTTTTTTCAGATGAATACTGTACTGATTAAGCGAAAATCGTTCATTCTGTTACTGTACGGGAAAACTTTTTGTGCTCGTCAACAGTTGCTTGCAAGTGTTAAAGTGAAACCTCACCCTAAGGGGGAAGTTCTGCTTTATGCCCTCCTCCCCCCTGCTCTTCTATTTATGGCACTTTTTTTTTTGGGGGGGGGGTACCTGGTTTTGACAGGTACCTGCTCCCACTTGTGGTTGGACTGTGGTGGTCCACTGGAAGTTCCGTAAGGAATCACAACTGGATGCTTGTTGTGTTACACTATTTGATTTATTATTATTTCTCTGTGAACACCACTTGTTTATTATTGCTGTGTGTCTTTAAGCTGTTTCCTTCTGTCTAAGCTGAGCTCTTTCTCTCACCATACTTCTGTATACTTCTCCCCCCTACCTCTCCTTGTAATCCTTCCACTGTATCCTGTCTTCCTGAATGCATCTTCCATGAGGCTTACAACGTTAACGTTTTTCTACCTGTGATATTCTCCATTAAACGGAACATTCAAATGGGTTTCCTCATCTGATTTCCTCAACATGTGAGTTTATTCATTGAGTTAAACTATCTGACCCGATGCAAGGCATAAATTCAACACCACGTTGTATAGCTGTATACATCGCTGGAGATAAACGTTTATCGTCCTGTAGTTGAGTCAGAAAAATGCCCACAGTATACATGCTGCCACCTGGCAGTGGGAGCCAATGGTTCCTGCTGCTGTCAGTCAAATCCTGTGATGAGGGAGCTGGGAGTGGGGCTGAAGCTCGCTGTCTGTGTCAATAAACACAGGTAGCGCAGCTTGGGATCAAGTATGCAGGTGTGCCAAGGAAGTGGAAGTGGCTTTCTATGGTGGCACACCAGGTAGAGGAAAGCCAGGAGCACCGGTGGGGGATCCAAGAAAAGGAGGTTTGGGGACACTGTTTGTTATTTAAAAATAACATTTAAGACTTTACAATCATTTTAAGCTACCTTCTGTTTGCAGCATGCTGTTGCATCATATAAAAGTAAAAAAAACCCCAAAAAACTAAGTTCATGAATGATATGTACCTAAACCATCTCACATGACATCACTCATTTTTAATGCCCCCCCCCCCCCCCATCCACATAGATAAAATAAAAGTTAGGTATACACCAGTTGGGCCTGTTGTCTTAGATTACAAACTGTTCTGCTGCTGACCATTTTTACACTGCTCTGACCCCTGCAGCCTCTTAATTCTTGTAGTAAAATAATTCTCTGCGCTTTTTTTTTTCTAGTACATTCTGGGCAATTCTCCCTTATTAAAGAACCTTAGTTTCCCCGTACATTTTTTCTTTACCCTCTTACCTTGTTTTCTGTGCTGTCCTCCATTACCAGCGAATCCATAGTGGTTCTGCCATGATCCACCGATCCATTGCTACATATCAGAATCTTCCTTTCTAATGTCACCAAGAGCCAGCCATCTCTTCCTGGATCACGCAGCCGGCCCCCTAATAAAACCCTGCCATGTTAACCCTCCTCTGGCTGCTGTGTTGAAGTTGATGCCTCCTAGGATGTATAAGGGATGTATAACATGTATCCCAGAAGTCTTCAGGAGCAGAGGCAATGTCATTTTTGCTTAGACTAGAATGGAGGCAGGGGTGGGGTGAAGTGTAAAAAAAGTTAAAAGGGATAAATTAAAGAAAAAAATCAGCTTTTAAACTGTATTTATTACCATTTGTTTAAAAAAAAAGTTGTGTCAATGCTAAAACTTTTTTTTTCTTCTTTTTTAACTGAAATGAATCAGATTGAGGTGCTGCCAAGCTAATTGTAAAAGAAAAAAAAATCAATTCCACAGCCAAATATGCACTCCCAGTGGATGCGCTTGAAGAGACTGTGAAACATACTATTCTGTAACACTATGTACAAATTTAAAGCATCACCCAATTATGTCATTTAAAGGATTTGTTTATTTTCAATGTTGTCCTTGAAATTCCATGACAAGACCCCATTGTACAATATTAAAAAATTTTTTTTGTACAGTACATGTTCCCCTTGGCATTACTCCTCTTCCTGTGCCATTTTTGACAGTAGCTTGTTTCCTCTTGTACCAAATTGTATTGTAACTGTAATGTCTACCTTCATTTTGTAAAGCGCTGCACAAATTGCTGGCGATATATAAATGATGTATATTATAATAATAATATTTTGCCTATTAGACCTAAAATGACTAGAATTTACCAAGATTCACCCCCAGCCTCCCATAGACTTCAACAGGATCCGCCTCTAAGTTCGGGTTTGCTGAATTTTGAACCAGATCCGCCTAATCTTTGGTGAATCGAACCTGGGCATGGAGAGCAAGAGCAAGCATGGAGGCGATACCAGGAGACAGGCAGTTACTCTAGGAGAGCTGGACATGGCCGTAGAAGGTCCTTAACCCATCAGCAGGACTAATATCTTCTCCTTTGTGCAAGAAGGAATAGCCAGAGCCCTACAGAATGACCTCCAGCAGGCCACTGGTGTGAATGTTTCTGACCAAACATCAGAAACAGACTTCATGAGGGTGGACTGAGGGCCCGACATCCTCTAGTGTGCCCTGTGCTCACTTCCTGGCATCATAGAGCCCCATTGGCATTTGCTATTGAACACCAGAATTGGCAGGTCCGCGATTGGCGCCCTGTGCTTTTCACAGATGAGAGCAGGTTCACCCTGAGCACATGTGACAGATATGAAAGGGTCTGGAGAAGCCGTGGAGAACGTTATGCTGCCTGTAACAACATGACCGTTTTGGTGGTGAGTCAGTGATGGTCTGGGGAGGTATATCCATGGAGGGATGCACAGACCTCTACAGGCTAGACAATGGTACCCTGACTGCCATTAGGTATCGGGATGAAATTCTTGGACCCATTGTCAGACCCTACGCTGTTACAGTGGTTTCTGGGTTCCTCCTGACCTCATGTTTTTAGAGTATGCAGGCAGTTCCTGGAGGATGAAGGAATTGATACCACTGAATGACTCCCATGCTCGCCTGACCTAAATCCAATAGAACACCCCTGGGATATCATGTTTCAGTCCATCCAATGCCACCAGGTTGCACCTCTGCCTGTCCAGGATGCCCTGGTCCACATTTGGGAGGAAATACCCCAGGACACCATCCGTCATCTCATTAGGACCATGCCCCAACATTGTCAGGCATGCATACTACTGAGTATAGTTTTGAGTTGTTGCAATGAAATTTCAGCAAAATGGACTAGCCTGCTGCATCATTTTTTCACTTTGTTTTTGGGGTGTCTTTGAATTCAGTCACTTTGTTTTTGAGGTGTATTTTAATTCAGTCCTCTGTAGGTTGATAAATTTCATTTCTATCAAATGATGGGGCATCCTTACGTTCCTAACACATTACCCAGTCCATATCAGTATAGATATCCAGCATTATATTTTTCCCCATTGAGATCTGATGTGCTTTAAAAGTGTTCCTTTAATTTTTTTTGAGCAGTGTATATGAGAAGCACTGCATGCATTGTTGGAGCTATATATGTCATTACACATAGGTGATATTGCTTTATACTCTGGTGCCACCTAGTGGATAAATCAAGAGTTATTTATGTCACTCTACTGGAAATATTGAAGTTGCTTCACTCATTGCTGGAGGAACAACATTGGTCATGGGGGAATCAATTAAAGTAGGGCATACAAAAACAGGTCAAAATTCCAAGAGCCACTCACAGCAGTTGTCCACTTGTCACAATTTGTTAGGTAAAATAAATGTAAAGACAGAACGTTTTCCAAGTCAAAACGTCTGTCACTGAAGGAATTCATCCTCTCTGTTTACCCTAGTGACCCCTCTGATACACAAAGTGATGGCTGACCCAAAATGTTAGAGTTGTCACAAGAACAGGAGGTAAGGGAAATGCTTCCAATGGGAACACCTGTTGTCATAACTGTCTCCATGGATTTGCATTCACTATGGAGACATTGCCTTACCTCCTGTTGTGTCTCTGGGACATAAAGCAAAGGGAAATTCCCTCCCTGACAAGGTACAGATAGCAAAGTAACAAAAGGGTGATAGAAGTCTTTTCCATTCCCTACTCCATCTAAAAATGAAAAAAAAAAAAGGTTTAGTTTTTCATAAACTTTCATGTAACCCTGTGATATAGATATTTACTATTCCTACTCCATCCAAAAATAAACAAAAATAAAAAAAGTTGTTGTTTTTCATATACTTTCATGTAACCTTACTTCAGTAGCTGCGGAGGACACAATCCACATATACACATACAAGGTTTAAGCTAAAACACTAATCTGCAGCGTATTAAATGTGTGATGGGCATTAGAAAATGGCATGGCATGACAGAATGCACAGCAGGTCCCCATGGGGAATCACTAGTGAATCACTCATGATCCATCTTTTCAAAATGGTTGAATGTTTAAAAGAGATTTGTTCCAGCTGATGGAATGTTGGCTATATTTTTAATACAGTCAGTGTTGCAGAGATTGAAATTTCACATTGAACAGTTGAATTGAAATGGTGTCAAATGTGACAGCACTAGGCAAGCATACTGATGAATCCAAGCAACAAAGGTGTCTCATGCAACATGCATCATATGACGAAAAATGGGGGATGATCAGTTAATAGATCATTTTTTTTGCTTTCCAAATATGCTCCTTAAAGCTGAACTTCTGGATAAGCAAATATTGTCTAATCCATTGTGGAGCTTTGCATTTTTATACATTGTTAATAGTTAAAGTGGTTGTAAACCCTTACAAATACCCAATGAAGTAAATGACCTCAGGTGATACAGAGATGAAACAAATCCCCTTACATAACTTGTACCTGTCTATCTGCAGCCATCTCTTTTAGAAGAAAGAGGGCGGAGAGCTCAAATGACAGTTAGCAGAGCTCAGTGAGGAGAGCTCTGAGAGCTGATTGGGGAGAAGAGACCCCCCCCCCCCAAACAGCTCACAGAAACAGAGCTGAGGCTGTCAACCTGCTGGAGGTCCCTCCCCTGTCATCATTTTTCTCTTGGTGTCAGGAAAACTTGTTAGAAGTGATTAATGCTGATAGCCAGGGGCGGACTGACAACTCATGGGGCCCCTGGGCAATAGGGGATCATGGGGCCCCTGTGTCCTTGCCCAAACTCAAAAAAGCCTATGAAAAAGGTACCAGGGGCATCTCATGGGGCCCCCTACTGACCCCGGGCTCTCGGGCAGTGCCCGAGTTTTCAAATGGTCAGTCCGCCCCTGCTGATAGCAGAGGAACAAGGCAGTAGACAGAAATGACACTTAGTGCTCTTAATTGAGACAAGTACACACTATAAAGGGATATGCTTTGTTCATATTTCATGTCTGAGGTTTACAACCACTTTAACTATAAAAACATTTTAAAATAAACATTTGTAGCGTGTTTCTAAATTCTTTTACAATAAGTTTTATTAATGGATGGTAACAAAGAGTACAAGAACAAAAGCAAATACTCAAGGAGTATAAAAATAGTGCATAAATGATGAAGATACAAGAGAATGAAATTGGGCAGATAAAAGTAGAAACATAATGGTCACACATATACAGTGAATGTTGAACAGAAACTGCTAACGAGGGAGGGCACTAGGATGAACAGTGCAACCATCAAGAGTAGACGTCCCCCACTCCTCGTACCCAACAGTAAAGAAAAATAGGGACTGTAAAAGGCCAACCAAAGGACCACTATATGCAACAGATAGTCCAGAAGGAAAAACCTAATAAAAGAAGAAAAAGAAAAAAGGGAAAGACGAGGAGAGGAGAGAGCAGGGAGAGAAAGCAGCAGGAGTGGGGCATCCCAGAGGTCAGAGGCACAGGTGTATCAAATGTCCAACAGCTGATGATCAAAATGCAAAGGGTGAGAATGAGATATCTTCCAAGGTTGCCAAACTCTGATGAATTTGTATGAGAGTCAGACAGTATGGCCGTCAGTTTTTCATCAACAATAATATTGTCCATACGGAGTTTCACTGCCTGAAAACTAAGGACTGGGGACTTCCATGCCCTAGTGATAGTGAGCTTGGTCATTGTAAACAGTTGAGTAGCAAGTTGCCGCTCAGAACAAAATCTATCTATAGGCCTAAAAAGGAGAGCCACAAAAAGGTTTCTCCTAAAGGTAGAGTGTAACAATGTACGAAGCAGGGTGCAGACCCAAATCCATATTCTTCTCACCTTAGGACAATACCACCAGATATGTGCCATTGTTCCCAACTGGTTACGGACACAAAATCAAGTTGGGGGTAACTAGGGATAATGCTAACTAATGGGCTGCTGCGGCCAATGGCATATAAATGTGTACGTAGTTTCAAGAGTAGGAACATTTCTTGAACATTTAGACAGCCAAAGTCATGATTTGCCAGTCCTGAGGATCCAGCTGTGTCCCCAGTTCACTCTCCCACTGTTACCTATATTGTGAGTGTTTGTGTTTTCATATATTTATGATGGCAGATAGAATTTACAGGTTACAGTAATAATATAACCCTTTGTAGTATAGCTGTGTAAGCATGAATCTTGCTAAAGCCTGCTGAAGTCTGCCAAAAACTTGTTTACAATAAGAGCCAGCCATTAGGATCTGTGTTCCACACACCTGCACCAAAGCCAATGGGAGTTTTAAGGCTCAGTTCACATTAGCGTTGAAAGCTGACTTTTGATGGACATTTTTAATGCTCCTCAAACACCTATGAAAATGATACATATGGCAGCACACAGTGCCATTCACACTGAAGCGTTAGCCTTGCATCGCATCAAAATTGATGCCTCATGTTGAGTCAGGAGGAGTTGAAGCCTTTCAACGCTTCCCATTCAAGTCTATGGTGACTCTGCCCAAATGTCTGGGAGGTGTTTGCAAGGCGTTAATACCATTAAGTTCATTCTAGGCGTTTCTGGTGTGGTTTTAGCGCTTGTAAAATGCCTATAAAACACCTAAAAACCATGCATAGGACATTTGGGGAGTGTTTTTAACACTTTTAAAACACCTGTCTAAAGCCTGTCTAACACTATAGGGGCGTTTGGGAAGAAGTCAAGTGTGAACAAGCCCGAAAGGATACGTTCATCTTTGGGAACATGTTTTTAGGGTGGAACATGTAACATGTTCCCAATGCTGCAGCCACTGCCCGATCCCGCACCCCTCCCTGTGACAGCAGTACAGGGAGAAATTCCCCGTATAAGCCGTCACTTTTTGCATATTATTATTTTTTTTTATTATACAAGATTTATATATCTCCAACAGTTTGTGTAGCGCTTCACAAAATGAATAGCTCCCCCCCCCCCCCCCCCCACAGCTGCATCATTCATTTGCAAGGTTCTGTGAATGAATGAAACTACAAGTCCGAACAGCCTTAGCGGCTGTCGGCTTGTAATTCTCAGTGAACTACCATGGTGCTGTGGAGCGCCGTGGTAGTTAATTGATTCTTCCTGTCAGTATATCTGCTAAATGTGCATTTATTATTTTTGGTCAAAAAACTTATCCTTTAAAGTGTTGCTAAACCCACAACAGTAAAATCAATCTGTAAAAAATATATTAATATTATAATCACAGCACAAGCCACACTCCAAAAAATACCTTA
Source organism: Staurois parvus (assembly GCF_062004578.1). NCBI lineage: Eukaryota > Metazoa > Chordata > Amphibia > Anura > Ranidae > Staurois > Staurois parvus. The sequence continues at coordinate 2,732,848 of NW_028317912.1, forward strand.
AAGTGCCTGTCAACACAATATTTGAATAGCAAATACTTGACAAATCAAATAAATATGTGAATAAATCAATAATCACCTCATAAATCTTTGACTTGACTAGTGAAAACAGCAACAAATAAAATATAATAAAGTGGAATACAATAATATGCAATACAATAATGAGCTATAACATATAACTATATAAAAAAATCAATAAAATTGCATCAATGAAAATCCAATTCATCAAACACATAAAGGCTTCATATAAGTCCACCAAAAAAATTGTTATATAAAATATATAGTAGAATGAAAAGTGATTCTGATCCAGTGAATCACCATGTGATCAAATAAGATTACTTCCACAAGTGCCAAAAAAACTTCACTCAAGTGTCACCACGTGCTCCAGAGAACAACCTCCCCCAATTCAATCTGGAGCTGTCCTTTCTACGATGTCAGCTGTAGACTGATGTGGCTCCCGCTGTCAATCTGGAGCTGTCCTGCCTCCAAAGTCAGCTGTACACTGATGTGCCTCCTCGCTGCTCGGGTGAGGTACGTCACTTCCGGCGGGGGATGTGTGGTGGATGCCTGTGACAACAATCATCGTGCAGCCAGACTCAAACGGTTCACTGAACTGAAATTATGTGTTTGATGAATTGGACTTTCATTGATGCAATTTTATTGATTTTTTATATATTTATATGTTATAGCGTATTATTTTATTGCATATTATTTTGTATTTGTTGCGCTGCTTTCACTAGTCAAATCAAAGTAAAATCAATCTTTATATGCAGTAAAGCTTGCTTGTCATATTCACTGTGGAAGTTAAGAGGTTAATCCTCTGCATTGTGTAAAAAGGATGTTTAATCCTGTCTTCTCTAATCCTCCCCTTCTTCTACTGTCCCCAATCCATCTGCTGATAGAACAGAGGCTTGGGTGCAAGCTCAGTTTGGTGTGTATTGCTAGAGAGTTTCTTTTTTTCTTAGGAGTGTGCATGTGATCAGCACAAGACCAATCAGCCCTGTCAAGACAGAGGGTCAGGGGTCTTGCAGTCTCATTGGACAGTCAGAGGAGAATAAAACGCCTCCTACAAGCTTTAACCAGTGCTCAGTCGGACACTGATAGAAGTCACAAGACTGCTATATACTGCTGTTGAGAAAATGTATTTAGCAGTTTATATTTACTAAAATAATTGCGTTTCTGTGTTCTGTGTACTGTAGGAGACCAGATATAGTGAATGCAGGGTCCTGGGTTTAGAAACACTTTAAGGTTTCAAGAAAGTTGCTTGTCAAATATTTTTAAATATTTGCTTAAAGCTGTTGCCCTTTATAACTAACCCTGCCCATGTGTTTAGGGCAAAAAGCTGTAAACTAATCCAATAAATTAGAGAGCAGGGTGGCCTTCTTTTGTTTTACAGCTGCCCTGAAATGAGATTTTATGTAAGCCGTGTAACTGATGTTGCTAGCTAAAATGTAATTTTGTCTAACACACAATAAATACATATCTATTTAAAAGACACAGAATGGACTATTTTTTTAACTCAATCTGGTGCTTTGTTGTCTCAAGTCATAAAGCTGTGATGTACCCCAAGAACACCATCCCAACTGTCAAACATGGTGGTGGAAACATTCTGCTTTGGGGATGTTTTTCTGCTAAGGGGACAGGTCAACTGCACCACATCAAAGGGATAATGGACGGGGCAATGTACCATCAAATCTTGGGTGAGAACCTTCTTCCCTCAGCCAGGGCATTGACAATGGGTTGTGGATGTGTGTTCCAGCATGACAATGACCCAAAACACATGGCCAAGGCAACAAAGGAGTGGTTAAGTCATGTTTTGTGAAGGGGATCAAATACTTATTTCCCTCATGAACATGCAAATCAGTGCATAATTTGTTAGACATGCATTTCTTTTGAATTTGTTGTTGCTATTCCGTCTCTCAGTGTTACAATACACCTACCATTCGATTTTTAGACTGATCATTTCTTTGTGAGTGGGCAAACATTCAAAATCAGCAGGGGATCAAATACTTATTTCCTTCACTGTATGCAGTTTGCGTTTGACCTGTTTCTGCTGTGCTTTTTGCGGTGCGTTTTGGTTTTTGCACATGCTTTTTTTGATGCGTGTGTGATACGTTTTGCATTTTTTACATTTTTGTTTTTTTCTTGTTACTAAACAGATTAAAATACAAAACGCCTCAAAAATGCACTACATGCTTTTCTGCAGCGTCTCCATTGAAGTCTATAGAACCAAAACTGTTGGAGAGGAGAGAATTTTGGGCATATCCGTGTGGGCACTTCTGAGTTTTACTGCTGGTACGTTGATGAGTGTCTACCATCGCCACTATAGAAGATTGCCCTGTTCATTACCGAAGGGGTATCATCGGATGAGTGCATTTTGAGCCTTATGACCCCTTGCGGGGTGGAGGATTTGCTGTGTGTTTTTTGTGGTCACTGGATGTTCCATGGCTTCTTTTGAAGATACACAGATTTATTGGGACTATGCACGCTATTATGGCATTTTCACATTTACTCATATATTCTTCATTTATTTACGATCTTTATGTTACCCACTTACTCATTGTTGTTCACGTATCATTACTGTCACTTTGTTCACATTGGATGTTTTTGTTTTTGAGTGATCCATTTTTACTGCTTGTTTATCCTTATATATATATTTTTTACATTTTGAATAATGTTCGGTTTTTCATGTGTCATGTGATTTATTTATCATTCTATGTTCACTTCATTCATTAATTGTCTACCTCAATCTTTTTATCACGCGTTTTTGTGCTTTTATATATTTCATTTGCACCTATTTTACTTTGATTCATCATTATTTAAGGGTCTGTTTGATTGGGTAGCGCAGCATAATTTTTTCATTCATGTTAAATGGACTGCTGTGCGTTTCCACAAAACGCTGCGGAAAACACTTAGGTGTGAACCTAGACTTAGGCTAGGTTCACACCTATACAGTTTGCATGTGATCTGTTTCTGCAGTGCTTTTTGTGGTGCATTTTTGGACATGTGTTTTTGCCGTGCTTTTGATGCCTTTTAAAAAAAAAAAAGTCTTGTTGCTAGGCAGATTAAAACCCAAAATGCATCAAAAATGCTTAAAAATACACTACATGCTTTTCTGCAGCGTCTCCATTGATGTCTATAGAGCCAAAAATGCAACTTTTTGCTTTTAAAAAAGTCCCTGACCCTTTCCACAAAACGCACCGGGTGAAAACGTGGAGACGTGAATGTGCCCCATAGGAAATCATGTGGGTTCACACTGATGCGGTGCGGTGTTTTTTGTGCGAATTCCACACCGCATCAGAATCGCACCCCGTTCATGCGAAATCGGTCTGCAAAACACGGTGCGATGTGCAGAATCGGATCACATAGGTGTGAATACCCATGCAATCCGATTCTAGTGTGGACCCAAAAACGGTCTTACATCTTTTTGGTGCGGTGCGATTTGAGCCATACCTAATGTATGGCTCCAATCACGCCGCACACAATTTGCATGTGATTTGCACAGGAATGCGGTGCGGTTCCTGTGTGAATCACACGCTATGTACCGCACTGCATTAGTGGGAACCTAGCCTCTGTTTCATCTTTGCAGCTTCATAATTGTGGTGAACTTAAAGCTGTACTTCAGGCAGCTGTAAAAACACAATTTCATACAGTTATACATTCAGTAATTTTTTTTTACTATTTTTACAATTTTTTTTTAAAAAGAGAAATTAACTTTAAAGCTGAACTCCAGCTTGGATTTTTAATGCATATTTACATTGATATCGTATCCCAACAACTTTCTTGATATGTAATACTTCTCCACCCTCAGCCCCGTGGATAGACACCACAAATAGCTCTATTACAGCGATCACCAAAGCCTTCTGGGTCTTGTGCCAAGCAGCTGCCCTAGTGATTGCAGCATGACTGCCTCACCTCTCCACCTTGTCCAATCAGAAAATACTTTGCATTCATTGAATCAAATACAAGGCATACTGTAAATGGTGGCCATGCTGAGTGAGCCACCCCCTGAGTTTACTATGCAGATGCAGAACGGCAGTTTTTTTTTACATCATAGAAACCTGACATTTTAACAGGGGTGTGTAGACTTTTCTATCCAGTGTACATCTCTGAAGGTAGAATTTTAAGATACATAGATAAGCTTGACAAACCAGTGACCAGTATAATGACTTTGGTTCCATCTACTGGATCCATAAGAGTATGTCATAGTAAAAAAATAGAATACCAAAGAAAAATCTTTACTATAATGTATGTACATAATAGTCTGACTTACCTGGCTGGGTTTAACATGGAAGTTGCATGTAGAATCCCTAGATCACAGACTCTACTGGAATAGAAACGTAATTTTACAAAGGGCAACTTTATTTTGTTTTTTTAAACATGACTGTTGCAAATACCTGGTATCAGCCTTCAGTAATTCTCTTTGTAACAGTACTCAAACTGGAAGAGGGAGGATCAGTACACTGAGCTAATTAGACTTTGTAGCATGTATGTGACCAGCTGTATTGATTTAGGGCCAGTTAACACTACATGCAGTAAAGTGTTTTTTTTTTCCTGCATCAAAAGCGCATGGATAGTAGTTTACATGGTTGGCAATGGCATTGTTCACACCAGTGCACTCAGTCCAGTGCGTTTCAGTCACAGAATAAAAAGTAAAACATGCTGCATTTTTTTGCACTAAACTGTACTGGAACGCAATAAAATGCATCAAAAATGCACCCAAACCACAGCGAAACACACCTAAACGCACCAAAAATGCACCAGAACACATATTTCCTTATTAAGTTGAAGAAAAAAAGGGGAGAAAAAAATAAACGTGTTAAAAATGCAATAGAACACATCAAAAACACCATGCAGAAATGCATCCAGAATGCACCCGGACAGCATACCTATGGTGTGAACTGGCCCTAAATACAGTAAATGACTCTAGCTGTGCTGTTTGGCAGGGCTGTGTATATCTCAGGAATGGTCAAGTCAAAAAACTCTTTTCTTCTATGCATTTAAACTGCATTTTTATCAATTTTTGTAGAGTTCAGCTTTAAAATCTATAAAATGGTGTCATCAGAAAGTTCCAATCTAACGGGGGGAGGCAACCTACTTACCCCACACATTGGGCAGATAGCTGTGGTATGGTGGTACATCCTCTCCAGGGCACTAAGAGTGTCAAAGCGTTTGGTATGCGTTGATGCCTGTCGGTGTCACCTGTGTACCCCTTTTTTTCTATCTACAGTGAGCTAACGTTTCTCAGTGCTACATGTATGCGCTGGACTGGTAGACTGAGGTGGTGGTGGAGGGTTAGGCATAGATAATAACTGCATCTTCATTATAAGTGTAATGATTTATCATCTCAGCCCGATGTGATAAAATATATGAAACTGGCCAATATGTTGTAAATGTAATATGGTCCCTGTCTGGGCCAATTTTTGAGTAACCAACTGCTAAATGTCAGAGGATGTTTTCTTTTTTTTTTAAATCTGTATTTAAACAGAAGTATATCAGAACAGACTGTTACAGTCAGTACAGTTAAATAGCGTTGGGTTGTCAGAGAATGTTTTATCATCCCACAAATTTGCAGTCAATGTGCTTTATAGGTAAGGTAAATGGTTTCCAGACAATGTTTCATACACGAGGGTTCTTCATAATGTTTTCACACTTTTTTTTAAACATACAGTATATATATGTATAAAAGTGTGGATACCTTTTTAAGACCCCTCATATTTACCAGTGTAAACACGTCAGTTTTAGCCTCTTAAATTACATATAAGAAACAGTTCTCTGTAAACCAACAGCTGTGCTAAAGTGCTGCTTTAGCTTCACTGCAAAAAACACCATTATTAACCTAACAAAGGTTACCAGTGCTTAGGAAAGACTAGACCCTTTTTGGAACCTTTATCTACTTGCCCGCCAGAGGATATACTCCCCCTTCCTGACCAAGCCATTTATTGTGTTACGGTGCTGCATTACTTTAACTGACAATTGCACGGTCATGCAATGCTGCACCCAAATTAAATTTATGTCCTTTTTTTCCCACGAATTGAGTTTTCTTTCAGTGGTATTTTATTGCCTGTGCATTTTTTATTTTTTGCACTATAAAAAAAGACCAACTATTTTGAGAAAATAACAATATTTTTTACTTTTTGCTATTAAACATGTCCAATAAAAATTTTTTAAAAATCTAATTTCATCATAAATTTAGGTCAAAATGTATTCTGTTAAATGTCTTTGCTAAAAAAAATTCCAATCCATGTAAATTAATTGGTTTACATGAAAGTTACATCATTTACAAATGGCGGTCTATATACTGGATGTTTTTTAATTCTTTACTAGTAATGGCAGCGTTCAGCGATTAATATTGGGACTACGGGACTGCTGCGGGCATTCTGACACTGGGGGAAACTGACTTGGTGTAATTGACATCCCCAGTGACACCAATACAGTGATCAGTGCTAAAAAAAAAAACACTGACTGTACTAATGGCACTGAGCAGGAAGGGGTTAATATGAGGGTGATCAAAGGGTTAACTGTGTGCTGAGTGTGTTTTACTATGGGGCCCTGTGTTTGTGCTGACAGGGAGGAGAACTGTTTTGTTTACAAACAGTTCTCCTGCTCATCAAAGATCCTCGGCAATCACCAGGTGCCGGCAAGTAATCACCAGCAGGACCCGGTGATTGTCAGCCGCGGCCGCGAATGGTGGCGCGTTTAGGGCACACGCGCATCCCCTTCCCAGAAATGCAAAACACGTATATATACGTGATTTTGCGCACCCGTGCTGCCCTGTAGCAGTATTTCTGCTATATGGCAGTTGGGAAGCGGTTAAAGCAGTATTAAACCCAAAAGCACACATTTATTATATTGCAGCTTACCAATTCTTAGGTGTGGTATATGCATTAATTTTCTTTTTCAGGCTATGTTTCTTTTATTTTTACCTAGTGATCCGCCAGTAAGTCTATTGTTTTCCAACAGAACGAGCTGTCCTGCAGATGAAGCAGTTTGGTTAGGACAAACCATTTAACACTGACAGGGGTGCAACAATGACAAGCTTTTATTTATTCATGTAAAACATTTATCCCAAAAGGTACAAAGCGGTTGCTGTAACTCCTTATGAGGTGTTAGCTGGAGTTTGGCTTCAGTTTTTTTAGTGTATCTAAATCTGCTAGTACATCTAACACTCTGCCCACTCCAGACTGACAATGCTGGTGTCCAAAGGTGTCTCTCTAGCTCCTTCAGGGGATGTGTTACTGACCAGATCACCAGGTGCAAACAGAGGGTAGAAAGCCTATATTACATTTTTGGTTTTGAGGCTAATACCGCTTTAAAGCAACTATTGATGGCGAAGGCTATACAGAGTAGATTGGTCAGGGGAAAGTACTCTTTCTTGCCTTCCAGACTAGGGATTAGTTTGGACCAAACTTTGGTTGTTTGAGCATTCAGATGAACACCTGAACATTTACCCGTTCAGAGCAAGGTGAACTTCATATATAATAGTTGTAGTGGAACTGCAATTATACATGACAGTTTACCATGGTCATTGGCTGTTAAGGATACTGGAGGGTGTAGGCCCTGCTGAGTCCTTAACCAGGGACATCACCAGCCACATCACTTACATTGTTGAGAATCCACAACCATGTAAGCAAAGGAGTTGGGGATGGGGCATGGAATCCTTCCTTAATTCATGCCAAGCCTTTCAGATCTGGTATACAGTGTGAGGTCCCTGCCAAAAATTCACACCATAACCTCACCCGAGCATGCAGCCTGGCAGGCTAGGAAAGGAAGGGGGGCAAACATGTGTTCCCCCCTGCTGATCCATATCAGGCTACATGCCCTCAACATGGGAAAGCTCCTTGTACCCATGTTGATAAGGGCAGAGGCCTCTTCCCTACAGCCCTAGCTTGGTGGTAGTGGGGGTCTGTGGACATGAGGCTTATGACAATATGGAAGCCTTTTTCAACAATAAGGGGACATCCACATTCCTCTACCTATATGAATAAGTAATTTAGATGTAAAGTGTAAATAACCACATAGTCAGTTTTTGACAGTTCAAAACCAAAATTGTTCTATGAGGTACATACATTGTCAATCATGCCGCCCAGCAATGAAGATCCACGTCAGTCAATGACACTTGTCAATCCACCAAAACAAAAACCCACCAACTGCCGAAAGAAGTTTGTCTCATCGTTTCACTCCCACCGAATGACAGGATGGTTAATGACAGCTGATGTAAACAAAGGGTGGGAGATCCACTACGTGATGTCATTGACCGTATATGGTTAATGGTGCATCACATGTGAAACTCCATCCCTTTGTTTATATCAGTTGTCATCTGTCGGACCTGTCAGAGTGAAATGTCGGGGCCAGACGAGTGTTGGCGGACTTTTTTCTTATAAGAAAAAAAAGTAAAGTCATGTTATATGTATTCTATTGTAATGAGGAATGCAAAGACCTGTACAATCAGGAGACACAATGACCTCTCAAAAAATTGATGGCCCAACAAATGAGGGCAAATTCTGCAGGTCAGGATTCAGCAGTCTTCCTATACCATAAGCAAAAGAGACATTTTGTTATGGACACTGAAGTGCACATTTTGGACAAAGAGGACATCTGGTTCATAAGAGGCATGAAACAGGCCATCTACACCAAACTAGAGCAGCCATCTCCAAACAGGGATGAGATCCTTCAACACCATATGTTTTAACATCTCATGGCTGCCAATGTGACAGTTCACAACTTCAGCCATGTCACTTTAATGATTAACACCTGTACCAGACTTCATGGAACCATGGTATTAGATTATGTAGTCAAACTACGATGGTTTCACAAACTTTTACATCTCATTTCATGTTCTTGGACAATCAACGTCTGCCTTGACACATTCAGAACACCACGCAAATTGGATTAGGGTTACTGATTTGTCCATGTGGATATAAATGTTGGGTTATGTTCGTGGCATCCTTTGGAACCTAAGAAGCTACTTGGAAAAGCTGTGACATTTCTTTAGTTTCTTTTAATTTCTTTTAGTACAGGCTCATCTAAATGTGACTAAATCCTATTAGCTATATTAGGACCATTGGGAACCTCTACACAATTGCTATGAAAGCAATTCTGTACTACTAGAAAGATTCCTTTCAAAATGAAGATAAGAGAGTAAGGGGTCCCTAATATATAGGGGGCTGTACTTTTTTATAATCTTACGCAGGTTGTTCAAATTCCACATGTTGGTAGAGTAACTGTTCCTCTATATTATCTCTTTTTCTTTTTTATTGCAGGTAAAGCAGAAGCAATGCACTGTCATTGAGTTTTTGGCAAAGAAGGGGTGCAGCCTGTCGAACATCCCCAGAAGGCTACAGAATTGTTTTCAGAGATGAAAATTGACAAGGGCAATGGGCAGAGATGAATGAAGAAGTTAAAAAAGGGGAAACCAGCATTGAAGACAAACCACAAAAGTGGGAAACCATCAGTGTCAGACAGCCTGCACCCCTCCTTTGAAAAGAACTCAATGGCGGCGTGTGGCTTCTGCTTGGAATTTATCATTTCCCTGCAATTAAAATGAACATGAGTTATTGCAGTGCAGCCTTTCGCAACCTTTTCAACACAGAGGAAGCCTTGAAATAACTTTTCAGTCTCAGGGAACCCCTACTAAAAATTACTATATCTACAACGCATGATACATTAGTGTGATGGTCAGTGGGAAGAATGCTCCTTACACTTGTAGTCATTGGGAAGAACTACCCCCTTACAGATAGGTAAAAAGATCAGTGGTGTCAGTGGAACTGTATCTGAGGGGCAGAAATTGTTCATTGCTCAAGGAACTCCTAGCAACCTCTGGACGAACCCTGGTTGAGAAACCCTGCTATATAGGAAGAGTTATGTTACCAACATGTGAAATTTGAAGGACCTATGTAAGTTAAATAAAAACGTTTATGTACACTTTTGCATTACTTTAGGCACAGCCCTCATATTTTAGGGGTCCCCATGACACATTGTTGTTCCCCTGCCTGCGTGAGCAATTGGTTAAAGCTACAGTGCGGTGGTAGCACCAAAGGTGAGCAAAGCACCATGCACATGTAGAATGCTCTCCACAAACCCTTTGGAAAAAATGACTTGTGAGAAAAAAAAGGTTTTAATTAGGAAACTGTTAATATGATGAAAAGCTACTGTAGCCCTTTTAAGCACACAATATCTCTACAGTCTCCCATACAAATAGCCTTTTCCCGACTGGGTTATATTCCTGTTTAAAAATAACTTACTTATTTCTTGTGTTTTATAATTGTCTTGTGCAGAGATATGACACACATACGTGATTCTAGAAACATTCTACCCCTGGTACATCCTATTTAATGTTTACATCCATTTATTGTATACATGTACACTGTGGTAGGCTACATCTAATAGCAGCTCTGAAACCAATCTTTTCTGAGAAAACACATTGCATGCAGAAATGTCCCAGTGATGCAGGACGCTGACTGTTTGTGAATAAGCCATTGATTTCAATTCTGATGACAGTGACAAAGTCTGTAATTAGCTGAACTGGCCTTCCCAGGGTCAGGATCGATGGCATGGTGTCAGTTTAACCTGTTGTTGGCTATACAGTAGAACAGCCTATTGCAAACCATTAGAAAGGGACCTGCATGTGGATTAATGTTATACAACCTACTATTTTGGCAAAAACATTATTAATGATGCTGTGCTTCCTACTACCATAACCTAATAATTAGAGATGAGCGAATCGAACTTGGCGAAGTGGAATTTGTTTCGAAGATTAGGAAAATTTCGAATCCGAAAATTAGCAGACTTCGGATGCGCGAATCGAAATTTTCCAAAAATGGCGGCGACATGTGTGGCGACGGAGCGGGGATCTCTGGGAAGGCGCGCAGACAAGGCGCGCTGACCCATAATGCATTCATTCATGACATGTGATCGCATTAGCCAATCAGCAGCCAGCCAGCCAGCACTGTGTAATGGTCGAGCTATAAATTGCGGCCATCTTAGAATTCTCCATTAGCCTCCGGTCATTCAAGAGAGACAGACCTCTCTGTATTAGGGACAGAGTTAGGGCCTCAGAGACTTTAGGGACACAGAATCGTTACTTAGGGACACAGAATTGTTACTCAGGGACACAGAATTGTTACTCAGGGACACAGAACTGTTACTCAGGGACACAGAATTGTTACTCAGGGACAGACACAGAATTGTTACTGAGGGACACAGAATTGTTACTGAGGGACACAATTGTTACTGAGGGACACAGAATTGTTACTGAGGGACACAGAACTGTTACTCAGGGACACAGAACTGTTACTCAGGGACACAGAATTGTTACTCAGGGACAGACACAGAATTGTTACTGAGGGACACAGAATTGTTACTGGGGGACACAGAATTGTTACTCAGGGACAGACACAGAATTGTTACTGAGGGACACAGAACTGTTACTCAGGGACACAGAACTGTTACTCAGGGACACAGAATTGTTACTCAGGGACCCAGAATTGTTACTCAGGGACAGACACAGAATTGTTACTGAGGGACACAGAATTGTTACTGAGGGACACAGAATTGTTACTGAGGGACACAGAATTGTTACTCAGGGACAGACACAGAATTGTTACTGAGGGACACAGAATTGTTACTGAGGGACACAGAATTGTTACTCAGGGACACAGAATTGTTACTCAGGGACACAGAACTGTTACTCAGGGACACAGAATTGTTACTCAGGGACAGACACAGAATTGTTACTGAGGGACACAGAATTGTTACTGAGGGACACAGAATTGTTACTGAGGGACACAGAATTGTTACTCAGGGACACAGAATTGTTACTCAGGGACACAGAACTGTTACTCAGGGACACAGAATTGTTACTCAGGGACACAGAACTGTTACTCAGGGACACAAAATTGTTACTCAGGGACAGACACAGAATTGTTACTGAGGGACACAGAATTGTTACTGAGGGACACAGAATTGTTACTGAGGGACACAGAATTGTTACTCAGTGACACAGAATTGTTACTCAGGGACACAGAACTGTTACTCAGGGACACAGAATTGTTACTCAGGGACACAGAACTGTTACTCAGGGACACAGAATTGTTACTCAGGGACAGACACAGAATTGTTACTGAGGGACACAGAATTGTTACTCAGGGACAGACACAGAATTGTTACTGAGGGACACAGAATTGTTACTGAGGGACACAGAATTGTTACTCAGGGACACAGAATTGTTACTCAGGGACACAGAACTGTTACTCAGGGACACAGAATTGTTACTCAGGGACAGACACAGAATTGTTACTGAGGGACACAGAATTGTTACTCAGTGACACAGAATTGTTACTCAGGGACAGACACAGAATTGTTACTGAGGGACACAGAACTGTTACTCAGGGACACAGAACTGTTACTCAGGGACACAGAATTGTTACTCAGGGACCCAGAATTGTTACTCAGGGACAGACACAGAATTGTTACTGAGGGACACAGAATTGTTACTGAGGGACACAGAATTGTTACTCAGGGACAGACACAGAATTGTTACTGAGGGACACAGAATTGTTACTGAGGGACACAGAATTGTTACTCAGGGACACAGAATTGTTACTCAGGGACACAGAACTGTTACTCAGGGACACAGAATTGTTACTCAGGGACAGACACAGAATTGTTACTGAGGGACACAGAATTGTTACTCAGGGACACAGAATTGTTACTCAGGGACACAGAACTGTTACTCAGGGACACAGAATTGTTACTCAGGGACACAGAACTGTTACTCAGGGACACAAAATTGTTACTCAGGGACAGACACAGAATTGTTACTGAGGGACACAGAATTGTTACTGAGGGACACAGAATTGTTACTCAGTGACACAGAATTGTTACTCAGGGACACAGAACTGTTACTCAGGGACACAGAATTGTTACTCAGGGACACAGAACTGTTACTCAGGGACACAGAATTGTTACTCAGGGACAGACACAGAATTGTTACTGAGGGACACAGAATTGTTACTGAGGGACACAGAATTGTTACTCAGGGACAGACACAGAATTGTTACTGAGGGACACAGAATTGTTACTGAGGGACACAGAATTGTTACTCAGGGACACAGAATTGTTACTCAGGGACACAGAATTGTTACTCAGGGACACAGAACTGTTACTCAGGGACACAGAATTGTTACTCAGGGACACAGAACTGTTACTCAGGGACACAGAATTGTTACTCAGGGACAGACACAGAATTGTTACTGAGGGACACAGAATTGTTACTGAGGGACACAGAATTGTTACTGAGGGACACAGAATTGTTACTCAGGGACACAGAATTGTTACTCAGGGACACAGAATTGTTACTCAGGGACACAGAACTGTTACTCAGGGACAGACACAGAATTGTTACTGAGGGACACAGAATTGTTACTGAGGGACACAGAATTGTTACTGAGGGACACAGAATTGTTACTCAGGGACAGACACAGAATTGTTACTGAGGGACACAGAATTGTTACTGAGGGACACAGAATTGTTACTCAGGGACACAGAATTGTTACTGAGGGACACAGAATTGTTACTCAGGGACACAGAATTGTTACTCAGGGACAGACACAGAATTGTTACTCAGGGACACAGAATTGTTACTCAGGGACACATAATTGTTACTCAGGGACACAGAATTGTTACTCAGAGACAGACACAGAATTGTTACTCAGGGACACAGAATTGTTACTCAGGGACACAGAATTGTTACTCAGGGACACAGAATCGTTACGTTATTTTTGGGGTGCTTATAGAATTAAAGAGTATGTCAGACAACACGCAGAGGAGTGGCAGAGGAGGCAATGTTTCAGGAGCGAGCAGACGTGGCAGCAGAGGATGGGGTCGAGGCAGCACTAGTCGCAGCCAGAGGCCAGTGCTCCCGGTGTCATCCAGCGGTCGTGTCTCCACCGACAACCCTGCCGTCATCGATTGGTTGGCTCGGTCGTCTTCCTCTTCCCAGGTCACCTCTGACACCTACAGCCAACGGTCGGTGGGTACGTCAGACACAACCGTTAGTTGGCATGGCCCGGGAGCAAGCCCACTGAAATCACGTGTCCTCTACCTGCCCCTGTCCTTTGGTGTTCCCTCACCAAGCGAAGTATCGCATGCTGTGGGCTCAGCCCCACTGTACAGTGAGGAAGAGCTAACAGAGGGCGGTCAGGAACGGGGGGAGACATCCGCCTCTTCAGCAGCCAGGCGAAGAAGTACTGGCGAGGAGAGTGGCTCGGTAGCCGGTCTAGAGACAGGTCTGTCTCCTGACCCACACGCAGCCGAGGGGGCTAGTAGTGAGGCGGAGACCCTAATTGATGATGATGAGGCTGATCGCACTTGGCAGCCTCGTCGTCATCAGGCTATTGCTTCCGCATCATCAGGAGAAGAGGGTGCCAGCTTGGCAGCGAGCAAAACAGTCGGTGGGTTGCCCAGGAGGCAGCAGGGTCGCAGCAGTGTCAGTGGAGGCAAACGGCCACGGAGTAGAGCACCAGCTCCACTGCTGGTGGGTTCCATTTTGTCATAGGGTGCTGGCAGATTACGGGCCTTCCATTGCTGCTGCCAGGCCCGTAATCTGCCATGGGCCCCCGTACCGACTCCTCATGCTGCTGCCAGGCCCGTAATCTGTCATGGGCCCCTGTACCGCCTCCTCATGCTGCTGCCAGGTCCAGAGTGTGTCATGGGTCCCTGTACGGCCTCCCATTGCTGCTGTCTCCATCGCCACACTCTGCCATGTGCCACTTTCAGGTCTCCTCACACTGCTGGTGGGTTCCATTATGTCATAGGGTGCTGGCAGATTACGGGCCTCCCATTGCTGCTGCCAGGCCCGTAATCTGCCATGGGCCCCTGTACCGCCTCCTCATGCTGCTGCCAGGTCCATAGTGTGTCATGGGTCCCTGTACGGCCTCCCATTGCTGCTGTCTCCATCGCCACACTCTGCCATGTGCCACTTTCAGGTCTCCTCACACTGCTGGTGGGTTCCATTTTGTCATAGGGTGCTGGCAGATTACGGGCCTCCCATTGCTGCTGCCAGGCCCGTAATCTGCCATGGGCCCCTGTACCGCCTCCTCATGCTGCTGCCAGGTCCAGAGTGTGTCATGGGTCCCTGTACGGCCTCCCATTGCTGCTGTCTCCATCGCCACACTCTGCCATGTGCCACTTTCAGGTCTCCTCACACTGCTGGTGGGTTCCATTTTGTCATAGGGTGCTGTATGGCCTCCCATTGCTGCTGCCTCCACCGCCACACTGTGGCTCCACACTGACTGCCCAAATGAGTGAAGTGTGCGGTGATTCTAAGATCGACGGCACTCATCTGCATGTCATACTGACTGATAGTATTATTTCTCTTCCCCAGCAGACTCCAAGGGCATTTAAATAAAAGGTACAGTGTTCTGCACTAATATAAAGGCTCTCTGAAGCCTAGAAACACCCTTTTTATAAGTTAAATTCGCAGCGAATATATTCGCATCGAATCAAATTTATTCCTCGAATTCGCCGAATCAGCCGAATCGAATTTTTGAATACTTCGCTCATCTCTACTAATAATAGTAAGTTTGCAATTTGTTGTTAAGTAAATCGTTTCCAGAGGCTACAAAGCTACTAATTAAATTCCTTTTGTGTACGAAGATACAGGTACGTTCTGCAATGGCTTTTTTTTGCAGTTGGCAGGATAGATAGATAGATAGATAGATAGATAGATAGATAGATAGATTCAAACATTTTTCAATAAAGAGTTAAACTTAAGTGCAGTAACCCATAACAACCAATCAGAATCCATGTTGGTCTGGTCTGACCTAAAAGAAAAGTATGGTCAAAGCTTTTTTTGGCCATACTTCTGCTTTAGGCCACAGGGGTATTGTTCTGTCCTCCTTATGTGTGAAGGTACATAGCTTGACAGACAGCTAAACCTTTCTCGGCAATGAGTTGACAAAGAAGCAACGTCCAACTTTGTCTTTATTGCAAAGATATAAGAGGTGAAACTGAGGAACAGAAAATAAGGCGCTTAGTAACACTGTCTGCCATGTGACAAAGCATATTATACATTACAGTAAGGCAATGCACATATAAACACATGTAAGACATGTAGGTTACATAAAACACAGATGCATAAAATATAGACATGTGTGTAGACGTACCGACGATGCTATTGTGAACCTGAATGTGAGGGTTGGATCCTACCAGCAGCGTGGTTACCACAGGAATGGAGTCTGTGATGAGGAAATGGCTGCTATGAGCAGGGCTGATGATGTAATCAGAGTTCATAGGCTACAAGCTATGGAAGCTGAAATGGGTCAAACTTCTACTGTGAAAAGATGCAGTGTATACAAACAGCCACTAGATGGAGCAGTTACACAACGAACAGAGAATTACAAACTGATAAGGCATACTAATAATGCCTAATTAACAAAGAACAAATTGCTGAAGGCATGACACTCCCCGTCTGGTATCTAAAGGATACCACATTAAATCACCCCTGGAGAGAGCAACAAAACCAGTTCAGTAACGGGTCTGAGAAAGAGTTTGGGCTCCTGTTGTCTGCAGACCTTGACCTCCACTTTTCTGACTTTCCCATCTTCACTTGGGAACACCTTGGTTATCAGTCCCAAAGGCCAGTCATTTCTTCTTGACTGAGAGTCTTTGACAAGAACAACATTACCAACCTCCATGTTGGGTTTGCTGGTTTGCCATTTATTCCGGACATGTAGAGTAGAGATGTATTGTTTTCTCCATTTATCCCAGAAGGTATCTGCTAGAGTTTGCACTCGTCTCCACTGACACTTGTACAAGTCTTTAGCACTAAATTCGCCAGGAGGAGCCGATGCTGTACCGACTTTTTGGGTGAGAAGAGTGGAAGGGGTGAGCAAGAAGGGATCTTCTGGATCACTGGATATTGAAGTCAAAAGTCTGGCGTTCATGATCGCCACTACTTCGGCCATGAAGGTTGAGAGGGTTTCATGGGTGAGCCTCGAAGTTCCCAGCTGTAGAAAGACAGAATCAAGGATCCGGCGAGCTATGCCAATCATACGCTCCCAAGAGCCTCCCATGTGAGACGCATGTGGGGGGTTGAATGTCCATTTACAGTCTTGGGCGGCAAGATATCTCTCTACATGGTCACTGTCAATGTTTGAGGGGATATGCAGTTCTTTGCAGGCCCCAACGAAGTTGGTACCTCTATCAGAGCGGATTAGTTTAACTGGGCCTCTGATGGAGATGAAACGTCTGAGAGCATTTATAAAGCTGGATGTGTCTAAAGACTCGATAACTTCTATATGCACAGCCCTGATACTCATGCATGTAAATATGACTGCCCAGCGTTTGCTGTTTGCCTGGCCTCCTCTAGTGTGCCATGTGGTGACAGACCAGGGACCAAACACGTCAAGACCAACATTAGTAAAGGGAGGTTCTATACTGAGTCGGTCCGCAGGGAGGTTAGCCATCTTCTGTGACTGAAACATACCACGTAGTTTTTTGCAAGTGACACATTTGAAAATAAGACAACTCACAAGTCTTTTCGCTCCCACTACCCAAAATCCAGCTGTACGTAAAGCTCCTTCAGTGAACAAACGTCCCTGATGTTTAGTCTTCTCATGGTAGTGTTGCACAAGTAAAGATGCAATGTGATTGCTTGGAAGTATTATGGGATTACATTCTTTACTCTCGAACTTTGCATTTGAAATACGTCCCCCAACTCTCAACAGTCCATTAGCATCTATGAAGGGGTCAAGCCTCTTGAGGGAACTGTCTTTAGGAACACTCTTTTGATTTTGGATGAGTTCAAATTCTTGAGTATAAACCTCTTGTTGGATACAACGGATGATAACGTCTCTGGCCTGTGTGAGCTCATCCACTGTATGGGCCTTGTGACAGTAATGCCAACCTTTGCAGTGATCTGATCCTGTAGGTGTGGCTCTAAAGGATCTGGCTATGTGGATCAAGCCGGCTATAGCTCTGTTCAGTGATTTCCACGTAGAAAACTTGTCGAATCGTTTGGATCCAAGCTCTTTGTGAGAAACTCTTGTGGTGAGTACAGAAATATGAGGACGAATCTCTGCATCAGCATTTGGTTCTAATAGCTGAAATGAGTATTTCTCCAGGGTGTCAAGTACAGGTTTGTAGAGGAATGGTGGCCCTGTGAACCACGTAGTATCTTTAAGGTGAGCTGCTGGAACAGCCCTTGTAGCATGGTCTGCTGGGTTGAGGTCAGTTGGTACATAGCACCACTGGGTAGGCTGTGTTGACCTCCTAATTCTTTGAACTCTGTTATGAACATAGACATAGAATCTCCTAGTCTCATTGTAAATGTAGCCCAATACTACTTTGCTGTCTGTATGAAACATTGTACTGACAAGTTTTATATCTATTTCTGACACAATGAGATCTGCCAGCTCTACTGCCAGAACAGCGGCACAAAGTTCCAGTCTTGGTATGGTAATCTCAGGGCTTGGTGCCAGTTTTGCCTTGCCCATTACAAAGCCAATTTGGACTTGACCTTTAATGTTTATAGTTTTAAGGTAAGCGACTGCAGCGATTGCTTTTACCGAAGCATCACAAAATATGCACAGCTGCCTAGACTGAACTTCTGCAGGGGAGAAGTGGGCATATGGCCTATAGATATGTAAGTTAGATAATGCCTGTAGAGAGTTTCTCCATGCTATCCATAGTGCTTCTTTCTCTGAGGGAAGTGGCGAATCCCAATCACACGTATCTGTGGTTAACTCTCTGAGCAGAGTCTTACCTTGGATGATCACAGGAGCTGCAAATCCAAGTGGATCATATAGACTGTTAATGGTAGATAACACTCCACGTCGTGTGAAAGGCTTTTGCTCTTGGTCGACCTGAAAGGTAAAGGTGTCAGATTTGAGGTCCCAGCTAAGCCCTAGGCTGCGCTGCATGGGTATCGGGTCTGTCGCTAAGTCTAGATCTTTCAAATCACTGGCATGATCTTGAGTAGAGAAGGCTTCCATAACAACTTTGCTGTTTGAAGCTATCTTATGAAGTCTGAGGTTTGAACAGGAAAGCATACTCTGGGTCCTTTTGAGTAGACTGATTGCAGCCTCTGGTGAGGGAAGCGACTTTAAGCCATCATCTACATAGAAGTCTCTTTCAACAAACTTCTTAACGTCTTTCCCATAGTCTTTTTCACCTTCTTGAGCAGAGAGTCTAAGTCCATAAATAGCGACAGCTGGAGATGGGCTGTTGCCAAAAACATGCACCTTCATGCGATATTCTATGATGTCTTGAGTAGGGTCATTGTCCTTGAACCAAAGAAATCTCAAGAAGTTCCTGTGCTCTCCTTTTACTAGGAAACAATAGAACATTTGTTGTATGTCGGCAACTATAGCGATGGGTTCTTTACGGAATCTGATGAGGACACCGAGAAGTGTGTTATTGAGGTCTGGTCCTGTCAAAAGGACATCATTGAGAGAGACTCCCTCATACTGTGAACTGGAGTCAAATACCACTCGGATTCGTCCTGGCTTCTTAGGGTGGTAAACGCCGAAGATTGGTAGATACCAGCATTCTTCTTTTTCTTTTAGGGGTGGAGCTACTTCTGCATGATTGTTCTCAAACATCTTTTTCATGAATAAGAAGAAATGTTCCATCATCTCTGGTCTTTTCTGAAAGTTGCGTCTAAGTGAACAGAAGCGTTTTAAGGCTTGATACCTGTTGTTAGGAAGATGACGTCTCTGTGTTTTGAAAGGTAGTGGTGCAACCCAGGTGTTTGTTTTATCCTTGAAGAATCCTTGTTCCATTATGCCCAAGAAGGCCTCATCTTCAATAGAGGGAGCTATCTTGTGGTCTTCCTTTGTCCTCTGGAACACCGTGCACCCCAAGTGATCTTGGTCTTCACTGCAAGAGTGGTTCTCGGTTTCTGTAAAGTCAGGATATAGCACACTTGCCGGCTTCTCTCTTAGAAGGAATCTGTTAGGACAAGGCTGAAAGAGGGATGGACGTCCATTCTCCAAGGTATTTGTGTAAAGAGAATTCACTGTGGTTGGCTTGTGAACATTTCCTAGGCAAACATCACCTATGATGACCCACCCCAGGTCAAGCTTCTGAGCATATGGAGAACTATGAGGACCATTTATTTGTTTTCTTACCTTGTGGACTCTTATGATATCTCTCCCAAGGAGAAGTACTATTTGGGCCTTTGGGTCGAGTGCAGGTATGAGATGCGCTATGGTCTTTAAATGTTCATGATGTAATGCTGCCTCAGGTGTAGGAATCTCTTCTCTATTGTTTGGGATCTGATTGCATTCAATCAAGGTAGGTAGTTGCAGGGATGCTTCACTATTTATGGATTCGACTTGGAAACCAGTAGCTCTTCTGCCTTTTTCTTCACTCACACCAGCGCAAGTTTTAAGTGAATATGAAGAGCAGTGTCCTTTAATACTGAAGATATCAAAGAAGGCTGAGTTTGCAAGAGATCTATTGCTTTGGTCATCAAGGATGACATACAACCTTACCGCTTTCTCTTTATGACCGATGGGGTAAACTGTAACAAGACAAATCTTGGAGCAAGATTTGTTACTAAGACCTTCTCCACAGACTTGGGTGCACTGGGGTGTCACTTCAGGAGGTACTGTGTCTCCCTCCTCCCCGCCGTGCTCTACAGCCTGGTCTGGGGGTGTGAGAGTCCATGGGGCTGGCCCAGGGTGTAAAGCTGTATTGTGCGCTTCACTGTTGCATTCCGAGCATTTGATGTTCGCTGTGCAGTCCTTTGCAAGATGAGAGGTTGAGGCACAACACCTTTAGCAAATGTGGTTTTCCTTGAGGAAAGTTCTGCGATCCCTGAGAAGTTTTCCTCTAAATCCTCTGCATTTCAACAATGAGTGTGGTTTCTTATGTAGAGGACATTCTCTGCATGGGTCCTTTGTGGAGATCGTCTCAGACTCTGTAGTACTGTAGGTTTTGTTTGAGGAGTCTTTAAGAGACACACTGGTTTTGTGTACTGCAACCGGTGTACCTTTCATGTTACAAAGTGAGATAGGTTTACCTGATTTGGGGTAAGCGGTGTCAAACATCGAGAAGTTAAAGCTGGGATCATTCCTAGTTTTTGCTTGTTGGTGCACGAAGTCCATAAAGAAAGAGAATGGAGGGAACGAGACATCGTACTGTTGCTTGTACCTGGAGCCTTGAGCAATCCACTTCTCTTGCAGGTTGTACGGTAATTTTTGTACTATGGGGTTTACACCACGTGCAGTATCTAAGAATGCCAGACCTTGTAAGTCTCCTTCAGTTTTGGCAACTTGTAGCTCTGTTAACAGATCACTCAGTTCTCTTAGCTTCTGGGAATCTTTGTTTTGGATCTTAGGGAAATCCTCAATTCTTTTGAAAAGTGCGTTCTCTATCACTTCTGGTGAGCCGTAACACTCCTCAAGTCTCTCCCATATCATGTTTAACCCTCTGATTGGGTAGTTAATATTAATGTCTCTAATCCGCCTTGCATGCTCTGTCGACTCATTTCCTAGCCACTTGACAAGAAGATCTACTTCTTCACATGCAGACAGATCCAGATCTCTGATATTATTCCTGAATGATGATCGCCATGACCTATAGCTTTCAGGTCTGTCATTAAACTTGGAGAGTCCCTTGGTTATTAACTCACGTCGGGCAAAGAATTTTAGAAAATCTGACATACCTGTATCTCTGTTTGACAGATTGTTGCTGTAATAGGCACCATCTACTTGTTCTTCCTTAAAGGGTTTGACCATACTGCGATCATTTGTGGGTTTGAATGCAGGTTGCATTGAGGGTTGATGTCCTATGGAACCGTCGACTTGTTCCATGCAGGGTCTTTGGTTAACTGAGGTCGCTTGTTGTATGACTGGAGTCTGTTGGAGCTCCTTAGCAGGGGTTGATGTCGCTCTTGGACCTGGATTTAGGCCGTCTTCTGACTTAGCATGTTGCAGTACGTAATCTGAAGTGCGTTGCGAGTTATTGTGAAGACTGGGTTCGGGCCTACTTATGTAGCTGAGTCTATCGCTTGTGAAGTTTGCTGCTTCCTCTAAAGCCTCTGCTTCTGCTACAGCAGCTGCAGCTTCTTTTTCCACAGTTAGCTTTTCTAGAGCTGCTTCCGTGCATGCTTTCTCTATTTTTAATTGTCTTTCTTGTTCGGCAAATGTCGCGCGGGTTTTGGCGGCCTCGGCCTTCGCGCGGGCAATGGCGACGGTGGAGCTGCTCAAAGATCTCCCTGAGCCTCTGGAGTTAACTGAGATGCGAGACCTTGTCTCGAACTGTCCGGATTCCCTTGCTGACATGATGATGCTGTGAACGGGTTAGCACACTTGCAACCGCTGCGGGTGGCGATGCTGCGTAGTTCCTCCTATCCAGCTTGTAAGAAGCCGTCGTTTCACTGCAGTCAGGACTTCAGGAGTTGCAGTCCTCGTATCCAGCTTGTAAGAAGCCGTCGTTTCACTGCAGTCAGGACTTCAGGAGTCGCAGTCCTCGTATCCAGCTTGTAAGAAGCCGTCGTTTCACTGTTCTGTCCTCCTTATGTGTGAAGGTACATAGCTTGACAGACAGCTAAACCTTTCTCGGCAATGAGTTGACAAAGAAGCAACGTCCAACTTTGTCTTTATTGCAAAGATATAAGAGGTGAAACGACGATGCTATTGTGAGCCTGAATGTGAGGGTTGGATCCTACCAGCAGCATGGTTACCACAGGAATGGAGTCTGTGATGAGGAAATGGCTGCTATGAGCAGGGCTGATGATGTAATCAGAGTTCATAGGCTACAAGCTATGGAAGCTGAAATGGGTCAAACTTCTACTGTGAAAAGATGCAGTGTATACAAACAGCCACTAGATGGAGCAGTTACACAACGAACAGAGAATTACAAACTGATAAGGCATACTAATAATGCCTAATTAACAAAGAACAAATTGCTGAAGGCATGACAGGTATACTTAATTTTACTCTCCTGTGATTCAGTCAGCTGATAGCAAGCTTTTGCCCACTGTCAGCTGACGTGCAATGTTCTAGGCTCTGGAAAGATCCCAACGATATTATTGGGATCTATCCACCTGCTTGATTGATAGCTGACACTGCCGCTCAGTTTGCGCTTGCCCCCTTCGCAGCCCAGCACTCCAGTAAGCACTGGATGAGCAGAGCAGAGAGCGATGACTGTCAGGTACTGCTCTCTGCTCTACTGAGAGATCAGGTGACATGTGATCGCTCAGTTCTCAGTCTAAGGCTGCATTCACACTTGAGCGATTTGTAGCTTGAAGCTCCCAAAATGCTCAAGCTTAAAAATTGTTTTCTACTTTGTCAGTTTACACCTGATTACGTTTACCAGCACCATAGAACAATTGATTTTTTAAGTTTGAGCATTTGTTGGACTTTGAGCTTCAAGCTCCGAATTGCTCAAGTCTGAATGCAGCCTTAGAGCTGATGTTTTACTTATCTCCATGTTGCAGCATCATTCCAATGCTGCAACATGGAGATAAGTATGTATGTTTGATTTTTAACAAATTCCATACTTCTACTTTAGGACAGACCAAAAGTCTAACTTTGATTTCTTGCACAATTGAAACACATACCTTTTCTGGCCTCTTTC
Source organism: Staurois parvus (assembly GCF_062004578.1). Taxonomy (NCBI): domain Eukaryota; kingdom Metazoa; phylum Chordata; class Amphibia; order Anura; family Ranidae; genus Staurois; species Staurois parvus. The sequence goes on from NW_028317912.1 coordinate 2,756,434, forward strand.
TTTACTTCTTCTGCCACTAGCTTCTATATTCCACAGCTTTGTGAAAAGATGAGATACTGACTGGCTGCCAAATACATTACAGGTGAGCATTTTGGCAGAGCAAGGCAAAGTTTAAAATAGAGACAGGTTTATGGACCGGTGATCAGAAAACCCTTATTTGACTTTAGATTTTGCTTTAGAAAGAGAGAAATCTGATTCCTTGTTATTGGTAGCTGCACTTAAAAATGACCTGGGCTCTGGAAGCTGTGCCCAAGCAAGAAGAGGGCAAAGAACTAGTCACCAGTATTGCCTGGGGTCTTCCTGCAGCTGATATTTTCCTGTTAACTGACGTACCATGCTTTTTTTCTACATTGCGTTTGATTGTGGCCATTTTGATAGAGAAGAAGAGCGGTCTACTGATGGTTTGTGATCTGATGGCTGTGGGGTAATGTGCAAAAGGAAGCAGGCTCACAAAGCACAACTCCACAGAATGAATGAAGCAAAGGCAGGGAGGTACATGCAGTTCACATTCCTCTCCATCAAGCAGCACAGCAGGGTGTCCATACATTTTTTTAAGCAAATCTCATGAGACTGCCAGGCAGAGACATCAGAGCCCTGGATGATGCTACTGCAGGTAGATAGTTTTGAGGCTGTAGGTTGAGGAGTGCCAAAGAAGCTATTGAATCTCACTGATAGATACTGCTCCAGGCTTCTAATCTCACTGTCTAACTAATCTGTGTGCAGGTGCGGTGAATTTACTAAAGTTAAATAGACTATGCACTTTGCAACTGCAGTTGCCCCAGAGCTTAGAAAATGAGTTAAACCTTCACACGGCAAGGAATACCCAATCACATGCAAGGAATATAAAAACAGCATTTTTGCTGGGACGTGATTGGATGATGGAAGTCAGTCTCATTTACTAAGCTCTGGAGAAACTTCACTTGCAAAGTCACAGTATATCCCAACAATGGCACCACCTGCCTGACGTTTGCATGTTCTCCCTGTGCCTGCGTGGGTTTCCTCTGGGTACTTCAGTTTCCTCCCACACTCCAAAGACATGCTGGTAGGTTAATTGGAACCTGTCTAAATTGGTCCTAGTATGTGTATGTATGAATGTAAGTTTGGGACCTTAGATTGTACATCCCATGAGGGTTAGGGACTGATGTGAATGTACAATATATATATAAAGTGCCGGCGCTATATAAGTACCTGTAATAAATAAATAAAATGAATAAATAATATTTGCCTTTAGTAAATCAACCTCAATGTTTCTTTCAGGTATCTGATGTTCAGAATGAGAGCTTAACGGTTTGCTAATGTGGCCAAGTCAAATACTAGCCTAAAAAATTGCTTGAGGTGATTGTAGCCGTATTAGTGCATTTGCGACAGAAACAATTGAGTACTGTCCGTGATACTTTTTTTATTTGCACTAACATACAATTTTGCTCAGCCTAAAAAATTGAAACTTTGGATTTAACTGAGCAATATTCAACTGTGTGCAACAACATTGTACCTGAGCTGTGTGTGACTCTGGTAAAACATTAGGTTGTTTGTGGTTTTGGTTATATACTGTAGTAGTAACAATGGTCATACAATGTTTATTCAATGGCTTGGAGGAAAATAAGTATAGTAAATGGGATATTTGTCCTGAGCTTTTGCACCAAGTAGATTCCATTCTTTCTCTGCAGGATATTTATAACAGAGTATGGATATTCCTTTACACCCTCTGCAGGAATTTGCAGTGATTACTCTACACCCGGGGTCGGCAGCCCGTCGCTTGTGATCTACCTGTCAATCGTGGGAAGACAACAGGTAGATCATGATTAGTGCTGCTCCGATCTGTCCCCCCAGCCCCTCCTTTTAATGGCAGAGAGGAGTGAGAGGCAGCACAGTGCTGGATGGAGGGTGGGAGCACGGGAGCTGCTTAACTAGCAGGTGATTGGTTGTTAGGCTGACCTGCTAGGTAGTTACATGACTTTGACTGGTCTCACCCCCTTTGTCTATCTCAATAAAATAAAGGGGTTTTGTTTGCTTTGTGTGCCTGAGTCAAGCAAAGCAGAGGGAACATTTGCAAAAAATATTGCTGTGCGGTATAAATGTTCTAGGGTATTTTTTATAGCAGCAGTATGGCCCTGGTAAAGTCACAATGTCTCTTTGTAAATGAGCCCCTGTGTGATATGATCTGACACTAATTGTGATTTTTGAAAGGCAGTGCACAGACAAATTGTTGGACTTTTATCCCAAACTAATCTGATCTACACAGTGCCATGACCAGGGGACTAAAGATGGCTTGATCCAGTGCCCCTAAATCAATACCTACCCCACCTTTTACCTAAGTAACCACACAGACAACAAGAACTGGAGTTAATGGCCCAAAAACAGCCCTTTATTACAACCATTAATAAATAACATTCAAATAACAAAACACAGTATAACATACGTTTTTTCAAGTTCCCAATAGGCATCAAGAAAACAAATACCTGCGTCCTGCTTAACTAGGCCCCCAGCCACAACACCACCGACTCGGAGACACCACCGCAGATGCCCCCACGAGAACAACTAGAAGCCGTACCTCAGACGGGTTCCTACAAAGTGCCTTTCTTTTGCCCACAGTAACCAACGAGGACCTTGCACCCCCAGGTTGTCCCTCAGCACCAATAGGCACAACCACCACCAAACACAAACCATGAAACAAACGGGTGGGCGGGAGGGAAGTTTGCCTTGACAAAACTCTCTTCTGACTGAAGACCCCCTGCCACACCCTGTCAGACCACCCCTTGTGGCTGCACCCGCTCCCTTCTTAAAACCACTTAGACTCCCCCCTTAGCTAATGGGACTCTTCTCTCCCAACCCACTTTAACCCCTGTCATGCCGGCCCTTCGTTCAGGTCTTCTTTCTTTCTTCTATTCCTGGCATCCCTGGACAAGGTGATCCAGTGCCCAGAGCAAAGATGCCAAACTGCCAAATGGCTTTGGAATACAGCAGCGCTGTACTGTCAGCAAGGAGGTTGTTCCTCCCAACACTGGGCTGACAGGAGTAATGATGTCGCTGTCACTACTCCTGTCAGCCTTGTAAGAGGTGCCCCCATCCCTACAGTAAACTGTTGCAACCAAGGTAGCCACCCCTCCTGCCTAGCCCTTATCCTGACCCTGGATCTACTCTGACCAAGAATAAACTACAGCAAATTTACTGGCTGGTGTACTGGTCACTCATTTCTCTTCTTCCAGTGGTCTGATAGGTGTGTCTTCTCCCTTTTCTTTCATCCTAGAAGCAGAGTGACAAGGCAGAAACATTATAACCCTATAACAGGAAATGTTTGAGCCTTTACATTAAAGGATAACTTCACCTTTGGAACTTAAGGTGGGACATGTAACATGTTCCCAATGCTGCAGTCACAGCATGATCCCCCCCTCCCTGTGACAGCTGTACAGGGAGAAGCTCCCTGTACAAGCTGTCACTTTTAAAAACAGCTTTGCCTGCATGGCCGCATCATTCACTCACAGAGTTTTATAAATGAATGAACTATAAGTCCCAACAGTCTTAGCCAGGGCTGCTGTTAGAAACCACGGGGCCCCATACAGCCAACCTGACAGGCCCTCCTCCCATAAAAAACCAAAACAGTTTACTATGCTTCAGTTATGAATGAACACAGTGAGTGATTGCTACAATTGTGTTCATTCAGGCAAGGAAGGGGCTGGTGACATATTTGAAATGTGACATATTTACCAGACCCTTCCCCACTTTCCATCCTCCATCAAGGATCCTATTGTGTGCTTGCAGCTGCCAGTGTTAAGGAGAGGAAGGAAGGCAGTAGCACTCTGGGGGTGGGGGCACACAGGGGGGGCCTGAGCAGAAGGATTAAAAGTATGGTGTACAGGGAGGGTGAAGGATATGATGGGGAGGTTGCTAATTACTGGAACTGATCCTCTATATGGTTGTCTGCTGCAGAGAGAGCCTTACAAGGGATCAGTTCCAGTAATTGCCCCCCTGCCGCGCCAATCACCCTCCCTGCCCTCATCTGATTCACCCAGCTGCCTGGGCCCCCCTGATGACCTGGGCACTGTACAGGAGGACTGCTGGTACCCCCTTATCCACGGCCCTGGCCTTAGCAAATGTCAGCTTGTAGTTCTCAATGAACCACCACTGCTCTGTGGAGTGCCATGGTAGTTCATGAATTCTTCCTGTCAGTGTATCCGCTTTCCTGTATGGGATGTACGGGCACACAGATACACTGACAGGTCTGCAGGAGACCTGCATGGTATCAGCAATCTACTGATCTGGTGCAATGCTTTACAGGCTCCTGCAACAAAAAATAATCAATGCACAGTTTTTTACCTGCAAAAAAATGTGCATTTATTATTTTTTGTGAAAATGTGAACTTATCCTTTAATGGCAGTATCACTAGGAATTATTGTGATGAAAGCTACATATTTAGAAAAGTTGAACGCTCATACAAATTGATGAAGAGCAACAATACTGCTTAAAAATCAGAAATCCTAATTAAAAGGTATGCGCTAATAACAAACTTATACAAAAGTGTATATCATCAGCCAAAAAAAACATTTAGTGTTTTAAATAAATAATTATAGTGTCCAAACATAAATTAGTGTCCAAAAAAATATATTAGTGTCCAAAAAAAAAAAAAAATATATATATATATCTTCAGTGACTTGAACCAATTGTGAAAAATCCACCACCAAAGGAGATTAAATGAACTCCCCAGAGCTAATGGCTGGTCAGAAGGAGAGCGGTATTGTGCTGATTCAAACCTGCAGGGTATATATATTTACCTTTTTTTATGTAGTAGAGTGTATATGTATAATTAAATTGAGAAACACCTGTTCAAGCCGGTGTGATTAAGGAGACTAGGAACGCAGTGATTGGCTGGGTGTTAAAATTATGTAGATGAAGGGTGGTATTTATGAGAGCTGTCTGACGTTCCCATTTGTACTGCCCCTTGATGACGTCGGTGTGATGAAACCGGTTGGGCGTGGCCTACTAGATGTGGACGTTAGAGAGCCTTGCTGGTCTGTGCTGTAAGGGAGAGATCCGCGGTGAGCGGTAATTGTATCTCACCTTTTTTTGCGATTGAAGCTGGTGTCTGTTGGACACCTTGTTTGTGAGTTTCCTTATACCTTTTTTATTAAAGAGATAAATGAAAAAGGAAAAAAAAAACGTATCGCACCATTATGTTCTCTTTTTTGTCCCTGAGTGTACTGTATGCTCTCATGGAGGTATGAGAAAGAGTGGAGAAGTTCATCATAAGAGCTTGGGCTGCAAAGTTGTTTGTCTGTGATTATTATTATCCGGAAGTGTCTGAAACATCACCATATCTATTTGGACATCGGGTTCATTGCTCCCAGAGCACCAGCGCTGTTGCTGGTTTATAATCTGACCAGCCATTAGCTCTGGTGAGTTCATTTAATCTCCTTTGGTGGTGGATTTTTCACAATTGGTTCAAGTCACTGAAGATATATATATATATTTTTTGGACACTAACATATATTTTTTTGGACACTAATTTATGTTTGAACACTATAATAATTTATTTAAAACACTAAATGTTTTTTTTGGATGATGATATACACCTTTGTATAAGTTTGTTATTAGCGCATACCTTTTAATTAGGATTATTGTTGCCAAAATTTATTTTGGGTGGGATATGCTGCTGACAATTTGGTGTTTTTTGTAAGTGGCGCTTGTTTCTTTTTTAATTTGGTATTAAAAATCAGAAACAGTGACTCTTGAGATGATATAGAATGGTGAGAAAGCCAAGCCAAAAATGTACTAAGGCTCCTTTCACACTGATTAGTTTTTAATGCGCTTTTTGGTGTTTAAAATACAGAACAAAAATGCATGAAAAATGTATCCCTTTGTAACCTATGGAACTATTCACACCAATGCGATGTAGCTGTGATGCACTTTTAAAATTCCTGTATGCTTCATTTTTGGTGCAGTTTAAAAAGCACACCAAAAGCACACCTCCCCATTGAAATGAATGGAAAATGCATCAAAAACATATTAAAAAGGCACACATGGTGTGTTTCTGTTGTGTTTTTTGAGTCGGATGTCCAAGTTTCACAGGAGCATGTTGAGAGAAAGGAATCCAGAAAACACACCAAATACACACTGAAAACGTATAAAAACGTGATTTTGCAAAATGCATATCACGTTTTTAGCCCATCAATCTGAAAGTGCCCTAAGCCTATCATGGACCTTTTGATTAACAGCTACAGAGGCTAAGGCTGGGTACGCACTATAAGCTTTTTTTCATCCAACCCAGTGGGCTAAATAAAAAAAAAAAAAATTGCAGTGCTAACGCAAGCGATGTTGGTGCGCCGATCTTCCCCTTTGTCTTCTGACAGGGGGACTTCCCACTCACCAGAACACACTGATAAGCGCTCGCAGTCATTGGCTGCTAATCGGATGCTGGTTAGATGCTGGGTTTCCAGCATGCCCATTCGATAGAAGTCAGTCGTAAGACCAGCTTCTTTAGAACAGACAGCTGTACACATGGGTTGAAAGATTTTCAGCCTGTGTGTATCCAGCTTAAGTCTGTCTCAGAAAACAAAGCTCTGCTTCATTTAAGGAATAGTAATTTTAATTCTGGTGTTTTTTTGTGTGAAACAAGATGATGTTGCAAAGGTGAAGGAGATCACAAACATGGCACACCTCCCACTATTTCCCAGAAATTGTACAGCAATGGTGGACAAAGATGTTAGAAATTCTCTATATAGCCCTACAGAACAGACAGTGCACAGTCAACAAGGAAGCAGGAAACTTTATTCAAAGCAAAACCACAGAGTATGTCATAGATGCAGCTACAAACTTTGAAACACTGCCATCTACTGGTTGAAGAATATATCTCTACTAAATACTGATGTAGTTGCACAAAATACATAAACACTATATTCCAACAAAAGACAACTAATTATTCTGGATATCTGGTTTAGAAGATGAAGTCAATTGCATATAAGCAACCAACCGAGCTACAGATCTGGAGACCCTGCATGAACTTAACTTACGTGAACAAGTTTTAGAAAACATAATGAAACATGCTCCTGTCTACACAGTACAATGCACAGTGCAGACCAGGGGCGGACTGACAACTCATGGGGCCCTCAGGCAATAAGGGATCATGGGGCCCCTGTGTCCTTGCCCAAACTCAAAAAAGCCTATGAAAAAGGTACCAGGGGCATCTCCTGGGGCCCCCTACTGACCCCGGGCCCTCGGGCAGTGCCCGGGTTTCCATATGGTCAGTCTGCCCCTGGTGCAGACCTCAGACAGAGTGAATGTAAACAAAGCAATGCTTACACCTGTCATGGCTTGTGATAACAACTCTCAAAGCACAGAGAAAGAACAGCTAGAATCATGCTGGTATGCTTACCTTGTGTATATTAGAAGTGCTGATGTGTTGTAAAAGTACAGTAATCCTACAGGCTTGTTTTAGTTTGATAAAGTTATTAATAAAAGAATTTCAGTTCATTTAAATTTGGTAATTTATTCATTTATTTATGTATATATGAATGAATAAACTACCATTCTGCAGCACTTTTACAAGCTGAGAAAATTGCACAGTAAACACAGAGAAGTAATACGTGGTGGCAAAAATTCCAGCAGACAGTAAGAAGGTGTCGCCTAATGGAATTTACAACTTTTTGACAATGAATAAATTATCTGTGTTGGATAAATATCCCCATCCTGCCTCTATTCTTTCTCTTCAATGTTGTCTTCTCTGTGGTTTTTATACTACATGACTACATTTTCCTTTATGGTTCTGTTGTTTAACAGCATAAAGAGAAGCCCATAACATAAACAAGGCATTTATATAGAATATATTTTTCTGTGCTTACCCTATAAACATATAGTACTAGAGCTTTGGCTGGATTACAATTGATGTGTTTTTTTCAGCACTGTTCTAAGCTGATCTAAGGATGGAGCAGATGTATTGCTGCATGAATATGAGCCCAGGGGGAACTATCCGCAGACATTAGAGCACATCTTGACTCCTGGCAGGTGGGCGGCACATAATTATATATGGCAGACAGAGTAAATGGTCAGTTCATATTATTCCTGGGCTGTGAAGGAAAAGACTAATGCCAAGGGTAGTTTTTGGGCACTATGCTGTTTTTCAAGTGTTAATACTGTGTATTGATTTTTTGTGACACGATAAGCTCAGGCTTTAAAAGTACATCACTGTGCCAAAAGATGTAATGAAATTGGCAAACGTCCTGTTATTATTATTATACAGGATTTATGTAGTGGCAACAGTTTGCACAGCGCTTTACAAAATAAAGGGAAACAGTACGGTTATAAAAAAATTCCAGAAAAAAGATCTAGGAGGGCCATAGTTTTCATAGTTTACAATGCAAATGGGAGGGGAATGATAACTATGAGGAGATGAGTGTCTAGAGTGTCTTCTCTTCCTGAGTTGGTTCAGCCCTCTCCATGTCCCATGCTGTTGTGATATAATTTAGGCGGTGCTGAAGGTGTATGGACAGATAGATAGGAGTGACTTTAGAAGTTGGATGTACTAGACCATGTAATCCCCCCTTTGTGGGCCCCCTGAGTGGACTTTGGACTTGAATACCCAGCAACTAAGTGGTAGTTCTATGTGTTAATGTTTATACCACAGTCTCCCCCTCTTGGCTACTAGAGTTATGACTGTAGTGTATACCAATATTTGGAAAAGTAAAAGTTACATTTACTCAATGTTGCTTCATTATTGTCTGGTATGGAGGTGGACAAGTGAGGGCCCTTTTGAGCCAGGCACAACCTGGAATTAAGAATTAAGGAGAGAATTATTATTATTATTATACAGTATTTATATAGTGCCAAAATGTTTGCTCAGCGCTGTACATTATAGTGGGAGACAGTACATGAGACAATACAGTAACAATACAATACACGAGGGGTTCGAGGGCCCTTCTCCTTGGAGCTTACAATCTAGGAGGGAGGGGATAGTGGTACAGGAGGAAATGGATGTGGGGGATGGAGTGGTAGGAGGAGTGGAGGAGATCGTGAGGGCGGGGTAGGCTTCCCTGAAGAGATGGGTTTTCAGGGTGCGCCTAAAGGTGAGGAGGGTAGGTGACAGTCTGATGGATTGGGGTAGTGAGTTCCAGAGGATGGGGGAAGACCTGGAGAAGTCCTGTAGTCGGGCGTGGGAGGAGGAGACCAGGAAGCTAGAGAGTAGGAGGTCTTGTGAGGAGCGAAGAGTATGTGTTGGGTGGTAATTGGATATCAGGTCGGTGAAGTAGTTTGGGGCAGCGTTATGAATGGCTTTGTACGTCAATGTTAGTAGTTTGAAATTTATGAGTTGGGCAATCAGAAGCCAGTGGAGGGAATGGCAGAGGGGGTGGCGGATACAGAGTGGTTGGTAAGGTGGATGAGTCTGGCCACTGAGTTCAGGATAGACTGAAGCGGTGATAGTCTGTGATGAGGTAAGCCGGTGAGGAGGGAGTTACAGTAGTCGAGTGGTGAGATAATAAGGGAGTGAATGAGTTGTTTAGTAGTGTCTGGGGTTAGGAACGAACGTATTTTGGAGATGTTGCAGAGGTGGAGCCTGCATGAATTTGCCAGCGATTGGACATGGGGCTGGAAGGACAGATTGGAGACTAGAGTGACACCTAGAACTTTGGCTTGCGGGGTGGGACTGATGGTGGCTTTATTGGTCGTGATGGAGAGGATGGGGGGGGTGCGGGCTGGGGGGAGAACTAGGTGCTTGGTTTTGTAAAGGTTTAAATTGAGGAAGTGGAGTGACATCCAGTCTGATATGTCGTTCAGTAAGCAGGTGATTCGGGCAGAGACTGAAGGGGTGAGGCAAAGGGTAGATTTGTGTGTCATCAGCGTAGAGGTGGTAGTTGAAGCCGTGGGAGTGTATCAGTTGGCCAAGGGAGGAGGTGTAGATGGAGAAGAGAAGGGGCCCGAGGACAGAGCCTTGGGGGACCCCAACAGAGAGGGGGAGGTGGCAGCATTATAGGTAACACTGAAGGAGTGCTGGGATAGATAGGAGGAGAGCCAGGAGAGAGCAGAGTCTCTGATACCAAGGGAGAAAGAAGGATGAGCTGGAATAGGAGCGGTGGTAGCCAGGTGACAGAAGATGGTAAGGTGGTCCACATCTTCTGGGATGCATCCCCCTGGGCAGCTGGGCTTCTCAGTTGTCACAATACTCAGCTTGCAAATATTGTCTGTTTGATTTCTGTCCTTGCCATAGGGCAAAGTGTGTGAGCATCTGTTTATATCAGTATGAGCTGGTATGAAGACCTTTGTTCTGCACTTTCCTTTCTGAAATGTCATGGAGTTGCATGTCAGAGCCAGATCATTTCTGTGCAACCCAGCTTAAAAAGTGCATTACAGGCAGAGTAGGGATTCCTTCTGGTGTAAGGTCCCTAGTAAGCCACAATGATCTCTGGTCTCTAAGGGGAACTTACAAGAGAGCAGGAGGTCTTATAAGGAGTGAATAGGAAGTTTTCAGTGTTATTTTGAGACAAAGTTGGTTGTAGCTGTGAAGTAGTTTTGGATAACTTTGTATGCTGTTGTTAGTATTTCAACCCTAAGAGATTAACCAAGTAGGGCTGTAGTCACTAAACGTTGGGTAAAGGTGGATGAGTCTGGCAGCTGCATTACTGATAAATTGAAGGGGAGATAGCCTGCGTAAATGTAGGCCAATGAGGAAAAAGATGCAATAATCAAGGTGAGAGATAACAAGGCAGTGAATTAGTAGTTTGGTGTTGTCATTGGTTAAGAAGGAACATATTTTGGAACTGTTACAGAGATTATCGGGAAGATTTGGACAGTGATTGGATGTGGGGGCAGAAAGAAAGGTCAGAGTCAAGGATTACATCTAGCACCCTGGCATGAGGGGAGGTAAGTTTAGTTGCACCAGTAATCATGATAGAAAAGTCAGAGATGGAGGTAATGGGGAGAAGGAGGGGTCCGTGGGAATATTATGTGCTCAGATTTGCAAAGATTGAGCTGTAGAAAGTGGAATGACATACATACTAATATGTCAGTAAATTAGTAAACTGTGAGGAAACTAAAGGGGTGAGATGAGAAGTGGGAAAGATTTGGGTGTCAGACACAGAGATAGTATTGGAAGCCATGGGAGGTTATCAACTGACTAATAGAAGAGGTGGAGTTAGTGAAAAGAAGGAGTCTGAGGACTGTGCCTTGAGGGACCCCTATGAAAAGAGGATGAGGTGTAGAAGAGATGGAGTTGTAGGAGCACACCAAGGGAGTGAAGTTTTTTGAGGGTGAGTGGGTGGTCAACTGTATCAAAGGCAGTGGAAGGGTCTAATAGTCTGATTGTGGAATAATGGCTATTGGTTTAGTAGTTTGTACGTTTTTAGTGAGCTTTACAAGGACAATTTTTATGGATTGTTTTGGGTGAATTTGAAGTATTTGAGCAACAAATGAGGTAAACATTTTTTTTCCAATTACTATTTAGTGAAAGTACTGCTTTTTTGCAGTTGTCTATATATGTTTCCAATACCTAAAACATTATAAGTCAATGACAAAGTACTAGAGTGTGGGCCCTCATAAAACATTATAAGACAATGACATAGTAGTAGAGTCTTGGTCCTCAGTCAGTTCTTTCTGTTTTGGTTGATGTGGAGTTCACCAGATTATGGATTCTGCCTAGGAAATACCCCACACTTGACATTGCTATTACAAGTTTAGAGCTAAGCTACTTGTGTCACTAAGCTATTGTAAATCCTCCATGAACACTTATGGAGAATTTGTTCTGTAGCTCTTATTAAAATCTTAACAAAGCTGGCATCAACAAATTACTTGAAGTCAAATTTAGAGCAGATTACATTTTTGCTTGATAGCTGTTCACTGGTTGGTTTTTACTCTTCCTTGGTTTGTAAGCTGCCCATTTTACATTCTCCTTAGGTCCACACATTGCAGAGAAGAAATCTGTATGCCTGCAAGCTGAACAAGAGCAGACTTTTAAACATTTACTCAATTCTGCTGGTTGATTATAGAGATGAAAGACCAAATTGTGAAGAATAAACCTTTAACTAAAGCTGACATACACATCATAGTGTGGTTGTATGTGCAAGTGTGATCCCTCCCTCAGGCATTCTCGCTGGCTCCTGGGTCCCTAAACACAAATTGTGGGTCTCTTTATGTTTAGTCTAAGAAAAGGGCAAAGGGGTAAAATACAAAATCTCTCCCCTGATGAGCCATGGTGGATGGTATGCATTTGGGTGCCCCGTAGACATTAGATTGTCTCCTTATCTAGCCAAAAACTGAATAGCAATCGCTGGATCGGGAGATAGTATATAGGTACTTTAATATTTCCCCATTGCAAATGTTCAAGATGGGACATAGCACATTTTTAAAATGAAATTTTCACCTTCAGGAAGCACATTAGAAGTATGTACAAGAAGAGTGGTGAAGGCTGGTAGGTATTAATTATGAGTCTCCACTCCAGTACCGAGCCTGGGTTCTATACTCACACATCAATGTTACAGTAAATCTGCAATTCTCCATTAACACATGTTATAGTAAACAGTGCTATTCCTGCTATTTTAAAGCTTGTATTCTGAATATAGAAGAGTCAATTCTGACTGCACATATCAGTACAATAGTAAAGCTGCAATTCTGCATTAACAGATGCCCTAGTAAACAGTGCTATACATCAGTGCTATTTTTATTTTAAAGCTCGTATTCTGCATTCACATGCCAATGTTATAGTAGAGTCAATTCTTCATGCACATATCAGTGCTAGAGTAAGCCAGGGTTCTGCACTCACACATCAGTGCTGTAAACATATTGTTGCTTTAAAATCACCCCACACATCTCAGTCATCCCACACATGCTGCACGGTGATAAAGCAATGTGAAATGTTCAAGGAACCATACTTCAAATGGCAATATAATTGTACACTTCCATAGTATGTGGTAGCCATCTGCTGGCAAGTCATGTAAAACCAGGTATTCTGGTCCAGCTCCAGATATTGTGTATTGCAATTAGTAGAGTTTCGCTTGTAACAAGGCACCATATACAAGCTCCATTGAAGGATTCTTCATGCAGGCACCCTCTCTGCTCAGCTGTAAAACCTAAGCAGCCTTTATACAATAGGAGAATAAGACACAGGGAGGGGTTATGGGAACAGAATTCCCATCCAAGCTGTGTGCTTTGAAGCCTGCCCTCCTTACTGCTCTGTATCTCATGCCTCCTCCCTCACCCTCTCTCTCTCTCTCTCTCTCTCTCTCTCCAGCTTGCTCTCTCTATAGCTCTGTAACTTTGCTGGTTGTACACATAGCCTCGATATGTCTTTCTGGTGGATTTATCCTGCTTTGCTCACTTTCTGCACCCTGTTTTATTGCCAGGCTCTGAGGACGTACCCATCCAATGAAGGTAGGGGAGCTCTAACACACCTTATCTTCTCTGGGTACCAGTTTGTGGATGCAAGATTGACTTAATACCTGCATCCTATCCATCCATGTATCTGTCATCTATCTATCTATCTATCTATCTATCTATCTATCTATCTATCTGCCTATATATCTAACCTTTAAAACTTTCTTTAATACAATGTATATTATCCAAAATGTTTATCAATCTGTGCACTTCTCACCCATGAAAGTATAGGTAGTTTACTATGAAAAGTATAGCAAGATTGTGCTGCTGATTGCTAAATACTCCATAGCCATGTGTATCGCGCACAATGGTACAGTAGACTTGTAAGCAGCACGTGTACTGTGCATATTATCTTAGAAATACATTTGATAAAGTTGTAACATATATTTTTCCAATAAAGGGATGTAAGGATGAGTTGGCAGACTAAGTGCGGTGCATGTTTCTCCTGGTATCCCAATCAAATAAACATGCCCTGATTGATTTTACTTATGCAACAACATAAAATAAGGATGTCAAGGTGTACATTTTAGAAATCTAGTTCTTTGCAGCAGGTAGTACTGTATAGCAGGTATTCCTAGTAGGGTAAACTTCCAAAAGAGCCACCACTATTAGCTCTAGCTGATTTATTTGTATATTTCAGCTTTATCTTGTGTAGTGACCTAAGATAAAGAGAGGCATAGTCAGTCAATGTGTATTAGAATTACATGGAGCCTCTGTGTCTTCACATCGGTGTGTTTCGTACTGTCATTATTGAATCAGGCTGGGGATAAGAGTCCTGTGAATGTGGCTGCAAATCATTTTTACTAATAAAAGCACATTTTCTCCAGATATCCACATAGCATATGCTGCATGTCATTCAGTTGCCTATATTACATATGTATTACTATTATTACTGAGAATACACATATTAGTTGAATGCATATTATTTTTATGGGTCCCATCCTATGTATATTTTCTGTATCACACAAGGCTGCTGTTGTAGGTGACTTTACACTGAACGTTGCTGAGCTTATTTCAAAGGAAAAATGAAAAGAGCAGTAATCCATACCAGATTGCATATTTTTTCCTATTCATCAGTTTGGAGCAGTAAGAGCAATAAAAAATAAATGCCAGTGGGTTGCTATGGTTTACGACACTTAGCCATAAGATGCAATTGAAGTGGATATGGAGGGAGGTTTTATGTATTATTGATATTGACTGCAAATGTGGCTGCCTGTAAACAGTAGCAGAAGACTCATATCAGAGGGGGTGAGGGCACTGCCAGTCTAGTGATGCTTATCTGAAAGGCAATTAAACTGTCTGTGAGTGAGTCCGGGAAGCAGCCAGTGTCTTTGTGTCTTGTGGACCAGTTGAGCAATTAGAGAGATGCCTACTGTGAATCCCAACTTACGCAATCCCACACCATGTGCTGGATGCTTACAGTATTTTCCCAGTGAAAGTTCTTGTAGAGCTGAAGTCCAGTAGTGGATGAATGGTATGCCATTCATGTTGACAAGGGTATTCAAACTTGGCAAAAATATGCTTTGGCTGTAATTCCTGAACTTTGGAGATTGGATCAGTCTGTGCCAATTACCAACCCACGGGTGTTTATTTACTAAAGCAGTAGAGGCTGTTCACTTAGCAAAGTGGGTGTTCATTATGCTTAGTAAATAAGATGAAGCATCAATCAAACACTTACGTGCTACCACAAATCCACTTTTTAAGAACATTTCCACACATATGATTGGATATTCAAAGTGATATCAGGTTTGTATTCTATTGCTTAAGTAAATAAACCAAGTATAACCTATGGCTATGCCTTTAACAATCTCCATACCCCCTAATAGGAACCAACGGGATCTAAATTCTACTCTCACTGGTCTGGTGACCCTTGAAAACCTGAATCTATTTCCTTTACTTATATCTTAATACATATGGAAATTTAAGGCGATGGCGATTACAGCTAATATATGAATATATGGATGGGTATATTACTCGCTATTGCTGCACTATACTTTCTCATGCATATTCCTTATTAAATATTCTCTGTGGCCATAGGTACTCTGGAAGGGCTTGTCACATTTACCGATGAACAAATGTGTGGAGACAAGTGTCATAATTCAATGAAACATCTGTTTACAGCATATTACAGGCCTCCAGCATACAGTTGTGATGTTGCTTCAGCTACACTGCTGTATAACCTGATCCTGCCTCATCTGGAGGCTAATTAATGATGCTTTCGTGATTAATGTAGGAAACTCCTTGTTATACATTTCACTGCTGCAATATAAGAATAAATAGGCACCATAAGTGCGTGAAGCTTAAAAAACAGTATCATGTGAGGTAATGGCAAAGGAAGGGTTACTGGTACCATTGTCTTTTGTAGCTGCCAGTCTGTAATCTCTCCATCTAATTTCCTGTAACCTCAGGACATGTTCAGGAATACAGCGATACAAATATTGATGCATGTACTGTGCAGATCTCCACTGATACATCCACAGTAAAATGACGACTACAACAATCAGATGAACATTTCACATAAGTAAAAAGTGCCCCCTTAAAAATAGGTGTATGATACGACATCCCATTCTTATAGTTAAAGTGCAAACTGAAGTCATAAACAATACTGAACCATTAGCACCTTAACCACATTTCATCATATATAACAATCCCCGCTCTAGTATATTTCTGTGACATATAGTCATTAGTAGCATCTATTGTAAAATAGAAATGACATATATATCTATAAATAGACACATGGGGCTGGATTTATTCACCATGGAAAACAATACATTTCACTGTAATGCACGATATCCAACATGGAAAACCATACATTTCGCTATAATGAATGATATCCAACATGGAAAACCATACATTGCACTATAATGAACAATATCCAACATAGAAAACCATATATTTTATGATGATGAACAATATCCAAAATGGAAGACCATTCATGTCCCTATAATGAACAATATCCAACATAAAAAAACCATACCTTTCAATACAATGAACAATATACTGTATATGTGTACGGATACATGGCAAATAATGTAATTATATTTCAAGAAGAAATTATTATTCTGAGTTCAAACATATCTATTTCCATGCATAAAATGAAAACTTCTACTCCAAATCTGTCCCATGTGATCTAAAACATAGACAAAAGTTCATATAGTCCCTGAATACCAGAAGTGTCTTGTTTTTTAGTTAGACAGAACATACCTGGTAGTTTTAAGCAGTTAGAACAGCAAACCAGCAAGACAAAACAATGTGCAACACTGCTAGGAATGAAACAGTGCTAATGATTGAATGTGGCTGTACCAATGTAAACTGTATAAAGAAGCGTGTTTTTTTTTTTAATGGGGATATATGAGAGGTAATTTAAGTCACTTGGAAAAAATCTCCAACTATCAAATTTGATTAATTAATTAATTAATCAATCTAATTAATTAATTAATAATTATAAAAAAACTCACTTTATTAAACAATAACAAAACTTTGATATTAGGCCCTTGAGTACATTAATGGTTAAAAGCATTTAAAATAACTAAAAAAAGTCACTTTGTCACTTCAGGGTCACTTATAGAACAGGACCATACTACAAGAAGGGGCAAGTCTTGAAACCTTGCTGCTTCAATGCTTTCCACCCTTTCAGCTTGGTTGAATATTTGTTCCCCTGCCACATGCAATGGTTACTTCCAACCGCTCATGCATCTTATAGTGACACACAAGCTGGCAGGAGAAACTACAGCATACGGCAGGAGGAGCAGATATTCATACACCCAGATGACTTCAGTGGCTGAGGGCAAAGTGCAGGCAACGAAAGTAAGAATTCATTTATACTCCCAGTAGATGGTTTGTCAGTTCCTGGTCAACCAAGACTTTTCTTTCTCGAAAGCAGGTGACTGATCTGTAGCAGATCTAACCACCCACAGTGATGGTCAGGGACCACTTCTGATTTTATGCTAGTAATACTGGTGGCAGGGGCGGACTGACACCTCATAGGGCCCTCGGGCAATAGGGGATCATGGGGCCCCTGTGTCCTTGCCCAAACTCAAAAAAGCCTATGAAAAAGGTACCAGGGGCATCTCATGGGGCCCCCTACTGACCCCGGGCCCTCGGGCAGTGCCCGAGTTTCCAAATGGTCAGTCCGCCCCTGACTGGTGGTGTTTACATGCACGAATGTAGCCCCTCAATTATTGTATTTGCAGGTCACTAAGTATATACTGTAGGCACAGATTTCTTAATAATCAACCTCCTCACTGAAAGATGCACCATTGAATTGTGGTTTCCGCATGCTTGGGGCATAGATTCTTGATGATAACAGCTTGATGCTGATACTTTTTAGCTACCAGTACCCTCCAAAGTTTTAGCTTCCCCGCCTTAGCGTTTCTTAAATTTTCTGTAGATCAGCATCCACACTGGAAGGGAAAGGGAGAGCCCTGTAAACCAATCAAGGTTTACCTAATTGCAGTGTTGTAAATCTATCAAATGCATCTTGCTGATTGTACAGCAGAGCACAGGGATGACGATTCAGTGAGTTGTTGTTCCTTCAGGATCTAATCACTATCTTGTTCATACTGTAATGCTGTAGAAAAAAGCAAATGAAGAAGACAAGTATGACAAATTCAGTAAACAGAAAAGCATGGTTAATTTATAACCGTTGTAAATAATAAAAATGAATTTAAAAATGTATAAAAGTGGTACAAAGCTCAAATAGATTTGTTGTTCATAGCAACAAATCAGATTTAATTCTGCACTGGAAACTAAGGAATGCCATTTCTTGCCATGTGCCAAATGTGCGCTCATTTTTACAGTATTCATTACTGTATTCAGCCTTATTCAGTATGATATGTCAAATGCCTTGCTGTATTCAGCCTTATTCAGTATGATATGTCAAATGCCTTACTTGTTTTTTAAATTGCTCTCCATTGCTTGCTCTAAATTGCTTGCTGGCTTGAGAGTGAGAATCCGCACCCCAAGGACTGCTTCGCATTGAGTGCTTTGTGTGGTCCAACCCACCCACTGCTCAGTCAGAACTGCTCTTCAAATAGGGGATCCCATGTTCCCAGAAGAATGGAAAAAGATAGTTCTGACTGTTCAGGAGCAGGTCGGATCACTGAAGACTGTTGTTTTCAGAGAAAGTATAATTCGGATTTAAAAGAGTTTTCATATACCACCAACACAGTGAAAGTGGGTGAGTTTCCCTTTGTGTGCATCACACACAGTCAGATTTTACTTTGGATTTTATTTATTAGATCAACAAGATTTCCCAGCAGCTTTGTAATGTGAAGGGTTACCTGACTGGATCTAACCTCAATTGATTGTTTAGGTAGACCCTAGCACACAGTTGTTGGTAAAACGTGTTATTCTGACAGATTAAGACTAATGCAAATCCTGACTGTTGTAAATTTTAGAGTCATTTTTCATAGATGTTACTGAATTCTTTTTAAATGTATTCCTGCATAGATCTGGAATTCCCACTCATAACTGCAGAAATAAAGTTGATTTGCTAGCTCAATGTCAATATATTGTATTGATTTGTTGAAGAGCAATAAAGTGAAAAACAACCCTATTTATTTCTAGAAAAAAATCCTATTTCTACCTCTCCCTCCATAAAATATGCAAACAAGACATAAGAGAAGTGTATATGATACCACGACTAGATTTCATTGCCACGTATTACCCCGCATTGGCCTCTTTAGGGTCTTTTCTGTATAATTGTCTTTGCTTTTAATTGTACAGAGACTGTAACTGAATCATATACACTATTGAAGACAGTATTATCTAAACCATTCCTTGGGGACCACTAACAGGAATATGCAATTATAAAATAGGGGAAGGGAGGGTACAAATGTATACCATTGGTCCATGTTTAATACCCAGATTAAACTCACATGAACAAAAGCAGCAGTCTCAAGTCACACAGATAGGGGCAAGGTCAGAAATGAACTCAGGACCCAAGTGGTGCATTGCAACAATGTCAGTTGCCATACTACCGTATTTGTAAAAATTAAACCTTAAGGACTGATTATACAAATTAAAGGAGAGTTAGAAAATACTAGTAAAACATACATTCTCCATGCCTCGAAGGTCTTAGAATATTCAGTTTATTGATGATACTTGACTTGTTGAAGTCTCTCTTCTGTACTTGCTTGGTAATGTTAATACAGCATCGGTCCTTATAAATTTTCCCTGCATTGATCAATTGCTGTAAAACAGCTGGAGGAGAACGGAGAGAAAGAATGGAATTGGTCATAAGGTTTACTAATAATCAGTCTGACTAGACTATGAGGACTGTTTACAAATTTTTTATTACTTTTGTTAATTTTTACACCAACATGTCAACATCCATTTTGAAGTTTCATTTTCTCTTACATTGGCTGTCAAATTTTACTGTGTTTATGTATGTTGTTTAATTAGAAAACAGGATTTTGTTTAAAATCAAGAAAGACATCGTAGCGAGGTTATCCAGATATCTGAAGAGGTTTCTGCAACTTCACGAGCAAAGTCATGCAAATTTAGTAATTGGCAATTTGGCAATGTTAGTCAAATGTGCTTCGAAACTAAACTAGTTGCCTATGCAGGACAGATGATTAACCCCCCCCTTTATTTTTCTTTTCTTTTTTTGGACCTAATAAAACCATATTTTGTAAACTCTTTAGTCATATCTCTAAGATAGGAGATAAGACTTTCCATATTTATGGCATAATTTTCCCTGGCAAACCTAAGCCTTAATGTTGGGAGTTTAGAATGCATTTAGGAGATGTATAGTATCTATGAAGACTTCCTGTACTTTCTCCCAGAGGAGTAAGGTGAAGAAGGAGCACTTTTGGGTGAAATATCCATGAGTCAGTGTATGATAGTTGTAGCTTGTTGTCAAAAAGGGCCTATTACAGGATGGACCCTTTGGCAGCACAAACAGGTATCGTCTATCTGTGGGTAGATGATCTTGAAAACCTGTAGCACCTGATCATTAGTTTGTAATTTATTTCATGGTATTTGCAGCTGATCAAGGTTTGTTGAGAAAACAGAAGTACTCTGTTCCTTTGGTTTCGAAAAAGCAAGATTTATATATTTCCCATTTTTGAATAAAGGAGAGCACTGGAGGTACACTATGATGCAAAAGGAGTCAGCAAGTTGTAGACAAGGTTCCCCTCACTGTATCTTTTCCTTGACATATCTCTTCAAAAGTTGGGATTGGTATGCGAAAGCAAACAAGTTTAGTGCAGAAAATGGCAAAATCGTCTCCAAAAGCCCAAACTGTCATGTCAAGTGCAAACTATTTCTACAGACTTCCAATCATTTCCTCATATAAAGCTGAATATAGAATAGAGAGAGGGTCTGGGTAATTCATTAATTATTTTTTAGTACATAACTTCTGCCAAACAAGGAACATGCTAAGCTTTTCCACCTAGTGATGTCTTGTCTCAATGTGTGGAGAAGTTGGAAAGAAGGTTAGGTCTGCAACCTTTGACAAGTTCAGAGATACCTTGGTACTTAGGTATATAATGGCCTTGTCAGCCAAGACAGATCATTTTTCACTTGCATGGAGGAAGTGTTATGTTTCCTGCAGTAACCTAGTTATTATTAATCTCCAATTTATGAAAGAAATGTATGCTGCGTGATGTATTTTAAATCAAAAATGTTACAAAGTATAATATAAAGTGCTTTATAAACAGTGCCTATAATGGGGTACTATTATTAGTATAAGAAACACTATTTTTTGAATTGATATCACTTCAGATTTGTACAGTCAACTTCTCATTGATATGCCTGATGAGTTCAAGCCGACTGTCCCCACAGATCACACTGAAAGTCAGCTTTGTGTTTTTCTTGTGGCCATGTGTCTTGTCATCTTAAACACCAGCTTACACCTGAAAGACATATTTATTTTATGGACAGGATTATCCCCTGTGGGAAACATATTTCTTATATCATGTCCTCTGTAGATGTGTGGGCACCAGCTGCTTCTAGGAAATGCGTCCTTGGTGTATGAACAGGAGGGTGGATGTGAGGGAAGCAGATGTACTCCGGTTTCCCATAGGGTTACTCACCCTGTTGGTGGTCTATATTTTATCTGTCCTGCTTACAAGATACACAATAAAGCGGCATGACATGTCATCTGTTTCAGAGCCTTCTATAAAGCTGTGCACATATTCTGATAAATATTGTCAGCCTTGTGGGTGATCTTTGTAATGTGATGTTAGGCGAACACACTGTAAGGCTCCAGATATATAATAAGAGCTTAATGCAATGTGTAGTAAGCCAAACAACCAATCAGAAATAATATCACTGTTCTGAATCCAAATACAAAGTGAAATAGGATTGGTTGCTATGTCATACTACATGTAAAACATTATCATTGATCTTTACACATACAGTACATAAGTAAGGGTATTTCAGATAGAAACATACAAAGACACTATTTGGCTAAGACCCTTTGGGTAGTAACATTTAGCTCTCCACCTATCATATTCCCTCTCCCATGCAGCTGATTCTTACATTACAAAGGTTGGACTATTGGATTATATGGTCATGGAGCAATACTATTGTTTTACCAGCATGTAAGCATAGCAGATGAAATCAGTATTTATAACTTTCCGATGAGAGAAAACCAAGTAGCTGCAAGAGGGGAGGTCTATGTTCCTACAAGAAAGAAATCCACATAAACAAAGCATTTCCAATTTCACTTCTCTTGCGGCAACTTTCTATTTAAAAACGGCACCAAATGGCTTTTATGCAGATGTATGTAAAAGCAGCCCTGGGCTTCCAGAATGCTTATGTTCAGCTTAGCGCAATATTAAACTCCAAGTTAGAGCTACTTTGCACTGAAATAGGATGAGTAGCTGAATACTAAACAGATGATTGCTTTGGGTGGGAGATCTCTGCAGTCCGCATTGTCCTAAACGTCGGGGATTTCCAACTCTTTTTTCTGCAAATGGAAACCACCTAAGATGTTGACTTAAAATAATACTAGGAAAAGTAAAGTTATCTATCTATAGACACTGGAAATGTTGTTCCATCACAGTTGATAAACCTAAAGTGCTATATAAGTACCTGTAATAAATAAATAAATACAAATTGTGTAAAATACTCTGACAATATCTGAGACAGCTAGATTTCCACAACACAGTGAGTGTCTAGCAACCTCACCCTGTTATCAGCTGACGAGACAAATTAACATCCACGTGCAGCATCTAATTGCAGAGCTCTTAGTCCTTCTGGGACACATGTACCGATTATAAAAAGCACACTGATTTCAGTTGTTGTAATCAATGGATAATTTAGAAACTCTGAAACTCTCAGTACATATAGACGCTTGTTTATTATTAGTACGTTTTGAAGTTATGTACTATTATTGAATTCCATTGTGATACCAATTTCACTCCATTACATGACTGTAGTTTCCGACTATGAGCCATGTTGTAGCTGAGGGAACATCAGCACATGGGACTGGCACCTCTCCGGTGAGAGGGAATTTCCGATAAGTGTATAGTATGCATCATCATGCAAACAGTGATAGTGACTATGAAATCTGCTTTATATGAAATGTATCATCTTTTCAACTGCTTTCTTCAATATACATGTAAAAGAAATCTGCTTGGTGCAAATAATGTTTTCAGTTTTTGTTGATGATAAGAAAATCTTGTTTGAATATATAACTTCTAATTATGTGTGTACATGGGAGTGGCCAAATTTGCTCCTTACAAATGTGTTTTATTGCTCCTGCTCACAATGCAAGTCTATAAGTCGGTCGACTTGTTGAAAATAATGTACTCCCTGTCTAGCTGATAACTCCTTTCAACGATTTTTAAAAAGGGAGGCTGAATGACTGGAAAGTAAAGCAGGGTATACACTTTGAGTTTTTTTTACTTCAACCAGTAGGTTGAACAAAAAGAAAACTCACAGATCCCCACATCCACACAATGTGGGTGCAGGAATCTCTCAATTTGCGCTATTTTATTCTGACAGCACAGACTCTCTCCCACCCAGAATACACAGATTAGTGCTGAAGCCATTGGCTGCAAACACTGACTGAAGGCTGGTTTTCCAGCATAACCGTTTGATAGAAACTATTGCTAGATTGGCTTCTGTTGAACACATAGCTGTACACACAGAGCTAAATCTGGCCTGTTCCTACTGAACTGCCTAATTTGTGGTCTGTGCATACCCTGCTTTAGTGTTCACTGTCTCTAGTGGCAAATGTGCAAATATTAATACAATAATACAAATATGGATGAGAAACATGTAAAATGTGAAGCTCACATATAAATTGTGCAGCAACTCCTTAATACCTGGAGATGGTTAGGGACCCCAAGCAGTTCGGTGGGCTAACAGCTAAAATCTCAGGTTAGAATTCTCAACTCTTTGTGGAGTAGACAAAATAATGATTCATTTATCTATAAAAAGATATTATTAAGCACAATGGACTTGAGAGAGTGGGTTTAGGGCACAGAATACTTAAAAGGACTACAATGCAGATTCCAGGCTTATATTCCCAGCTAATACAGAAGAAAGGGCTCCTGCTTAGGGTAGGGTCCCTAAAATTACTTTACAGTAAATATTGCAATAATAACTCAAAATATGTGCTCACTCAAAATGTATTGTATTTTCCCTTTAAAATAACTTACCTGTTAAATAATGTTTCACCTTTCCTCTGATTTATAAGTTTTCTAAGGGGTCACATGACCATAGAACTTTGGCTGATCTGTGTACTGTGAAAGCCTGACAATGTTGCTGATCTCCCTAAAGTGGTGAGGTAACCCACATGGAAGAAAAATATATTTGAAATATATTTTAAAAATATTCTTCCCAAATATATTAACATATATTTGAAATGCTACCATTTTGGCCATATTCAATATATTAAAAAAAAATAAAAAATATATATATATATATTGAAATGTGTTTTTATTACAAAATATATGAAAATTATTTAAAAAAATACATTTCAAATATACTATATGTCTTTTAAAATACAAATCTACATTTTTGGAATGCATTTACAAATATATGTAAAAATATATGTTAAAATTACTTTTTTATATGTTAAAAAAATCCGAAGAATATATTTTAAAAAAATATATTTTTAAAAATATATTTTTTAAAATATATTCTTTAGATTTTTTTTAACATATAAAAATGTCATTTCAACACATATTTTACATATATTTGTAAATGCGATTTGTATTTTTAAAGACATACAGTATATTTGAAATGTATTTTTTAAAATATTTTCCATATATTTTGTAATAAAAATGCATTTCAACATACTATATATATATATATATATATATATATATATATATTTATTAAAATATATTTTGAAATATATTGAATATGGCCAAAATTGTAGCATTTCAAATATATGGCAATATATTTGGGAAATATATTTCAAATATATTTTTCTTCCATATGGGAACCCTACCAGTGTCCATAGATCATAGCGATGTCAAGGGGTTGTCAGCCTGTAGAAGAGTTCTGCCAAACAGCTGCAGAGAGAGAGGGGGATGAGCCAGAGTGCCAGAGCGTTGTGGTCACAAGGCTGCTTAGAAAAATGTCAAAAACAAGTATTTGTGGTTATTGTCAGGGCTGAATTTCCACTATTGAAGCTTGCAGGCACAGAACCTTTGGTGCCCATAGCAATGCTGTAATCACCTCCATCACACACACAGCATTTTCTTAATTTATTGGTCTGAATGTGTCTTAGCAGATTGACCACATGTACATAAGTTTAGATAGTATCCGTACAGTGTCTGGGTATGGCAATAGACCATGGAGGCCCATGCACTGGGAGATAGTTACATGATTCCCTAGTACTTGGTTATACTTGCAATGGTTTGACCAGACAAAAACAATCTACAACAGGGACACAGATGGAAATAAGGGGAGTTGTTTGTATCCCTGTAGATTTTCCCTACTTGATGGGGTTCTAGTCCTTCCCCAGTTTATCCAAAACTAAACATACAGAATACTTTAAGTACAATTCTGAGCTGAAGCTAACTACTCTTACACTGCTCTCACCAAGACCCCCCCCCTTCAGACACCTACAGTATACTAAATACCCTGGAAGAACGATGTGATACTTACCTAATTTCAGACTGCTCTGGCTCAACCACTTGATCAGCTCCCCTGTGTCATTCAGCAGTGGCTTCTGAGGGGAAGAAGGAGCAATGACAACATATGGCCCATAGTGAGCCTATGGGTGAAGTCGCCACTCAGGTATTCCAGGCATTGTTGAGCACTCTCTTCTCTCCCCTGTAGCCGCTGCTGGCTGATACAGGGTAGTTCACATGACC
The DNA here is from genome assembly GCF_062004578.1 of Staurois parvus. Classification (NCBI taxonomy): domain Eukaryota; kingdom Metazoa; phylum Chordata; class Amphibia; order Anura; family Ranidae; genus Staurois; species Staurois parvus. Next base: position 2,782,068 of record NW_028317912.1, read on the forward strand.
GGAGCAGCCTGATAATAGGTAAGTATATATATCTTTCTTCTACAGGGTAATTAGTATAGGTGTTGGGGGGGAATTGGGAACAGTTTTAAGATTAGTTAGCTTTAGTCTAGAATTCTACTTTAATAGTTAATAAACTGCACACACTAGGCACATAAGGTAAAGTGCATGTTTTCATTATGCATATTTTTTGCAAACTTTACAAACTGTCCGTCACTGGTAGGGAAAGAGTGATGTTGTTCTCCCTTGTTGACTTACACAGCTGAGCTCACAATGACGTGAAATGGAAACATGTCCAGGGACACGGGACTTCCAGTCTGAGGGGAATAACCAGCAGAGTAGGCCTGTGCGCACATTGGAAACAATTAACATCTTACTTACTGGATAATGATGTTACCTTCCGTGAAACAATAAGACTTATGCTTGTTTACATTATACAGGGGCAAAAAGAATGTAAAATCCATCTTATATCAGCTGTGGGATCACCAAAATTGCAAATTGCTCTTGGCTTCATCCTTGCGTTTGATAAACATGGTCCATACACTCAAAAACAATTTTGAATTACTGGTGGACCTGGCCTGATGGGATGAATCAGTTCTTTTCTTATTTATGTCTCCAAAAGTGAAATCTGCCTGCCATAATTGCTAACTGTTTTAATTCACCTAGTAAATGTTTGTGTTTCTTCCCAACTTTGTGTGTTCTACCATGCACTGTTTTATTCTCAATTATAGAAAATAAATTAAAAAAATCCAACAAGGAGAGCTGACCCCCTTATAATGGTCATACTAGGTGTCTAGACTCAGGAACTCAGAAGTTCTTAAGATACAATATATAAGAAATTAGCAAGTATTTTTAGCTTATACTAATACTTATACTACTACTGTCATTAATATTAACTGCTTCAATACTGAAATATATATATATATATTTACGGTCTGGTATTGAGGCCGATATACCGTGATCATGGTTGAGGCTACAATCATGATCCTGGTATAATTATTTAGTGCTGGTGATACTCTTTTATTTAAAAGTAATCTGAGTAGTTATGCAGCTGCTGGATTACTTTTACAGGTGGCAGAAGTAGGTCCCACCCCCCTGCTGCCTTTATTGAGCTCTCTCTCATACAATTGGGGAGCCTGATAAAGATGCAACTGGCAGCATCAGCTCCCCTGGACTCAGTGGGAGAAAATGATATTGTTCTTCTTACTGTGTGATGTCAGAAACCGGAAACAACAAGAATTTTGTCACTTCTGCTTACGGTTCTGTGTTTACTGGCCAGTAAAGCAGCCGATCAGACCGATTTGTGTTTGATCGGCTGCATTGGAGGCCAGAGGAGAGAGCTGGGGTCTAAAAAAGCCCAGATCTCTCCATAAAGAGGACATGTCATAGCCCATGCCATCACAAGGGATGTTGTTCATCCCTTCTGATAGCAATAAAAGTGATCCAAAAAAAAGTACAGTGTAAAAAAAGTGTAAAAAAAAAAAAATTAAATCAAGGGGTGAACGCACGTATTGGTCCTGCATGCATATGTAAACAGTGATCGCATCACACATGTGAGGTATCACCATGAATGTCAGAGTGAAAAAAATAATTCTAGCACCAGACTTCCTGTGTACCTCTAAACCGGTAACCTGGAAAGGCTTTTAAATTGCCGCCTATGGATGATTTAAAGTACTGTAGTTTGTGCCATTCCACGGGCGTGAGCAGTTTAAAGCGTAACATGTTTGGTATCTATTTATTCTGCGTAACATCATCTTTTATATTTTACCAAAAATGTGGTATTATATTGTATTTGTGTTCACTAACATTTAATAAAGTGCATTTTATTCCCCAAAAATTGCAACATCCATCATTTTATCCTCCAGGGCCTTATATGTAAAATATTTACATGTAGGAGAGGACTGTCAGAGCTGGTCTAGTGGTTAAAAGAGCCCTGATATTTAGGGTTAAAGTGTTACTAAACCCACAACAGTAAAATCAGTCTGTATATGCAGGAAAGCATGCTTGTTATACTCACTGTGGAAATTAAGGGGTTAATCCTCTGCTCTGTGTAAAAAGGCCATTTGATCCTGTTCTCTCTGCCCCTCCTCTTGTTCGAATGTCCAAGTCTTATCTCCTGATGAGACAAACTAAACCCGTAGCCACATGCACGTGCTCAGTTTAGTGTGTATTGCTGAAGAGGTTTTTTTTTTCTTGGGAGAGAGTATGTGATCAGCACAGAGCCAAACAACACTGTTCCGACAGAGGTCAGGGATTTTGCATCCTCCTAGAGCAGAAAGTAAACTCCTCTTATAAGCTTTAACCAGTGCTCTGTTGGACACTGATAGAAGTCACAAGACTGTTCTAAATGCTGATGAGAAAAGGTATTTAGCAGTTTATATTTACAAAAATAATTGCACTTCCATGTTCTGTGTACTGTGGGAGACCAGATATAGTGAATGCAGGGTCCTGGGTTTAGTAACACTTTAATTGCAGCTTGTCAAAATCTGCTAAACTAGATTGGGTTTAATAAACTAAGAAAACCCTTTTTTTCTGCAGGCTCCATTAATGGACATATGTTGCTGTTGTCCAGTGTGAGGCTTTTCTTTTCCTTTCCTATGAACATCATAGGTCATGCCAATTTGGTCTCAATTTTTAAAGTAATGTCAACAAGCAATATCTTGCTTCTATAGCAGGGGTTCCTAACTGATTATCTGTTCCTTTGTGGGTACAGATACCAAATGACAGGGGTATGGGCCCGAAGCTGAATAATTTAAAGTATATCTAAACCAAAAATGAAAATGAATTATACGGCAGCTTTAGCAAGTACAGAACATACCTGCTGATATTGCCAGAAATGCAGTGCCCTTATTATTTCCTATAAACTTAATGAAATGCCAAAGATACTTTATCCTTATTATGTAAACTACTAGTGTCATCAATATGCATATCATCCATCATATAATGGAGATGAACATAGGCAGACATGTTTGAAGTCCATGACAAATTGTCCACGGGACATTTGATGAGTTGTGCCCAACAAAAAGAGTTACAAATCTATTAAAAGCAACAAAATTTATTACATCTTAAAATTAAAATATTGAAAATATGCATGTATCATACCATGGTTGAATGGACTGAGTTTTGCCCTTGTCTCAGTATTTGCGACCTATCCTTTTTACATGTTTGAAGTCCAGTCTTTGTGACAACTACGGCTTCCCACAGTGCAGAAAAAAAAGGTGGTCATGAAGGGGTTGATTTACTAAAGGTAACACTTTACAAGGGAAGTAGCACTCTACAAGGGAATGTTCTCCAGAGCTTAGTGAATAAGATGAAGCTCTGCTGACATCCATTATCCAATCATATGCAAACAAAAAATGATTTTTTTTATTTTCCCTGCACATGATTGGGTGTTCTTAGCAAAGTGAAATTTCACCACATTCACTAAGCCCTGTGGAAGGTTCCTTTGCAATGCGCAACTTCTCTTACAAAGTGAACAGCCTAGTTGCCTTTAGTAAATCAACTCCGAAGACGCAGGTAGTATTCATTTTGCAGGCTCATCAAGAAAAAAATAAATACAAAAATAATACAGCCACTTCATCCAAGGGCTATTAAACTGCAATATATTACATCTTTATTTTATGGTTTTAGTACACTTTAAGAAAATTAAAATAGGATTCTTTGCATTATTAAACCTGAAATCAAACCGGAGAAATTGACCTGATGTATCAGATGATGTTCAAAGTCAGTAACTGAAATTCGGTTCCATATATTGATTGCAGGAAGACAAAAGGAAAATTATCACTATCATTTGTTTCTAGATTGTGTATTAATGAGATGCAATTTTTATATAAATGAATACTATAACATCTGTAGGGCTAGTTTACACTTGTGTTAGCCATCCCTGTTAGGCATTTGACAGGGTGTGAGAGAACAGTGGCAGGTAGTTGTGGCACAGCCCCATTCAAATTAATGGGTCGCGTTTGGTGGGCTGTAGTGCGCACCAAGTTCGACAGGGGGTATTTTGTACCACTCTGCGCTGCAAAGCATCAAGTCCATGATGTGTACATCCCTGCCCACTGCCTTTGCAGATTAAGGGGACTGGTTGGGGGACAGTAAGGTTATGCAGTGATTACCTGTAGTTGACTGGCCCTGGACACAGGGCTGATCATATGTAAGTAATCGCTGCATGATTGCTTACATGCAAATGGCTGCTAATAGGTGCATGCGCTGTTAGCCTCCCATTGCTTTGAATGGGTTTTCCCCCTATTCATAAGGGAGCCCTGCTAAATCTCTCGCAGGTAATTGTGGTTGGCCCCATTTGCAAGTGTGAATGGGACCCTGGGCTGGTTTTAATAATAATTCTCTCAGTTTGGCAAAGAGGTTATGGAGGCATATTGTACAATCCAATGTTCAGTAAATGATTACAGGGTCTGTAATCATAAAAAGGGCTTAGATTTAAATCACATTGGTAGCTGTGGGGAAAGACAGACATTTCCTATTTCAAAAGATCTGCGCCATTCTCTGTACACAATATACAGGCATGAGCACACATAATGAACTGCAATGTGCCTCTTGAAATTATATTATAGTGTTGGCAAATATGTCACAGCTGCAGGTGTAACTAGACTGATAAACATAGAATTATGAAAATTAATGGCAGATGGATTTGATTTACTCATTTAGTCTGCTCATTTTCCTGTGATGTGACAAGGGCTTTTGGGCTGCATCCAATTATAGTTTTTTGATGTGACAAAGTGCACAGGGATAAGAAGGTCAGAGAGTCCGGCGCTGCTAACTGCCTGTTGGATAATGCTATACTTTTCAGGTTAGGACTCTTAGGATGAAATAATCATACATTTTAAAATAAAGAAGGGGGGGGGGAGTCCATTTCTCAGACTGGTGGCAGGCTTACACTATGTGATCAAAAGTTTGTGGACACTTGATAATCTCACATTCTATATGGCAAAATATGACTGTATGTGGCACCCCCTCCTAATTACTGAGTGCAGGTGTTTCCAATGAAAGTTCTTGTTAATGTTACAGCATACAAAGAAATATTAAACAACTGTGCGCTTCCAACCTTGTGATGACAGCTTTAGGACCTGACCGTGCCCAAAAGTCAGGTCCAAAATGATATGGTTTGATGAGCTTGGTCTGGAGGAACCTGAGTTGCCTTCACAGAGCCTTGACTTCAACCCTATTGAAGATCTTTGGGATATAATCAAATGCCTATTGTGCACCAGACCTTCTCGTTCAATCTCAGAACCAGACCTCACAAATGCTCTTTTCACTAAATGGGCCAAATTCCAATAGACACGTTTGGAACCTGTTATAGCCCCAAAGCGTTGTTCAGTTGTGTATCAATGCTCATGGTTTTGGAATGACATATTTAACAAACTGCAGGTGTGGTGGTCAGGTGTCCACAAACTTTGGATCATAAAGTGTATAAAAGAGTATAAAAGGCCTCATGGAAAAAAATTATTTGAAACCTTTTGCTGTTATTATCATGGCTTTGGATGTGCAAGACTTTCTACCATGGTGACACTTAGCCAGATCCCAAACTCACTATGCTAATTTGGTATAGTTGTGACTGCTCATTTTGTTTTTTCAGTATCCCACTAACCCCTCTTCTTGTCTTCATTTCAATCACCGGTAAAACCAGTCACATAGCAAAAGGATTTACACAATCATTTCATATATTGTGTCTAATTCCCTACAGGAGGAAGAGAGAATTGTGTCCTATCCTGTTGATCTGACCCTCTAAAAGCTAACCTAGTACCCCCCCTTGCCCCTTTTGTACCCTGAAGAGTAGATCTGGTTGGACAGGCAATATATTAATTTCCAGCGTTTTTTTTCTCAAAAAAGAGTTTCTGGTACTCCCTCCTACCAAGTTACCCCTTGTCTTCACCCCTACCCACCTCCAAGCACTGTCCATTGGTTCCATCACCTACCTATCTCCCAGTACTGCCCTTTTTAGAAAATACTGAACCAAGTATCATTTTGTGGTGCTAAGTAATGTGTATGGAATTGGTTAATGATAACAACAAAAGAAATAAAATAGATCTGCTGCAGCCAGAAACAATAGAACCACCCCCACAGCAACAAAAGACTTCACTAACAATAATTCCCCCCCCCCCAAAAACAACAGACCCGTGCAACAAAATACACCCCCCAGAAACAATAGACCCACACCAGCAACATAGACACCCACCAGCAACAATAGATCTCCAAGCAACCGGCATCAATAGACCCTCCATCAGCCAGCAACAATAGATCCTTCTCTTAATAGTAGATCCGTCCCAGCAACAACTGACCCCTTAGCAACACAAGACCCCACCAGCAACAATAGACCTCCTGCAACAATATATCCCCCCACAACAATAGATCCCCTTTGCAGCTAGCATTATTAGACCTCCCAGTACACCCTAGCACCCCTTGCCATTACCTATGTTCATTGCTGGAAGTGCATTCCCTTGCGTTCCCACTGAAAAAAAAGCCCCGTCCATTCCTATTTTGGATCTTTAAAAATGATCTTTTTTGCTATAAATGATGTTGGGAAAGTCTAATATGCAAACCTATAATGTCTTCCACTGATTATTCAAGTACCTTTCATCATAAAATACATAATTATGTTATTATGGTATTATATGGTTATTTCAGTGGATTACGCATAATTATTATTAAATATGTCTACTCGGTGCCTGTGCAGCTTTTATCTAAAATTTAAGACTGGATTTACATTGTTGTGGTACAATAAGCACACGTGTTAATATGCATTATATCACACATTAACATGCATTGGGCTAAAGCAGCCCATTTGTTTTGAAATCACTGTCAACATACAGCAATGCCGGCTTTTCAATGCAGCGCAGATGTGTTTTCATGTGTGTTTTCATGTGTGCCATCCAAAATGAAAGCACATGACTAACAAATTAAAGTTGAACTTCAGTGAGCACTTTTTAAGCTGTACTATAATAAATGGGTTGAATGTCGGCTTCTCCCTGTTGAACAAACCAAGATTCAAACCATCTATGGCCAGCTTAACTGCTGCTTTTGCTGGACAGCTTGGTCTGTTAAAGGAAGTTGAAAAAAATACTGGCCAGATCACCAGGTGAACATAAATTGAAGAAAAAATTTAAACAATTAAACTGATGCAGCCTCCACATCTAAGAATGCTGGACTATTTAAAATGTTTAATTTGTTTTGGAGTTTAATATCATTTTAAGTATCAGCCCTCACCTGAGCACTCATAGGGTCTTAATGCCACCCCCATGCATCGGCACCTGCACTCATTTTTACCATATGGTTAGGTGCAGCAAGATTTTACAAAAGGTCAGGATTTCTTTTCCCATGTTTCATATAGGTAGGGCTGTCCATTGAAATGCATGGGCTGCCCTACATGAAACACTCACAAATGTGAAGCAAAGCTTAGATGGTTTAACAATCCAGGATCTAACAAATCCTTAGATATCTGTTTATTGTGGAGATACAGTAACCTTTTGCTGCCTCCAATATGTAGTGTACAGTCATTTTATTTCCATGATTCTCATCATTTGGTTTTGTATGGACCTTAGAATGTATAGCAAAGATTAAATATCTAAATATAGCGATCCCCAGGCCTCAGTAACAACTGATACCTCTTGTGGCTACAACACTGCCAATAGGCATGTTTCACCTTTAGTTGCGTTATTGTATTATCATTGTGTATTGTATTTTAAGAACACATTTATGTTCTTTATAGTGCTTCCAGCTCAACAGAAAGCTATGTCCTCTGTCCATTTTTATGTTACAATGATGAGGACAAACCCCGCAGCTCCGGCTCTCTTAGATTTGGGAATGACAATAATGAACTCACCATCTGAGGGCATTTTAAGTAAAGCCAATATCTCATTGTCACAGCATAGACCTCATCTTCCTCCTCCTCTCTATCACATGTACATGACCTCCTCTCTGGGAATGTTCTCAGCAATGGGGATTGAACTACTGCTGCCGCTGACGTACAGATGAGTTGGCTGCAGGCAGATAATTCCAAAGTGTCTCTCAGGGACCTGTTCAGCTCAGCTTCCTTAACCCTTTCCATCTGAGCTTTGAGTATGCTTCCTCCCAAGCTGTTTGTTATCTGTGGTCTAGTTAGCTGACTGCTCACACTGGTAAAAGCTCCCCAGCCTGTTTCTAGATTCCACATTAGCAGCTGATCTATCAGCAAAGGAAAAAATCTGCTCATTTCTGATATACACATTATTATTTCATTTTACAAGACCGTAGAGCCCTTTCATTAAGACTGCTACATGTTAACAAATGCATCAAATTAAGTTCTTCAGGCCATTATAATATATGTAACCCTATAGTTAGTTGTATTGAGGAAAACTAGAAATTTCAGTTTAAGAATCCACCCACAGCTAATTAAAAGTCAGTTATGTGCCCCTTTTCCATGCAGATTTTACTTATGATCATCTAAGGCAAGGGTGCCCAACCACCCACTGATGTGGCCTGTGATCTCCTGCTTAGGGATGGTGGGTCGGCAAGCCCAGATCGCGGGTTTCCGACCCACTATTCTAAAGCATCAGTGTTCTGAATGGAGCTGGCTCTTGAAAAAGTGCGGCCACGGAGGAAGCAGAGCCGCATAAGCCGATGCTTCCCGTACAGCGCTGGGGCCTGTCACAGGCGGAGTGATACCAATTGCACACTGCCTGGGACAGCAACAGCCTGCAATAGCAAGGGAGATTTCTGAATCTGAAAATTATTATTAAAGGTCAGTTTATATTCTATAGTCACAGTGTATATATGAGCATATTTCTTCTGCAATGGTTACTAGGCTACTTTCAAACAGATCCGCAGGTGCACTGCAGCACATAACGATGGGCCAAACACCCACCTGTTCAGTTCGCGGCTAAACATTTGAATAAAAGTTCGAATGCAAACTTCAAACTTAATGCAAGTCTACGGGACTCAAACTTTTAAATGCAAAAGTGCCTATTTTGAAGGCGTAAATGCAATTTATTGGCCATAAAAAGGGGTATGGAGACTTCCCGGAGGGACACGAATCAGTGAAAACATTTTTTGTCCAAAGGTATCGTTTTTAAAGGGGCAGTCATTTTTCATTGCTAAAAGTAAAAAAAAATCCTTTAAATATCATGTCTGGGAGGTCCCCTTAACCTACCTGCAAAGGTGCACATCTGTACAATATCTAAAACCGGCTGCAGCAGGACTGACATTTTTTTTTAAAAATGATAAAAAAAAACACAGTATGGGGTCTCACCTCCAATCCATACGAGACCCTTTGGGACTTTTAAGACGAACTCCACTCCAAAAAAATGGGGAAAAAGAAGCGTGGAGTCCCCCCTAACTTTCTACCAGAACCTTGAGCACAGGCCTGGCAGGCCAGGAAAGAGGGGGGGGGGGGGCGAGCTCCCTCCCTCCCCCATCCTGAACAGTACCAGGCCACATGCTCTCAACATGGGGGGTGCTTTGGGGTAGGGGGGCTCTCCCCCCAAGGCACCTTGTCCCCATGTTGATGGGGACAAGGGCCTCTTTCCCATAAACCTGGGCTGTGGTTGTGGGTGTCTGTGGGGGGTGACTTATCGGAATCTGGAAGTCCCCTTTAACATAGGGGCCCCCAGATCCCAGCCCCCCTCCTTGTGAATGAGTATAGGGTACATATTACTCCTACCCATTCACCAAAAAAGTGTAAAATGTGAATAAAAACACAGCAATCGTTTTTGACAAGTCCTTTTTTTTTTTTTTTAAAGCCAAAAAAAATGGTTCCATCATTGTAATCCATTGTCAATCATGGTGTCCAGTGTTGTCACGCAGCCGCTGACTCAACAAAGTAAAGAAAAACCTGACGCCTGCCGACCCGTTTGCACCTGCCAAGCATTCGCTGCTATCTGACATTGGCCTGTCAGATGTAAACAATTGTGCTGTGATTGGCCAAATCTGTGGTCAGGTGCATTGCTTTGTCCAATCACAGTGCACTGTGGGGCACGGCGGGCAGTAGCACCCCCCAACAATCCCAATACTTACCTGAGCGCCATCATGATCCAGCAATGTGCACGAAAGCCTTGGCTCCCTGGGGACTCCTCCTCAATGACTGAGACAGAAGTGGGAGCTATTGGCTTCCGCTGCTGTCAACTACAACCAGCGAGTCAATGAGGAGAGAGTGGGGGAGGGGCCGAGCCATGACTCTGTGTGTGAATGGACACGTTAAACAGTGGCTTAGGTGTCAGCCTGCTTGGGTGCCCCAGTAACAAGATGTTCACTCTGGAGGCACTCGGCAGGAGGGAGGGGCCAGGAGCACCACTGGGGGAGCCAAGAAGAGGAGGATCGTGGCTGCTCTGCTCAAAGCCACTGCACAGAGCTGGTAAGTATACCATGTTTGTTTTTTAAAATAATTGCCTTTAATATCACTTTAACTGTTGATATAAGATATCCATTAAATAAGGAGTGCATTGGTTTCCATGAGTCAGCTTGCTTCAGTGAAGCCAAGCTATTTTTGTAGCACTTCAACACTTACATATGTAAGGGGTAAATATGGTTGCCTTTGTGTACATATATGATCACACACTATACATTGTAAGAAAGGTTTTAAACCATAAACATAGATTTAAAACAATGTGGCAGGTGTAGAAAAGGAGTGCGGAGGGTATGGCAGGTGGCGGTATATGCATACAGGAGTGTGGAGAGTATAGTGATGGGTATTATGTGTAAAGGAGGACTGTAGAGGGTATGGCAGTGGGTGGTATATGTAAAAGAGGAGTGTAGAGGGTATGGCAGTGGGTGGTATGTGTATAAGAGGAGTGTGTAGGGGTATGATGATGGGTGGTATGTGTAGAAGAGGAGTGTGGAGGGTATGGCAGTGGATGGTATATGTAAAAGAGGAGTGTGGAGGGTATGATGGTGTGTGGTATGTGTATAAGAGGAGTGTGGGGGTTTTTGTGGTATGTGTATAAGAGGAGTATGGAGGGTATGGCAGTGGATGGTATATGTAAAAGAGGAGTGTGGAGGGTATGATGGTGTGTGGTATGTGTATAAGAGGAGTGTGGGGGTTTTTGTGGTATGTGTATAAGAGGAGTATGGAGAGTATGGCGGCCATGGTATGTGTAGAAGAGGAGTATGGAGGGTATGGTGGTTTTTGGTATGAGTGTAAAACAAGAAGGGAGGGTATGATGGCCATGGTATATGTAGAAGAGGAGTGTGGAGGATATGACGGCCTTGGTATGTGTATAAGAGGAATGTGAAGAGTATGGTGACCATGGTATGTGTAAAAGAGGAGTGTGGAGGGTTTGGCGACCGTGGTATGTGTATAAGAGGAATGTGAAAGGTACAGTAGCTGGTAGTACGTGTATAAAACCAGTGTGGAGGCTATGATGGTCATTATATGTGTATAGGAGGAATCCAGATGATATGGCAGCCCTGGTATGTGTATAAGAAGAGTTTGAAGGGTATGGCAGTTATGGTATGTGTATTAGAGGAGTGTGAAGGGTATGAAGGCTGGTGGTATGTGTATTAAATGAGTGTGGAGGGTATGATGGCCATGGTATGTGTATAAGAGGAGTCTGGTGGGTACGATGGCCATGGTATGTTTATAAGAGTGTGAAGGGTATGGCGGCTATGATATGTGAGGAAGAGGACTGTGGAAGGTATGGTGGCTGGTGGTATGTGTAGAAGAGAAGTGCGGAAACATAAGAGAACAGTAGTTGAATTTCCAGGAAGTGCTCACCACCATGAACAACAATAAAATATCAATTCACAGCAACTCACAGCCATGGTATGTGTATAAGAGGAGTGTGGCGGCTATAGTGACTGGTGATACATGTATAAAACCAGTGTAGAGGGTAGGATGGTCATTAAATGTGTATAAGAGGAGTGCAGCGAGTATGGCAGCTATGGTATGCGTATAAGAGGAGTGTGGAGGGTACAGTGGTTGGTGGTAAATGTATAAAACTAGTGTGGAGAGTATGATGGTCATTATATGTGTATAAGAGGAGTATGGAGGGTATATTGGCCATGGTATGTGTAGACGAGGAGTGTGAAGGGTATGGTGGCCATAGTGTGTGAAGAAGAGGAGTGTGCAGGGCATGGTGGCTGGTGGTATGTGTAGAAGAGGAGCGTGGAAACACAAAAGAACAGTAGTTGAATTTCCAGGAAGTGTTCACCACCATGAACAACAATAAAATAGTAACTCACAGCAACTCACAGCCAGTATAATTTCAGATCAGAGCAACATTTTTTTTTGCACTTATCTAACAAATATAACAAAAGGCTTCCAATTGTATATTAAACAATCCAAACGGGACCAAATAAAAGAAGCTCATTGTTAGGTTTACATATACACTGCTCAAAAAAATTAAAGGAACACTTTGAAAACACCAAATCTCAATGGGGGAAAATATCATGCTGGATATCTATACTGATATAGCCTGAATAATGTGTTAGGAGTATAAGGATACTCCACTGTTTGATGGAAATAAAAATTATCAACCTACAGAGGACAGAATTCAAAGACATCCTGAAAATCAGTGTGAAAAAATGATGCAGCAGGCTAGTCCATTTTGCTTAAATTTCATTGCAACAACTCAAAATGGTACTCAGTGGTTTGTATGGCCCCCACATGCTTGTATGCATGCCTGACAACATCGGGGCATGCTCCTAATGAGACGATGGATGGTGTCCTGGTGTATTTCCTCCCAGATCTGGACCAGGGAATCACTGAGCTCCGGACAGTCTGAGGTGCAACCTGGCGGCATCGGATGGACCAAAACATGATATCCCTGAGGTGTTCTATTGGTTTTAGGTCAGGCGAGCATGGGGGCCATTCAATGGTATCAATTCCTTCATCCAGGAACTGCCTGCATACTCTCACCACATGAAGCTGGGCATTGTCGTGCACCAGGAGGAACCCAGGACCCACTGCACCAGCGTAGGGTCTGACAATTTGTCCAAGGATTTCATCTTGATACCTAATGGCAGTCAGGGTGCCAATGTCTAGACTGTAGAGGTCTGTGCATCCCGCCATGGATATACCTCCCCAGACCATCACTGACCCACTACCAAAATGGTCATGCTGAACAACATTACAGGCAGCATAACGTTCTCCACGGCTTCTCCAAACCCTTTCACGTCTGTCACATGTGCTCAGGGTGAACCTGCTCTCATCTGTGAAAAGCACAGGGCACCAGTTTCGGACCTGACAATTCTGGTGTTCAACAGCAAATGCCAATTGAGCTCTGTGGTGCCGGGCAGTTAGCACAGGGCCCACTAGAGGACATCCGGCCCTCCGGCCACCCTCATGAAATCTTCTTCTGCTTGTTTGGTCAGACATTCACACCTGTGGCCTGCTGGAAGTCATTTTGTAGGGCTCTGGCAATGCTCATCCTGTTCGTCCTTGCACGAAGGAGCAGATGAGGTTCCTGCTGATGGGTTAAGGACCTTCTATGACCCTGTCCAGCTCTCCTAGAGTAACTACCTGTCTCCTGGAATATCCTCCATGCTCTTTAGACTGTGCTGGGAGACACTGCAAACCTTCTGGCAATGGCATGTATTGATGTGCCATCCTGGAGTTGGACTGCCTCTGCAACCTCTGTAGGGTCCGGGTATTGCCTCATGCTTCCAGCAGTGACACTGACCCTAGCCAAATGCAAAACTAGTGAAGCACAGTCATAAAATGTCAATGGCCTCCACCTGTAAAGGCATTCCTGTTTTGGGGGTCGTCTCATTGTTGCCCATCTAGTGCACCTTTTAATTTCATTAACACCAAAGCAGCTGAATCTGATTAACAACCCCCTCTGCTACTTAACTGACCAGATCAATATCCCAGGAGTTTAACTGACTTGATGCTATACTCTGAATAAAAAGTGTTGCTTACATTTTTTTGAGCAGTATACTTTAAATCACTCTCTTTATGCAGGCTGCCAGACATCTCCCCATCTCACGGTAGGGATTCACTTATACTGAAGCCTTTTGTAGAATTATTGACAGAAAGTCTGGTGTAAACAAGAAAAAAAATCTTCTTTGTGATAAAATTTACAATAAGCTGAACTGGCAGTCTGGCAATTCAGCTTAATATTTGTAGTGTAGGGTCTGTGCAGTGGGACAAAGTTCAGAAAGGTTCACGCATTCTGTACTTTTTACAGAGCTGGCAGTTACTCCCTTATTGAAAAGTTTTGTTGTGTTGGGGTTGCCAACATTCCTTATTCAGACAGGGCTGTGTTGAGTCATGGCCAAGCTACAACTTTGTAGCTGAGATCTGTAGAAGCTACAAATCTCTCAGAGTCTTTTCTCTGGTAGCTTTTATCTGGCTATAGAGTCATAGCTTCAAATCACTGGTGAACCATGGTTATCAGTAGCTGCATTAAATAATGGGAGTTAGTGTCTACTCAAACTTGCAATTTTGTAACTAGCAGAAAACACTGCATGCTTGCCTACTTTATATCAAGGATAAAACAGTGGAAAGTCTATTGCTCAGTAACTAAGCCACAAATTGCTGTAATAAGAAAAACACAAGTCTCTCCACGTATTCCATTTCAGAAGCGTTAGGGACAGACATTCTGTAGCTGCTACAAAGTCGATCACATGGGATGGCCCATATAATATAAAAATCTGATGCCAATGTAAGATAGACTCCCTCTAGGGCCTTCTGGACTGCTCAGGACCTCCAAAACCAAGTAAAATGCAAATAACAACCAAGACCAGGAAAGCTGAACACTGGCCTCTCCCTTCCCACCTTTCGTGCTGTCATTATTGGTTACAGAACCAGCCCATCATATTTAAGAACCAGGGTTGGACTGACCATTTGGAAACTTGGGCACTGCCCGAGGGCCTGGGGTCAGTAGGGGGCCCCATGAGATGCCACTGGTACCTTTTTCATAGGCTTTTTTGAGTTTGGGCAAGGCACAATGGCCCCATGATCCCCTATTGCCCGGGGGCCCCATGAGTTGTCAGTCCGCCCCTGTTAAGAACTAAAAGAAAGCAAGCAGTGGGGAAGTCAGTATTTGCATATCTGAATACTTCAGTTTTAGGGGTTCAGGGGCACCAGAAGACACTGAGAAAATATAGCAGGCTTGTAGGTTGAAAAAAAAAAACACCCTCCTTCCTTCTTAGAATTATCTGAATCCAATGGCCACGGCCTTCCACAATCCCACATCCTGCAGCTGAAATCTTCCCCATCCAGGAGAAACTCATAAAACTTGGTTGTGGTACTATTTAGACAATCACATTTTATTGTACAGTGCTTTTATTTGCCATCAGTTCTAAGATAAAATGGCCATTGCGATCAATATTTTCTTCTCTAATCTTGTACATGTTTTTTTCTTGAATATATAACAGCTTAAATATGATTGGTAACTATGGCCAGATGCTCACCTTTCTTTTTCTCCTGTTTTAAAGCTAAACTCCACGCACAAAAGGTTTAATTAAGGAAAAAGCCATGGAGGATATTCAGTAAATCCACTTTTTGGGCATAAACACCTTTGCAAACCCAAATATCAACATATAAAAGTAGCAGTTAAATCATCACTATACTGCACATAACTTGTGCAGAGAGTATAGCTGTGGGAGGGGCCAGGAGGCCCACCCACTACAGGCTGTCTGCTGAAAACTACAGGAGAGGGTGGAGAGAAGACCAGTCACCCCGCACAAGGAAAAAGAGCAGCAGTGACTGGTCTTTATTACAGAGGCAAAGTTTTACTGCACCGACCTGGAAGAAATACAAAAAAGCATGCCAAAATTTAAGTAAGAATACATGTCTTTTTTATTTATAACAATATTTACTTGTCCTGGAATTCAGCTTTAATAATTCAGTTTTACATGTAAAGTGCTCATAGAACAGTACAATGAACTAATGTACTTAAAGCCAAATACTGGAGACGATGTTGTATGAAGACTGTCAGCATCATCTTGCACCGGCACCATGTGCATTATGTCTTATTACTCCCCAAGCACAAACAAAACTATACTACAGATATCTGTGCTGCAGTGTAACACTGCAAGATGAGGACATCAGAAACCCTAATAGATCAATGGTTGTGTATTAAAGGGAATCTCCCCCTGAATAATCACAGCCAAGCTCAAATCCCCATTCACCATGAACAGGTCACTGAACTCCCCCAATATAACCTATGAGTAGGGATTAGCAAACATTTAGGAATTCAAAAATATATAATATTCCACAAGAAGTTTATACTATATCATTGTATTTCAATGGTTTTTATCAATTTTTAACAGTTTAACACAGGAGCAACAAATCATCCCCACCCAGGGGCTATCAATTGCACATAAACAAATAGAAAAAAACAGTGCTCTAACACCAACAGAGCTAAAGGTGCACCCATGCAGGGGCTATCAGTGGCACTTAAATAACAAAAGCATTGGTATAACACGGAAAGTAACTCAAACTAAAGGCAGCTATCCACTGCCACACCAAAAACAAACAAAAAAAAAGAAAAGGAAGGAAGGAAGGAGTACAAAAGAAAAAAGATAACAAAACCAAGAGCAGGGGTCCAAGAACGCCAATACCGAACAACATCCCCAGATGCCGGGGGGAGCGTGGGATATACTATATCATTGAACAAAAGAATGAAACATTATAATATTATTTAGCCATGTTATTTATATTGAATCTGGATTGAAGAGCAAAAATATAATATATTGCAGCATGCCAATCCATAGAAGCAGTGGCTGCATTAGGTTTCCTTTTTTCAGGCTATAGGGTGCACCATCCAGCCCTGTCCAGCTGCAGCAGTTGTCAGCCTCTCATAGAGTTTTACAGACTGCCAGCAGGGCTGGGTAGTTCACCTATGCCCCCCATCCACACCTAAACTCTGGAGTCTCATGCACCAGGGCTAAATGTCCAGTGTGCATGGGAACTAAAGCTCAAGTACAGTGTTAGTATCAATCCCACTATTCCAGTGGAGGAATTTAAAGTGGAACTTCACTCTCTATATCAACATTGACTATGTTAATCCTTATGTTGCTAGCTTTAGTAAATAGATAGGAAAGTATATCATATCTACTTGTTTTACACTCTATTGTACATGTTTTCAGCTACTTCCTAGTTTCCATGCCTAGGCAAATGATGTCATACATCCCAGGAGTCTTCAGAAGGAGATTGGCTGTCTGCATGGCTGAGCTAAAGGCAGATGAATTCCAGGAAGTAAATGCTTCGTGAATCATCTGCCCTTACTCAAGATGGCCACAGCCAGAAATCCTAGGGGGAGTTTTTCAAAGTGATTTTTCAAGAATATAAAGCATGGAGACATGTATGGATGTATGGGCAAGTTTGCTTTGAATATTAAAAATGAATTATTTAATGGTTTTGGTTTATGGTTCTCAAATGCAGTGTAGTTCTGCTTTAATTAGCAATCTACTTGAAATTCACAGTGATTCTGCCCTGCAGCACAAGTGCCTGGCAATGTATCACAACCACGTGGGTCCAAAAACATTGCCATGTGTTTGTTAAAATGCTGGCATGTAGGTTCCGAGACAACTTTATGTAGATTGTAACTTTAGCATAATTGTTATATTTTATCATTAGAATTACACCTTTTGTCCTCCTTTCTGATCCTCCACATATCCAAGTAATTGTAGTTTAGGTTGACAGCTGTGACCAGGGGCGGACTGACCATTTGGAAACTCGGGCACTGCCCGTGGGTCAGGGGTCAGTAGGGGGCCCCATGAGATGCCCCTGGTACCTTTTTCATAGGCTTTTTTGAGTTTGGGCAAGGACACAGGGTCCCATGATGATCCCCTATTGCCCGGGGGCCCCATGAGTTGTCAGTCCGCCCCTGGCTGTGACATCATTATTGTTGCTATTTTTACCACCTTAGGGTCTGTATCGACAGGCTTTGGGCTTATATCAAATGCAGCGCGCATTTGACTTTAGCTTGAGACTCTTGAGATCATTCAAAATTCATTGACCTGTAGTTGACTTCCTTCTAATTTGCATTTGGCCTGCTTCAAGCTGGTTTAATATTCCCTTTGACTTGTATGGGAAGAAAAGCAGTTTCAACACAAACTAAACTAGCATGGAAGAAAAATATATTTGAAATATATTTTAAAAATATTATTCCCAAATATATTGCCATATATTCGAAATGTTACAATTTTGTCCATATTCAATATATTTCAATATATATATATATATATATATATATATATATATATATACTGCATGCTGAAATGCGTTTTTATTACAAAATATATGAAAAATATTTTTAAAAATACATTTCAAATTAACTGTATGTCATTAAAAATACAAATCTACATTTTCAACTATATGTAAAAAGATATGTTAAAATGACTTTTCATATGTTAACAAAAATATGAAGAATATATTTTTTTAAATATTTTTCATATATTTTGTAATAAAAACGCATTTCAACATGCAGTATATATATATATATATATATATATATATATATATGTATTTGAAATGTATTTTTAAAAATATTTTTCATATATTTTGTAATAAAAACGCATTTCAACATACAGTGTGTATATAAATATATATATATATATATATATATATATATATTAAAATATATTGAATATGGCCAAAACTGTAGCATTTCAAATATATGGCAATATATTTGGAAAGAATATTTTTAAAATATATTTCAAATATATTTTTCTTCCATATGAGAAGAATGCATTTCTACTTGCAACGCATTTTTGTGTAAATAAATGCACGTTTGCTTTACTACAGGAAACTGGAAATGTCTTCCCAAGTTCTTAGTATGGACCTGCTATTATTGCTGATCCCATTGACCTCTTTCTGACTTGCATTTGACCTACCCCAAGCTGTCCTTACATTACCTTTGGCTTGTATTGGGAGAAAAGTAGTTTTGACATGAATAAAACTATCCAAAAGAAAGGGATTTCTACTTGAAATGCATTTTCATGCAATAAATCACAATTTGCTTTACTACAGGAAAATGGAAACATTTTCCCAGGCCCTTAGTATAAGAGCATCAACCTGCTGTTATTACTGATCCCATTGAAAGTACTTTTCTATTTGTTTATCCCAGTGCTTCCTCCCTAAACCCTGTGAAATAAAGCTATATTTTTTTCACTAAATGAGTTCTAGCTTCCTTGACTCCCTGCACAAAAAAGCACCAGAGGATCAGAGCTTGTATATTCTGAACAAGTGGTATATAGTTCCAGGTTTGCCTTGATTCACACTTTGTTGAACAAACGATTTGTTCCGCAATTAGCCTCTAGCTGGGGAGCTTATTAAACCCAGAGATCTCCAGGGATCTGAGGCTTAAGGTCAAGGAGAAAGTGTAAATTACCTTCGCCGGCGAGGATGAAATGCTGTTGCCGCATGCAGAAAATGTACATGTATGGAGTGGAAGAGTCAATAGTAGGCTGTTATTTAAGCAAACACAAGCTGTGACGGACAGCAGTCTGCTATTACTTGTAACCTTTAGTATGGTGATACTCCAGGCACATGCTGAATTTAAGGCAGTAGCTGGAATGAAACAGAAAATTAAAAACACACATACACAACAAAGAGAACGCTCCATGTAAGCAGCCTCAGCCGTACATAAAAGGATCCTGGTCAGTCCTCGGAGTCCAACATGCAACGGCTTAAAAAATGTTTAAATGAACTATTCAACACCTGATACCTCTCTAAGGCCATATTCCATGGAGGTTTTAAAGTGGTTTAAGGCTGTAAAAAATAATAAGTGATATTTTCAGTTCACAAAAAAAGTATAATTTTTTTAGAAGATCTATAAGATCATTGTTAAATGAACCATTTGAAAATATCTCTAGACACACACAAACTCTGATCTAGGTTATCTTTTTGGCTGCCAAAATTGCAATAGCCACTGTGTGGAAAAGTCCAGTGGTGGATCTCACTTTGCTGAAGCGTAAACTGGCCTGGATTATGCTTCACAAAAATATGGTGAGTGTCCTACGGGATAAACAACCACTATTTAAAAAAATCTGGAATCCCTGGCTCTCTTATTTACAGGTACCGGATACCTAGAGGTAATCTCTTGGACGAGATGACATTGGACTCCTGGATCTCTGGATGGACACTTCCGGTCTCCCTTCTTCATCTTCTCCTCTTTTCTTTTTCTCATTTTGCTCTTTTGAGTCTTTCTTTCCAAACCGCTCAAGATAATAATGTCGGGTTCTATATCCCGACTTCTGGTCTCGACGATTGTTTACCATATGTGTTACATCACTGTGTGGAATCTGTCATATTTTGGAATATGTATTGTTAATAATATGGTGAAAGGACAGGGCCAGGCTAGCCTGTCTCTTTTGCATAGAGCCCCAGATGGTGCGCTTTGTAGTTCATTTGTTTGTTCTCCTTTATATATACATGTCTTCTTTTTCTTTTGAGTCAAGATTGGTTGATATTGCAACTGCGGACTGTTCCTGGATTGTATTATAACAATGGTTGTATTAGTAGATGGAGATATGGGACCATATTGGTATCCTTTAATATCACCGTATGCCTTTACCATTCCTGAAAGTCTCAGCAATGTAAAAATGCATACAATGTTGTTTTACCCTATTTTGTAAAATTAATAAAAATGATTGAAACAGAAGATCTAGAAGATCTATTTTGCACCAATATTCCTGCAGTAAAATGTACACCTTCTTACATACACCAGCCATAACATTAAAACCACTGACAGGTAAAGTGAATAACATTGATTATCTTGTTACAATGGCATTTGAAAGTGGGTGGAATATATTTGGCAGCAAGTGAACATGCTGTTCTTGAAGTTGATGTCTTGAAAGCAGAAAAACTGGGCAAGCCTAAGGATTTGAATGACTTTGTCAAGGGCCAAATTATAATGGCTAGACGACTGGATCAGAACACCTCTGAAACTGTAACTCTTGTTTGATGTCTGCAGTGGTCAGGACCTACTAAAAGTGGTCCAAGGAAGGAGAACTGATGAACTGGTGAAAGGGTCATGGGAGGCCAAGGGTCATTGATTCATGTGGGGAGCAAAGGTTGGCCCATGTAGTCCAGTTCAATAGAAGGGAAACTGTAGCTCAAATTGCTGAAACCGTTAATGCCAGTTCGGATAGAAAGGTGTCAGAACACACAATGCATCGCAGTTTTTTTGTGTATGGGGCTGTGTAGCCACAGACTGGTCAGGGTGCCCATGCTGACCTGTGTCCACAGTCAAAAGTGCCTATAATGGGCATGTGAGCATCATAACTGGTCCACAGAGCAATGGAAGAAGGCATCTTTGAGGTGCCACCAAATTCTCCAGATCTCATTTAATCGAGTATCTGTGGGATGTGTGGAAAGTCCAGTCCATGGAGGCCCCACTTTGTATCCCACAGGACCTAAAGGATCTGTTACTGAAGTGTTATTGATGGCTTTATGCCAGATACCACAGCATACCTTCAGAGGTCTAGTTGAGCCCATTTCTAAATGGGTCAGGGCTGTTTTGGTGGCAAAAGGGGGCCTCCTCCAAATTAGGTGGGTGGTCATATTGTCATGGCTGATCAGTGTAAAGTGCTGGTTTCAAGTAAACAGAGTTTACTTTGGCAAATATTTATTAATGGATGGATAGGCCATTTGTGCAACAACCTGCCAAGGAATTCAAATGTCTTTCAGTCATGTATATGGATTAGTCTACATGAGCGATTGAATGTATGATTGATTGCATACAGCCACAAAATGCCATATAATAAATGACAGGCTTTTGGTTTAATCTGGCCTACAACCCTTGAGACTAACATAATTTGGTTAGCCCGTGTCTATCTATTTACACAGATACACTCGCACATAGACACACACATGTTAGTGTGTGCATGTGTGTAGAGAAACATCTGTGTTGTGAATTGAGCAGACTCTTTGTGCAAGTCTACGGAGAGACCCCATAGATGAAAAGCTGTTCCTGCTAAATGGATAGAAAGTTTAAACCCAACTTCAGGTAATAATGGAATTTAAACAGTGCACTGTGTATCAATTACCTGACTCCTCAATTTCATTTGTAAACACCTCTTTCTAAGTTATCCTGCGGTGTAATGGATCAAAGTCCCAGTTTCTTCTATGATCTAAACTAATTTCCTGCCCTGGGGACCAGACATGTTTCTCTGCTCATTATCTTCTTGGGCACTGGTCGCCTTCACTGCCCCTGTTAATTCTCCTGCCTCTGGAGCCTATGAGAGAGGACCCAGCCGCTGGAAGTACTGCCTGCACTTCATCCAGGCAGTTATGTGGATACCAAAAGAAGGACCCCAGGAGATGAAAAGAATAAAAGAGAAGTACTTTTACTTGACTGTGGCTTTTTAGTTTCATACCAGCTATTAGAGTATGGTGGAAGGGAGGTTGATAATGTCCTAAAGTTGGGATTTATGGTTGATTGAGGAGATGTATATGTAAATGCTTGGCAAAGTGAAACCAAAAATACATGCATGGTATTTAAAAATGACCAAAAATAATGCCTATTTTTACATTTTTTAAAATGATTGTAAGTGCTTTTTAAAAAAAAATAAAAAACAGGTTTATACTTATCTGCAGCGGCCCCTAACCTCCTCTCTTAAGGTCCCCTGCTGGTGTTCCTGGTTCCTCCGCTCCACTGAGTACCCCCATAGTAAGCTGCTTTATATGGGGGTACTCATGCAGGCTCGCTCCCAAGCCTTGCTGCCTGCATCTATTGACACAGACAGCAGGACTTGGACCTGCCCCCCCCATTCCCTCGTCACTGGCTTTGATCGACAGCCAATGTCTCCCGCTGCCTCAGCAAAGCTCAAAAGGCCAGGAAGTGAGGGGAGAGAAGAGCTACAGATAGGCACAGCAAATCAACCCCATTGACTTAATGATCAACAGTCCATGGAGTGGTAGCTAATGCTCAAAGAGAATGGCAGCTACTATGGTAAGTATTTGGAAAATATACTGGAACTGTATGCTGAATGTGGTTGCAAAGTTTTGATGATAGGTTGTGTTCTCTGCCATTCTGGACAAAGCAACTGGGGAACATAACTGAAAGTGGACTGGTGAAATAAGCCAGATAATGTAAGAATCTCAAAATGTACCCACCAGAAGTGACACTAAGTAAAGCACTTAGTAAGAAAGACAAAAAAAAGAATAGATCAAATTTAGGTCAATTATGCTTTATTAAAGAGGTTCTAATGTTAAAATGTTTTTTACCTTAATGCATTCTATTTGTTGTGAATCCTCCCCAATCCTCCCCCCCCAAAGGTTTACTTGAGTCCTCTCTCGATCCAGCACTCTCCCTTCTTCCTATTCTCACAGGAGACTCAGGAAGCAGTGGGAGCCATAGACTCCTTCTACTGTCAGTCAAATCCTGTGGTGAAGAGAGAGTGGGGGGAGGGGTAGGGATTCAGAGCCGAGTTGTGCTGTGTGTGTCTATGGATGCACACAGATTAACTTGGGAGCACGCCTGCACCTGTGCCCCAATAGCACATGACTTGCTATGGGGGCACACGCAAGAGAGGAAGAGTAGACAGAGCTGGTGGGGGACTCCAGAAGAGGAGGCATATGACTGCGCAGAGCAGATAAATATTAATCTATCTTTTATTTTAAAGTGTAACTGAAGGCAAAACTCTTTTATATATTTATTTATTTGTAGTTTTGGATAGTGAAGAGGGATTAGAACACCTGTCAGTTTTTATTGCTGTCTGTTTTCCCTATTAGGGAGATTCACTCTCTCTATTTGTCCTTTTTACCATTGTCATTGAAAGTGGAAGTAAACAAAAATCCCACATTTTGGGTTGACAGCACAACACTAATAGAGTGGATATCTTCTGATGGGGATACTAGGTCTGATAACCCTAGTGACACACCTGGATTCCCTCACTTTGGAGGGATTTCCTCTCATTTCCTGTTTTGACTATGGGACAGGAAGAGAAGGGAAATTTCTCCAAAAAGGACACAGGTGGCAAAAAAAAAAAAAACTGATGGAGGTTATAACCCTCCCTTATTGCATTCAAAAGTTTTGCTTTCAGTTGCACTTTAACTTAAAATAAAATGCATAATCACTTTAAAGAACATGTGCCACCAACAAGAAAATTGTAACTTTCACAGTTTTTAATAATTGATTATCACCTGTTCAGGATGCCATAGATTGGTCCTGGATGAGGACTAGGTGTTGTCCGTTTGGGTTATGGTCCCTTTAAGGGAAATGGTTGATGTACTCAGGGGTTCTCACCCGTGCAGGGTGAGAGGTTCTAGGACAGTTGAGCATAGAGGTGAGAACTGACTTGCTGTCCTCTCTGCATTAGTAATGATTTATTTAGAAGAAAGAATCTCCACCCCATTTATGAGGACTCCAGAAATCAGCACTTAAAGCGGAGTTCCAGCTGAAAAAAAAAATAAGTCAGCAGCTGCTGACTTAAAATACAGTCACTTACCTGTCCCTCGGTCCAGCAGTGTCCTCACCACCGCTGGTTTCATCGGTCGTCTTCCCTACCTGGCACTGGCATTTTCAGTGTGGGCACCTGGCTTTGACAGCTTATGGCCCACTGTGCATGTGTGAGAAGTGCTTTGTGAATGACCCGGGCGATTGCAGTGAAAGTGGAAGCGGGTACCTGTGTCCCCCCCGCTCCCCGAAGCTGCCAATCCGTAGCTTCCCTAACGGTCTGATTATGTCCATATTTCTGTGCTCAAAGTGGTACATTGTTTTGTATGGGAAATATGTATTTTTTTTATTGTAGGCCTGTAATTTTTAGGAATAACTCACTGAAATCTGTCCGAACAAGAGTTCCGGGTATCCCGGGTATGTTAAAATTTGAAACACGAAATCGTAAATTATAATTCATTAAATAATCATAAAAAAAAAATAATATAATATTAATAAATTTAATTCAATAATATAATCAAACCAAAAACACTGAAATTTGAAATAGAACGCCAAGTTCGCACACCACTGAGCAAAGTCGCAAAATCGTTTTCAGTGTGTGATGACGAAATTCCCCATGAATCATTATGAATCCATTCTGCAAGTGATTCTAATTTAATATCGCTGTTCTCTAGCTGGTCTAAAACTGCTTTTGACATAAAGGGACACTTTTTGGACACCATGGACATTTCTCAGTTTCCAGGCAGAAAGAACAGTAAAAATGCAGGCAGGGCACAGGACAAAGCACTCGGGACAAAATGTATGTGAAATGGTTTGATACAGTAATGTTTTACTATGTGATTTTAGTATATTTAGTGAATGTCACTTTTTGACATTTTTACATTTTCCGCCGTTCCGTCCCCATACGTCCTGACGTCGCAGGGAACAGAACCCGGAAGGCAGATGCCGGCATCGGCCAGAGGACATTGCCGGGGACACTGCAGGAGGGACATCGCGGGAGCGCATGACAAGGTAAGTGCAGAAGAGATCCCGGAGCAGCACTGCAAGGTATTCCCGAGTGTAGCTCGGGGTTACCACTTGTGGTGCTGAAACTTTACCCTGAGCTACACTCGGGAATACCTCCAGGGAGGTTAATGGGGAGTGGGGACATAGTATTAAAGTGGAACTTCCCCTTTTGGGTGGAGCTCCGCTTTAAGACAAGAAGCTCCTAGTTATGGGTGTGGAGTAGTAGGAGTTTTGGAGAGGAGACCTGTCTGAGTGCTGCATGTGTGCTGGAAGCTGCCAAACAACTGAAGCTGGACTTTCCTAGCTTTGGGGTAAATCTCTTACATGAACTTCCCAAGTCTTATATTTCATTCTTACTGAAGACAAGTGGACTTTTGTGTTGTGTTTTCTGAAGTTAGGCCAGTTTTGTTTTGCTGCTGAAAGGTCTGTTTTCCTTTGCTTTAATGCAAAATAAAGACTTTTACTTTTAAGACAAATGGCTTTACATGTGGTCCCAAGGTGCTATCATTGTGGCTATACCCCTGAACTTTACACATCCTTATCTAAGGGTACCTCTGCTTGGTTCATTTTCAAATATTAAAAGATGAATTCAAGGAGGGTTACATAAGTGCAAACTTGAGTTTTTGAGTGAAGGTCTGATTTTGATTAGATAAAAACATTTACTAAGGCCCCAGCTTCCCCTGAAAGGAAATTAATACATTCGAGAACTCTTCTCTGAATGTGTTAGAAAATCACTAGTTTCCTATGTAAAGGGCATTAATGGAAGCCTTCTAGAAAAAAATAACTAGATTGTGAAAATTCGAAAGAACCACTAACCTGTGAAAAGAACATTAGACTGTGGGGTACAAATGAGAATATAATGAATCAATATCTTAATATTAGACAAACTCTTCAACTTTAATTTGGGGCACACAGTCTTATCATGTAAATTAATATAATTTGTTGCATCATAAGGAACATCAGGAAAAAATGTCTTATAATTTTGAGACTTTATCACTTTTATTCTTCAATAAAAATAAATGTGGTCTGCTGCTGCATTCTGCCTTTGCCAGATGTTCCCAGATTTTCTATTGTGTATTAAAGAGACACTTAAACGTTGCTTCAGTATCGAAGAATGTGCAGTTTTAATGCCTTTGTCAATGTGAAGGAGAGATTTGCACTTTGTATAGTCAATCTGTTTTTTTCTGCATTAGCATATACGTGACCATTTCACCATCGTTACAGAATAGAGAAACATACTTATTTGCATATTTGCCATTGTTAAAATTATCAGGAGCAGCCAAAGATGTTTACTTGGGTAGGATTACAATAATGCATTCAATAGATTGCTATGGAACAGTGCCAGCAATGTTTAAGTACTGTTTTATTCTAGTATATCACGTGTAACAATCTCAAGGTCTTGATTGGCTTTGTTTACATGGAGGTTCAGAAAAGCAATTAGGGGAACATTCCTGAGGTCCCAGAGTTATTGGTGATTGGAGACCTATATAAAAGTTTTTCATTAATTGGAAATTTGCATGCAGCATAAAAAAAACTAGAGATGTCCAACATATGGGAGCTTCATAATGCAAATCAGTGATCAATACGAATCATCGGAGTGATTTAGGCAAAATGACCAAACTATTAATAAACCAAATGGCCATGGCAACTCTCAAACTTGCTCAATGAGCTGCTCAGGTGGTCAGTGGGGGGATAGGTGGCAATTGTATGTCAAATGCAAGTAGTCGTTACTTTGTGATGTAGAAACTCTCACATTTAATTAACTTAAAGGATAAGTTCACGTTTTTAGAAAAAATTAATAGATGCACATTTTTTTGTAGGTAAAAAAATGTGCATTTATTATTTTTATCTGCAAGAGCCGAGCCTGTAAACCATTGCACCAGCGATCAGCAGATTGCTGGTAACATGCAGGTCTCCTGCAGATCTGTCAGTATATCTGTTTGCTCATACGGGATGTAGAAGCAAGCAGGTATACTGACAGGAAGAATGAATGAACTACCACAGCGCTTCACAGCACCATGGTACTTCATTGAGGACTACAAGCTGACAGCCACTAAGGATGTTGGGACTTGTAGTCTCTCATTCACAGATGCTGGGTGGAGCCCTGCATGGCCAAGTTTTTAAAAAATTTGACAGCTAGTGAGGGGGGAGAAAATCCCCGCTAGCTGTGAAAGCAGGGATCGGGGTGGAGTGGTTGCTGGTCTGATCATAACATATTACATGTTACACCCTGAATATAGATGTAACATGTAACATGTTATGAAAGGTGAACTTATCCTTCAAAGCACTGTGTGATTTTGTGCTGCTCAAAATATTGCTACTATGCCTTTGCATCTGCTTTTGTATTAAACCTGCAATACTAAAATATAGTTATGTATTTTGCCTTTGTTACTGCAATGATTTCATTTGTACCAAACTGATGGTCAGCAACAACGGGGCTGATTCATACTAAACATGACCTCGGATAACACTTTCAGTACAGAATTGTCGCTTTCTTCAGAAAACCTATGTTTTTTTATAACACTGAAAGATTAAACATGAGTCCAACATGAGCTAATACAAGCTTAAAGGACAACTTTTAGTGAACTTGTTCTTTATTAAATCCCCCCCCCCCCCTCCACACCCCAGAGTTCAGTTTTACCTTACTCCTTGCCTAGCACTGCACAGCCTTTCTTCCAGAAATGGTCTTTTTCTTGGTTCTCATGTGTGCCGTGGCCCCAAACGTTCCTATAGGTGATTCATATTTCAGCCAACCTATGGAATAAAGCTCATCCTTAGGAATGAATGAGGCAATGGCATGTGTGCACACTAAGAAGAGTCAATATGGACAGAGAAAGACTGTGTGGTGCCGTATAGGGCCACACAGTGAAGAACATTGGAAAGGGGAGGAAGGTAAGTTTTTACAAGGCCCTTACAGCTTTTTAATTTTTAGATTTGTATTTGCTTATAATAATACAGCATCATATTGATTCGTTTTTATATGGCTTACCTGACCTTTGCAGAATATTAAACTAAAAATCTTAAACTTCAAACCTAAAATGGCTCCACTGCATGCATGTCTATAGTGATTTTACACTGACTCACAAGAGAGTCAGTGATGTTATTACACTGGCTATCACATGTACAGTGGATATAAAAAATCTACACACCCCTGTTAAAATTTCAGGTTTCTGTGATGTAAAAAAATGAGACAAAGATAAATAATTTCAGAACTATTTCCACCTTTAATGTAACCTATAAACTGTACATCTCAGTTGAACCACAAACTGAAATCTTTTAGGTGGAGGGAAGTAAAAATAAAAAACTAAAATGCTGTAATATGGTTGCATAAGTGTGCACACCCTTAAACTAATACTTTGTTGAAGCACCTTTTGATTTTATTACAGCACTCAGTCTTTTTGGGTATGAGTCTATCAGCATGGCACATCTTGACTTGGCAATATTTGCCCACTCTTCCTTGCAAAAACACTCCAAATCTGTCAAATTGCAAGGGCATCTCCCGTACACAGCCCTCTTCATATCAACCCATAGATTTTTGGTCGGATTCAGGTCTGAGCTCTGGCTGGGCCATTCCAAAACATTAATCTTCTTCTGATAACGCCATTCCTTTATTGATTTGGATGTATGCAGTTCATCTTCATGTTCAGCTTTTTAGCAGAAGCCTGATGGTTTTTTGCCAATATTGACTGGTATTTGGAACTGTTCATAATTCCCTCTACCTTGACTAAGGCCCCAGTTCCAGCTGAAGAAAACCAACCCCAAAGCATGATGCTGCCACCGCCATGCTTCACTGTGTGTATGGTATTCTTTTGGTGATGTGCAGGGTTGTTTTTGCGCCAAACATATCTTTTGGAATTATGGCCAAAAAGTTCAACCTTGGTTTCATCAGACCATAACACATTTTCCCACATGCTTTTGGGAGAATTCAGATGTAATTTTGCTAAGTTTAGCCGGGGTTGGATGTTTCTTTGTAAGAAAAGGTTTCCATCTTGCCACTCTACCCATTGCCCAGACATATGAAGAATATGTTGAATTGAAGATATGAAGATTGTTTTCACATGTACCACACAGCCAGTACTTTTAATGTTGCTGTAAGCCTCTTGGCAGCCTCCCAGACCAGTTTTCTTAAGAAAATGTCAGGAAAGCCCTACTAGAACAGCTGAACTTTATTTGGGGTTAATCAGAGGCACTTTAAATGATGAAAGTATATGTTCCATAGGGCGCTCCTGCTAGAAACCAACCTCTGTCACTTATGGGAAAGAGGTGCCAGATGGATGTTGGGGATGGATGAAAGCAATGACACTGAGGCAGCTCTTCACAGAGTGAAGGCAAAGCTCTAATGCAAATGAACATAAAAAGAAGGAAGGTGCCTCTAAATGTAATATTGGTGATTTAATAATTCACAAATAGTAAAATGCACTTACAAGATTAAAAGTTTAAAAGGCTCATCATGTGGTAACTGATATTCCTGATGTAAAGGATGGGGCATCAAGCCATCCAGCGGCAGAGATGGCTGTGTATCCAAAATGAGGCATGGAGTGCAACGTCGGATGTGATGGGGACGGTAACGCGTTTCGGAGCATGCACAGTAAGCTCCTTCATCAGATCTAAGACCCAATGTAGCGCTTACAGTTGTATAGTAGGGAGAAGGATCAGGAAAGGAGGAGGCGGATAAGTGAAGTAAGTGGCTCCTAGGTCCTAAGGACCTATTCATGTCACTAATATTACACTTAGAGGCGCCTTCCTTCTTTTTACTTTAAATGATGGCAGGTGTATTCTGACATTTAACATGATTTTGAATGTAATGGCTTAATTCCAAACACTGCTACATCACCAGTTATAAGAGCGTGTGCACATTTATGCAACCACATTAATTTAGTTTTTTATGTTTACCCCCCTAAAAGAATTCAGTTTGTTTTTCAATTGAGTTGTACAGTTTATAGGTCACATTAAAGGTAGAAAAAGTTCTAAAATGATTTATCTTTGTCTCATTTTTTTTACAGCACAGAAATCTGACATTTTAACAGGAGTGTGTAGACCTTTTATATCCACTGTAAATAAAAGCACCCTGCCCTGACTGGTCTTTCCAAAATAGCAAATTACATCACTATTGACCAAGATCAATCTAAAGGTGGCCATGCATGGATCGAAATTTGGCCAATTCAGCAGAGACCGGTCAAAATTCAATCAATCTATGGATGTTCCTGTTCACGAAAAGTCAATCGAATGATTGACTTTTTATGAATGGGCATGTTGGAAATGTTTGCCTCAATCAGCGCATTTTGGCTTTGATACGCTTTAACTATGTGATAATTTTCAACTGTTCATACATTCTGACATAAACACTCACACTCAGGTTGAACTAGATGGACTGGTATCTTTAATCAGCCTTAGCAACTGTGGGGAGAATTTACGAAAGGCAAATAGACTGTGCACTCTGCTCTGCAAGTGCAGTTGCTTCTAAGCTTTGTAAATGAGAGGCAGCTCTGCTAACTTCCACCATCCAATCATGTACAAAATGCTGCTTTTTTGTTTTCCTTACATGTGATTGGATATTCTTTACAAACCGAAGCTTCATCTCATTTACGAAGCTCCAGAGCAACTGCACTTGCAGAGCGCAACTGCACTTGCAAAGTGCACAGTCCATTTGCCTTAAGTAAATCCACCCCTATGTAACTATGCAGCTGATATTATTTTTGTTGAAAGCTTAGCAACTATGTATGTGTTGGTGAAGGACATTGGAGGTCAGTGCATCATTACATGGAAATAGCAGCTGAGGAGATAAATAAAGGCAGATGATGATGTCACTTTGATAGCAAAGCTTATATTTATTGATATTGACAAGTGCTTGATTGCTCCACGCTGACTTGCAGTTTTACTGATAGGTTCTCTTTAAATAGAAAAGTGTGAAAAATAAAATCTGGAAATCTGGCAGTGGAAGGAACAAGGACTTTTATGAAAACTAGCATATATGAAAATGACAGTGTTGTGTTCAGAAAACAGTTGCTGATTTTAGCATTTTTACAGAATCTGGAATCAGAATGCTTTAAATGCATAACTAGTCTTTCTATTTGCTTTACTTGTCTTAAATAAGTCCCATTACAACTGACTGTGACTATTAGGTCTGCAAAGGTCAACAATATTCTTAAATAATGCTCCAAAATACTTCAATACAATACAATACAATCTTCCATACAAAATGTGATATTAATGTTAAGAGTAACGAAGATGTTTGATAATCCATACCAACCAATTAGAAATAATGTCTTAAATAACCTTTAAAAAGCTGTGATTAGATTGGTTGTTGTGTTCCTGCAAATTTCCACTGCTTTTATTGATTAAGACCATCGGTCTAGAATGTAGTAAGGTGGGTCAGCCCAGAAGTAGAAATATGTTTTACAAAAGGAGGCATGTAAAGTCCTCCATTGCTGACATTTCGTAGGGAAATGACATGTCTCTGTTTTTCTTAATACAGTACTGCCGTCTGATGCACTGCACCCCTGTGTTCTTACATCATGTACAGGTGAGAGGCACTTGTGTAGACATGCCATCACATAGTGGTCATGAGTCTGTCATAAATGAACCCAGAATCTGTGTAGATCTATGTACATGTCATTTGTGTCCATGTTCATTAGCAATGTATACCCACTGTCAGAGCTATATCATTGATACTGCACAGTATATTAAGGAATTTACATACAGGAGTTGAGTTACTAATGGAAATTGGCTGTTAACTTTGCAAGGGAATTTTCACTTAGCTTAGTGAATGAGGTGAAACTCTGCTGACTTCCATTGTCCAATCATGTGCAAGCAAAAATACAGCCTTTTACAAATATTTCCTTGCATGTGATTTAGTATTCATTGTAAAGTAATTTTTTTTACCACATTCACTAAACTAAGGAAAAATGTCCTTCCAAAGTGAACAGCCTATATGCCTTTAGTAAATCAGGTCCACATACAGTAATTCACACATGTGCTGCAATATACTTAATCACTTCTGTGTATTAGAACAACTGGTAGGTAAACAGTATAGACAATCACAACAAAAACTGCAATGGAACAAGGTTGGGTGAAAAAATCCATTTGGATGAGTTTGACATTTCTGACCAATTCCAGCTATAAAAATCTAGAGAGAGGGAAATGGGGTTGACTTACAGAAGAAATGGAGTATGTTTACTTTGCAATTTTGTCTTTGGAAATTTAATTTTCACTTAACTTAGTGAATACATTGAAGCTAAGTGAAAAATCACTATGCAAAGATACCCAATCGTTTGCAAAAAAAAAAACAGTAAGATTGTTGCTTGTACACAGTTGGATGATTGAGTCAGCACAACGTCACCGCATTCACCAAGCTAAGTAAATTATCATTAATGTCCCTGTTTACAAGCTATGTGAATCATACATGGAAAGCAATACTGAACAGGGAATTGTTAAATATATTACTTCTCTTTATACTGCCCCATCAAATATTACTTGTGCACAAAGACTGCTTTAAGCTCTTTATTGCATAATATCCATTGTCTCAGCTTTCTCATTTTGGGAGTCAGGGGTCAGAGGTGCTTTCCTGTTAAATATCTGACCTCATGCACCTTCTTCCCACCACTGTGGGTGCATAACAGTGCCCTAAGACAAAGCCATATACAGTAGTTAAGAGAAATTCACACAATAGAAATACTGTTTTTTAATACTATTAGGGCATGTACATCAGATGGCTGGTCAAGAGGCTGTGTAAACCTCCTCTGTATTGATTTTTAATTTGTCAGTTTTACATAGCACAGGATCTCAGTAGGGCACAGTTGTATTAAGGTACTTTGAACTAAACTCAAGTGCGCATTCACATAATGAGCTCTATAGATAGAAGGGAAGAGGCTGCTCCTGAGCACAGCAGGAGCCAGATGTAGCTCCTACAGTCTTTTCAATGTCCATCTACATCTGCCTTTATGCATGCTCAGGAGTGGGGAGATGTTGTGTGAGGTCAACTGTGAGGCCTCAGGTGACCTTTGAGAAAACAAGATAAAGAGCCAGACTCAACAAAGTAGTTAAAACTGAATAAGGGTGTGAGCTGAATCTTGCATAAAAACGTTTATCTTATAATGGGCAATAAAACAATGTTGAGTTGTGTTTGGGTCACCAAAGTTACCTTTGCATCATTTACTTCTGAAATGTGCAGGCTGAAGGTTTAATGAATGGGGTGAACAATGTTTTTTTGGCAACATTAATTTAGCAGTAAAAGAACCCATTTTAACTTTGCTTAAATTTTGCTACGTGGATTGCTTAGATTTTTTTCTAGTAAAGCCATTTTATCATTATGTGATCCCTGACAGGGTGATAAATGTATTTAATAAACAAAACTACCCTAGCCCAACCTTAAAGTGGTTCTAAAATAAAAATTAACCACCCCCATGCCTGAACACTTATCTAACTCCTGGCACTGATCCAGCGCTGTCCCAGCTGCAGCACTGTTCCTCTCACTTTCTGGTCTCACAGGAGACACTGAGACCAGCAGGAGCTGTAGGCTGCTGCTGCCATCAGTCAGACTCCTGTGAGGAGGGAATGGGGGCATGGATTACCAGTGCTGTGTGTGTCTACAATGCACACTGCTGAACGTGGGAAAGTGCGCACATGGGTGCCCCTTTAGCACCTAGATTACTAAGGGGGCACCTGGATGAAGGAGGAGCAGACAGCACTGGTGTGGGACTGCCAAGGGAAGGTAGGGGATCATTCTGTGCAATTATGTTGCCAATCCTAACCCTAAAGCTAATCCTTACCCGAAATCTAAAACTGGTGATGGATGGCTTTGTTCATCAACAAAGCCATTTCAGTGACAGCTGCCACTGTAGGTTTTACTCGGTATCAGCTCCAAGATTAAGTACTTTGTTTAAAAAAGTTTGAAAAACATAAAAAAAGAAACATTCAAGATAGCTTCTGTAACCCCCAGAACACCCCCCTCCCCCCCCCCAAAAAACAGAAAAAAACACCTTCATTTTGTCTATCACTTTTGCCATCAGTTTCATGTATCCTCATTGATAAACACTCTATTTTTGGCTAGTGGTGGTGGTGGTGGTGGTGGTGGGGGCTTGATAAGAATTACTCGACATTTCAGCTGCTACAAATTTGCTCTGGAAATTTGTACTGCAAGAGTAAAAACTTTTCATGTGCAGCATCTACATGTATGAGAGCTTTATGTTAGTTTTATATATTGGATCTTGTGCGCTTTCATAACATAGCCTGTATGCAGTCATTACTGATTTTGGATGTTTGCTTGAGAATACAAATCACTCCGTCCTATTAGTAAACCATCGCAAAGGTATCCACATATGTTAGAGGCTTGTTGTATGATATGTGAAAGTTTGATGCGTATAAGTCAGGGGCAGACTGACAACTCATGGGGCCCCCGGGCAATAGGGGATCATGGGGCCCCTGTGTCCTCGCTCACACCCAAAAAAGCCTATGAAAAAGCCAATGAAAAGTACCAGGGGCATCTCATGGGGCCCCCTACTGACCCTGGGCCCTCGGGCAGTGCCCGAGTGCTCGAATGGTCAGTCCGCCCCTGGTATAGGTGATAGTTTGGTATTGTATGCGGTCAGGTTACTGTAGCTGATAATCTTAGAATACTAAAATCACAATAAATGTGTACTGGCTAGTCTGGAAATTTAGATGAGACTGGTGCTGAGACTGGCAGGCTGCACTAAATTTTTTTTTGGAGGTTAGACTGGTTTCTCTTACATGTAGTTACAGTATCTGCAGGTACTTTCGGATTATTTCCTTCCATACTGTCCTCTGTATGTGAAAATATAAAGTATTAGAGGAATTGCTTTTGTGGCAAATGAAGAATACCTATACTGAAACTTCTGTGTCTATTGTAAGCATTGGAAAATCATAACTGTAGTATGGTTTACTTTTAGCATTTGCAATATGTTTTTTACTTCATTATGCTTATAATTGCAGATATGTGCTGAAGCTCACAAGATGTTCATGTGTTTAATCAACACACTAGTACTCCAAGCTTTGCTTAAGTAACAAACATCTTTAAAACTGAATTTCAGGCCCTTATAAATATATCAGTTATGCAGTTATATATAGATTAAGGCCCTTTCACATGGGACAGACTCCGTTTTGATCAGCAGGAGATCTTTCTGTTGATCCCCTGCTGAACAGAGCAGAGTGGGTGGATGACAGGTCCATGTCTACTCTGCTCTACAGGCAGCCTGCAGTAAACTGATTCCGCTATTTGTTTACACCAAACTGCCCTCTGATCGAATTTACCTAGACAGAAGAGGACAGAGCCCCTTCCATTTTTTTCGTCCAGTATACAAATTGCCTTGGCCGGCCAAAAGACTTGCCCAAGAAGCATTGTCCAAAAAAGAGCATAAAAGAACATAAAAGAGCATGACCAAATGCCAGTGAAAACACCATGGTGTGATGCAACTTAAAGTGCTTTTACGATATCGATGGGATGCCACCTTCAGACGGCACATCATCAGGAGCTCCTTACATCTCTCTTCTACTGAAATTGTATAACTCTGAGTTTGTGTGCAAAGCGAGCTTCTCACAGTAAGCATTAGAAACTACAGACAGAACCCACCTCATTTTCTGGATAGAGAACAGCCAGCATCCTCTAGATCTTTCCTCCCTAGACTTACTGTCCTTGGCCTGCCCATTTCATATATAAGATCTCAGTTCTTTCAACCATGAAGGCTCTAGAGATGGCATCATGCAAATAAAGCCTGCAAAGAAATGCCCACTCCTCCAGACTGACATCCATCAAGGCATTTTGATAATTGCATAGCTTCTCCCAAGACCCAGCTTGCATCAGGTCTCTTGAGAGGAGAGGATAGAGGCAGGGTGCTGTAAAGTTTTTGAAAGCTATGTACAGCACCTTGTTGGGTCCTCATACCAGCCATGTCTGCACTGCATAGAAAAGAGCAGAGATCCCATGATGATGTCACCAAGTCTAACCATAGGTTCACACCCAAGCGTTTTCCGCAGCGTTTTGCAGAAACGCACTACAGTCCATTTAACATGATTTCCTATGGGACACGTTCACATCCCCACATTTTCATCCGCTGAGTTTTTTGGAATGGGTCAGGGACTTTTTTGAACGCAAAAAGTTGAGTTTTTGGTTCTATAGACTTCAATGGAAACACTGCAGATAAGCATGCAGTGTGTTTTTGCTGCATTTTTGCTGCATTTTGTGTTTTAAATCTGTCTAGCAACAAGAAAAAAAAGCAAAACGCGTCAAAAACGCAGGTGCAAAAACTTAAATAGCAACGCAAAATGCAATGCAGAAATGGGTCAAACACAAACTGCATAGGTGTTAAAAGGATGAACCATGGAAAACAATATATAAACAGATTACCACTTTCCATCTGGCCCATGTAGATAAACGGCTGGACGGGAGCACTGCTGATGCGGGTAGACGTTTCTAAACGTCCCTTTGCATCCATTGCCTGTGCGCGCTCCCATGATCGGTGCCCGCTGTGTCCTCAGCGGACACACTGGAACACAGATCGCTGTACGGGACCTCTGTGTGAGGTCCCGATTCATGTGATCACTGATTGGTACAAGGCTATTCACAACAGCCTTGTAAAATTTGACAAGCTGTGACCAATCACAGCTCTCACAGTAGTTCTCAATGGCTGCAAGAATGCAGCCAGAGAGAAGGAGAAATGGTTGCTTTTATAGCCTTGATGGGTGTAAAAGCAATCAGTGTAAAAAAAGAAAAAAAAATCTTCGTCACCCTCCACAAGCAGTACAATTTCACTATGGTGACACTGTACTGCTAGGGTGACAGTATGTTAAAAAAAACAAAAAACAAAACATAAATAATAATATAACAAAATAAAATAAAAATGTAAAATTTTTAATTTTAATTTATAAACTAATTTGGGTTATTTATTTTTTTTTTACTAAAAAGATAGATGAATAAATTTTAGCCAAGATTTAGAAAGAAAGATTATTTTTTTGCACATTTTTATTAAAAAAACACTTTTTTTTTCAAAGTTTTTGGACTTTTTCATTTATATAGCAAAAAAATAAAAATCCTAGTGGTGAATAAATACCACCAAAATTAAGTTTTATCTCTCTCAAAAAAAATGCTACAAAGTTCATATAGGTACAGTGTTGCATGACCACGCAATTGTCATTCAATGTGTGATAGCACTGAAAGCTGAAAATTGGCCTTGACTGGAAGGGGGTGAAAGTGTCCGGACTTGAAGTGGTTAATCTTCAGCTTTAACACATGTACAAGGAAGTCACACATATTTCAGGACATATTTAGTTTGTAAACCCCCCCCCCCAAAAAAAAAAAACCATAAGGGTTAGCTCATTTTGCACATGTTGAAGAATGCATTCCTAAACTTGAGAATTTTGATTTGGTGTTGATGCAGTTAAAGATCCTCATTCAATTGCCTTAAATAGAAAATTTGGGTCAACAGAGCAAAACATTCTGCATGAGACTTTTTCTTTTCTTAATGAACATTAGTCCACCGTATTATTGCAACCGGCTCTATTAAAATAAATTGGTTTTGAAGATGAACTGAAATACAATTTACATCAATATTTGCTTGTTTGAAGATGACTTACATCATGCACACTAATTATTTCATCTGCATTTCTGTGAAGAGGTCTAGAAAACATACAATATCAGTGCCAAACTGAGGTCTGGATTTTTGTTTCATCTGCAATGTATATCTAAATGTAATGAGAATTTAGCAGTGGTTGAATGTGGACTCGTATGTACTGTATCATCATTGTACAACATAACTATAAAAGTGTTTCTTTTCTGTTTTTCTTCCAGTAACTTTACTTGATTCTATGTCTGCTGCTGGAGACCTGGGATGGGTGGCATATCCATCAGAAGGGGTTAGTATATTAAGTGTGTTGTACAGTAAAATTGTGAATCCTTTTATTCCTACTAACATTATCTCTTGTATGCGAGTCAGTAAAACTTAAAATACAAACCCAAGTCAGCAGTTTGAAAACCCCTGCATATACATAAGTTATACATGAATAAGTATGTGTATATAGTGTAAAAGTATATGTGCTGGACTATGTGACATAGTCTAAAATAATGTATATGTTGTATTTACTTGCAATAGGTAAAAAATAACAACCAATCAGATAATCCATTTCTTTGTGCAGGTGTGATAATAGAAAATAAAATTATGAATCGTAAGCAGGTCATACATTAAGCGATTTTCTTTCCAGCATCAGCTGGTTGCAGGAAAGAAAATCACTTGATTCCCCCATCAACACATTTAGTTGATGGGAGAATCTCTCCCTCTGTGCTATTGTATTCTGACAGCAGGAGGTTTCTCAGCCGTCAGAATGCTATGATCACTGCAGGCTGCTATATCCGCCTGAAGTGATCGAATGAATAAAAAAAAAAAAACAACAAGCTGGTTGTACTGAGTCGATTGATGGATTGACTTCAGTACAACCAGCCTGCCCATACATGGATTGGAATTCGGCTGCTCTCTGCTGAACTGACCAAATTTTGATCCATCTATGGCCAACTTTATAGTTTAGATGAAAAAGAACACAGACCAGACAGTCTGTGCTTATTTAGAGTCTTATGAAGATGAATTATCCCAAGTTTACCATGCATTTATCTTGAAGTTTGCAATTTTTCACTACATTCTATTTCTGCAGCGTTAGGCATGATTTGCTCCGATGCATGAGATTCCGATGTTTTCATGTGGATGGAAGGCACAGGCGCACCACCTGGCCCCACTGCCAGCAGGCGGTGCAGTGGAATCGCTGCAGTGCCGAAAAACTGATCACGGCGCATCATATTGTTCAGTTTTTTTTACCAACGTTATTGAAATGTTACAGTGACTTTCATTACGTTGTATCTACTGTTGTGTCATGTGAGGCAGCGGATTGCCTTGCACTACACAGCATTAAAAAAGTACAGCCTGCTGTACTTTTTTTTTTACTGTACACCACCCACACACCGCCACAATCTGGTCTCAAACTGGGCTCATAGGAAACAATACTTTTTGCTTTATCTTGTATGACACTGTGCAGGAATAGCTGCCCAATATAGTCCCACTGCACCTAGTGTGAACAGATCATAAAAGTCTGTAGGCTGCTGCAGCTGGACAGTGCACTGAATCGCACTAATATTTATTTATTTCAGGTACTATATAGCACTGTCAATTTATGCAGCGCTTTACATATATTTTGTATATTCACAACAGTCCCTAACCCTCTAGGGCCATAGGATCCCTAGCTTTCATTCATGCATATGCATACTAGGGCCAATTTAGACAGGATCCAATTAACATACCAGCATGTCTTTAGAGTGGGGGAAGAAACTGGAGTACTCACACAGGCAGAACATGCAAGAACATGGTGCCATGGTTGGGATTCGAACCAACGACCCTAGTACTGCCAGGTGGAAATGCTAACCATTTTGCCACTGTGCTGCCCATATTTAGAGTAGTATGCACCCAGGGACAAACGGCCCAAGCTCAAGAAGTCTGTTTTTTTGGGCATTTGTCCGGGGTGCATACAGTCTAAATGTTCATACTATTGACATACCATACCATACATCCCTATCCAGCCACAGCAACATTCAGCCTCTTAGATGGCTGATGGCAGTGGGACCAAACCAGGGGCAGACTGACCATTTGGAAATTCGAGCAGTGCCCGAGGGCCCTGGGTCAGTAGGGGGCCCCATAAGATGCTCCTGTTACCTTTTTCATAGACTTTTTTGAGTTTGGGCAAGGACACAGGGGCCCTATGATCCCCTATTGCCCGGGGGCCCCATGAGTTGTCAGTCCGCCCCTGGACCAAACGGTGCACCTGTACCTTCCGCCTGCATGAAAATACACATAAACACCTAGTGTGCACGAGGGCTAATAGAGCAAGTGAAAGAAACTTTGCTGATTATCCAAGTTGGATTGTTTGGGACGCAAAGTGTATTTAACCAGTTGCCGACCTCAGATAGCCGAATGACGGCTACACTGCGGCCGGC
Source organism: Staurois parvus (assembly GCF_062004578.1). Classification (NCBI taxonomy): domain Eukaryota; kingdom Metazoa; phylum Chordata; class Amphibia; order Anura; family Ranidae; genus Staurois; species Staurois parvus. Next base: position 2,822,331 of record NW_028317912.1, read on the forward strand.
CAGTTCTGGAAGGGCGTCATATGACATCCTCCCAGAACGTGCTCTCCTGCGTGCCCCCGGGGGCGCGTACCCGGCGATCTCCTTGATCGTTGTGTCCTACGGACACAGCTGATCATGTGATGTGGTAAAAGGCCAATCACATCGGCCTTTTACAACGTGATCAGCCATGTCCAATGACACTCTGATCACAGGGAAATGCAATTGCCGGTTCTTGGCTGCACTTTCCTCACGCTGTCAGATCGTGAGGAAAGTACTGCCGAGACCCGGCAGTTGTTAGAGCAGGGATCGGCACCGATCATCAGGGCACTGATGATCAGTGCCCTGATGATCGGTACCCAGCAGTGCCACCCACCAGTTCCGCCCACTTGTGCCCAGCAGTGCACCCACCTGTGCCCAGCAGTGCACCCACCTGTGCCCAGCAGTGCAACCACCTGTGCCACCCAGCAGTGCCACGCACCTGTGCCCAGCAGTGCCATCCATAAGTGCCACCTACTTGTGCCCAGCAGTGCCACCCACCTGTGCCCACCCACCTGTGACCACCAATGCCACCCACCAGTGCCCATCAGTGCAGCCCAGCAGTGCTGCCAGTCAGTGCCACCAGTCAGTGCCCAGCAGTTGCGCCAGTCAATGCCCAACAGTGCTACCAGTCAATGCCTAGCAGTGCCACCAGTCAGTCCCCAGCAGTGATGCCAGTCAGTGCCACCTATCAGTGCTGTCTATCAGTACCCATCATCAGTGCCGCCTATCAGTGCCACCTATCAGTGCCGCCTATCCGTGCCACCTCATTAGTGCTGCCTATCAGGGCCCATCAGTGCTGCCTATCAGTGCCCATCAGTGCTGCCTCATCAACGCACATCAGTGAAGGAGAAAAATTACCTGTTTGCTAAATTTTATAATAGAAATAAAGAAACTTTTTTTTCAAATTTTTTGCACTTTTTTGTTTATAGCGCAAAAAGTAAAACATCCACCGGCAAGTAAATACCACCAAAAGAAAGCTCTATTTGTGAGAAAAAATTAATAAAAATTTCATATGGGTAGAATCTTGCATGACCGTGCAATTGTCAATCAAAGTGCGACAGTGCTGAAAGCTGAAAATTGGCCTGGTAGGCAAGTGGTTAAGGAACACTGCATAATCCTATGACACTTTGATATATGAAACATAAAGCAGAACTCCATGAAAGGGCTAAAAATGCACTTGACATACATACATGTTTAAAAGAGAAGTATGGGGGAAAAAAAAAATTATACTCACCTAGGTGTCCTTTCCCCTGCCAGTTCTGCAGTGAGAACTGAGCAATCAAACACTGCTGATCGCTCAATTCTCCCCCTCAGCTCTGAGCAGAGAGCCATGACTATCAGTCTCCAGCTCTATGCTCTGCCCCTCCAGTGCTCACTAGAGTGCTGGACTGTGGAGGAAGCAGGAGGGGCTGGGGCCATCAGATTGCAGAGAGGCTGAGCCAGGTGCCGGTCTAGGCTTCTGGGTGGATCCCGACCATATAGCCGGGATCTTTTCAGAGCCTAGACCAGCCGAATGACGTTAGCCAACATTGGAATTTAGCCCGCTGTCAACTAGAAATGGATCACAGGAGTGCAGAACAAACTGCACTCCTGTGACCTACAAGAGAAGTATAGCCAAAACAGCTTTGGCTATAGTTCTCCTTTAATTCTTTACTCATATAAGGATTTGTAATTTTATGCAAACTATCTTATGTTTTCCATACAGTTTGCAAACTGTACAGTCATACCGGTGACATCCATACAGTAAACATATGTATTTCAGCCTCATGATTTTAGCTGTATGCCTAAGGTTCCACTTTCACAGGGGTATACTTATCAAAGATCTGAAGGTCATTTCATCTGATATTCACCAAAATCTTACTCTAAATTTTCCCAAAATTCCTTGGTGTACATTCACCAAATTTGTGGAAATTCATCCAGGATTCACTCAGTGAGTATTGCATTCTCTAAATTCAGCAGTATCTGTTCTTGAATAGAGAAAGGACTTTACGGTAACATTCACCCTATGTAAGACGTACCCCCACCACTGAGAACTAACCAGCCCAAGCATGTCTGTGGCGAGCCTACAATCCACCAGCTATGTTGATACTAAGCCGCATATCTTTCAGCATTTGGGATGCTTTTTATTAGGTGTTTTAATGACATTTAACTCCCCACCCCCTCCCCCGTGCTAAAACTAAACTGTGTATTTTACCACCAGTTGTTAATCTAAACCTTGGCCATTTGCAAATACCTCAAAGTTATAAATTCAATGTCCTGGACTATATCATTATCACCATCAGATATCCCCTTTGTTTACCTTTCTGATGTCTGTACTAATATATAATTTTTGGGAGCCAGTCTAGGCTGAAAGCGACATTGCCAAAAGTAAATTGATAATGAAATGCTGAAAAAACATATATCCTAATGTAGAGTATTAATTATTAGCATCATTATCATCAGCTTGCATTGTTTAATTGTTTTTCCTATATGGCCCCTTAAAATATACAAGCTGTAATTGCCAGAGAGTTTGATGCCAGGCCTAATAACTATTCATGTTTGTTTTTTTCTTGTACCCTCATTTATCATTGTGTTCATTTATACCAGTGGGAAGAAATCAGTGTAATGGATGAAAGAAACACGCCTATGAGAACGTACCAAGTCTGCAATGTATTAGAAATCAACCAAAATAACTGGTTGAGGACCAGCTGGATACCAAGAGGAGAGGCCCAACGTGTATATATTGAAATCAAGTTCACCTTGAGAGACTGCAATAGTCTACCAGGGGTATCAGGCACCTGCAAGGAAACCTTCAACATGTACTATTATGAGTCGGACAACAGTAACTTGTGGCACATTCATGAGAATCAGTTCATTAAGATTGACACTATTGCTGCAGATGAAAGTTTTACCCAGGTGGATGTTGGTGACCGGGTCATGAAGCTTAATACAGAAGTGAGAGACATTAGTAACTTGTACAAGAAAGGATTCTATTTGGCTTTTCAAGATGTTGGAGCATGTATTGCTTTGGTATCAGTCCGGGTCTTTTACAAAAAGTGTCCAACGACCATCCGCAACTTGGCCCTCTTCCCTGACACTGTTACTGGAGGGGATTCAGCATTGGTGGAAGTAAAAGGAACATGTGTCAATAACTCAGTAGAGTTTGATGTGCCTAAGATGTACTGTAGTGCTGATGGTGGTTGGCTGGTACCTATTGGCCGTTGTTCCTGCAAACCAGGCTTTGAAGAGAAGAGGAATGCTTGCCAACGTAAGTTCTCTTCTTTATTCCTCTACAGAAACAACACTGTGTTTTGTATAAGCCTTTGCTTTTTTTGTGATTGATTGTCTATTACTGTTTATCACTTTTGATGCCAGTGAAAGTATCATTTCGACAGCTAATAAAAAATGTGTACTTTTTCTCAGACAGACAGTACATGTTACAGAGATTGCCTCTCTACTTGAATTTGATTAATGAGAAAAGAAGCCCGAGCAGATACTGTCACGCTGAAACCCTACTGCAAGCATATGTGATACACAAAGCATTAAACCCCAACTCCGCTTCCCTCCCTAAGGTCCCCCAAGTTGTTTTTTTATGCATTTTTTTTTTACTCACCTTTACTTATGACTTTGGCTGGTGATGCCACAGGGTCTTCTTCCTCTTCTCTGGGCTGGTAGGTCTTTAATGATGCAGAGAATGTCTTTGATGTAATGACATCAGTGCCAAACTCTGCACAAATACATACCGAATGCAGGGCACCCTTTGGGGGCAGGCCCATGACACGCTGCACTCACGGTATATTCTCAGTCTTCCATGTTGAGTTACTCTGGGGGTCATTCAACCCAAATGACTGAGGACAGTTCTGGACTGAAGGTGAGTACAGCAGTCTGAACTGTTTTTTTTTTTAACAACATCTGTGGAATATATATATATATATTTACATATATATATATAGCTAGTTAGGCTTTAAACACTCAAAGTCTAACTATGATCTTAAACTTAAACTCTGCAAAATTAATAAACTATTCAAATAGAAAACAAATGCCCTTCTGGATTTACAAGAATTGGTTTACTAATGTAATCCTTGTTGTAGACCACTTTTATCTTTTAGTGTTCCGAATGTGTACCTTCATATTGTCCAGATTTTGATGGTCCCATTTTCAGATTCCATAAATATGTTAATGATGGAACTGTCAAAAATTTGGGCATATCACAGAAAAGATGTTTTAGGTTAACCCCTTTATTGACAGCCTGACACATATATACGGCTGCAAAGGGTAGGCTCTAACATCCATACGGGCATACATATGCATCGCTGGGTGGCTGTTGTTTATGAGCTGAGAGCATTCTCACTGTATGCTTTCAGCAGACAGCACTCTGGGCTACAGATCAGTAGCTGGAGAGACTGGCTTCCGATCATGATCGCCCATCCTTTCCAAATGATGTAAAGGGATGCAGGGAAGGGTGGGAAGGGGTTAATGTCTGCCAGTATCTGATTTCATGATGATGAGGATATACAATGTGCATATTATGTTTTGTACCATCAGACTTGGCATGTGATTATGCCATTGGAGGCACCTTCATTTCTGCTGGGAGTCCTTATAAAGTAGAAAAAAAAAATCTAATTTTCATATAATAGTCTTCCATTTAAAGTATTAGTCTTTGACACATTAATAGGAATTATTCTCGGAATGGTAGCTGGGGAGAAACTTTTCTTTTAAAATGTACTAAAATCAGTAAATAACAGGATAAAATGAAACCTAAAGTTAATTTAGAAATAGGGTGTAATTGATACCTGCCAGGAAGAGCTCTCGGAACAATTGATTTATTGGGCTTTAAATGTAGCTGTATTCTCATATCCATTACGAGAAATTATAATGTACAAGTGATTGGAGACCAGGCCCCCACACTTCAGACACTCAGTTCAAGAAGTACTCAGGGACAGAATGTGGGTTGGACAGAGAGTGACGGGAAAAAGCATATTACACTATTTAAACCACTACAGAATACCCCTTGGTGCTCACATTTAACCCAAGTATGGATCACTTTAGCTGCAACAGAAATGAAGATTTTTGCCTGGAATTTTGTCAAAGAAAATACTGAGACATTGTGGGGCTTTCTACATCTTGATCTGCAGCCTAAAATTAGCTGCTATGGTTCAATGTACTTTCTAGAGGATTTTAACAGAAAGTTGGCTAGGATGAACTATAGAGTTAAAGTCGTTGTAAACCTCAGACATGGAATCTGAACAAAGCATATTCCTCTATAGTATGTAGTTGTCTCAATCCAGAGCACTAAGTGTAATTTCTGCCTGCTACCCCGTTCCTCTGCTGTCTGTATGAGTCACATCTGACAAGTTTTTCTGACACCAAGGAAAAAAAGGTGACAGGGGAGGGAGCTCCAGCACACAGCCTGTGTTTGACAGCCACATCTCTGTTCCCGTGTGCTGTGTGAAGAGGATGTTTCCCTTCCCTCCTATCAACTTTCAGAGCTCTCGTCACTGAGCTCTGCAGAGCGTAATTTAGCTCCCCTCCCCCTGCTTTCTGAAAGCTCAGACAAGCTGTACAAATGCTGGACTTTGAATGACTGTAGAGAATAAATGGTTGAAGATAAACAGGTTCAACTCATATAGTAATATTTATTTCATCTCTGTGTATCACCTGAGGCTAGTCACTTTACTGGGTATATATAAGGGATTACAATCACTTTAAATAGGGTTGTGGGATTAAAGAAGTGTGGTGTATTTTATTGCAGTTATTATTATATTTATCCCAAAGTATATACAAAACCAAAACTTTTTTTCCCTTTTTGGTTAAAAAGGGAATAGATAAAGTATATGTGAATCCCATAAATGAATTTACCATACTTGCTCCCTTTTAATTCTTAAATACACATTTAAAATATTTTATTACATCTGTTCTGTATTTCCAAAAAAACTTGATCCTGGCAAAAAATGTGTCAGCTGATAACTCAGTTATTTCCAGGGATCTCTGTGGATTACAGAACACTTCCCACAATGTTATGTAGGAGAGGCGCTCTTTAGTCCTAAAAGCTTCCTGTCCTAGGGTGACAATGTTGCTCCTCAATAGATACAGTATGGTGTGTTGCCACCAAGAGTTGGAGTAACAAAAAAGTCCCAAATCTGAAAATAAAAAGAGAAGAGAGGGTACATTTTTCAGTTGGGACACTTGTTCTTATGATGACTTTATTTATGGGGCAGCACAGTGGCTAAATGATTAGCACTTCCACTTGGCAGTACAAGGGTCATTAGTTCAAATCCCAACCATAGCACCACCTGCCTGGAGTTTCCATGTTCCCCCTGTGCCTGCGTGGGTTTCCTCCGAGTACTCCGGTTTCCTCTCACTCCCCCAAAGACATGCTGGTAGGTTAATTGGATCCTATCTAAATTGGCCTTAGTATGTGTATGTATGAATGAATGTGAGTTAGGGACCTTAGATTGTACGCACCTTGAGGGTTAGGGACTGATGTGAATGTACAATATATAGATGTAAGGTGCTGCATAAATTGATGGTGCTATATAAGTATCTGAAATAAATAAATAAAAGGGTACATTTTTCATTTGGGATACTTGTTCTCTTGATGACTTTTTTACTAATTTCAAATAGATTTCCTCTCACTGTTGTGTCTACAATTTGTCTCTTTTTTAAAAGGTTATTTAACTCCAAGAACAAACATTTAATACATTGCAGGTTACCAATCCTTAGATGTGGTGACTGCAATAGTTTTCTTTTTTCAGGCTTTTTCCCCCTTTTCGACACCTGGTGATCCTGCCAGTAACACACCTTCTGTCCTAGAGTGACAACGCTCCCTCGCTATACTGTATCTATGCAGAAGCAGTGTTGTCACCTGGGAACAAAGTTTCTGATAAGAATGCAGCACAGGAAGTTATCAGCTCACTGAATTTCTGGTAGGATCAACAGCTATTTTTTGCACCCTTTGAACAGATATAACAAAATGCTTCCAAAGATATATTTAGCAATCAAAAGGGATCAAAAGATACAAAATAGGAGCTGTTCATTATATAAAAGATTATTTTGGAAGAGATTTTGAGGATTGGGTTTAGAGCAACTTTAACCAGTTCCCACCAAACCTACAGGCAAATGATGGTCAGGCACGAACTCTCTCGTTTTCTCTAGGGAGCACATCATATGACGTGCTCCCTAGAACGCGCCTTGCAAGGGCCCCACGTGCTGCACTGCCCTGCGATCTGTCACCTACTGCGTCCCCTGGACACAGTCAATAACAGATCACTGTACAGGCCTGCTGCTGGTACCATGTGAATGCTGTGACCAATCACAGCAGATCACATCAAAATTCTACACAATGGATGGCTTTCATTCATGTCATCCATTGTGTACTATTGTTTCGTTGTGATCGGTCACAGTGATCACATGATACAGACAGGGCCAATCACAGCCCATCTGTACCATGTAATTAGCTGTGGCCAATCACAGCTAATCACAACAAAACACACTGAATCACAAAACACACAGTATGAATCAAATCGAAAAATAATTGTTGGTAACACTGGTGTGTAAATAAAGAAAAAGAAAATCCTGATCACCTCCCCAGTGTAGTACAATATTACTAGGGTAACATTGTATTGCTCTGGTCATAGTATGTAAAAAAAAAAAACGGAAAAAAAGAAATTTAATAAAAAAAGAAAAATCTTTTTTTAAATTATAATTTTTTTTTTTTTTACATACTGTCACTAGTCAGTGTCCCTGGTCATTGCCATGTCAGTTATATGATGATGCTGTGCTGCTCTGGTGACAGCACATTTAAAAAAAAAAAAAAAAAAAAACATTGTGAGAACAAAAATTTTTTCAATTTACAAAAAATTGTGACAATGTTGTGACAAAATTATGACATGCCTCTTACTAAATACCTTGGACTGTCTACTTTCCAAAATTGGGTCATTTGGGCTATATTTGTATTGTCCTGGTGTTCTTAAACCTCAAGAAATGAGATCGGCCGTCAGTACATCAGGGTCGATTGATTTTCATGTATATATATATCCCATATATATATTTGTGGACTCTATTAACTTCCCGACGGACTAAATAACATAAACTGATTTGGGTTATTTTTACCAAAGAAATGTAGCAGAATACATTTTAGCCTACATTTTTAATGAAAGATTATTTATTTGCTAAATTTTATAACAGAAATGAAGAAAATGTATTTTTGTTTTGTTTTTGTTTTAAATTTTCAATCTTTTATTTTTTTTATTTAGCAAAAAATCAAAAAACTCAGTGATGATTTAAATTCCACCAAAAGAAAGCTTTATTTGTGTGAACAAAAATTATAGAAACTTAGTTTGGGTGCAGTGTTGCATGACCGTGCAATTGCCGGTCAAAGTGCGACAGCACAAAAGCTGAACATTTGCGTGGGCAGGAAGGGGGTAAAAGTGCCTGGCATTGAAGTGGTAAAATATTTGCTTTTGTATAACTACCTTTAGCATTTAAAACTGAAACTTAATTAGTTCTTGGATCTGCAATCTTTATTTTTATTCTTACATCCGATTTACATATTAAAGTGTAACTGAACCCACAACAGTAAAATCAGTCTGTTTATGCAGTAAAGAATGTTTGTTACACTCACTGTGGAACCTAAGGGGTTAATCCTCCACATTGTGTGAAAAAGATAATAGAATAAGTTTAATCCTGTCTTCTCTGTTCCTCCCCTTCTTCTAATGTCCCCAATCCATCTCCTGATATAACAGAGGCTTGGGAGCAAGCTGCACATGCTCAGATTGGTGTGTATTGCTAGAGAGTTTTTTTTTTTCTTGATAGAATGCATGTATTCAGCACAGGGCCAATCAGCACTATCCAGATAGAGGTCAGGGCTTCTGCAGCCTCCTAGAGCAGAATTAAAACTCCTCCTACAAGCTTTAACCAGTGCTCTGCTGGACACTGATAGAAGTCACAAGACTGCTAAAACCGTTGATGAGAAAAGGTATTTAGCAGTTTATATTTACTAAAATAATTGCATTTCCATGTTGTGTGTACTGTGGGAGACCAGATATGGTGAATGCAGGGTCCTGGGTTTAGTAACACTTTAAGTTAAAAGTTAATTTATGTTTTGCCACAAAAATATCACAAATAGACTGATACGTGGTATAGCAAAGATGTAACAATCCCACCACCCCTGTCTTTAATGGATAGTTCCTATTTTTAACTCAAATCTCTCTGTCCTTCTTTCCTCATCAATTCTTCATGTAGGCTCCACATATCAATTTGTATATAGGTGTATATAAATTTGTGAAAATTTGTCTTTGGGACATTCCATTTCATTGGGGCAGAGAATAATGTATTGTTTGACTAAAGAGTTGTCTTGTTAAGTATTCTTTGCCCTGACAGAAAGCTAGGGTTAGGTGTATTGAAAGCACCTTCCTACCTGCTCACACAGGGTGTTTCTCTGTCCTAGGCTAGTGTGAACATCTTGTACTGGTTGATTATGAAGAGGTCATGTGTGTACATGGAGAAAATAAAGAGAGGGGCATTTGTTCTGGCTTGCTGAGTGACAAACCTCTATCAGCTGCTAGCACTGCAGCCGCCTCTGTCCCGATTCTGAGCCATGAATAATTTACTGAGATTGCAAACTGAAGTTGAGTCCGGAGAATTCCCCTCGGCATTCGCTACCTTCAAGCCTGAAGCAGTGACCTTACAGCTAAAAGCTGATGATATTAAACCTGCCTCGCTGCACTTTAACTGCAGGATTAAACATAGTAAAGTAGCACAACGGTCTGGGAGGCACATACAGTGCAGGAGAAGCCTAGATTAGATGTATGACACTTATGTTATGGCTAGACCAGCAGGGGCACCATTATAATAGCTGTACTGCTGCCGCTTTGCGTTTTTATAATGTTATTTGATTTTCTTCTATTTGGTTAATATTTTTTTATATTTCTCTTTTCGTGTTTCAAAATCAGATTTGAAGGCAAATTCTACCCAGTTTTTATCTACAAAGTTGCACAACTGAAAAGTATGTATAAAAAGGACATCTTAGGCCTTGTATAGAAGGCTTCAAAAGGTGGCACTCGGCACACCTTCTTTATGCCTGCCCACTAATGCCAGGCCAAAAGGGTGGCATAAGAAAGTGGCTTTAAGAGAATACATCATGAGCACTTTTTGCTGCATTCATGCTGTATTAATTGAGAGCAATTTGCCAGTAATGGCTATGCAACACCAAAGGATGCAAGCCCTTTGTCTTTCCTTTATGTCACTAGTGGGAGCAAAACCAACTGAAAGCTGGGACAAACATGGCTCTAGAATGCACAGGGGCTAAATCTAATTCTGCAACTAGTGCCTGTGTATATGAGGCCTCAGAATAACCTGTAATTTTAGGGTTTTTTTTTTTACCACCTACCCACTTTTAGTCCTGGGTTCTGGGAACAAATTTGTTCTGTCAAAACCTACATGCACCTTGAACACCACATGGGATATTTTAGTTGTGTTCTAGGTTCAGTAGGGTTAAGGTAGTGTCAGTAAAGTAACATACTTTTGCCAGAAAATATATTTCCTGCACTTACCCTACATGACTGTCAAAAAGGGAGCAGTGGTAGGGCACTAAATGCAAACGGGATGAATGTTGCCTGGATCATATATCTCTAGAATTGTCCTTCCAAAGATGAGGACAAACAACTATTAGGGGTCTATTTATAAATGTTTTCCCATAAGATTCACACAATGTTTGTCCACAATTCACACATTTTACTAATTGGATCATTGTGTGAGTCTTGGGTGAAATGTGTGAATCATGGGTGATTTATAAATAGATCTCTCCCATAATGTAAAAATCTATGTTTCAGCTGTAGTAAATTTAAGATAGCCACGTCGCCTGAAATCAGTGCAGTGCTATGCCCTGAAGAAGCTACTCGATATCAGGTCCCTCTGCTCTGCACCAATGATGCCCTACCTGAACCCAAGAACACCTACACACCTGTATGGGTAAGGGTTGGTCAGCAACAACGAGTAACAGTAGAACCAATAAAGATATACATGTGACCCAAGTCAGAGTAATTATTTCCTGTTGTTCACCTCTGGCCAGTACACACCAGTAAGGCAACAAGGCTGGTTTAGCAGTAACAACAGAAATAGCAACTGTATCGACAGCAGTGTGTTCTAACTACTAAATCACAGATCCTTTCTACCACCGGTGAGTAGGGCACTAAACACCATCCTGCTGATGTTGGGGCCCTTACGATGGTGCTCTTACTCCCCAGAGGGAGTGCTTGTAATCCCAGGGAAGTTAAGAGCTCCAGTCTCCTCCAGTGGCAATGTTCAACAACAACAACTGTATTACAAAGTGGCCAAACAACCTTTCACCAATCTGAGATTATGATGCAGTTCCTCTGGTCAACATCCAGTCTAGGATCACTCTCCAACCAGAGTGGTTGTGTAATAGGATGGGATTGCAGCCCCTGTGTGATGAAGTCATGCATAAGGTAGCCCACAGCCCTGAGCCTAGCTATCTAAGCTGTGGAGATTCTGAAGCACCTCTAGGAAGCTGTAGACAGAAACAATAGGACTCTTCAGACAGCAGACACAGTGGAACAGCATAAGTACTGGAATGGTAGTACAGTCTCTGGAGCAGTAAAGCAGTCTCTAGAATAGCAGCACTACTCATAAAACCCATAGCAGTATAATACTTTGTAGTTTTCTCCAGACAAGCTGATAGTCTTCAGCAGGGCAGCCTGCAGTCTTGCAGTCCAGGGCCTTTTGCAGACTCACTTAGCAGCCATGTATTTTTTGCAAAGCACATCTCCTGATTTTTGCAGCTCCATCTATCACAGCCATTCATTCACCCCTATGCAAGCCTCCTCCATCTTTGCCCTATACAGGACACTGATCACAGCACAGCAGCAGTGGCACTGGGCTCCTGATACCTTCAGCCCAGGCTGCACACAGCAATGATCAGGGTAGGAGCAGGATCTCCCAGTAATATGTCCCAGTTTCTATTCACACTCCTTGGGACACACACACACACACACACACACACACACACACAAACTTCTCCTAAAGCACAGGGGGTCACCTCTCAACAGGGCCTCCGGAGACTCTTGTTGACCCCCTCAAGGGTCTCCTAACCTTAAACCCTGTGATGGGTGGGACCTAGGCTGACCAGCACTCAATCTGAAGCCAGGTTGGCCCAGGCATCCAATCAAGTCTTCTAGCCCCAGGGCTGTTAGGGGACTGTACCATTTAGCTGTAGGAACAGCTGTCCATCACAAGAGAGAAGGAAAAAAAAGTAATTGCTGCTGCTCATTCTCAGTACTGCTGGGCAGGAGTTAAAGAGCCCAATCTAATTTTAGATCCTGGATGACCTCCCACTTCTAGTGCTACCCCCAAAAGGAGATGCTGGACTGAATAGGGGCCCTCTGAACTGCACCGGTGATGAACCACCCATACCTGGACTTGAAAATACTGACACACCTGTATTTAATTTTAAGTGGACTTAACAAATGAAAGCCCTGGAATGGAAACAGTTGGTTAACCAGCAAAAAGTAACAGTAATACCAATGCAAATTTACTGTACATGTGACCAGAGTCATAATTCTCTTGCCTATCATCACCCTCCAGCAAGAGCACAACAGACTGAAGAAAAGGATGGAGGCTGGCTCAGCAGTAACAACAGAAATAGCAATAGTATCAACAGTAATGTGTTTAAACTATCTAATCATGGACCCTGTCCATCACAGGGCAAAGGCACCCAATGGTATACCATCCAGTGACTCCTTCAGGGTAGTGCTACATAATTGTAGGAACTTAGAGGAAGAACAAGACTGAAATGTGTCAGTTCTCCCTCTGAAAGCTTTATATTACTTTTTAGCCTCCTCTACTACTGATCTGGATTGTGGGAAAAAATGCAGCCTTCGTTCCTATTACTAAGCTGGGAGCCTGCAAACACCTACCAATACCTAATTGCAGACAGCTTGTAAGCAGCAAAAGGTAGTTAATAGAATTTAGTAATTTTTATAGGTATTCCCATTTCCTTTGTTGCAGGTTGTGGGCAGGACCTCTGAATGACAGCCAAGAGAGAAGAGAGAAGGGGCACCCATGAGGAGATGTCACAGTTTATTAGAGCTAAACTCTAAGAGCAAAGCTAAATACACAAATGAAATACATATTGTATATGGAATTGGGTTTACCTGCTTAAGAATCTAGCTGTCTCCATCCAGCTCTGAAGTGTACACATGTCTGGCACACAGCACAGAGCTGGTAAAGCTGAACTCATATGATCTTTATTGCATACATGCATTGGTCCTGCTTGGACCAATGTTGGTATACACATTTTTTTTACCTGAGAGCTTTACTTATGAAGCTGACAATCAGTCTAGTAGTAGGAGCTACCAATATGATAGTAATGTTCTTCCAGGTCATGTGCTGAGCTGCTTCCCCTGAACACACTATTCACAGGGGGCTCTCCGTTGACTCTGCCACCATTCATAAATGCCTTGTATTTTTTTCATGAATACAAAGCCTTCTTTGTCCTCTGGACACCTTATTTATTTTTTAATTAGTGCAAGGGTTTCTTTGATTGGAAAAGGTTGAGATCATGATCGCCCCTCCTATCAGAGAACCCTTTGCATTCATTGAAAAAAATTCAGGGTGTTCTGTTATGGTTTGAGCAAACAACCCCCTGTGGTCAGTGTGCAGAAGGTAAGCAGCTTGGCACAGGATCTCTACTATTACTGTAGCAGCACCAACAATTACAGTGATTTTTAGCCTCTCCAATGAACCCTCAGATAAGAGCCACTGTATGCATATTCACATTGGTCCAAGCTGGACCAATTCATGTATGCTAGTTAGATCATACTTGGAGATCCATTTTAAACACTTCACCTCTCACACCTATTCACCCCCCTATGGACCAGAGCAATTCTTACTATCCTTCTATAACCCCATTTGTTTGGTGATAGCTTAGTCATTACTAAGTAAGAGTAAAAGTAAAAATTAAAAGTCAGCAGCTACAAAAACTTTAGCTGCTAACATTTAATAAACGGACACGTACCTGTCCCTGGATCACCGATGTGCTCACCCGAGGGGGCACCATGTATCTTCTTCGGTCCCCAGTGTAGGCATCTTAGCTGTGGGCACCCGGTTCTGGCAGCTTGTGGCTTCACAGCCGGGTGCCCACAGCACATGTGCAAGCTGCGTTGCGCACTGTGATTGGTCCTGCAGTCTTCTGGGACTTGTGCTGTGTCCCAGAAGACTGCAGGGAGGGAGTGGGGAAGGAGCATTTCCGCTTGGACTATCTAGGCAGAGCAGGTACCTGTCAAAATCAGGTACCCACTCCCCCTCACCCCTCAAAAAAGATTGCTAAATGTGAAAGGGGGGGCCTTAAAGCGGAACTTCCTCTTTTGGGTGGAGTTCAGTTTTAAAATAACAAGGTAATACATATATTGTTTTTAAAGACAAACAAGGCTTTTTTCATAAATATTATCTTGCTACAGTGATTGTTATTTTTGATTTTGCACGTTTTATGTGAAACGTAAATATATGTTAAATGTGTAAAAATAATAACAAGCAAAACAAACAAAAATGTTTAAATATTAGTGGGTAATAAAGTAAGAATGTAAGGAGAATAAGGAGTTAATTAGGGCTGGTTAGAGAAAAGGAATGGTTTAATAAGGTGTTGAACAGAGAACCCCACTTTTTTTTACTTGTCAGGTTGCTTTAACTGACTTCATCTCTTTGATCTACGGAGGAATGGACAGAATGATATAAAAGTAGCAATTTGTTACATTGCATCTTTCTGTAGTATCTGAGCAATGTTATTTACTGTTATTTAAAATAAAAATGGAAAAAAAATAGCAGGAAAATAATAATGGAATAGATAAGGGGAATAAGAAGGTAATTAGGGCTGATTAGAGAAAAGGAAGGGTTTAAAATGGGGTTGAACAGAGAAACATTTTATTTTAAAAAAAAAAGAAAAAAAAACCCACACTTTGTTTACTTTACTTTTTTTACTTGTCAGGTTGCTTTAACTGACTTCATCTGTAGATCAAAGTTAATCTCCTTGATCTGCAGAGGAATGGACAGAATGAAATAAAAGTAACAATATGTTAAATTGCATCTTTCTATAGTATCTGAGCACTGTAATTTACTGCTTTTTTTGACAGCTGAACCTTGTTTAATCAGTGCTGAACTGCTGTGTACTGGGATGAGGAAGCAAGGCAGAAGGACTGGATCTACTACACGCATTCCTTTGTACAATGATGACCATTTTTGGGTGTGTGTAGCATGTCCAAAGCGTGAAACTAGTTAGGTAGCATTTACAGGTCTTGCTCCTTTACCAGCCTGTGCTAGTGAAGAAAGAAGCTGCAGACTTGTGAGCTCACCCCTCTGTCACCATGATCTCTCTTTCTATAAGCGAGCTTTCTGCACTGCATCGTAACTGGCACCTTGTGCTGCTTCTCCATCTACCAGGGAGGAGAAGGTAAAAGGGTTAACCACTTGCCTACCGGGCACTTTAACCCCCTTCCTGCCCAGGCCAATTTTCAGCTTTCAGCGCTGTTGCACTTTGAATAACAATTGTACAGTCATACTTATATGAAATTTGTATAATTGTTTTTCACACACAAAGAGCTTTCTATTGGTGGTATTTAATCACTACTGGATGTTTTATTTTTTTTCTAAACAAATGAAAAAAGACCAAACATTTTGAAAAAACAAAAAAAAGTTTTTCTTAGTTTCTATTATAAAATTTGGCAAGTTGATGTGCACTGATGAGGGGGCACTGGTAGGCAGCACTGATGGGCTCTGATAGGCTGCACTGATAAGGTGGCACTGATGAGGCAGCACTGGTGGGCACTGATAAGGAGGAGGCAGTGATGAGGCTGCACTGATAGGTGGCAATAATGGGCAATGATAAGCGGCACTGATAAGCGGCACTGATGGGCACTAACTTTTTTCTTTTTTGTTAACTTTTCTGTCTGAGTAGATCTACGCTTGTTCCAAGCATGTTTGAAGCTATTTACTGTTGACTGGCTCACTACCTCTGCTGGAAGGTTATTCCAAGCATCAACTACTCTTTCAGTTAAATAGCACTTTCTGAGATTAGTTTTGAACTTTCCTCCATTTAGTTTAAGGTCATGTCCCCGTGTTCTTGTTTTTGGTTTCATGTTTAAAATACGGCCCTCTTCAACCTTATTCACCCATTTGATGTATTTAAAGGTTGCAATCATGTCTCCCCATTCCGTTTTTTCCTTCTTTTTTGATGTCCCCTTTCATACTTGTCAGTTATCGGCAGAACTTTACTCATGCTGTGACAGTTCTGGGTAGACGTCACCAGATGCCCTCCCAGAACCGGACTCTGGCCGTAATTCGGGTATAATGCGGTTGGCAAGTGGTTAAAATGCAGGTCACATACAGTAGGGGGATGGAGATGAGGGGGTTAATGTGCAGGATTAGGGAGATGAATCATATAATATACAGGTCACAAAGAGACAACATGGAGATGATATATACAGGAGAGGAGTAAAGTGAACCACAAATCATCTATTGCTGCTGATTCCTTTATCCACAAATCTTCATTGATAAATACCCACTTTATCTCCTTTCTCCTTTGTAAGAGGAAGGGGAGGGTTCTCAGATGTAAACTCTATAGTGTTTACATTTATGATCGCTATGATTAGTCACAGAAATCACAAGGTACACAGCCATTTGTATTTGCTGTCTACATTGTATCTGTGATCTGAACCATCACATGACAGCTTGGATCTCAGCCATTATTGGGCACAGGCTCCCCATGCCTTATTTATTATTATAAATGGCACTGCAAAAATATGCATTTTCCGCCCCACTGCTCTTAAACATAGGGCAGTAGTGAACTGGTTACAGGACCAATAGAAACGCTTGGTAAGCAGTAAGGCTGGACCAAGTTTGATTTTTACAAGAAAATGTTTGACATCTGCATAATACCTCACCTGTACATATTTTGGTTGTTTTGCTATGCGGGTTCCCCAAAGGTAACCTCTATGTATGCATTTTTAAAATGATACCCTCATTTTGAATTGCCATATTTGTGACAACTTAACTTCCACATTAGGATGAAAAAGACTTCAGTCTGATTCTGATTTGCAGATTGGCCATCTCCTACTTTGACCGCTCCATACTGTTAAAGTGTCATTGAGCAAAGCTCAGGTGACATACAAAGCAGACCAATTAGTGAGAGTATTGATTTGTTGAATATCTGACTTGTGCAGTGGAAGGAAGGAGGGCGCCTGGTCTGCTGCCCAGAATTCAGATGTTTCCTATTGATTACAATGCATTGAATATTCAGAGTTTTATTACTACCCTATTATTCAGATCTGGGAGAACTAGTTGCAGGCCAAGAGGCAGTTCTTTAGTCCTTCCCCTGCTCATTGCTATCTTCGTAAAGTGCACCCAC
Organism: Staurois parvus; assembly: GCF_062004578.1. Lineage (NCBI taxonomy): Eukaryota > Metazoa > Chordata > Amphibia > Anura > Ranidae > Staurois > Staurois parvus. Next base: position 2,839,744 of record NW_028317912.1, read on the forward strand.
CACTTCTCTCTCCATCTGCTGCTTTAATCCACATTTGCATTTCATGATCAGGTAGGTTTTGCATCTCTTCCTATGAAACTGGTACAGTCTGTTGTGCTGTACAAACCCGCATCTAGATGGAATGCCCTAATTGGATCTTATAAATTATCTGACTGAGGTTGCAGGTGGTTTATCTTATTGCTTTTCAGAGGATAAATCACTAATGAAGTTCTGTTCCTTTTCCTGAACTACTTGTGGGGCTTCTTGCAGAGGTTTTCGTTCAGATGGTGCTGACTGTGTCACTTCATGAGGCTTTTGAAACATCAGTGTTTCATTAAAAATTACATTTCTCCTGATTACTATCCTTTTGGTGTCTGGGTACAGAATTTTGAAACTTGCTGTAGACAATAAATATTTCTTAGCACAAGGTTCCCATTTTGTACATTTTCCTTTAGGAATGTGTATGTATGCTTTGTTTCTAAAACTGTTGATGGGCTTCAGGTCAGGCTTCTTTCCATTGCACAGGTAGTCACAGAGCACCCCAATCACACAGTGCCTCCATCAAAGAGCCAATAGTTGTTATGGTGCTGGTGGCTGGCCCACCCACACTTTGACATCTCATGATGCTGAACCAGGGTTAACTGGGTCCTGTGCCCGCAGCCACCCTTGGCAGCAACAACTGCAATCAAGTGTTTGTAATAATTGGCAATGAGTCTTTCACATTGCTGTGGAGGAATTTTGGCCCACTCTTCTTTGCAGAATAGTTTTAATTCAGCCCCATTGGAGGGTTTAAGGTCATGCCACTTTTCAAAATTCTGTTTAAGGTCATGCCACAGCATCTAAATTGAATTTGAGGCTAGACTTTGACTAGGCCACACTAAAACCTTAATTTTGTTTTTTTAGCCATTTAGAGGTGCACGTGCTGGTGTGTTTCTGATCATTGTCCTGCTGCGTAACACAATTGCACTTGAGCTTGAGGTCATGGACTAATGACCGGACATTCAAGGCTCCTTCAGGATTTTCTGATAGAGCCCAGAATTCATGGTTCCATCAATTATCAAACTCAGCGGCCAGACTCCTAAACTCAGCGGCCAGACTCATCCACCTCACCAAGCGCTCCACATCTGCCTTCCCCCCTCTGCCAATCCCTTCTTTGGCTCCCGATTGCCCAACGCATCAAGTTCAAGCTGCTAACCCTGACCTACAAGGCCATTCACAATGCCACCCCAAACTACATAACTGACCTTATACCCATGAAACTACCCTACCCATGCCCTCCGCTCCTCACAGGACCTCCTGCTCTCCAGCACCCTGGTCTTTTCCTCCCTTGCTCGATTGCAGGAATTCTCCAGGACTTCCCCCATCCTCTGCAACTCCCTACCCCAATCCATCAGAATGTCACCTACCCTCCTCACCTTCAGGCGCACCCTGAAAACCCTCCTCTTTAGGGAAGCCTACCCCAACCTCACCTAACACCCGACCTCACCTAACAACTAACCTCCTCCACTCCACCCACCACTCCATCCCCCACAGCCATCTCCTCCTGTGCCACCTTCCCCTCCCTCCTAGATTGTAAGCTCGAAAGAGCAGGGCCCTCGAACCCCTCGTGTAGTGTATTGTTACTGTCTTGTCTCATGTTATGTCCCCCTTGCTACTGTACAGCGCTGAGCATACCCTTTGGCGCTATATAAATACTGTATAATAATAATAATAATTATGACAAGTCATCCAGGTCCTGAATTTGCAAAGCAGTCCCAGACCATTACACTACCACCACCATGTTTGACTGTTGATATGATGTTCTTTTTATGAAATGCTGTGTTAGTTTTATGCCAGATGTAAGGGGATGCACAGCTTCCAAAAAGTTCAACCTTTGTCTCATCAATCCACAGAATATTTGCCCAAAGGTCTTGGGGAAAATCAAGATTTTTTTTGGCAAATGTGAGACGTGTTCTTTTTGGCCAGCAGTGGCTTTCACCTTGGAACTCTCCCATGGATGCCATTTTGCCCAGTCTCTTTCTTCTTGTTGAATCATGAACACTGACCTTAACTGAGACAAATAAGGCCTGTGGTTTTTAGATGTTGTTCTGTGTTCTTTTATGGCCTCCTGGATGAGTTGTCATTGTGCTCTTGGGGCAATTTTACTAGGCCAACCACTCCTGGGAAGGTTTACACTGTTCCAAGTTTTTGCTATTTGTGGATAATGGCTCTCACGGTGGTTCGCTGGAGTCACAAAGCCTTAGAATGGATTTGTACCTCTTTCCAGACTGTTACATGTCAATCACTTTGCTTCTCATCTGTTCATGAATTTCTTTAGATAGCGGCATGATGTGTTGCTTTTTTAGTTCTTTTAGCGTGCTTCACTTTGACAGACAGCTTCTATTAAAGTGATTTCTTGATTCAGCAGGTCTGGCAGTAACCAGGTCTAAGTGTGGCAAATTAAATTTAACTCCGCTTTCCAAAAATGTGGTTATTCACAGTTCATTCATGATTTAGCAAAGGGGGGGGGGGGGGGGGGGTGGCATTTCTAGTCAAAACATGACATGTAGCCTGTGTGGTACATCCCATCATCAAGTTAAAAAATAAGTATGGCCAAAGTTTTTTTGGTCATACTTCTCTTCTGGGTCATAGGAGTACACACATGCCCACTGTCAGCTGAGATCACATAGCCGCTCCAGGCTTTTGAAGGATCCTGACCATATTGTCAGGATCCAACCAGCAGCCTGATTGACAGCTGGCACTGGCTTCCAGCACGAGGCTGAGATCTGAAGCCAGCTGTGTCCACTCCCTCTCCAGCCCAGCACGCCAGTGAATGCAGAAAGAGCAGAGCAGAGAGCCAAGCATTCTTCACTTTGAGAAGAACTGAGTGATTAGAGGTTATGTGATTGCTCAGTTCTCGGTCATAGAGCTAATGTAGGACAGCAGCAGCATTACACTGATGCTGCAGCATAGAGGTGAGAATGTATGTTTTTTTATTCCCATACTTCTCTTTTGAACTACAGAACAGCAGCGATCTACAGTGTTTTGAAAAAATATATTAGAGACTTGCTGCTTCTTTCCTGAACTCTCCCTCTAGTGGCCCAATCCAGCATTCAGCCAGTTTAAAACAAGCAACTGACAAGTAATAAGTAAATCCTATCCAGGCAATCTGCTGAATCTGGTCCCAGAATACAATTCTCAGGATGAATCCGTCAGCATGGAAGTGAACCCATACCAGTTTCCTTTTTATATCCCATTCCCTGGACCAAAGCCTGGCCAGCTAGAGAATTGGTGAAGAGTTTTGCCCAGCTAGATACACAGTTGGCCTAGGGGCAAAATGTTATTATTGGCATTACTTCAGGTACTATTCTAGTATAAAATAAATCTCTTTTTTAAATTGCTCCTTTGCTTTTCTCACTGGTTTAGTTGGGGGCTTTTCGATTTCCTTCAGCCCACCTTATTATAACCTGTCTGGTTACATTGTCTCTTATATAATTTAACACTACAATTAGGGCCTTATGCACATTAAACGTTTGCTTAGCTCCTCTGAACCCCTTTTCTCCTGGCAGGAAAAAAACTGCTTTAAAAAACGCAGTAAAAGTATTTAGGCTCCTTTGCATTTTTTTATGCATTTTTATGCGCATGCACGTTAATGCGTTCTATTATCCAGAATATACTTTAAAATTAGAAAATCAAAGGAACTAACACAATTCTACTAGTGTATGGCCAGCTTTCATGAGAGTGCTGGTGATGAGGCATGTGTCCGTTACTCATCTGTGTCAGTAAAGAGCACTGAAATGTAAGATCAGGAAGCACATTTTAGCTACCGTATTTTCCGGTGTATAAGGCGACTGGGCGTATAAGACGACCCCCTAATTTTCCAGTTAAAACATAGGCTTTGGGCTATACTCGCTGTATAAGACTACCCCCCTTCTGAGGCAACACCATTTAAAAACATCAGATTTTTTAATTGAAATGGTTATGACTTACCGGTACTTAAAATCCTTCAAAATCCTCATGTTCATCCTCTGACATCATAAGTTCATGAATGACATCTTGTGATACATTTGTAAGACAGTCATCATATGGATATACAGCCCGCTGGATATGTGGTAATACTGTATATACAGTATACCGCGCTGAGCCAAGCTGGCTCAAAACAAATGTCCCTATGACAGATTAGTCTGTCAGCCCTCGGGATGTGTGGTATATACAGTATACTGAGCCAAGCTGTTTCAAAACGTACCGGTATGTCCCTACGGTAATCAGACCGCTGGATGTGTGTATGGACAGTAGCTGAGGCTACATACAGTATACGCTGGGCCAATCACGACGAGCGATGTATTCTACTAATGAATACAAAGCCTGCTCGGATTGGCTGACGTTGTGACATCATCAGCCCACCTCTCTGACTCAGCCAATCCGAGCAGGCTTTGTATTCATTAGTAGAATACATCACTTGCCGTGATTGGCCCAGTGTATACTGTATGTAGCCGCAGCTACCGTACATACACGCATCCAGCGGGCTGATTACAGTAGGGACATACCGGTACGTTTTGAAACCGCTTGGCTCAGCGCAGTATACTGTATATACCGCACATTCAGCGGGCTGACAGATTAATCTGTCATAAGGACATTTGTTTTGAGCCAGCTTGGCTCAGCATGGTATATTGTATGTATAGTATTACCACACATCCAGCCAGCTTGACCCAAACAAACTCAAGGTTCACATTTTATACCCCACGTATAAGACGACCCCCAATTTTTGGGGTATATTTTTAAGTATAAAAAGTAGTCTTATACGCCAGAAAATACTGTAAGTAAAAAGGGTATTCTAAGATATTTCTAAGCAAAATAATTTAAAATATCATGAAATAAGGTGGTTCAGGACTATGGAAGATGGAAAAATGTAAACCGTCAGGCTTTGGGGGGTACAAAGGACAACTTTTCCAGTACATTTAACCCCTTAAAATGGTTCTAAAGGCTGAAGGTTTTTTATATTCATGCATTCTATGCATCAAAGTAAATAACCTTCAGTGTGCAGCTTCCCCTTGTACTTACCTAAGCCCCATCTAGATCCAGCAATGTGCACAAGAGCAGCAGCTCTACTGGGACTGTCTCCCCGCATTGGTTGAGACACAGCAACAGTCAATCACAGACAGTGAGAAAGGAGCAGGGGACTGGACTGAGCCACGCTTTGTTTGTCCAATATATACACAGAGCTAGCTTGGGAGTGAGCATGCATGAGTGCCCCCAGAGCAAGCAGCTTCCTCAACAAGAGGGAGGGACCAAAAGCACCCATGGGGGACCCGGAAAATTAGAATTGGGGCTGCTCTGTGCAAAACCATTAAACAGAGCAAGTAAGCATGGTGTGTTTATTATTTTAAAGATAAAAAAATCAAGCCTTTAGAACATATTTAATGCAGAAGGTAAAACAAACCTTTACACCTAAACACAGTTATTTAGTGTATTCTGGTCAATTATACCTTGATTTTTTCAGGAAAAAATGGGCTTTGGCAAATGACAATGAATATCTTCTGATTTTGTTTCGTCAAAGAAAAACTGGCCCAAAATAGTAAACAAATGTATAATTGTTCAAGGTTTAGCTGTATATTTCTTGTAATTATTATGACCCACCATCAAAAGTTAACCCAAAACAAGTTTTCCTAATCCTGACGTACATGAGGATGCCACATGTCTATGCATTATTTGTTGTTTGTACCTGTAGTATGACTTTGAAGCAATAATTTGTTTCACAGGCTTCCTCATTATGTGATCACTATGATTGGCTGTCAAAGTGGCCATGTGATCAGTCCTGTCCTACTGACCCCCAACCATCACCCTGTGACTGGGAGAAACATGACCACAGTGCTGGAGACGCATGATTGAGAACACTCCTGACACAAAATAGCATCGCATATTTGTAACAGTCTATGGGAACGGGTCAAGCTCATTGGTTCATTGACAGATTCGTGTTTCACTTGCTTCTGAAAGGTCTAATCTAGTGCAAATCCAGGTATGGGTAAAATCAACCAGTCAGTGCTACTCCTGCCCAGGTTTATGTGTGTTTTTGTATTAAAAAAACCATTAGCTATACGTTTATTGGTAGGTTATGCAAAAAGGTTTCATATCAGTTTCCAGCCTTCCAAAAAAAACTCAGAAACAATTGCAGACCCCTTGATAAATATGTTTAAATCAGCTGTGTGCTACATTGGCAGCTAATTCATGCTGCAACTCTTTTGGTAGATATATACATGCTTCTGATTCAATCCTTTCTGTATGTAATGAAAACCGTTGCTCCTATATATCAAGGTAATTTTCTGAAGCTTCTTAGAAGATATTAGAAAAGTACAGTAACAGGCCAGTCATGTAATTCCAGCTCATGTGGTATTGAACTCCTGCCTCCATTATCCTAACTAGAAAATGACTTGGCCATTGATTAATGTATTAGGACCCCATGGTGTAGAGACCTTTGAAGACTTGAATCTTACTGAAATAATAAAAGCGGGGTATCATTTAGCCATTTAGTGATTGTGCAGCATTTCAAAGTTTATTTTGTTAAGTACAACCAAAAAAAAAAAAAATCTTGTAATACATTATCCTAGTAGCCAGCCATCATTATTCTGGATATGGATTACTTTAAATCACGCTCCCATACTCTAATGAAATATGTATAGGGGAAAACTATTCCTTCATATTCACAGGGACAGACATATTGGGGTTGATTTACTAAAGGCAAATAGACTTTGCACTTTACAAAGTGCAGAGTTTTTACTATGCTCCAGAGCATAGTAAATGAAATGACGCTTCACTACAAACAATACCTAATCATGTGCAAGGAAAGTAAAAAAAACAGAATTTTTGCTTGCACATGACTGGATGATGGAAGTCAGCAGAACTGCTCATTTACTAAGTTCTGGAGCAAATGCTGTTGCAGAGTCTAATAAGTAAATCAACTCCACTGCCTGTATAGCCTGAGCTCTGTGGGGTGGGGGTTGGGCACAGGGCTGTGGATATGGGAGGTACCACCATCCTCCTGTACAGGGCCCAGGTCAGCAGGGGTGCCCAGGCAGATAGGTGAATTGGATGTGCATAGGGAGAGTGGTCAGTACAGTGTGAGGGTGATTACTGAAACCAATCCACTGTATGGCTCCCTCTGCAGCAGCTAAAAGCTGGCTTCTTCTCCTCTCCATACAGGGTATTGGTTCCAATAATTGCCTCCCACTGCACCCAGGACCATCCCTGTACACCATACATTTCCCCCTGCTGCCCAGGCCCCCCTATGTGCCCCCTCCCCACAAGTGCTACCGGCTTCCCTCCTCTGCTTCCCACCAGCAGCTACAAGCACACATTAGGATCCTTTGGGATGGAGAGTGGGGAAACATGTCACATTTACCAGCCCCTATCTTTCCTGAATGAATACAAGGAGAACAAATCACTCACTGGGTTCATTCATAACTGATTCATAGTAAACTTTTTTTTTTTGGGGGGGGGACCCTTTCAGGTTGGCTGTATGGGGCCCCATGGTTACTAACAGCAGCCCTGGTTGGGCAACAGAACACTGCAGGCATGCTTGGATTTCAACAGATCAAGATGAGCACTCAAAGAGAAAAGAGGTGCCTAAACTGGTGGCAATTGAGTAATGGACATAGAAGACACTTGTATGCTAAATTATATTGGAACCCCATTGACACTAAAAAGCTAGCCTTTTAGTGACTATGGGCTTTCATTATGATTCCACCCAGAAGTGTCCTCTACCTCCACCACTGTATATGGCATTTATATATCGTGATTCATTTATAGACTTTCAGACAAAAATTTCATTTTCAGAGTTTCGGATGTATACAAATCTCCGAATGGACATAGTAACGAATGTCAATGAATCCTAAAAGAAGTTATAGTGAAACTACATGCATTAATTTCATTTAGATGACAGTACATGATACGATAGTAGTTCAGGCCCATTGGGAAAATAATTACATTTTCAAATTCGTTCGATGATTCGGATAACAAATGGATCTGAATTGCATTTAATTTGTTAATTCGGATGCACATGACGCTAGTCGATATTGACCAATCAGCTCATGCCATTTTTCATGGAGGGTTGGACTAGCATCTGAAATATCAAATCCTTCCGATTTGAATCTCTCTGATTTGATAATATGTCAAATAAATAGCAATCTTCTGGAAAAACTGCTAATTTTTTGAATCCTCCCGGAACAACGAATTTACGAAACGAAAAAAGATACAAAATGAATTTCGAAAATGATTTAGTTCAACATAATGAATATGCCAAAATGAAATGAACAATTGCATCCAAAATGAACATTTCCGGCGTGCACATATATATTCATTTAAAGAAGCTACCCAGGGAATATTCTTTTCGGATACAGTATATGTAAGGATACCAATTAGTACATCTGTGTGTTTTACATGAACAGTGGTTATCTAAAAATAATACAGGAGTGACTACAAGCCACAGAGCCTGGGGGAAGGTTAATAAGTGTACCTATGACTTTTATTAAGAGAAATAAATGAGCTGTAATTGTATTGACAGATGATAAAGAATTACAATTTATAACAAAAGTCCCACATTACACCCGGTCAGCCTATTACCTAGCAACTAAAACAGAACTCTGTCCTATTTAATTGGCCTGCCTCTTGTGTATGGAAGGGTGTTAGGATTGTGCTATACATTCTTATATGTAAGCCAAGATGTCAGGATGGAGAATTTCTTTGGTTGCTGGGGGTTATGCAGGTGGGCATTGTTATCAAATGCTCCTGTTTGCATCTGAACGCAGCGCTACTCAAAATGCAGGAAAAAATTGTATTTCGTCTGCATTGCCTACAATGCAAATACATCTCAATGGGACCTGGCATGCCCAAATAAATGCAAAACAAGCCAAGCACAACTCAAGAAATACCCTCACTACACCACTGAAGTGGATTCAAATCTGCGTGATGTGGGTTTCAAAGCAAGCATCCATGCCACAAGAAATCCTGGTTACAATATGTCTGACAACCAGGGCTGTTGTTAGATATCATGGGGCCCTGTACAGCCTACATGACAGGGCCCCCCCTCCACCGCCAGAGAAAATATCAAAATTATATTTAAGGTAACAATACACTAAAAACGCTATTAATGTGCACAATCCCAACAAAATTCCTGTCAAATCTAAATTATGAAACTGTACTGAGTTAATAAATAAAGCTGTGTGTGTAATTGAGGTCTTGGGGCTCATTCACATTGGTGCTGTGGCCTGTAGAGTGCGAATCAGTGGTTTGTTCTTGTGGCTGTCGCCACTTGGAGCAGTTTGCGGGCAACCTGTGTTACACTATGGAAATGCTGCAAGTCTTAATTTGACAGGCATATAGGTGCAGGTGTACAGCCCTGAACACAGACAGTGAGCATTCAGTGCCACTTCCCCACGCCTTCACACCTGTCAGATTAAAACCTGTGTTCATACAGCTGCTGTGTCCCCATAGTGTAACAGGTGTCTCCAGCCACATGAACAACCCACTCAATTCATGTTGTACAGGCCAGAGGACCTATCTGAATGTGGCATTTATTACAATTTTTTTCCTCAGCCCATGAAATTTAATGGGCTTCCTAATGTGTGGGAACATGCAAAAATACTGCAGGCATACTATTTTAAAAGTACGTTGCACCTAACCACACAGTAGTGTGGTACCATGCGTTTTGGTGGCTGTGAATGCATCTGTGTTCACTAGATGTGCGGAGGTGCAATTAAGTATTCATGGTACCTATGCACATCTGCAAAGGGCATTGCGTTTCTTTGCTGTGCAGGAAAATGCATGCTCTTGCATGCGTTTCTGCACCACAAATAGTGTGAACAAATCCTAAGGGCCGGTTCACACTATAGAAACACAGTCTAGATGCGTTTTTGCATGCGCGTTTTTGATGTGTTTTTAGCATGTTCTGGTGTGTTTTTGATGCGTTCCAGTTAATTTATTCCCTCTCTTTCTCTTCAATTTAATAAGGGATATGTGCTTTCCACTGCATTTTTGGTGTATTTTGGTGCATTCCGGTGTGTTTTTGATGCGTTTTACCGCGTTACAGTACAGTTCTGTGCAGAAAAAATGCAGCCTGGTCTACTTTTTCTTCTGCAACTGGAACACACTGGCCCTAAAGATATTATAGGAAAGGGAACGTGACTGACTAGGAATTGTGAATTCAATCAGACTAGTGTTGAGATACAATTAGGAATCTTTATGCTAGATTTGAGCTGTAGGTGATAGGAAATGGGACACATTAACTAGATCAGTAAATACATAGTTAAATAAAAAGAGTTGAGCAGTGATATATAGCTTTGCAGATGAAACATGTGATGACAGTGGGTGGGAGGGGGTAAGTAGTATAAGGATAGAGAGGTTTGTAGCAGTGAATAGAAAGGGATCAGCAGTCTTGGGGAGAGGAGAGACACAAAGTTACAAATTCAAATGTAAACAGAAGGAAACTTGAAAGTGTCAAACCTGTGGAGCAGAGCAGGAGCACAGCTAACATTCAGAACATTGAGCCGCTGTGTGATAGAATGACAGGAGGCTAACAATGGAATTTAGCAGCTGCAGGTGGGCTTGTCAGCTGCCCTGGCCCCCCTCTGCAAATGATGGGGCCGGGCCCCCTACAGGAAGGCCGGTGGTACCCCCTTATCAGTGGCCCTGCCGTAAACACCTTGACACGCTTTACTGGGCATTTTTGTGGCATTGGCACAGTAAAGGCCTCTTTCTGACAACTTGACCATGCAGTTCATTTGTGTTTAAGTATCGTCATATTGTACTCCTAAGAAACAACCACATTGTCTTTTTCCAGAGTAGCCATTATTTTTCCTGTGGTTATTTGTGGGTTTTGCTTTGTATCCCGAACAATTCTTCTAGTTCTAGTTGTGGCTGCAATCTTTCTTGGTCTGGTGAACAAAAGCAAAACAGGGCACGCACTCTTCATGCGTTATCGTGGTGAAACACAAATTTATTTAAAAGCATTAAAATGCATACTCACAAACCAAGCTCTGAAGAAGGGAGTACGTCTCCCAAAACGAGTTAGCCTACCTCACGAAGGGTCTACCGTCACTTTTATCCCTCTTTGGTTTGTGAGTATGCATTTTTATGCTTTTAAATAAATTTGTGTTTCACCATGGTAATGCACGAAGAGAGTGCGCCCTGTTTTGCTTTTGTTCACCAGTATTAAGATTTCCCAATCTTCTAAGGGCTGCAACTCAATGAATGACAGTTACCGTAATCCTAGTCTGCCTGACGATTTGAGCGCTGGTTTCATTTGTTTATTTGAATCTTTGGATATTTTTTATATCCTTTTCCATCTTTATAAAGTTCCATTAACTTGTTACACAGGTCTTTTTTCTCTGCTCCCCATGGCTCAACAGCTAGCCTGCTCAATGCACCCATGTGAGAGCTAACAAACTCATTGGCTACTTATACACTGACAGAATTTCAATTTAAAAAGCCACAGATGTGAGAAATCAACCTTTAATTGCCATTTTAACCTGTGTGTGTCACCTTTTGTGTCTGTACCAAGGCCAAACATTCCAGGGTATGTAAACTTTTGATCAGGGCTATTTGGGTGATTTCTGTTATTATCATTTAAAAAGGAGCCAAACAACTATGTGATAATAAATGGCTTCATATGATTACTGTCCTTAAATAAGAGACAGGTTTTTTTTTGGCATGATCAGTCATATTTTCCATATCAATGCCAAAATTTCACAATTTCTTCCAGTGTATGCAAACTTTTGAGCACAACTGTAAGATCATATTTAGTTCTGCTTATTTTAGTCATATGTACACTTTAACGGGAATTCAAAAATTCAGTTATTTAACAATCTAGGAAATTCTATTTAAAAAACTACTTATGCTAAGTCAGCATATCATAGAGAGTAGAAAAACACATTACTAATATAGAGGGAAGAGTACTTCATAGTGTACAGTATGTACAGAGAGCACACAGTACAGTATGTACAGAGAGATTAATTAAAAGGCAGAGCCCCTGACCTTGATACCTCGTAGATACACCCTTACCCAGGGCTATTTCTTTTTTGGTAGAGGGGCTGATACTCTTTTGTCCCACCTCTTAATCACTGTCTAACACTGCCCCACCTACAAAGCACTGCCTGTCCACTGACCAAGGAACCAAATAACCAAAGTACCAATACAGGCATTGGTATAGCACTGTACTGTAAAGTATTGCACAGTATACACTATTGCTTTATAACAATAACGCAGAATAAAATCTATGATTGTGACAATGCAACAAAAGAGAGATACTATAGGGAAAAAGGTGAACAGTGCGGATGGTGTTGATGCAAATTGTGGGTAGTGTGGGTACATGGTGTGGATAGTATGAGTGCACAGTGTGGATGCACAGTGTAGATATTATGGGTGTATAGTCTGGATAGTGTGAGTGCACAGTCTGGACAGTGTGTTTATGTGGTGCAGGTGATATGGGTATACAATGTGAATAGTGTGGTGCATGGTATGGGTAGTGTGTTTGCACTGTGTGATTAGTGTGTGGGTAATATGTGGATAGTGTGGGTGCACATTATGGGTAGTGAGTGCACCGTGTGCTTAGTGTGTGGATAGGATGTGGATAGTGTGGGTGCACAGTATGGAAATGGTGGGTGCATGATGTGGATAGTGTGAGTACACAGTGTGGATAGTGTGAGTACACAGTGTGGATAGTGTGGATACACAATGTGGGTAGTGTGCGAGCACGGTATGGGTAATGTGGGTGCATGGTATGTGTAGTGTGGGTACATGGTATGGGTAGTGTGGGTGCACATTGGGGGTAGTGTGCTGGTAGGATTTGGATAGTGTGGGTGCACAGTGTGGATACTCTGGGTGCATGATGTGCATAGTGTGAGTACACAGTGTGTATAGTGTGGGTATACAATGTGGGTAGTGTGCGAGCATGGTATGGGTAATATGGGTGCATGGCAAGTGTAGTGTGGGTACATGGTATGGGTAGTGTGGGTGCAGATTGGGGGTAGTGTGCTGGTAGGATGTGGATAGTGTGAGTACACAGTGTGGATAGTGTGGGTACACAATGTGGGTAGTGTGCGAGCACGGGATGGGTAATATGGGTGCATGGTATGTGTAGTGTGGGTACATGGTATGGGTAGTGTGGGTGCACATTGGAGATAGTGTGCTGGTAGGATGTGGATATTGTGGGCACACAGTGTGTATAGTGTGGTTACACAATGTGGGTAGTGTGTGAGCGCAGTATGGGTAATATGGGTGCATGGTATGTGTAGTGTGGGTACATGGTATGGGTAGTGTGGGTGCACATTGGGGGTAGTGTGCTGGTAGGATGTGGATAGTGTGGGTGCACAGTGTGGATACTCTGGGTGCATGATGTGGATAGTGTGAGTACACAGTGTGTATAGTGTGGTTACACAATGTGGGTAGTGTGTGAGCGCGGTATGGGTAATATGGGTGCATGGTATGTGTAGTGTGGGTACATGGTATGGGTAGCTTGGGTGCACATTGGAGATAGTGTGCTGGTAGGATGTGGATAGTGTGGGCACACAATGTGGGTAATGTGTGAGCACGGTATGGGTAATATGGGTGCATGGTATGTGTAGTGTGGGTACATTGTATGGGTAGTGTGGGTGCACATTGGGGGTAGTGTGCTGGTAGGATGTGGATAGTGTGGGTGCACAGTGTGGATACTCTGGGTGCATGATGTGGATAGTGTGAGTACACAGTGTGGATAGTGTGGGTACACAATGTGGGTAGTGCGCGAACACGGTATGGGTAATATGGGTGCATGGTATGTATAGTGTTGGGTACATGGTATGGGTAGCGTGGGTGCACATTGGGGATAGTGTGCTGGTAGGATGTGGATAGTGTGGGTGCACAGTGCACATAGCATGGGTGCACAGTGGGGATAGTGTGTGTGGATGGTGTGGGATAGGTGAGCAGCATCTCACGCTCCTTCATTGCTTACTGTACTCCAGCAACAGACCAGGACCTAGTTTCCTATCTAAGGAGCTACTGCCCAGCCCCCTGTTCCCCTACCATCCACACCATTGAATTACCTTAGAGAGGTTGAAGGATTTGCATGTGAATGAACTCATTCACATGCAAATTTAGCAGCAGGTTATTCATGCTATAATTTAAATATAATTGAATTGTGGGCATGGTGGGCAGAGCCTCTGACTCAGGAGTAAGTTGAAAATGTGAGGTTGTCCTACAAAATCCAGGAATGTTGAGAGGCATACACATGTAGGCAGGTGCAGTCTGTTTACTCCACTATAGGTGGAGTTCAAATGAATGCTACCACAGCCAGGAGAGGAAGTTAGGGAAAACCTGATTTCTCTATGGTTTTCTGGGTCATAGAGCAGCATGCCGGTTGGCTACGCTGCATCCATGTAAGCCCTGATGGCCATCTTGAGTCAGTAGGGTCTTTATAAGTCCCTGCCCCAGGGTTTTGGCAAAAGTGGGTAAAGTATGGAGGGAGACTCCATCTGACAAGGTAAATAACTAGTGGCAGGGGAAGGTTCCTGACAAGGAGGGACATCTTAGGGATCCTTAGGGATTTTATATCCTCAAGTCTCTCCTTTGGGACAGGGCTGTCCAGGCTGCACGTCTACCTCTGAAACAGATGTCTCCCCACTACATCTCTGCCTTTGATCTGAACTGTGAGTGTTTTCCCCAAGCAACCTTTTTGTATTTGGCTTTCAATACAAGTTCCAAGTTTTACTGCAACCAAACTCTGCGGGGTTTATGTACTAAAGCTGGAGAGTGCAAAATCAAGTGCACTTGAATCAACTGCATAGAAACCAATCAACTTCCAGGGTTTATTGCCAAAGCTTAATTGAACAAGCTGAGGCTAGAAGTTGATTGGCTATCTGGCAGAGCTCCGCCAGATTCTGAGTGAACCAGGTTTAGTAAATCCCCCCAATGTCTTTACTGCCGCTGCACTATGCTGCACCTCTACCCCCCCCCCCCCGCCACACACCCACATGGCCACCAGCGTGGTGCTTTTCACAGGCTGCTTGCCTCCTATTGGCTGGACTAGTTTCCTGCTCTTCCATAACTCAACAATAATCAGGCAGAAGTCCATTGGTGTTTCAAAGTGACTTTACTAAATACCTTCATGTTCTGCTAAAAAAAACTGCCTTGCCTAGACCTAAATAACAAAGGGCATCAAAAAATGTGCAGGAAAATGTGCACAGCACAGGGGCTTTGTATTCAGTAGTATACACGCACCTCTTACTGAACCTCCCTTGTACTTTCCAGGGATTTTTAGCTTGCTTCTAGCAGTGTTTTGTATAATGGACAGCTGTCAGTGTGGCAGTGTCCCTGCAATCTGAATTTGCCAAGAGGGAGTTTACAAATATGCTTCAGCTGATAACTGCTGAAGAGAGGCAAAGGCTGTCCTCCCACACATCACTTGCAGTATTTCTAAAGTAGTAATTGTGACATTCACCTGTCATCTTCCTAGCGCATGTGTTTTAAATGTTTTAAATTGATGTCACATTCACTGCTTTATAAATATGCCCCCATCTGCTCATAGCAGGTCGTCTTCACTGATATATATTTGTTGTAGGAAATGGTTTGTTCAGTGCAAATAGCCATATCACATTTATTTACAGTTGTTTTAAATTGTGTCAGACCTGTCAGCATCATTACTTCACTTTTATTTTCAGATGGCGTGGATGGCATTGAATTTTCGGAGTGTAAATTGCAGTTATGTGTTGTTTATATGTGTGTATGGATACATAATACTTTTGTCATTTTTATTTACCCAGTACAAAAAGCCTACTAAATTACATTTATAGGCTGTCTATAAATGTGCTGATGTGAATGTTGTTTGTTTTATCTTGTATACTCAAAACACAAAGAATTCTGTAGAAGCTGAGCCTAGAAATTATCTCCAAAATGGTGCTACAACACAATCTTTCTATTCCAAGGTCTAGAGTTATTTTTAAATGATTATTGACAGTTGGAATAAAGTAATATAGCAGCCACAAAACATTGCAGGTAGAATATCAATGAGCAATGTCAACCAATTATATTTCACCTATCATCAGTTTAGAGCAGCCTTTCTCAGCCAGGGTTCTTTGACACCCTGGGTATCCTCCAGAGGTTTTTCGGGGTTCCTTACTCTGCAGGCCAGAGTACTTGGTGTCATTCTGGACTCCAACCTATCCTTCCAGCCCCAAGTCCAATCTTTAACAAACTCGTGCAGACTCCACCTCCGCAACATCGCCAAAATCCGCACGTTCCTAACCCCAGAAACCACTAAACAGCTCATCCACTCCCTCATCATATCACGACTCGACTACTGCAACTCCCTCCTCACTGGCCTGCCTCGCCGCTGGCTATCCCCGCTTCAGTCGATCCTGAATACGGCTGCCAGACTCATTCACCTTTCCAAACGCTCCGTTTCCGCCACCCCCCTCTGCCAATCCCTCCACTGGCTTTCGATTGCGCAACGGATCAAATTTAAAATCCTAACACTGACGTACAAAGCTGTCCACCATACTGCCCCGAACTACATCACTGACCTAATATCCAAGTACCACCCAGCACGCACACTCCGCTCCTCACAAGACCTCCTTCTCTCTAGCTCCCTGGTCTCCTCCTCCCATGCCCGCCTCCAGGACTTCTCCAGGGTGTCACCCATCCTCTGGAACTCCCTGCCCCAACCCATCAGATTATCACCTACTCTCCTCTCCTTTAGGCGCACCCTGAAAACCCATCTCTTCAGGGAAGCCTACCCCACCCCCTGCTAACTTGCTGACCTCCTCCACTCTTCCTACCACTCCATCCCCCACAGCTATCTCCTCCTGTACCACTATCCCATCCCTTCTAGATTGTAAGCTCGAAAGAGCAGGGCCCTCGATCCCCTCATGTTTTGCATTGTATTGGTATTGTTCTGTCACATGTTCTGTCCCCCTTTGTAATGTACAGCGCTGAGTGAACTATTGGCGCTTTATAAATACTGTATAATAATAATGTATAATAATTAGCAATGTATGCCTCTCCAATAAGTAACCACTGACAACAATGATATGTTTTGCTGTATGTAAGTGGGGACTCTTTCCAAAGACCACAAAAGTAAAGAACAACCTTCCCAGTGACCATCGCACTAAAGTACTGCAAGATGTCAATATGGTAATAGTAGGAGTTCCCTGGGCCCAGAAAGTTAATTCAAGGGTTCCTTGATGTCAAACAGGTTGAGAAAGGCTGATTTAGAGCATGCAGATCTATAAATGGTTGCTTATAACAGGTAGCTATAGTCTGCAGAATTACTGCACCACATTTAGAATTAATTACTGACTGGTATCTACAGTACCTATAAGGCCGACACTTATAAACTTTGCTATTTGTGGTCTGTTCTAGTGAGAAAAAACAGGAAGTGCAAGAAAATATTTCCAAAGTGAGAGGAAATACCATCTTAGACAGCTGGCATAGGAAACTTTGTCCCCATTGGAAAATGTCCCCTCACCTCCTGTTCCAGTAAAAAGCATATCATTTTGGATTTCCTGTTACTTCCTAATAGAGAGCTTGAATCTCCCCAACAAGGACACCAACAGCAATAAAAGCTGATAGGAGTTTTAGTATTTTATCCAAAACTAAAGAAAAAGGTTTTTGTTTTGTTATTGATACACTTCAATGTAAAACCATAGAAGTCTTGTGCCCTGAGGTAACAAACTAGGTGAAGGCTTTGATCCTTACCCTGCAGAGCTGCTTTCCACATGATAACAATTTGGCAAACGGCATATGTTTACTTGTTTTCTGTGATTTGCACCGTGTACACTTTCACCACTTCAAAATCTACCCAGTTGGTGTCCCCACTGCAGTTTCTATTATTTCAATGGAAGACCCATCTGCAAATACTGACAGGCCTTTCATTACAGCGGTAGTAAAGTATTTTTCGATAAGGTAACAAAATGGGCCCTGCTGCAGGTTTATGTTATAACGTCATAGTATGCACTGCATACTTGTACATTATGACAGACTTACCTGCAAACAGAGCCCTCCAGCGCTGCTGCTCTCTCTGATCCCCAGCACTTCCATCTTTGTATGCTCTTCCCTCCTGGTTTCGTATCTTCAACCACTTGAAAGGTCTGGCAGAGGTGATATTACATGTGTGCATGTGCATGGGAGTCACATCAACTGTAGCATACAGAGTGGGCTGGAAATGTGGTCTGTGGCTCCGATCACATTACCTGCTGACAGGCAGGGGGGGCATTTATGACAGAAGAGACCTCTAGAGTCTCTTCTGTTATAAAAACCCTGCGTATCTCTGTTTTTGTAACTACTGACTTTACTACTGCTTTACAATTAATGGAAAGTATGGCTCATGCATCTGGGTACAGAAATGAGGCATGATGCATGAGTGACTACAGGGCTAAAATTCAGGGCCCCTTTAGAGAAATGTATGCTATTTGTCAAAGCCCCAACTTTGGGAGCTGATACCTGAATGATAAATATCCTAAAAAGGCATCTGCCCTTTAATAAATTCCTAGATTTTTTTAAATGGTTCAAAGGTATACAAGTCTGTACATCTATATGGCAGGATAATTGGGTGTAGCATGTTTTATGTTGCAAAAGGAAACTGAAAAGCAATATCTACTATATGAGCCTTTAATATACACTGCTCAAAAAAAAAATGAAAGGAGCACTTTTTAATCAGAGTACAGCATCAAGTCAATGAAACTCCTGGGAATTTGATCTAGTCAGTTAAGTAGCAGAGGGTTTTTTTAAATCAGTTTCAGCTGCTTTGGTGTTAATAAAATTAACAACAGGTGCACTAGATGGACAACAATGAGATGACCCCCAAAACAGGAGTGGTTTTACAGGTAGAGATCACTGACATTTTTTCCCCTACTCATCTTTACTGACTGTTTTTCACTAGTTTTGCATTTGGCTAGAGTCAGTGTCACTACTGGTAGCATGAGGCCATACCTGGACCCTCCAGAGTTTGCACAGGCAGTCCAGCTCCTCCAGGATGACACATCAATATGTGCCATTGCCAGTTACTCTAGGAGAGCTGGACAGGGCCACAGAAGGTTCTTAACCCATCTGCTCCTTTGTGCAAGGAGGAACAGGATGAGCACCGCCATTGCCCTAAAAAATTACCTCCAGCAGGCCATTGGTGTGAATATCTCTGACCAAACAATCAGAAACAGACTTCATGAGGGTGGTCTGAGGGCCCGACATCCTCTAGTGGGCCTTGTGCTCACTGCCAAGCACCATAGAGCTCCATTGGCATTTTTCATTGAACACCAGAATTGTCAGGTCTGCAACTGGCGCCCTCTGTGCTTTTCACAGATGAGAGCAGGTTCACCCTGAGCACATGTGACAGATGTGAAAGGGTCTGGAGAAGCCGTGGAGAACGTTATGCTGCCTGTAACATTGTTGAGCATGACAGTGTTGGTGGTGGGTCAGTGATGGTCTGGGGAGGCATATCCATGCACAGACATCTACAGGCTAGACAATGGCACCCTGGCTGCAATTAGGTTTCGGGATGAAATCCTTGGACCCCTTGTCAGACTCTACGCTGGTGCAGTGGGTCCTGGTCTCTTTCTGATGCACGACAATGCCCAGCCTCATGTGGCGACAATATCCAGGCAGTTCCTGGAGGATGAAGGCATTGATACCATTGAATGGCCCCCACGCTCCCATGACCTAAATCCAATAGAAAACCTCTGGGATATCATGTTTTGGTCCATCCGATGCCACCAGGTTGCACCTCAGACTGTCCAGGAGCTCAGTGATGCCCTGTTCCAGATCTGGGAGGAAATACTCCAGGACACCATCCGTCGTCTCACTAGGAGCGTGCCCCAATGTTGTAAGGCATGTATACAAGCACATGGAGGTCATACAAACTGCTGACTAGCATTTTGAGTTGCTGCAATGAAATTTCAGCAAAGTGGACTAGCTTGTTGCATAATTTTTTCACTTTGATTTTTGGGGTGTCTTTGAATTCAATCCTCTGTAGGTTTATAATTTCCATTTCCATCAAACTATGGGGCATCCTTATGTTCCTATCACATTACCCAGTCCATATCAGTATAAATATCCAGCATATTTTTCTCCATTAAGATCTGATGTGTTTGCAAAGTGTCCCTTTAATTTTTTGATCAGTGTAATATAGGTGAGTGAGACTACTTATCCCAGTATCCAAACCTCAGTCCTCAAATACCCCCAACAGGTCATGTTTTGAAGATTTCCTTCACCTTGCACAGATGCTTTAGATCAATTTCATTTGCTTGGTATTTATGACATCTGTTTTATCTAAGGAAAATTCCCTAAACATGGCCTTTTGGAGGTATTTAAGAACTGAAGTTGGGAAAACACTGTCTTGTACAATGGAAAATGCAAACTTGTAGGCCACCATATGGGAAGGGGATACCTGTGCTCACCATATTACAAATGTAGGTTAGCTTTGAATAATGGGTAGATCTAATTGGTGATTATGCCTTATATATTGGCTATGCTTCTAGCTAACCTGTATTTGTGTCATGATAGCACAGTAACCCCCCTTCCCTAAAAGAGTTTATGTGCTCTTATCTTTAGACAGGTAAGCAGATGAGACTTGCCCCTAGAGTTGCATCCTAATAGTTTCTATTTTGTACTTCTTTTTTGCGTACTTTTTTCTTCCCAGTAGAATGAAACCTTGTGTTTAGGAATATAATTTTAATGTGTAACATTGTGATTTCCCAAAACTCACTCCTTCTCTTGGCCAGTCTCTACAGGCTCCAGTTAATGTTCCAGCCAAATATTAAAAAAGAAAGCAAAAAAAAAACAGGAGGTTATCAGCGTATCAGCGAGAGTGGCGAGCCTTTGTCTTCCCTGCCTCCTCTTATTGAGTTGTCATGATATCTTGACAAGCTCCTGTTATTCTCTTCTCTGTGGGGACATGAAAAGTCTAATAGAGGCAGTGAATTGTGTTTGGAAATCTGAAGGCTGGTTATTCATGTGCTAAGAGGAGGGCTGAACATGTCTGGGATCTGTGGGGAGAGATTGCACTCTAATATGAAAGGGACAGCTCTCTATAATGTGACATGTTTTGGCGGTGATCCACACACCTTAAGGATCCAGACATGTGACAGCAGAATTCTCAATTACTGGTTATATTCTTTACTGATATCTAGGTTGGAAGGGTTCCTTCATCTTCTTTTCATAAATGGAATAAGGGGATAGTGGATAAGGTTATTGCTGTAAGAATGCAAGAAAATCTCTGTCTTTCCAGAGATAAGTATCACAGATGTGATATGTTGTAATTATTAATGGAGGTCATGGGGCATATAAGCATCCCATAATTTTCAGAAAACAGGCAAGGGCTCAGCTAGTAGACCCGACATTAACAGGTCCAGGCAGTGTACCGTAGTGAGATGATCTAAAGTTCCACCTCTTTGGCATCTTTACAGAGGGTAAATAACAAAGTTCTGGGATTACTGGTAGGACAGCCATGAGCTTACTGTAATAAGAGGTACTAGATAACTCTTGTTGATTTGACCTGCAGGTATTAAAAAGGGTAAAGTTGGCCAATATAGATAATACTCCAAGTTTTGGCTGCTGCAAAGGATGTGATAGTGTTACACACAAGCATACATCCTATTCTAAATGTGGACAAAACAGGGGTATGGCATTGGTTGTGAATATATTAAATGAGTGTAATTGAATAAACCATTCCCATGAATCTAGATGTTTTGGATATCACTTTGTCAGTAAGCAGATCATTTATTATTAATTTCAATGAAATTTGAGCGAGAAGCTTTGTAAGCCTATTTTTCTTTTTATGTCTTGTCTCAGTATATCCTGTTTCTTAATCAATATATCTGCTCTCCTTTATTTTATGTATTGCAATTTCATTTACGATTAAATATTAGGCAATTTTGCCAGACACACTAATCTCAGCGCAAGCTGAATAAAATCTAAAATTCATATGAACCTTTTAGTGAAGAGTGTAAAATCCAAATGCTGTTGTAATTTTATTCACTTGGTCATTTTTTTTTCCAACTACTATTTAATTATTTTTTTTACCTTTTTAAAGTAGTATACATCCTTAACAGTTTTTTGCTTAGCCCTTTGAGCACAATCAAATAAACATTCCTTAGTAAACTATTTGTAAAATTCTTTCCCCAGCACTTGCAGTTTGCAACTTTTTTAATGCTGCATGCTCCTGCTCTCTCTTGGTGCTGCTTCCCTGAGCTTCCAGTCTTTATAGGAAAGAGTTACAAGTGGATAGTGTAATCTACAGCCAGTGGGAGGAGGAGAGGAGTGCCTTGCTATCTTAGGCTATGGGGCTGTGTATTTCTATGGATGCACACAGTATAGAAAGGCACAGCTCTAGTCTCTGCACATAATGGTGCCTCCGCAGGATGCAGCAAGAGAAAGGAACCACCCTGAAACAGGAAGCCTGGGATTGTGGTCATGGGGCCAGCATAGATAGGAAAGGATTAAAAGATAAAGAAGCTGCATGCTCAGTAAGAGATTAAATCGGCTGCTTAAAAATTGTAGGGGTTTAATATCACTTTATTTGCTTTTACATAGGAAATATTTTCCTGATGATGCAAAGTTGCCTATAATTTAGTGGTTACCAACTTCAGTCCTTAAAGTGGAGCTCCACCCAAAAGGGGAAGTTCCACTTTAAGGCCTTGTCCCCCACTCACTGTTAAGGATTGGCACCTTTGAGGAGTTGGGGGGGGCGGTTTCCCGATTTTGACAGGTACCCGCTTCCATTTCTGCTGCGACCGCCTAGGTGATCAGAAGATAAAGTTTTCCTCCCCCTCCCTCCCCATAGTCTTCTTGGACACGTGACAGGTCACAGAAGACTACGGGACCATTCACAAGGCACAGAGCTACTTGTGTATGCACAGATGGGTGCCCACACTTAAGGTGCTGGCTGCGGTAAACACACCATTGGATCAAAGGACAGGTAAGTGTCTGTTTTTTAACAGTTTTTACAGTTTTTGTAGCTGCTAACTTTTAGTTTTTCATGTTTTGACTGGAGCGCCACTTTTCCCAATAGGACATGTTGTGGGAATTTCCTTTAGATGAAATAACTCTTATAAAGCCATCGATGTTGGTTTAAAGCATCTGTGCAAAGTGAAGGAAATCCTGAAAACATGACCCATTTGGAGTGCTTGAGAACTGAGGTTGAGAACCACTGCAAAGACCTAACAATATAATTGGTGGAGGACTAAAAGAATAATTACAATGGAGTAGCTTCATTATGGGGACACATGTTTTAGTAATCAGTTGTACTAAATGATCATTTAAATCGATAAATCGTAATTCTAGCAGAAAATCCAATCAAATTCAATCAAATCAGATCAATCTTTTCTTTTTTTATTTAAATAGCTGTTTCCTAGCAAAATACTTACCCTATCTTTTATATGGCACCTTTATGGCCAGGAGATATGAAAATACTCCTACTAGGAGATTCCACCCCCAACCTGTGTCATCACCATGTTCCATCCATACTGTCTCCTTTTGGGTTTCCACAATTCTGCCAAACATGGATGTAAGGAAGGTTTGCTCTGCTTGGCTTTAGTTGACTTTAATTAGAATATGACCCTTGATCACCTTTATTATCTCACAAGTATCTCCTTAGTTTAAAGCAGAAAATTAAATGATTTTGGTTAGTTATTGTGGTTTATCACATTTTGCCTAATATAAAGAAAAACATTCTACCCACACACAATTAGGAATATTTTAAAAACGTGCCTGTGATTGTGTGTGCTTTAAAAAAGATAAATCATCATTCAGAACAGTGGGATGAGATACTGTATGTTATATCATTTTATAAGGTGTGGTTGGTCATTGGTTCCAGTCTATATGTTGGGGTTGATGGTGAGTAGCCATTAGTGGATGCCCTGATTTTAAATCCAGCACTATCATGTTACGCATTATTGTTTGTTTGCCTTTAAATAAGTTTGTCACTTCTTCACTTCGTAGCTAGGAGATGCTCTGTATATCCTTTTTTCAGTGTATCATTAGTTTCTGTGCTGGAAACATGTAATTGCTGGAGCTAGATGCTAGACATACAATGATTATTTTGGCCTACCTGATGTTCAACTGTGAACATCTGCACAAGTTTTCAATTAAAGCTTTCTATGATCTGCAGGATGTCATTTGGATCAAGTCACTGTATGCCAACGCTGCTGAGATTGTAAGTTAATGCTCACAACAACTAGATCAGTAATATAGATCACACTTGCAATGCTTAGATTGGGGAAGCAGAACAAGTACCCACTGAGTGAATGAACTAGTAGACTACTGTTGCCTGTTATTCTGGCAGGGCTGCAGTCAGGGGACCAGTATTGTTGAGAGAGGTGTATATTATTCAGACCTGTTGTGTTGGAATGCAGCTGCAAAGCTAGATACTGGAATGAAAGTAGTTATATGCAAGTGGCTGTAAACCCAAGTGGGGTAAATGTTCTTCTTTTTGGAGGATGACTAACAGTTGTACAGGAGCCAGAAGAGATGTTTTGTTTCTTGAAATAAAGTTTAAAGGAACGTGACCGCATTGGTGTGTGACCTTTTCACTGTTTGTACAGAGTTTACGTGGAATGTGGCTGAGCTCCCATGGTCACCACCAGCAGTTAAGGGGAGGACTGGAGTTTGGAGCAGTGGGGCTTTCCCTGCAGTGTGTGAGGAACTGTCATAACCCCTATCATGTTTTTGTTGCTGTCTTTGTCCCAGCACACTGGGTAGATTCTCACTCTCTTATTTGTTCTAGTGACTGTTTTATCCTGTACAGAAAATGAAGTAAAATACAACATGGGAGAAGAGGGGAGGGAATTCTACCAATATTGAGACCTGTTCTGGGGACAATTGTCTAAAACCAGCTGGACCTGTGGTGGAAGTAAAGAAAACTGTATAATCTATTTCTTTCTAACATTGGAGAGACTTCTCTTTACTTCCTGTTGAGTCTGAGACAGGTATAAAGGGAAATCTCCCTTATGGAATACAAAGCAAAAAAAAAAGACACAGGTATCAATTACTCCCTTCTCTACCCAAAACAAAACAACAAAAAAAGCTTGGCTTTAGAGTCTAGTCTGGACATTCCTTATATTTATCCAGGGGCTTCATTTATGAGTAGAATAGGACCCTGGCTACTGACAAAGGAAGGACACAGTATGGGATTTTTCTTCCCCTTTAGTTGATGCACCACTTGCTGCTCATTGCCAACAATAGGAGCACAACCTCTAGCAGAGTGTACCAAGATTTCTAGCAATGATCTGGAGCACACAAGGCCACAATGGCTACCCACCTACCCTTTTGTCAGAAACACAAGAGAGTGTGCAGCTTCAGAAATATATCTATAGGACCTCATACCTTAAATTTTGTTATCAAAAAAGCACAAAATTTACTTCACTGTCCCAGGCTTCCTGAAGTACCCCCAGAATTAGTTCAGTGTAGACTGTCTGCATATGTAGGGAAGGATTACTTACAACCATTTGTATTATTCATTACTTTCATAACTTATCTACTCCTAAATATTTCACTGATTACCAGAATCTATCATATGCATCACTTATAAGTTATCTTTTTGGTCTTCACATTAACCGTCCATACATTTTTTAATTTCATATAGTCTTGATGAATGATTTATCAGCAGGAACAGGACTAAGAATAAATATGTGGCGTCTTTTAGATATGCTTTGCTGTGAATTTTCAGCTGTCATATAAACCAGAAAGTACATGGTTATAAAACAGAGGAGTCTGGCCCTGCAGTACTGCTCATCATATTACATTAACGAGGCAGACTGTCAGGCTCATGATTTACATAACGTTCATAATAAACCTTCTTCTTGGCTGAATGGGAGTCTTGCACACTAAGGCTTGATATACTGTAGGACTTATAGATTAGAAGGTGATATAAAATTATTACAGAAAACAATAAAAGCAGACGTGTCACTGTGAATTAAATAGAACAAGAGGGCTAATTTATAAAATGAGGAGGAAAGAAAAATGTCACCGTTACGCACAACAGCTATTTCTGCTTTTGTTTTCTGAGCTTCACTGAAAATAATGACAATTTGAATGCAACACAATACTGTCCAATTTGATCTGTCAAGTGATTGGATTATGTGTGGGTGTGTAGCCAGGTTTTTCAAGGAGGATAGTATTATTTTGTGATCATGTTTAATGCTCAGGTCATATTGATTATATGTAATTATCTGTGCATGTATAGACTGCATTTATATTATCATATAATCATTGTTAGTGATTAGTGTCAAAACATACAGGTATGCATTAAGACTCTCTTCAACATATATTATGCAAATTTGGGAAGAAGCAGCGTGAAATATAGAATTTCCAAGCTAAAGAATTAGAATTATGAGTTTTTGAGCATGGAATCAGTGTTTTGCATATATGGAATTTTAAAGGCACCAGTATTCACAATGCAAAACAAACATTTTTAAAATAAAATATCAAGCTTTTATTACTACAAATGATAAACCATGCACAATTAATGGCTAACTAGCTAATAATAATAACTTTCATCAACATGTCCATCACAATATAATCAGGTTCATATAGAGAGAATTGTATACTTATCAGCCATAGGTAATTAAAAGCAAGCCTGTGCAATCGGAAAGCACTTGGGCAAAGACTGTGGGAATGGAGGTACAGTTCCTTGAAAAAGTATTCATACACCATGAAATTTTCTAAATTCCTTCATGTTACAACCAAACGTAAATGTATTTTATTGGGATTTTATGTGATAGACCAACACAAAGTGGCACATAATTGTGAAATGGATGGAAAATGATAAATGGTTTTCAAGATTTTTTACAAATAAATATCTGAAAAGTGTGACATACACATCTAAAGAGTGAAATTTTCGACCATTCTTCTTTGCAAAATAGCTCAAGCTCTGTCAGATTGGACGGAGAGCGTCTGTGAACAACAATTTTCAAGTCTTGCCACAGATTCTCAACTGGATTTAGGTCTGGACTTCGGCTGGGCCATTCTAACACATGAATATGCTTTGATCACCATTCCACTGTAGCTCTGGCTGTATGTTTGGGGTTGTTGTCCTACTGAAAGGTGAACCTCCACCACAGTCTCAAGTCTTTTGAAGACTCTAACAGGGTTTCTTCTAAGATTGCCCTTTATTTGGCTCCATCCATCTTCCCATCAACTCTGATCAGCTTTCCTGTTCCTGCTGAAGAAAAGCATCCCCACAACATCATGCTGCCAACACCGTGGTTCATGGTGGGGATGGTGCGGTCAGGGTGATGTGCAGTGTTAGTTTGCTGAAACACATGACGTTTTGGTATTAGGCCAGAAAATGCAATTTTGGTCTTATCTGACCAGACCACCTTCTTCCATATGTGTGCTATGTCCTCCTCATGGCTTCTCGCCAACTGCAAACAGGACTTTTTATGGCTTTCTTTCAACAATGGCTTTCTTCTTGCCACTCTTCCATAAAGGCCAGATTTGTGGAGTGCACGACTAATAGTTGTCCTGTGGACAGATTCTCCTATCTGAGCTGTGGATCTCTGCAGCTCCTCCAGAGTTACCATGGGCCTCTTAGCTACTTCTTTGATTAATGCTCTCCTTGCCCAGCTTGTCAGTTTAGGTGGATGGCCATGTCTTCATAGGTTTGCAGTTGTGCCATACTCTTTCCATTTTTGGATGATGAATTGAACAGTGCTACGTTAAGCTTGGAATTTATTTTATAACCTAACCCTGCTTTAAACTACTCTCGAACTTTATCCCTGACCTGTCTGGTGTGTTTCTTTGTTTTCATGATGCTGTTTGTTTACTAATGTTCTCTAACAAACCTCTGAGGGCTTCACAGAACAGCTGTATTTATACTGAGATTAAATTACACACAGGTAGTAATTAGGTGATTTCTGAAGGCAATTGGTTCCACTAGATTTTAGTTAGGGGTATCCGAGTAAAGAGGGCTGAATACAAATACACGCCACACTTTTCAGATATTTATTTGTAAAAGATTTTGAAAAGCATTCATCATTTTCCTTCCACTTCACAATTATGTGCCACTTTGTGTTGGTCTAACACATAAAATCCCAATAAAATACATTTATGTTTTTGCTTATAACATGACAAAATGTGTAAAATGTCAAGGGGTATGAATACTTTTTCAAGGCACTGTACATGCAAGGACCAAGTGTCAGGCACAAACACTGCCCACTTGAAAAGCAGGGACTGAAACAGAATATATGGTGCTGCAGTCTACCCATCAAAATATCTGCATTGTTTTAAATATTGGTATCACCCCTCCACTGGAGGGGAGTTCAAAACACTCCCCACTCAGTTGCCCCAAAAATTCCATCTACTGAAAAAATGTTTGCATTACATATAAACATTTCTACACTGACATGTAGAAAGTCCTACAGCAACAGCTTTTTTGTACCCTAATTCACATTTTAACATGTTTTCTATAGTCTTGCTTGAAAAAAATACCCAAAATGCACCTTGAAGTAGTTAAATGTATGTAAACAGCACTTTCCATAACAAATGACACTGCAAAGGAAAGATTTGGAGGGAAATCTGGTTGATGTATATAACAATTCTATGGTTTTGGTTTCCTGTGGTAGTTGCTGGCCTTATATCACTGTTAAATACTTTAGATGTGTTCAATGCATGGCAGAACTATACTGAAATCGTATTCAGTTGTCCTGTCTGGGACTGTAGTGTTCTCTTTCTTTATAAATTATAACAGATTTGATTTACATAAACTTTATATGGTACAATCAAACCGCTAATTAATTGTAGAGGGTAATATAACTGGATTATCAATGTATCAACCAGGGGCGGACTGACAACTCATGGGGTCCCCGGCAATAGGGGATCATGGGGCCCAAACTCAAAAAAACCTATGAAAAAGGTACCAGGGGCATCTCATGGGGCCCCCTACTGATCCTGGGCCCTCGGGCAGTGCCCAAGTTTCCAAATGGTCAGTCCGCCCCTGTTCCTAGACCAGGGTTTCTCAACCTTTTTTCAATCAAGGCACCCTTTAAAATTATGGATAATCTCAAGGCACCCCATTCTAAAATGTAAAAAACTATTCTACACACATCCAGAACACCCAACGTTAGAGGTGATTTATTCTTCCAAAGCAAATACACCTTTGCAAACTGGTACCGACTAGTATTCCAGTAAGTCTCTCTGTTTCTGTTGGGTTCCTACATTATTGCATAAAGGTGTAGCACACTCCATCTGCATAATTAATGCTCAGTTAAAATTTCAGAATAAATAAATTACATTTATTCCAGGTGCTTTAACCACTTGCCCTCCTGAGGATTTACCCTCCTTTCTGACCTGGCCATTTTTTGCATTACGGCGCTGCGTTACTTTAACTGACAATTGCGCGGTCATGCAATGCTGCACTCAAAATAAATTTACGTCCTTTTTTCCCATGAATTGAGCTTTCTTTTGGTGGTATCTGATTGCCTGTTCGTTTTTTATTTTTTGCGCTACAAAAAAAAAGTCCGACAATTTTTAGTGAAAAAACAATATTTTTTACTTTTTCCTATTAAACATGTCCAGTAAAAAAAATTAAAAAATCAAATTTCATCATAAATTTAGGCCAAAATGTATTCTGCTACATGTCTTTGCTAAAAAAAATCCCAATACGTGTAAATTAATTGGTTTATGTGAACGTTATAGAGTTTACAAATGGCAGTATATATACTGGGATTTTTTTTTTAAATTTATTTTTACTAGTAATGGCGGCAATCAGCGACTTATAGCGGGACTGTGGCGGGCATTCTGACACTTGTGGGAATTGGATGGGTGTCACTGACATCCCCAGTGATACCAATACAAAGATCAGTGCTAAAAAAAGCATTGACACTGTATTAATGGCACTGGGCAGGAAGGGGTTACCATGTGGGGCGATCAAAGGGTTAACTGTGTGCTGTTTTACATAATGCTGTGTCCCTGTGCTTCACTGTAAACACACTGCTTTGCATGGCCGAAGATGCTCGGCAATCACTGGGCACAGGCGAGTAATCACTGGCTGGGACCCGGTGATTGACAGCCGCGGCCACGTATATACGTGATTTTGCGCACCCGTGCCGCCCTGTAGCAGTATTTCTGCTATAGGGCGGTCTGGAAGCAGTTAAAAAAAGGTGTTCAATGTCTATGTAATGTCTTTAAAGCAGCTACAGGCTGAGTAGAAAAACCTGTCCTATACCAGCAGCTGCAGATTAGGACTTCTGTGGGGAAACAGTGATCTATTTGCAGAGGTTTGACATGCCATCTGCTCAGTCAGAGCCAGAGCTCTCCAATCATTGGGGGGCATAAGCTTTGCAGAGCTATAGGTCTGATTCAGTAGAAAGTGTGTCTGACTTCTGCAATGAGGCTGCTGCTTTCTCATAGAGAGCTAGGCTGTGGCTGCTTTAGAAAAAAAAAATTGTAGACATTGTACACCTTTTTATGCACTTGGAATGTATTTAGCTAATTTAAACTGGGGGCTCAATTGAGTTTTACCCACTAAAAAAAATATTAATGTTGATATTTTGAAAATTTGGTATGAAAAGGCAGATTGCAAAACTAGCTGGCAAACTAAACGAAAATACCAGTTTAAGTAGACTTTTTATTCTTATTTATATGTATAGGCATATTCTTTTGATCAAATCTGTTCGTGGAAGAGACAGTACAGTAACCACCAAACCACGTGTTCTTGAAACATTTAGCACTAGACCACTGAATTATTTATTAATGTTCTATTGATTGCTTAGCCTTTCATCATTAACTACATTAAGTCCAGCATACTTTGAAATGGCTTCCATGCCTTTATTTGTGGGCTTAAAATAGTCTGAAAGTCTTCTTAAGCAAACTAGCACGTCACATTACATCTAATTGTCATGCTATGCACTGGTCAATATGCATAAAGACGTGCTGAGCAGGGAGCCAGTACAACACTTCAGCTTCCTGTCCACCTTTTCATATTTTCTCCAGAGAAATCTCACCATTTATAGAACAAATGGCAACATGGGCTTAACAAGACCAGGAAAGGTTTAAATTGGTAAAGTAAAGAAAACTAAAATTTGCTATGTGTTATTTTCTAGCTCTCTAGTATTGACTACAGCAGGTTGGATGCAAGAACAGGGAGACCACCATCCTGCAGATTTGTGAGTTGGGGATCTATCCATAAAAGAAAGGCATAGAGAGAGAGCAGTGATTGGTAGCATCAACAGGTGTTTAGGAAACATTTGCTCATACCAATAAAAAAAAACAAACTACAACCACATTTACAAAGCAAAACAAAATCTATTTACACAACTTTAGCATTTACATACACATACACATTAAATTGGGAACACCTCACTTTATTTATATAATACATGTTTACAATTTTTTTTTCTGAATGCTTAGCAGAGAGTCCAAGAGTAGATTAATTAGAGGGCCAAAGAGAAGAGTGATATTGAGAGAGGTTATTAATATAGGATACTACCTTGAATGCTTTCAGTTGAGCTCTTACAGAAACCAAAGCTAGAGATGCTATACTAGTCCATGAAATTGTATTACTTAGT
Organism: Staurois parvus; assembly: GCF_062004578.1. Classification (NCBI taxonomy): domain Eukaryota; kingdom Metazoa; phylum Chordata; class Amphibia; order Anura; family Ranidae; genus Staurois; species Staurois parvus. The sequence goes on from NW_028317912.1 coordinate 2,871,219, forward strand.
AATCTAGGGAATGCATTTGGACCTTCAGGAAAAGATGAAGTCCTTGGCCAGGGAAATCAGGGTTCCACAGGCATATTAGGAAAAATGTCTTTCTGCCCATAGAAGCCATAAACAAAGGATCTTTCTTGTCAGTGCAAGCATGCTTTAAATTACATTTCTGAGGGACACCAGCTACTCATTAGACAGGATCTTAAATTAAAGACGAATGCCAGGCATTGGCATGTTATACAGTTACATTGGTCCAGGGGTGTAGCTACAGGGGTCACAACTGTGACCTGGCCCCATACAGCAGGGGGCTCATATTGTCCCCCGGTACTCCTGGATAGGAGTAGCAGCAAGGGTGGCTGCATACAGAGGAATTCATCTCTTCGTGTTCCTCCTGCAGCCGGGGCTGTGTCCTCAATCTCTTTTCTCTGTCTCAAAAGTGAAACATCAGAGGTATGTTTAGACCCCTGAAATTTCACCTAAGCCTCCCAACGAGGATCCTAAAAAAACTGAAAAAAAAAACAACTAAAAAACCTACTGACCCCAGTGAAGTAACTACCAAGGTCACAAAGGTCGCACTTGCGACCGAGCCCTGGCATTCTGCCACTGGGCTCAGAGGGAAGGGCCTTGGCCTGGGGTCAGGGGGGCCCTTCACGATTTCTTACACCAGGTTCCTGAAGGTTCTAGTTACGCCACTGGTCTGGCCTGATGCATAGTGAATGCAGGAGGACCATTGGCAATGTCATGGGCACCTTTCAGAGTATGCCATTCATTTTCTGCATGAATGCAAAGAATTCTCTGATTTCTTGAGGTGGAGACTGTGACATCACCGACCCACCTTGTCCAATCAGGAAATGCAAAGCATTTTCTGAATGTTACCCGTGTTGAGCTTTCAGCCTCCTGTATTCACAAAAAATCAGGCTGGCTTCTTAGCAATGGGACCTGTAGGCGAAGTCAAGATCACTTAAGTAGCAATTGTCTATTTCAGTGATTTCTAGCTTCCAGAGGCATCAGCTAGGTATGTCATATACACTATATTGCTGAAAGTATTGTGACGCCTGCCTTTACATGCAGATGAACTTCTGGCATCCAAGTCTTAGTCTGTAGGGTTCAATATTAAGTTGGCCTACCCTTTGTAGCTATAACAGCTTCAACTTTTCTGGGAAGGCTGTCCACAAGGTTTAAGAGTGTGTCTATGGGAATGTTTGACCATTCTTCCAGAAACACATTTGTGTGGTCAGGCACTGATGTCAGATGAGAAGGCCTGGCTCACAGTCTCCACTCTAATTCATCTCTGTTCAGGTGTACTGTCAGGTTGAGGTCAGGACTCTGTGCACGCCAGTCAAGTTCCTCCACCCCAAACATGCTCATCCACGTCTTTATGGACCTGTCTTTGTGCACTGGTGTGCTGTCATGTTGGAACAGGAAGGGACCATCCCCAAACTGTTCCCACAAAGTTGGGAGCATGAAATTGTCCAAAGTGTCTTGGTATGCTGATGCCTTAAGAGTTCCCTTCACTGGAACTAGGGGGCCAAGCCCAACCCCTGAAAAATGACCCCACACCATAATTCCACCTCCACCAAACTTTACATTTGGCACAATACAGTCAAGCAAGTACCGTTCTCATGGAAACCACCAAAACCAGACATGTCCATCGAATTTCCAGACAGAGAAGTGTGATTTGTCACTCCAGAGAACATGTCTCCACTGCTCTAGAATCCAGTGGTGGCGTGCTTTACACCATTGCATCCAATGCTTTGCATTGCACATAGTGATGTAAGGCTTGGATGCAGCTGCTCGGCCATGGGAACCCATTCCATGAAGCTCTCTACACACTGTTGTGCTAATCTGAAGGCCACATGAAGTTTGGAGGTCTTTAGCTATTGACTCTGCACACAGTTGGCGACTTCTGCGCACTGTACGCTCCAGCATGCACTGACCCCGCTTTATTATTTTTATGTGGCCTACCACTTTGTGGGTGAGTTGCTGTTGCTCCCAGTTGCTTCCACTTTGTTATAATACCACTAACAGTTGACCGTGGAATATCGTGGAATATAGTAGCAAGGAAAGTTCACAGATGGATTTATTGCACAGGTGGCAACCTATCACGTTACCACGCTTGATTTCACTTAGCTCCCGGGAGAAACCCACCCTTTCACAAATGTTTGTAGAAGCAGTCTGCATGCCTAGGTGCTTTATTTTATACACCTGTGGCCATGGAGGTGATTGGAACACCTGAATCCAATAATTTGGAGGGGTGCCCCATTGCTTTTGGCAATATAGTGTACATAGTTACATTGGTCCAAGCTTGAATTATTCTTTATGCCTCACACTAAAGTTTTGGGGTCCCCAGATTTATAATAATCTTATTCATTTCATGCATTTCTACTGAAAAATATATTTTTGATATCCCAAAAGAATGTCAATCTGACAAATGGGGATTATACAAATTGTACACGCTTGGGCAATAACACCCAAATGGTAAGGAGCACATTTGTACAGTACATTCTCGCTGCTGATAAAGACTTTGGGGGGTTTAAATAGAGAGCTAATAACACTGTTCAACAAATTTTTATTTTTTGCCAGTTTTGGAAACAAAAGGATCCATTTCTTAATGAATTTCACATTCTGAGTTCAAATATAACAATGAAATTTGTCAATTGGCTCTAGTTATTCTGTAAACGGAAAGTTTTCTACTATAGGCATAATGACTACATAATGCACAATAATTATATACTGTAGATAGATGTCTTTCCACAAATATAAAGCAAGTGATATTGACTACATAAGAAAGCCTAAATGGCATAATATATTGCATAGGATTACCAAGAAAAATTATAGCCATAAGCTAAGTTGAATCATTTTAATACTTAGGATTCTCACTAGTTTTGTCTTCAGTTTGTGTCGGTTTTGCTTCTCTTGGCTTTTCTCTTGTATTCGAGGAAAGGGCTATCTCTTACAACTGCACATGACTACACGCTTCAGGTTCTTCCTCACTTGACTCAACCACGAAGGATTCTGGTGCTTTAGGAATTGGTAGCCCCTCTCCATGAGGAACTGGACATATTGCCGATGGAATATTTGGATAGTGCACAGATTACTTTTTCTTCTTATTTAGCCCTTTTACAATTGGAGGCACCATACAAAAGTAACAATTACTAACATGATCTGTTGGCTCTCTCCAAATCATTGGCACAGCGAAAGGCATAGATGCCTTTTTTCCATTCAACCATTGCTCCAGTGCCGTCCCACAAGAATTGCAGCATATATGTGGTGCCCAGCTCTTGTCCTGGTCTCCTATCTTGCAGCCAAAATACAAGTTGTAGGCTTTCCTAATCATTCCTGTTATCCTCCTTTTTTGTGAGATAAAAGTTATTTCACCGCAGATATAGCAGAAATTATCTGCTTTATTCACACAAGTTCGAGGCATTACTGAGTAGCCTATATAAGCATAAAACGAAATGTAAAGACGCTGTCGAACTACAATCAGCTACAGATACTGCAGCTTTTATGCAGTGAAGTGATGCAATTAAAGGCTAATATTGCATCATCTCAGTATACATGCAATTTTCTATTGGTCACCAGTATCAATTGCGCAATATGCAGCTGAAGTTGCATCATAATTTTGAATGGCTTACGTCATTAGATGGGTGAATATATGATGGAAACTAGAGCCAATCAACATTTTTTAGGGTCATTTTCGTTTTCAGCACCCCAAAATTATGTAAGATTAGCTAATTTTATGCCCAAAACTTTTTACCTGTTGAACAGTGTAATTGACTCCTTTCACAAAACAATAGTAGATTCCATGTTGGTGCCAAAAGGAGTAGATATTTAATGTTTGAATTCATTAAATGTTTTGTGTTTTCCTTTGAATTTTGGTGTGCTTGAAACCATCATATAGGTTCAATTCATATAAACCAGTGCTGATGCAAAAACTATACGATGTTTAAAAATTCTTTTGCTTTCAGTTAAAGTTATATTAAAGCTTTGTTTTTGTTTTGTTTTTTTAAATAAACATGTCATACTTACCTGCTCTGTGTGGTTTTGCACAGAGCAGCCCCGATCCTCTTCTTCTTGGGTTCCCGATGGTGCTATTGGCTCCTCCCCCTTGGCCAGTGCCACCATAGAGCCATGGCTCGGCTGCACCCCTTACTCTCTCCTCATTGGCTCACTAATTGATAGCAGTGGGAGCCAATGAGGAGCGAGAGACCTGGAACAGCTGAGGCTCCTTTGCACATCACTGGATAAAGAGGGGCAGAGGTGAGTATTAGGGTGGATTGGGGGGTAAGCAGCACACATAAGGTTTTTTACCTTCATGCATATAATGCATGAAGGTAAAAAACCTTCAGCTTTTACAACCACTTTCAATTCATTCATTAAACCAATAAACCTAGGACCACCCCTTTTCTAGTGTTACCTTGATCACAGAAATGGAGGGAGCAGGGAAGGAAAGCTCTTTTGTGTAGTGTACAATCAATGTAACTTAAGTCCTAAAGGGATACATACCATATCAACATCAAGTCACAAAAAATTACAACAAACTGAAATAAAGTTGTAATTACAATTCCTGGCTAACTGGAATTTACTCTTTTTTTTTATACAATTTGGATGTTTGCCAATTTCTTGCTGATAATCATATTTTATCATGGTTGTTTCCTTATATTTTGTATATTTATGCTTTATATTTCAATAAAACTTTTTGTAATTAAATACCCCAAGACCAAATTCATTGCACATTGAAACATTCGATCAATAACAAAAACCCTAAAACCCTCAAATTGTATTGACAATCTTCAATATAAATACAAAGGTTAAAAAATACTATGCAAAAAATACAGACTCAACCAAGGACATGGATAAAAGCAGACAGTATCATTTTGTATATCCAACCAGTTTTATTGATCTACAAAAGATCAGAAGCTGAATGCATGAACATTCCTAAAAGGAAGAGGAATGTTCAGTCATTCAGCTTCTGATCTTTTGTAGATCAATAAAATTGGACAGACATGTAAAATTATACTGTTTGCTCTTAACCATGTCCTTGGTTAAATTTTTTATTATTACATTGGTGTTTTTTTTGTAATTATTATGAAGATTTTCAATAAAATAAAATTTCAAGTTTTTGGCTTTTTTGGGGATTGAAACATTGCTTTGTGCAATACATATTGTCTAGGGGTATGTAATTACAGTCAGTTTGCTGTGTTTGTTTGTGACATGATGTTTACATGGTATGCATTCCTCTAAGAATTAAGTTGCATTGATTGTATAATGCATAAAAAAGCCCTGCTGCCCCTATCTCTGTGATCAAGCATATATTGGGGATTGGTTAACATGTTAGAGAACAGCGGTGTTCTTTGCCCGGCTTTAATAAAGTTGGATGTAATCTAATGTCATCTGTATGTGACTTTCTGCTTTCCTGAGTTTGTGGAGCATGGTTTGGCTTACTTTGCTTAGAAGCTAGAATTTAAGAGGTGGAGGATTTTAATACAAGCTTGGAGTGGTAACTTGTCTCTACATGTCAACAGTTTAAGTATCTATTTGTTGGTACCCAAACTTTCATACTCAGATTTCCATATCTTACTACTGAGAAAAATTAAGATCTTCACTCTAGCTATGTCAAGCTGCATCTTTATGCATTCACCCATGTTGTTCTAGTGTTGAAAACTTTAAATAATGTATATTAAGGGTGTGAATAAGATTCAAGAGGACAGTATTTTCAATATAAAGCCAAGATCAAGAGTGTGAGGACATGACCTTAAACTAGCAGGAGGAAGGTTCAAAACTAATCTTAGACAGTATTAATTTAAAGAAAGAGTAGATGATGCTTGGAATAGACTCTTCTAGCAGAGGTAGTGAGTAAATCAACAGTAAGTAGATCCAGTCATGACTGGGACAACATAGATCTTTATTCAGACAAAAACTGGACTTTATTCTGCCATCACTCTTCCATTTTGCTTTCATAGGTACAAATAATTACATTCTAAATGGTATTGGTAGATAATACTTTAGAAGGCAAATTTATGTTATGGTAAACTTTTAAAATAATTTTACAGTAAATATCTCCAGTATCCCAGGCTGTAGCATTATTTTCTATTCCTACTTTCAGTTATGAGTTTCTTAGCCTGTGAAGAGTGACACTCTTGAAACACGTAATCAACTTGAACCAGCTGAGTCTGACAAATTCAAATCAGTAGGCAAACCAGAGTGTTCTATGGTTTGTACTGTATATTGCCAAGTAGGTCCATTAGTTTTTAGTTGGTAAGTATTTTTTCAGAGCAGTGTTCTATATCTTTGAGTCTACTCTTTTAATACGCACCATACTTCACAGTCATATGCATTCCTATATGTAGGTCACGTAGGCTTGTAAACCTGGAAGGGACGACATTCTTCTGTCTGCTACAGACTTCCCAAACACATGCGTATTCCCCGGCTCTGTGTCCAGGAGCATTAAATCTAAGAGCTATTGATTGTACAGAGCAGATCTGAGTCAGAGTCTTCAATATTTAATAGCATTGCTGGTTTGTGAGGCTGGCTGTGTTCAAAGCAGCCAGATCCTTTTGTTTTTACTCGTCCTGTAGTTTGTTCATCCATGGATGGTAATCAGGGCATGATCAGGCAGCAAAAAAATGTCAGCCAGCCTCTAGTTTGTCATGGGTTCTCTAGTTTTTGGAAAAACATAATGCAGTTTTTCAAGGGCTGTTCACTTCTCTTAGAAGCTGTTCTCTCATGTGCAAGGTAAGGGCTTCACCTCAATCAGGTCACAAAGTCTTCCAGCTTCCAGCAAAAATCAAACATAAAAAAATGATAACAAGAGATAATTTAATTCTTTATTGCATCTGTGTTGAGCAACGAATACTGACTCTTTAATTCTAACCCAGCTAAATATTTCCCTCTGAGTATTTTAAAAATGGATGATTTAAGAATGATGTATGACTGCTGTGCGCCGATAATGGGAATAAATATACAATAACTGCTAGATTTGCTTTTTAAAATATTAAACAGTTAGGGAATTCCCGTTGCCCTGGTTACCATGGAAGCTGTTCAAAGAGATAGAGAAATATTTAGCAGAGTAATTTTACACATATATATATATATATATATATATATATATATATATATATATATACAGTGGGGATCGAAAGTTTGGGCACCCCAGCTAAAAATTTGTATTAATGTGCATAAAGAAGCCAAGGAAAGATGGAAAAATCTCCAAAAGACATCAAATTACAGATTAGACATTCTTATAATATGTCAACAAAAGTTAGATTTTATTTCCATCAATTACACTTTCAAAATAACAGAAAACAAAAAAATGGCGTCTGCAAAAGTTTGGGCACCCTGCAGAATTTATAGCATGCACTGCCCCCTTTGCAAAGCTGAGACCTGCCAGTGTCATGGATTGTTCTCAATCATCGTCTGGGAAGACCAGGTTATGTCAATCGCAAAGGTTTTAAATGCCCAGACTCATCTGACCTTGCCCCAACAATCAGCACCATGGGTTCTTCTAAGCAGTTGTCTAGAAAACTGAAACTGAAAATAGTTGACGCCTAGAAAGCTGGAGAAGGCTATAAGAAGATAGCAAAGCGTTTTCAGATGTCAATATCCTCTGTTGGGAATGTAATTAAGAAATGGCAGTCATTAGGAACAGTGGAAGTTAAAGCAAGATCTGGAAGACCAAGAAAAATATCAGACAGAACAGCTCGCAGGATTGTGTGAAAAACAATTCAAAACCCACGTTTGACTGCACGATCCCTCCAGAAAGATCTGGCAGACACTGGAGTTGTGGTACACTATTCCACTATAAAGAGATACTTGTACAAATATGGTCTTCATGGAAGAGTCATCAGAAGAAAACCTCTTCTACGTCCTCACCACAAAAATCATCGTTTGAACTTTGCAAATGAACATATAGACAGGCCTGATGCATTTTGGAAACAAGTTCTGTGGACCGATGAGGTTAAAATTGAACTTTTTGGCTGGAATGAGCAAAGGTACGTTTGGAGAAGAAGGGGCAGAGAATTTAATGAAAAGAACCTCTGTCCAACTGTTAAGCATGGGGTTGGATCAATCATGCTTTGGGGTTGTGTTGCAGCCAGTGGCACAGGGAACATCTCACGAGTAGAAGGAAAAATGGATTCAATAAAATTTCAGCAAATTTTGGATGGTAACTTGATGCCATCTGTGAAAAAGCTGAAGTTAGAGAGAGGATGGCTTCTACAAATGGATAATGATCCTAAACACACCTCGAAATCCACGGGGGATTACATCAAGAAGCGTAAACTGAAGGTTTTGCCATGGCCTTCACAATCTCCTGACCTCAACATAATTGAAAATCTATGGATAGACCTTAAAAGAGCAGTGCGTGACAGACAGCCCAGAAATCTCAAAGAACTGAAAGACTTTTGTAAGGAAGAATGGGCATGCCTTTTGGAGATTTTTCCATCTTTCCTTGGCTTCTTTATGCACATTAATACACATTTTTAGCTGGGGTGCCCAAACTTTCGATCCCCACTGTATGTTGTTTTTTTTTGGGGGGTCAGTGGGTGCCCAGAAAAGAATTGTTACCTTTAACAACCTATTGGGATTTATGATCTATGTAAGCTACAGCTTGACCTGGACTAACAAACTGGAAACTCTGAATACAGGGAGTATTGCACACCTTATATTTTCACGCCTTGTCTGCCCAAGCACATTCAAGGCACAATCCAGCTTTAACCAAGAGATATCTGCAAGAACTTACGTAAGGATGTAATTAAAGCAAAACTTAGATACAGTATGTGACACCAAGCTATGCAGTGGAATAACATATTAAGAGGACGTCTTTGTTTTCCAAGCCGTTCTCAATGCACTGTTTAACTGGGCAGATAAGTGGCAAATGAGGTTTAATATTGACAAATGTAAAGCTATGCACTTGGGGTCTAGGAACATGCATGTATCTTACATTCTTGGAGGAGAACAGCTAGTAGAATCAATGGCAGAGAAGGATTTGGGTGTTCTGGTAGATCACAGACTTAATAATATCATGCAATGCCAAACTGCAGTTTCTAAAGCGAGCAAAATCCTTCTTGTATTAAAAGAGGTTTAAAGAGAGAGACATAATTTTTCCCCTGTTCAAATCATTAGTAAGACCTCATCTGGAATAAGCAGTTCAGTTTTGGGCACCAATTCACACAAATGATTTCAGAAAACTGGAGAAAGTGCAGAGAAGGGCAACTAAACTGATAAGAGGCGTGGAGGAGCTCAGCTATGAGAAAAGATGAGCTGAACTGAATTTATTCTCTCTTGAGAAGAGGAGATTAAAGGGGGATATGATCACCATGTATAAATACATCAGTGGTTCATATAGTGAACTCGGTGTAGAGTTATTCACTTTCAGGCCATTGCAAAGGAAAAAGGGGCACTCTACGTCTGGTGGAAAAGAGATTTAACCTTCACATACAGAAAGGCTTCTTCATAGTGTGAGCTATACAAATGTGGAATGTGGATTCCCTCAAAGCTGGTTCTGGCCAATTGAGTATATTGTTTTAAGAAAAGTCCTGGATGCATTCCTAAATGCACATAATATACCTGAATATTAATATGTAGCGGTAATAATACAAGGGGTAGTTGATCTAGGTAAAATCTGACTGCCTTTTCGGGGGATAAGAAAGGTTTTTTTTTTTACCTCATTAGAGCGATTTGGTTCATGCTTTTATATTTTTTTTCCCTTCCTCTGGATCAACTATGGGTATAGGATTGTGTATATGGCGGGTTTCAATATATTTCTCTTGTTGGTTGAACTAGATGGACTAGTGTCTTTTTTCAACTTCACTAACTATGTAACTACATTTGAGCACCACAAAAGAACAATGCTATTTTTTAAAATTCATTTTTAATATTCAAAGCATACTCATCCATCCAACCATGTGTCCATGATTTATTTGGTTCAGAAATCACTTTGAAAAACACTTCTAGCATTTCTAGCTGTGGACATCTTGAGTAAGGGCAGATGATTCATGTAGCATTTACTTCCTGGAATCCATCTGCCTGTAGCTCATGCATGCAGGCAGGAGGGTGTATTTAGCTGAGAAAACCCCTTCTCCTCATCTTCAGATGAAATTAAAACAAAAGGCCCATGAGAACTCCTGGTATGTATGACATAATTTTGGCCTAGACCAGAAACCAAGAAGCAAATGAAGGAAAAAGCCATCAAAACAAGGAAAAAAATGTCTTCCTATCTATTCACTAAGGCTAGCAGCATAATTCTTAAAATATATGCTGAATCAGAGAATAAAGTTCTGCTTTAAATGTTCATCGTATTCTAATAAGTTCATGCATTAAAAAGCAGTAGTGTGAATATGAACTCAATCATCGATTCATGAATGCAGTATTTAAGGCCTGTTGTGGCCCTGGTCAATATCAGTCAACATCAGATCCATAATAAAAAAGAAATAGCATTTAAGTATTTTCCTAATAAATTATTTTGTATGGATCTCCGTTAGTTGAAGTGGTGCTTACAAGAAATGCTTGGTGCGAACTTTATTAAGTCAGTTCTGATTTTCTAATATTGCAAACGATTGTGCATCAGATACACTTTCTGGATGCAACCCTATTACTGCAATGAGCCAGCAACAATGCCGGTACATACACATATAAATGTACTATATAGACTATATAGTGATAAGCTGAAAATCTTATGAGGTCCATGCTGTAAATGATTTCAGATTCTACTGGTTTAAGCCTGTAACATAGTGTTTGAAGGTGCTGAATGGAGGAGGCTGGAGGTGGCAGGGATCAGAGATAGAAAACAAACCATTCTGCAGGTTAACTGCTTCCCTTCTGCCCTATAGCAGAAATACTGGGTGCACAAAATCACGTGTATATATACAGTATATATATATATATATGATTTTGTAGTTCTGCATTTCATGGCCTCGGCTATTAATCACCGGGTCCCGGCCGGTGATTACTCGCCGGCACCTGGTGATTGCTGAATACTACCATCAGGGGAGAGAACTATATGTAAACAACACAGTTCTCTCCCCTGCCAGCATCTGCCGAGTGTCATTAGTACAGTGTCAGTGCTTTTTATTAGCACTGATCACTGTATTGGTGTCACTGGGGATGTCAGTGACACCAAGTCAGTTCCCCCCAGTGTCAGAATGCCCACCGCAGTCCCACTATAAGTCGCTGATCACTGCCATTACTAGTAAAAAAAAAAAATCCAGTATATATACTGCCATTTGTAAACGCTATAACTTTCACGTAAACCAATTAATTTACACGTATTGGGATTTTTTTTAGCAAAGACATGGGGATGCCAGTGACATCAAGTCAGTTCCCCCCAGTGTCAGAATGCTCGCCAAAGTTCCGCTATAAGCCGCTGATCGCTGCCATCACTAGTAAAAAAAAAAAATCCAATATATATACCGCCATTTTTAAATGCTATAACTTTCACGGAAATCAATTAATTTACACGTATTGAGATTTTTTTTTAGCTAAGACATGTAGCAGAATACATTTTTCCCTAAATTTATGATGAAATTTGATTTTTCTTAATTTTTTTTATTGGACATATTTAATAGCAAAAAGTCAAAAATATTGTTTTTTTCTCAAAATTATGTCTTTTTTTGTTTATGGCGCAAAAAAATAAAAAACACACAGGCAATAAAATACCACCAAAAGAAAGCTCTATTTGTGGGAAAAAAGGACTTAAATTTCATTTAGGTGCAGCATTGCATGACCGCGCAATTATCAGTTAAAGCAACGCAGCACTGTAATGCAAAAAATGGCCTGATCAGGAAGGGGGGTAAATGCTCTGGAGAGCAAGTGGTTAATGAAAGCATACCTATCAGTAACTTCACTGTTCATATAGACCCCTTTCACATTGGGCAGACTCCATTGAGATCAGCAGGGGATCTCTCTGCTGATTCCCTGTTGATAAGAGCAGAGCAGTTGGATGACATGTCATTATTCACTCAGTTTATGCAGAACGGACATAGACAGAGCCTGTTCTGTTCTATGGGTGTCCCAAATGCTCTCTGATCTGATCTGCCTAGATGGAAGGGGACAGATCCCCTTTTGTTTTTTTTTAGCAGGTGGGTATAAACAGACACAAGTTGGTTTTCACCTGCCGGTCCATAGGGGTGAATGGACCATCCAATCAGGTCCTTCTGAAAAATGAGAGAGAGGTGAACCTGATCTGACACGTAATGTGAAAGGGGCCTAATACATTCCTGTATGGCACAAAATATAGCAAAAAAACATCTTTTTTTTCAAGTTAAAAAAAACAGTACTTAAAGGAGAAATATAGCCAAAACTCATTTGATTCTACTTTTCCAGGGGATCACAGGAGTGCAGTTCATTCTGCATCATGTGACCCATTTTCAGCTGACAGCAGGCATTACCCGCTGTCAGCTGATGTCACTCAACTGGTCCTGGCTCAGGAAAGATCCCGACTTTAAAGTTGGGATCCACCTAGATGCCTGGACCAGCAGCCGGCTCAGCCTTTTAGCGAGCCACTGAGATTCTAAGCCAGCCGTTCCCGCCCCCTCCACAGCCCTGCGCTCCAGTGAGTGCTGGAGGGGCAGGACAGAGAGCCAGTGACCAACACTCACTGGCTCTCTGCTCCGTGTGAACTGAGCGATCAGAGGTCGTTGGCCAGTTCTAAGTCTTAGAAGCAGTGGGGGACAGACACAGTATTGGACCGATGTTGCAAACCCATATGTAAACCCATATTTCTCTTTTAAGTGTATCTACAGTCAAAATTTCAAATCATGTGTTAATTTCCACATTAGGTTTCAAATATTTCTAGCCCACACCTAATAATAATGCAAACAATCTTTAAGTTTAAAAATATCTTTTTTTTTTTTAAATTCCACAAATGTACAAGTGAATCAGGAAAGAAGAAGCTTCAAATCATGCAGGAAATTCGGGAACTTGTGGAAATAGATGGCCAGCAGACAGGCAGCAATAAAATCAGATATTTTTACACACAACAAAAGAACATAAAGATTATTATACATGCATCAGGATTGACGTGATGTCATCATCCCCAGGTCAGCATCTTAATCAAGAAAGATGTTAATGCTGAGTGTTATCTGAACAATGATGAATCTGGCCTTCTAGAAGAAAGGAACATATTGTTAATAAGGTATTGTGAGGAGATAACAAAAGCCTACAAGTGTAATACTTGCACATCATTTACCATACATGCAGTTAATGTGAATAAATAATTTAAAAAATATAATAATAGTAATAAAAATCACCCAATCAAGATGGTAGTAAAAGCAGGGTGTGACTCTTAAATGTGAAAGCTGTTGTGACAGATGGAATGGATGGTAGCTAGACTCTTCTTGTTTATGTGAGTTTAAAAAACAAGAATACTGAATGATGTGACTGGACTGTATTGTATATGTAATGTAGCTCAGTGTAGAATTGCAGAGTTAAGCAAAACTGAGTTGTGTACCAGTATCATTCGTATCCACTTTTTGGAGACCAGTACCTTGAGTTTAAAGGATGATCCGACTGATGTGACTTTGTGTTTAAATGTACGTTGTCTTGCCAGCCAAAGCTGACTTGTAAATCATTCCAAGAATCCTCTACTCTTGGATATGTGCCTGTTACTACACTAAGGCACAACACTGATATTTGGGACAGAGAAAACAGTATTAAGGGGCAAATGAGACCCTGCAAAAGGGCCACCAAGAATTTTTAAAAAAGCAAGTGTGATAAGAAGAGTAAATTGTTATATGCTGAAGCCACAGAGAAGAAAACAATGGGTTAGGGGAAAATGGGTTGCGATGATTGCAGCCAAGAATGAGTCTCTGCTCTTGGCGAGAGGACCTTCTTTAATATTTACCCATACATACAGTCATGGTCAAAAATATAGGCACCCCTACATTTCTGTCAGATAATGCACAACTTCTCCCAGAAAACTGTTGTAATTACGAATATTTAGGTATTCTCATGTTTATTTCTTTTGTCCGTATTAGTATTACACAACACGTGGAGAAACAAAAAGCCAAATCTTGCACATTCCATCAAAACCCCAAAAATGGACTGGACAAAATTATTGGCACCCTCAATTTAATATTTTTTACCACACCCCTTGGAAAAAAATAACTGAAATCAATTGCTTCCTGTAACCATCAATGAGTTTCTTACACCCCTCTACTGGAATTTTGGACCACTCTTCATTCGCCAACTGCTCCAGGTCTCTCAGATTGAAAGGGTTCCTTTTCCCAACTGCTGTTTTGAGATCTCTCCACAGGTGCTGTATGGGATTGAGATCTGGATTTATTGTTGGCCAAATTGGTACTCTCAAATACTTTGTCTAAAACCATTTCTGGGTGTTTTTTTGATGTGTGCTTTGGGTTATTGTCCTGTCGTAAGACCCATGATCTCTAACAGAGACCCAACTTTCTGACACTGGGCCCTACATTGCACCCCAGAATTCTTTGGTAGTCATCAGATTTTATAATGCTAGTCAAGACAGCCAGTGCCTGAAGCAGCAAAGCAACCCCAAAACATCAGTGAACCTCCACTATGTTTGACTGTAGGGACTGTATTCTTTAAAGGCATCATTGCTTTTTCTGAAAACAGTAGAATGATGTGCTTTACCAAAAAGCTGTAATTTTGTTTTGTCTGTCCACAGTACATTCTCCCAAAATTATTCTGGCTACAGTGACGTAGTAGTTGAGGAGAGAACCATGGTGTGGTGTGGGACGTCTGACACTGGAGGCAAGTTAGTAGCCATGGACCACTAGATACCTACAGTCAGGTCCATAAATATTGGGACATCGACACAATTCTAACATTTTTGGACTTATACACCACCACAATGGATTTGAAATGAAATGAAAAAGATGTGCTTTAACTGCAGACTGTCCGCTTTAATTTGAGGGTTTTTACATCCAAATCAGGTGAACGGTGTAGGAATTACAACAGTTTGCATGTTAGAATTGTGCCGATGTCCCAATATTTATGGACCTGACTGTATGTATATAAAAAGTATAAGTCCCTTTTCTTTGGATTTTTCAAGCTCTGACAGGGTCATTTTAAGTCACCGACCAGGAACAAATGACTCAGTAGTAATAAAGCCAGTGAGTTAGCCTAAGAGTAAGGTAAATCATATTTGCCAAAGGAGGTAATCAATGGCAGCATCCATACATCTCATAATAGCAATACTTTAAAAGGAAGCTGCATCTACTATATTTATATATATATTTCTCAGCAGAACTCATATAAGGACCCCCCTTTCTTGTATTTTCTTCTAATGCTTTTATATTTGGATAATACCAGGCATACTGTGCATAGTGGCAGGACAAATAAAAGTATGAGTTATCAATTTTAACGTATAGACCACAGCTGAAATAATATTAGTATTCATTTTCCATGTAATTATCCAATGTGACAAGTAAAATACATTTAACAATCTGCCTCTATGCTTATACACTTACTGCCGTACTTTTGCTATGTTTCATTGGGGCTTTTAATAAATCAGGAACGGTTGTTCTTCTCTGTAATTTTAAACATTTTAAATTTTTTTATAACAACCAGTCAGAATATATCTGACATTACTTAGTGGAGGTTGTTGTGGGAAACCTCGAATGATCCCCAATTTACAATATTCCTAGGGAATTTTTTTTTTTCGTGCCCAGAATCCATCTTTCAAAACTCTGCATTCATCTCCCCACTCACCCCTCTTTCTAGTTGTTTCAGCGAGCTTAGTGAAGCTTTGCAGTAAAAATGTGTCCTTGATTTGCAGTGAATTGAAGCAGAAGGAGGCAATGTTTTATTGATGCAGTTTCTCCTGTATCTAAGGAGTCATGTGTCAGGTCTGCAATATAGGACAAATCAGCTATGGGTTGCTTTATTCTGAAAGAGGAAATCTACTATGGTGACCAATTATAATGAAAATCAGTAAATAATTAGATCATACAGCAGAAGGAGAACCTTTTTTTAATTTGTACCCAGACCAACAATTAAACATCCCTAGATCCTCAAGTCTATGCTATGTACCTTTTCCCTCCAACTGCTGTATATCACTAAGCATTGTAAATGTCTCTCCCCATGTTTTGTTTCAAATGCCGATGTGCACATTGACATACCTCCTTAGACCCAGTCTGTCTAGAAAGTACGGTTACCTGCTGGATTGGCAATATCCTAAACTCAGTAAGACACAGACGTTAAGGGCAATGCAATTTTACATCAGAGAATTGCAGTGCAGTGGATGTTTTCCAGTGTTTTGAAGTATAGGAATGGGAATTGCAGCACCAGCAACCACGCACAGCCAAACGAGCTGCTCTGTAGTGATGCGTGGGGCTGCTATTCATTCTTAATGGCATCCTTACACATCTCACCTCCTGGCATGTTTGCGGGTGCAGGAAACACAGGGAAATTGCATGGTTTCCCAAAAGCACAATGGTTTTCGGAAATGGTTTTCCCATTTGTGCAAAATCACAATACGATTTCTGTGTGGCTGCATTTTGAAAAATGCGGGAAATGCAGGAACAGCAGCCCATTCAAATTAACTAGCTTTAAAGATGATTTAATAGTTCACAACTATTTTCTATATATTATCTCCCGATCCTAAATCTCAAGGCTAAAAAAATGAAAAAAAAGTTCAAGATCCTGGCTTCTGGTCTGTTTGACTGGGTGAGAGTGACCTCAATGGTGTTCTCATGGAAGCTGAGGATCACAAATCTCCTGGGAATTCACTCCTGCACAGTGATAGTGTTGTATTACCAAGAGAGGGCTTTTAGTGTGCACTCAAACTGATAGTTTTAACTGGTCCCAGGCATGGCTCACTCCTTTGGTCTGGTTCATTTGTGTAGTGTGAGTGCTCCGAACCATGCCTGTGAACTGTTAAGGGTAACGCTCCCCTTTACCTCTTGGAAGAGGTAGCCCCGAGCGAGGTTCACTTGTGGTCAGGTATGGCTTGCTTCAGTGTGAGTGCACACAATTGCAAAGCACAGAACTCTCCATAGAAGACTATGTTCAGAAGCAGAGATCACTGTGGGCTGGTTAGCAGAGGTGATGATTTATGTGTACCTGGGAACACTTCCTTATAGTCCAGTGTGAGTGCAGACCATTGGGGAGGGGGGAAAATTGAACTTAAACATGGTTCAGTTCAATTGTTCCCAGTTTGAGTGCACTCTCAGTTCATTGTGAATCTGATGCATGTGGTTGAGTATTCTTTGCAAAAAGAAGATTTTATTCATTTACTAAGTTCTGGAGCAACTGCACTTGCAGAGTGCATAGTCACTTGCCTTTAGTAAATCAATCCCATTGTGTAGTGCCCTGTCCAAAAGTTAGGCTAAATTTTGTTTTTTGGCTTTGCTGTACTCAGTGGAGTGGTGATCTATTTTTTGTTTTTTTTTTGTCTGGTCAGGGATTCCTAACGTGGGTGATTGATTGCTCTTGCCTGTTTCTGGAGGAAGCTTTCATGAAATAGAGTAGGAAGGGTCAATCACTTAGTTATGAATATTTAGCAGACCTCAGACAATCCCTGAGAGGAGGCACCCAGAAGCTAGCTGAGGAGGGTGATACGTAAGTATATGAGAGACCTTTCCAGAGTGTTCTTTCCACTTCAGGGAGGTTCTCATGAGGCTGTTGCCCCTGAGAGGTAGCTAGAGTGAGAGACGATTTGCAGTTTGGACCTTAGCCACTGCTGGGCTGACATTTCTGCTAAGGGCATTGCTTGGAACTCGTATCTGGAAGTGGATCTTTTGGATCCCTCACTGAAATGAGTCAAGTGGAAGCTGAGTGGCAGACAGCTTTCCAAGGATATTGTGAGTAGGACCATTGTTTGGGATCCCAGGTGTGTAAAGTTCCAGGGGTTATGTATGGACTGGGTCTGCTCTTATAGAGAACTATAATTACTAGTCATTTCCTATTATCTGAAGGCTTTGTGTTAAGATGTTTGTCCTCCTGTTGATTCTTGATATTGTTTTGGAGTACCCTGAACCCCTAAATCCCATCCTGTTCATGTTTCTGCATTAAAATTCACAAAAAGACATCCCCTAGATTGAGCCTGTACTGTCACTGTGCATAGAACTGTGGGGTTGGTTTACTCAAGGCAAATAGACTGTGCACTTTGCAAAGTGTAGTTGCACTTGGCAACAGCAGTTGCTCCAGAGCTTAGTAAATGAGCAGTGGCTCTGCTGACTTCCATTATCCAATCATGTGAAGCTAAAATGCTGTTTTTTCCCCCTTGCAAGTGATTGTGTATTCTTTGCGAAGTGAAGCTTTACCTCATTTACTAAGCTCTGGAGCAATTGCAAAGTGCAGTCAATTTGCCTTTTGTAAATCAACCCCTATGTCTGTGGCACGCAGCCTCGGAACTAGCAGGGGAGACCTGGTCATTCTAAATGGCTTCTCCAGTGGTAGCACTACAACAGAGTTATATAACAGTGCCTGTATGTCTTTGCTCTGCAGCATTTTAGTGACCATTAATCTAGCATAATAGATATTTTAAGGTATGTAAAGAAAAAAAAGTATTTGTAACAAACTTTAATGTGTGCTGAAATCACACATTGGGGCGGATTTACTAAAGGCAATAGACTGTGCAGTTTGCAAGTGCATTTGCACTTGTTTTCCCCATATCTTAGTAAATGTGATAAAGCTCTGCTGATTTCTATCATCCAATCATGTGCAAGAAATCCTGTTTTTAATTTTCCTTGATCCTGATTCTTTACAAAGTGAAGCTTTACTACATTACTGAGGAAAATGAGTGCAAGTGTACTTTGCAAATGCAGTTGATGCAATGCAGTCTATTTGCCTTTAGTAAATCAGCCGCATCATGCTATACAGTGATTAGACACTTTGAATGAAAAAAAAAAATCCAAAATTTGATGGGTAGTGCCAACGCAGAAATATTAGGCAACTGTAATATTTTATGTCATGTAGAAAACTCTATATTAACTTACTCAAATATCAGCAATTCTTATATCTGTCAATAAAGTAGGAGGTTTATTTAGTCCGTTTAATTCCAGGAATTCATTAAACATGCTACACATGTACTCTTAAGAATTCTCTCCAAGAAGCGCGGGGGGTTGTCATCAGACTCTAATAACAGTTAAATGGACCATTTCACTTCAACTTCCTATTTCTATCACTGCCAGCTTAGCACACGGGGGGTACTGGATGCAGGCTGTCATCTGAACCTGCTTTCATTGATGTTGATAGAGATGACAGATTCACCTGATGTGCCTTCTTTGTGTTTCAGCTTGTCGTCCTGGGTTTTACAAGGCTTTGCTGACCGATTCATACTGTACAAAGTGTCCACCCCACAGCTTCTCTCTACAGGACAGTTCCGCAGAATGCACATGTGAGAGAGGTTACTACAGAGCCAAGTCCGATCCCAAGTCTATGGCATGTACCCGTAAGTTGACGTCTTCTTTCCTAAAGTTTATTGTGATTGTTGTTGCTATGATTATTATTGTTGTTTTTATTACTCTTTCTTCACATTTTAACCCCAGAGAACAATCAAAACCAGTCAATGAAGTAGTAAAGCTATTGAAGAGCTATTACAGTGGTGCTTAAAACAGAACTAAAGGCAAAACCTTTTGTTACATTTTGGATAGAGTGGAGAAGAATTAGAACACTTTCCCAGTTTTTATTGCTGCCTGTGCCCTGTTAGGGAAATTCACCCTATTAGTCCCGTTTACTGTTATGACAGACTGAAAGAAAATCCCAAGTTTTCGGCTGTCATCAGAACAGGAATAGAGGAGAAAACTTTCAATGGGGAACCTTGTTATGGTGACCCTGGTGACAACCAGGGATTCCCCCACTTTGGAGGGATTTCATTTGGCTATGAAACAGGAAGTGAAGGGAAATCTCACAGATGGGACTCAGATGGAAAAAAAATCTGATGGGTTATCACCCTTCCTTACGCTATCCAAAATGAAAAAAAGACTTTGCCCTTAGTTCTGCTATATGTAAACCCTCACCTTGTGAAACAACCCATTCAGTTTACAATAGAAAGGAAAGGCAAAACAATTGTGTAAAGATATTAAAAAACATTATAAATACCTTTTTTCCTTTTTTTTAGAAGTGATCACATAATCTCTGTTCTCGACTGCATACAGGGCTTAGAGAGGTGGGGTGGAGAAGGAGCAGTAGTACACTGATCTTCCCAGTGAATGGCTGTGCAGGGGAGGCGTGTATCAGCACAAGTATGATCATTGGAGGACAGACAGGCTGTTTTCACAGCACAGTCAGAAAACTGACCATACCAGGATAGATGTTCTTACGTGTCTAGTGTAGTTTGAAACAGGAAAGCAAGGGAACTGGCAGGATGACCAGGTATTTCACACAAAGGAAGTAATACAAAGAGATCGGGATACTTTTTATACAAATACGTGGAACAACAGACAAATATAAGGAATATGAAATCTTGGGGCTACAAATTCTTTAACCACTTCCCGTCCGGCCCATGTACATAAATGGCCGGATGTGAGCAGTGCTGAAGCGGGTTGCCGTTTATAAATGGCCCCTGCATTCACTGCCTGTGAGCGCTCCTTGGGAGCGCACGGCACCGAGGTCCGGTGTCTGCCAGACACAGCAGAACACTGATCGCTGTATGGGATTCTGTGTGAGGTCCCGATTCATGTGATCACTGATTGGCCAATCAGTGATCACATGAATAGTAGTAAACAAGATGTCACTTCTGACATCATTGCGTACTACTTGTGACATCTGTGAATGATCACAGAGGTCACATTGTACAAGGCCTTCAACAGCCTTGTACCATGTTACAAGCTGTGACCAATCACAGCTCTCAAAGTATTTTTCAATGACTGCAAGAATGCAGCCAGAGAGAAGGAGAAATGATTGCTTTTACAGCCTTTATGGGTGTAAAAGCAATCAGTGTAAAAAAAGAAAAAAAAATCTTCATCACCCCCCACAAGTAGTACAGTGTCACTATGGTGATACTGTACTGCTAGGGTTAAGGTATGTTAATAAATAAATAATAATATAAAATAATAAAAAATTTGAAAAATAATTTTTGGTTATAAATTAATTTGGGTTATTTTTTTACTAAAGATATAGCTGAATACATTTTGGTCAAGATTTATGAAGAAATACAATTTTGCAAATAAATAATCTAAGAAAAACACTATTTTTTTGCAAAAAAATAAAAATCCCAGTGGTGAATAAATAAATAACACCAAAATAAAGTTTTATCTATCTCAAAAAAATGCAAAAAAATTCATATGGGTACAGTGTTGCATGACCGCATAATTGTCATTCAAAGTGTGATAGCACTGAAAGCTGAAAATTGGCCTGTGCATTAAGGGGGTGAAAGTGTCTGGACTTGAAGTGGTTAAGTTAGAACATTAATTTACTTTCAGCTACCCATTTTACTATAGAAATCCACTGCAGTGCTGTTAACATATGCCATGTTGTACAGTATGCTATTACTGAATATCCAAAGGATATCAAATGTGAGAGGACATAAAAGCATCATGAGGCTGATGTCCTCAGTGAGAATTGAAGCTAGAACCTCAGCACTGAAAATCAAGAATGATTGCCATGTTCCCACGGTGTTCATATGATGGCCCACATTTTCCCCACTTTTTGATATAGCTGATACTGTGTACTGTGCGCTCAGCAACTTATAGTGGGACTGTGGGACTGCGATGGGCATTCTGACACTGGAGGGAACTGACTTGGTGTCACTGACATCCCCAGTGACACCAATACAGTGAGCAGTGCTAAAAATTCAGGTTAGAGTAAGCTCCCAAGGCTGCCTCACTAACAGTGCAAGCATAGCCACAAAAAGGAAGGGGTTGATTTGCTAAAACTGGAAAGTGCAAAAGCTGGTGCAGCTTTGCATAGAAACCAATCAGCTTCCAGGTTTTATTGCTAAAGGTTAATTGAACAAGATGAAGTTAGAAGCTGATTGGCTACTGTGCTACAGCTGCACCAGATTCTGAGTGCTCCAGTTTTCGTAAATCTCCCCCAGTGAGACTTGCATTTTAACCAATCGGATTTACCCCTCTTCCTGACCAGGCCATATTTTGCGATACGGGAATGCATTAATTTAACTGACAATTGCCTGGTCATGCAACGCTGCACCCAAACGAAATTTACATTCTTTTCCCCTACAAATAGAGCTTTCTTTTGGTGGAATTTGATCGCCTGTGCATTTATTTTTTGCACTACAAAGAAAGAAAGATCGACAATTTTGAGGAAAAAAAACAATATTTTTGACTTTTTACTAATAAACATGTCCAATAAAAAAATTTTAAAAAATCAAATTTTGTCATAAATGTATTCTTCTAAATGTCTTTGCTAAAAAAAAATTCCCATTACGTGTAAATAAATTGGTTTACGTGAAAGTTATAGCATTTACAATTGGTAGTATATATACTGGGATTTTTTTTCTTTTTACTAATAATGGCGGCGATCAGCAACTTATAGCAGGACTGAGGGACTGAGGTGGGCACTCTCTGAGATTTGATAAAGCGCATGCACGTGAAACGTGTTGTCAAGGTTACCAACTCAGCTTGCGTTCCAAGGCCAGGATCCGCCTTCCACCCCCTCCAAGGTTGCGGTGACGTCATTTCTGGAACGGCGCGATCCCTGGCGATTCTAGACACCCAACGGTGTTTTCTCCAGGCTTGTGTTGCCTGAGGAGTGGACGGTTCTCCTACCTTGTCCTGGGCACCACACTCTTGGATGTACTTATCATGATACATTGCTTCCATTAAAGATATACCTCCTTGGGAGGTAAATATTATTTACTATACTCTCACAGTGCTGTTTTTTCCTGGAACTACAGAAGAAATGTACATGCACTTTCTGTGGGCGAACTGCTAAGCATCTTTTAATCATAACTAGACTCCTATACATAAGCTGCTGATAAAAGAGAATTAGCCCTCAAAAAATATATGATTATTTAACATATAATTCACTCTGCACAATAAAAAGTATTTATTATTTGGTAATATGCCAGGAAGTTTAACTGCCTTACTTTTGGTGAACATGGAAAGGCTTCATCATTTCTATGAGGAGACATACACTCACCGACCACTTTATTAGGTACAAGTTGTTAGTGCCAAGAAAATATCCCCCACACCATTACACCACCAGCCTGAACCATTGATACAAGGCAGGATGGATCCATGCTTTCATGTTGTTTACACCAAAATCTCACCCTACCATCTGAATGTTGCAGCTGAAATCATGGCTCATCAGACCAGGCAACATTTTTCCAATCTTCTATTGTCCAATTTTGGTGAGCCATCCAGTAGCCTCAATTTCTTGTTCTTAGCTGACAGGAGTAGCACCCAGATTGGTCTTCTGCTGCTGTAGCCCATCTGCTTCAAAGTTTGATGTATTATGCATTCAGAGATGATATTCTGCATACCTTGTCTGTAACAAATGGTTATTTGAGTTACTGTTCCCTTTCTATCATCTCAAACAAGTCTGCCCATTCTCCTCTGACATCAACAAGGTATTTCCATCCATACAACTGCCACTCGCTGGATATTTTCTCTTTTTTGGACCATCCTCTGTAAACCCTAAAGATGGTTGTGTGTGAAAATACCAGTAGATCAGCAGTCTTTGAAATACTCAGACCAGCCCGTCTGGTACCAACAACTATGCCAAGTTCAAAGTCACTCCCCTTTCTTCTTCATTCTGATGCTCGGTTTGGAATTCAGCAAGTCATCTTCACCATGTCTACATGCCTAAATGCACTGAGTTGCTGCCATGTGATTGACTGATTAGCAATTTGTGTTACCAAGCAGTTAAACAGGTATACCTAATAAAGTGGTTGCTGAGTGTAGATGACAGGAGCCACATAGAGGAGGTCAGTATGTAGTCTCCCTAAAATGTAGAAGCACCCTTGTAAAAACCACCAATGGTTAGCAGTTTGGGTCATAATAGGATCCTTTTGTAATGCAAGGTGACCATGGTTTCTATTGTTTCATTAATAAATGACATTTTTAAAACCTATCTAATAACAGCTATAAATCCTCTGTACATACAGAATAAACACTTGGTACAGTCTACTCTCTAGAAAACTCCTTGTTGTTTTGGAAATACTCTCTAACTGCTTACAAGTTGAAGAAGCTACACACCGTTAACCAGCCTTATATTACATTGGAACTCTTAACGTTCCACATCTTAATGGAAAGTGTATGTCTTAATGGATTGTGCACTTGTGCAATTCTGAATGTCATCTATTGAAGGTGCAATCAAGAATTGTATATTAAAGTACTAATCATGTTGTGTGTGTGAAATGTAATGGTACCGATCCATCAGGCAGAGCCTAGCTGCCTCCATCTGCTCAGTCCTTTGTTTAGTAATGCAAGAAGATAATAACTCGCCAATGCATCATAAAGAGCAAGTTAAACGTGATATAAATGCATGTACATCCTCTGGCTTTAATGTTTAGCAGCTGTGTTGTCTTACTTAAGCACAACTCCACATATAGATATATCATGCTGAAACGGCTCCCTTGTGCCATAAAAAAGGGAGTTTACTCCCACAGGGTCCATTATGAGGTTCTATTTTTCTAAAATGGCTGCAGCTAACTCCATTTTCATAGTCTCATAGGACTGAAATCGGGGTGGTCTAACTTATTTTCCTGCCTGAGGCTTATATAAGATGGTGGTATACACAAAGCTCACAACATTATGTAAATTAGAGTGGTAAAATCATCCAAAAATAGGTGCTATAGCATTAGAAGGAATAATATATCAAAAAGTCAGCTCAAAAATATTCCTTATTGCACTATGATGCAATATCATACATATACACTTCTTAGTTGTTATCAATAAGGAATTAAGCATAAAGCAGTCAGATCTCCTTTTTTATAAAATCACACAATTTATTTTATAACTTTTTTAAAACCATAATTAAAAAACGTTTATATATCTCAGTCAAAGGTTCTTCATTGGGATGTGTTATATCTCAGTGCGAGATTGTGTAGTTTGGAAGGGCAATACTTACAGCATCCGATAAGATGAGTACGTACGCTCATGCGTTATTTAGTGGTTAAGGTATCTAAAGTGTATCTAAGGTCAAAACATTTTTGGAGTAAAGTAGGAAAGGATTAAGTCCCTGTTGTTTTTATTCTGTCATTTTTGTCCAATTGGGCAGACTTTCCTTTACTTCCTGCTAAGTAGATAGAAGAGTAAGGGTTCATTTACACTGCAGCTGATAAACTCATGTTCAGGAGCTTTTCTGTGTTTTTTTCAGCAGCCCCTGAACTCTCCCTAATGTTTTCCTGTGTGTCCATGTACACATCGTTGTTTACAGTCGTTTACAGGCAGTTGAGTTTACAGTCGTTTTTTTGAAAGCACCAAACTTGCGTTCAGGAGTAGATGTTATCAGAGTTCAAACACCAAACGCTTGTAAATGCGTGTAAACGTATAAGCGTTTGCATTTAGAAGTGTTTTTTAACTGTTCCATATCCAAATGCTGTCCAGAGCCTTTTTTCATCATCAGAAATGCATGCAAAGTGTTCTCCATGTATTCATGGACCTAGTACGCCAGTGCAGTCAATTCTTTTGCGTGACGGAAAAAATGGTAGAATGTGCTGCATTAGGCTCATGATGGGATCCATAGTGAATACAACCAGAAAAGATAGGTCTTCTCAACACATATTGCTCTCTCTGCTTCTGCTCTCTCTATTTCTCTCAAAATGTCTAAAATAGTTAATCTTTTACTGTTTTTTCAGTGCATTCTGGGCATTTTGGAACGTCTCCTGATGTTATCTTTAAAAAACACTTCCAAACACGCATTAAACATGCATAAACGCGGTATGCAAACGTGGCTAAACAGACTTTTTTTAACCTACGTTTTCCAGCAGTCAGTTTCCATCGTTCAGAAGTGTTTTCCAAATGTCCCGTGTACATAGAGCCTAAGTGGGAGCAAATCATTCTAAATGAGGGAATTTTCTCCTTTGAAAGTTGTCACTGGAACAACTTATGTCCAGTGGTAAGGGAGCTGTGGACTAGGACAATATAAATGTTAGGTGATAGATTAAGGGGTACATTTATAAATGTTTTTACACAGGATACATACAGTGCTCACTCAGGATTCACAGATTTTTTTTACTGGAATCAACTGTAAAAAGTTAAAATCCTGAGTAAACGTTCAACGAATCTTGTGTGAAAACATTTATAAAAATCTTAGATTGTAATCTCCAAGGAGCAGGGCCCTCCTAACCCTCTTGTATTGAACTGTATTGTTTCTGTATTGTCTCCCGTTATATTGTAAAGCGCTGAGCAAACTGTTGGCTCTATATAAATCCTGTATAATAATAATAATAAAGGATTTTGGCCAAGGGTTCGGGTTTAATTTTAAAGGGTTAGGTCAGGGGTTTGGGCTACACGTAGAATAAGAGTTAGGGTTGTCTTTTCGAGCTCATACTAGAGTTACCGTTATGGGTTTATTTAGAGCAGAGCTCCTGCTTTTTTCCCTGGTCACAAGGCAAGGTTCCATCCTCCAACACCGGTATTGCTGTAGGGATCAGATGAAGATACAAGAGCACAGCAGGGGATGCAGGCATCTGGCACTGCTGGAGGTGTCAAATGTGAAAGACACCAACAGAGGCTGCAACACTGGAATAGATGGTAGTATATTACTTCTTCTTGTACAGAGAACCATTACTTGGATCATTTTAATCTCTGACAGAGTTTCTTTAAAGCGTTACTAAACCCACAACAGTAAAATCAGTCTGTATATGCAGTAAAGCATGCTTGTTATACTCACTGTGGAACCTAAGGGGTTAATCCTCTGCATTGTGTAAAAAGGCTGTTTGATCCTCTCTTCTCCGACCCTCCGCTTCTTCCACAGACCCCAATCCATCTGCTTATAGTACATAGCCCTAGGAAACACTCAGCACATGCTCTGTTTGGTGTTTTTTTTTTTTTTGGGGAGGGTGCATGTGATCAGCATAGGGCCAATAAGCACCGTCCAGACAGAGGGTCGGGGGTTCTGCATCCTCAAAGGACAGTGAGAGGAGAGTGAAAACGTCTCCTACAAGCTTTAACCAGTGCTCATCGGACACTGATAGAAGTCACAAGACTGCTATATACTGCTGAGGGGAAAAGGTATTTAGCAGTTTACATTTACAAATGTTATTGCATTTCCATGTTCTCTGTACTGTGGAAGACTGAATATAGTGAATGCAGGGTCCTGGGTTTAGTAACACTTTAAGGGAATGGAAGATGACTTTTAGATTCATCCTGCGAAGGTCTGTTTGTCAAGCTTGCTATCTCTGAAGAACCATATTTATATCATTTGCAGCCTGGGGTTGGTTGTGCTAAAGTATATCCTTTCAACCTTTTACCAGGAGTTCAATTCTCCTGAAATATTCCTTGTGTGTCCACTATTTACCTGAATCATTTTATGACAGCTTATACATCAACACACATTGCTGACCAAATCTTACTTGTCATGTGCATGGCAAAGGCTTTTAATAAAAAAGATATAAAATGATCTACATTCTTTCTTGCATAGTAAAAGAAAAATGTCATATGTTTTGCAGTTCAAATGTCCATAAATAGCATACTACAAAATTATGATTTTTAAAATCATTTTGGGAAATGTGTTTCCGATATACAAGTAATGTTTCCTATTTTATAAATTCTGTACTTTTGCATAATTATCATGTATTGTTAGGCTAGGGACACTTACTGTGTGCTGAGAACGTGCGCAAAATTACGCACGTTCCTAACACGCTATTGAACTACTCTTCAGCAGGCGCATGGGGGTGCTATTGATTCCTAATAGCACCTCCACGCGTCAGCAAACTGCAAGCTTTTTTGCACATGTCAAACTGCATAGTGCTGCAATACCATGCGGTTTGGTGCGGCGTTATTTAAAAAAAAAAAAAAAGGCTCAAGGACTTCTTTCCACGTGTTGTAGGTAGGGCAGCCTATTGACATGAATGTGCTACTAAACATGCAAAACACAGTCGAACAGATGTGAACTGCAAGTTACATGAAATAAATTAAAATAACATTTATAGCTCAGATGAACTTTCAGTTAACATCAGCCAAGTACATTCTAGATGCATCAAAACAAAAGTTGATCAGAGTCTTACAGTTTTTCTTCTTAAAGTAGCTACAGCCTGAGTAGAAAAGCCTGTCTTCTACCAGCATGCTGCAGAGGGTGGCACTTGCTGTCTGTGGTGAAGCAGTGATCTCCCTTCAGAGGTTCAATACCCCCTTGCTGAGTCAAATCTATAGCTCTACAATCAGAAAATGTTTGTGCTTCCTGCAGATGGTGGAGCTCAGGTTCTGATTCAGTAATGGGTGTACTGGACCTCTTCAGAGATATGACTAGTTAGCCACAGAGAGCAAGAGGAACACTCTAAAGCAGCGGTTCTCAACCTGGGGGTCGCGACCCCTTTGGGGGTCGAACGATTATTTCCCAGGGGTCGCCTAAGACCATCGGAAAACACATATTTCCGATGGTCTTAGGAACCGAGACACCGCTGCAGTCTCCGGCGATGTGTGGGCGGGATGATACGCTGCTGTCACCTGGCCACACCTCCGGGATCGCTCAGCAGCTCTGCCTCCTCGCCGCTGATTGGCCACCGGAACTGTAGCTCAGGAGAGGCACACAGGCAGCCAATCACCGGCGAGGAGGTGGAGCTTGGAGAGGAGGAGCCGAGCGGCAGCGCGCGTACATCAAAGAAGACCGAGGGAGCTGCCGGAGCGAGTGAAGAGGAGAGCGGCCAGAGAAGGAAGACAGCTGACAGGTAAGTGAGAGAGCAAGCCCAGGCTGGAGCAGGGGTCAGCAAAGTAAGTATCATTGGTGTCAGTGGGAGGAATAGTGCCCCATCATTTGTGTCATTAATACCAACGATGGGGCACTATTCCTCCCCCCACTGACACCAACGATGGGGCACTATTCCTCCCCCCACTGACACCAACGATGGGGCACTATTCCTCCCCCAACTGACACCAATGATGGGGCACTATTCCTCCCCCCACTGACACCAACGATGTGGCACTATTCCTCTCCCCACTGACACCAACGATGTGGCACTATTCCTCCCCCCACTGACACCAACGATGGGGCACTATTCCTCCCCCCACTGACACCAACGATGGGGCACTATTCCTCCCCCCACTGACACCAACGATGGGGCAGTATTCCTCCCCCCACTGACACCAACGATGGGGCACTATTCCTCCCCCCACTGACACCAACGATGGGGCACTATTCCTCCCCCCACTGACACCAATGATGGGGCACTATTTCCCCCCCCCCTGACCCCAATGATGGGGCACTATTCTCCCCTCCACCACACTGACATCAATGATGGGGCACTATTCCTCCCACTGACACCAATGATGGGGCACTATTCCTCCCCCCACTGACACCAACGATGGGACACTATTTCCCCCCCCCCCCCCGACCCCAATGATGGGGCACTATTCTCCCCTCCACCACACTGACATCAATGATGGGGCACTATTCCTCCCACTGACACCAATGATGGGGCACTATTCCTCCCACTGACACCAATGATGTGGCACTATTCCTCCCACTGACACCAGTGATGGGGCACTACTCCCACTGACACCAGTGATGGGGCACTACTCCCCCCACTGACACCAGTGATGGGGCACTACTCCTCCCACTGACACCAATGATGGGGCACTACTCCCCCCACTGACACCAATGATGGGGCACTATTCCTCCCACTGACACCAATGATGTGGCACTATTCCTCCCACTGACACCAGTGATGGAGCACTACTCCTCCCACTGACACCAGTGATGGGGCACTACTCCCCCCACTGACACCAGTGATGGAGCACTACTCCCCCCACTGACACCAATGATGGGGCACTACTCCCCCCACTGACACCAATGATGGGGCACTACTCCACCCACTGACACCAATGATGGGGCACTACTCCTCCCACTGACACCAATGATGGGGCACTACTCCTCCCACTGACACCAATGATGGGGCACTATTCCTCCCACTGACACCAATGATGTGGCACTATTCCTCCCACTGACACCAGTGATGGAGCACTACTCCTCCCACTGACACCAGTGATGGGGCACTACTCCCCCCACTGACACCAGTGATGGAGCACTACTCCCCCCACTGACACCAATGATGGGGCACTACTCCCCCCACTGACACCAATGATGGGGCACTACTCCTCCCACTGACACCAATGATGGGGCACTATTCCTCCCACTGAGACCAATGATGGGGCACTATTCCTCCCACTGACTCCAACGATGGGGCACTATTCCTCCCACTGACTCCAACGATGGGGCACTATTCCTCCCACTGACACCAACGATGGGGCACTATTCCTCCCACTGACACCAACGATGGGGCACTATTCCTCCCACTGACACCAACGATGGGGCACTATTCCTCCCACTGACACCAACGATGGGGCACTATTCCTCCCACTGACACCAACGATGGGGCACTATTCCTCCCACTGACACCAACGATGGGGCACTATTTCCCCCACTGACACCAACGATGGGGCACTATTCCTCCCACTGACACCAACGATGGGGCACTATTCCTCCCACTGACACCAACGATGGGGCACTATTCCTCCCACTGACACCAGTGATGGGGCACTATTCCTCCCACTGACACCAGTGATGGGGCACTATTCCTCCCACTGACACCAGTGATGGGGCACTATTCATCCCACTGACATCAGTGATGGGGCACTATTCCTCCCACTGATACCAGTGATGGGGCACTATTCATCCCACTGACATTAGTGATGGGGCACTATTCCTCCCACTGATACCAACGATGGGGCACTATTCCTCCCACTGATACCAATGATGGGGCACTATTCATCCCACTGACATCAGTGATGGGGCACTATTCCTCCCACTGACACCAATGATGGGGCACTATTCCTCCCACTGATACCAACGATGGGGCACTATTCCTCCCACTGATACCAACAATGGGGCACTATTCCTCCCACTGACATCAGTGATGGGGCACTATTCCTCCCACTGACACCAACGATGGGGCACTATTCCTCCCACTGACACCAGTGATGGGGCACTATTCATCCCACTGACATCAGTGATGGGGCACTATTCCTCCCACTGATACCAACGATGGGGCACTATTCCTCCCACTGATACCAATGATGGGGCACTATTCATCCCACTGACATCAGTGATGGGGCACTATTCCTCCCACTGACACCAATGATGGGGCACTATTCCTCCCACTGATACCAACGATGGGGCACTATTCCTCCCACTGATACCAACAATGGGGCACTATTCCTCCCACTGACATCAGTGATGGGGCACTACTCCTTCCACTGACACCAATGACATGGCACTACTCCTCCCACTGCAAAATTACAGTTATGAAGTAGCAATGAAAATAATTTTATGGTTGGGGGTCACCACAACATGAGGAACTGTATTAAGGGGTCGCGGCATTAGAAAGGTTGAGAACCACTGCTCTAAAGCATGCTGGCAGAGGACAGGCTGTTTACTCAAAAAAAAAAACCTGTAAGAAATTGAACACCCTTTTTCTGTTGATTGTTGCTCCTGGAATGTATTTAGCTGATTTGAACTGAAGATTTAGTGGAGCTTAATGGACTGCTGTGAGACTTTTGAGGAGATTATTAGAACGGAAGATATTTAATAAGCAAGCTGTCATAGCATCATTTTCACTTCTGCCCAGAAGTCTATAAAACTACTGATAAGAGTCACTTTCCTTACACTGAACAGCAAGTTGCTTAACTGTCAAATATGTCATGTTCTGCATTTAGAATGTTGGGACTTTTATATGCATGACTGTGAATGTTATTTTTTTCACCCCCTGCAGGTCTAACTTGTCTGGCAACCTCCCTTAGGGAGGTGATCCAGAGTTAAACCCCATGTGTTTTTTTTTTTACTACTTTACTCAGCAACAATAAACTAGTCTTAAACAGCTTTGTAAAAAACAAGACAAAGCCTCCAAATCCCCACTGTTACACCCCAAAGTTATTTTGACAGGCCAGGTTCCAACACTCATTGTTAGTGTTGAAGCTTGTCCTCTTCTTCCCCCCTCCAACACATATTGACCCATCACTATGATCGGTTTTGTAACTGACCAGTAGGTATGTGCAGGAGGCAGAAGAGGTGACTCTTTGCTAGTCAGTACGGCTCTGACTTTGGGTTTGACGACCAGGGCAACAGTTTTTTTAATTAGGTGACAGATTTGCTTAAGTGACATTAAGCCCTCATGGCCCAAGACAGCTATGAATGCAGCCCAACACAAAATCATAAATTTACTTAACAATGTTGAGTTTCTTTTTTTAATTTTTTTTTGAAATAGTTTTCCACTTAGTGAACACATGCGGCAGAAGAAAATTTTGACAGTGTCTCTTTACTGGATTTTTATAAGTTTTACCTCCGCAAAAAAAAATATCCTACTCTTTACACCTTATTTTAGTCATCAGTTTTCACCAACAGCTTTATTTGTGAGCAACTATTTTCAAGGATGAAGTGCACGAAGGGCAAAATTAGAACCAAAATATCTGAAAAGCACCTTAAGAATTAATTGAGAATTGTTACATCCATCGAACCAGATATTAGCAAAAGTTTAGCAAAAACTGTCAAATATCGCACTAGTTTTCTGTTGCCCTCTTTTACTTTTATAATTTAAAAAATAAAAATTAATTTATTTTACTCACATAGGTACATTATCTATATCAGTGATCGTTAACTTGTGATCTGCCTAACTTTTTCTGCTCATCAGCTATCCTTATTGTTAGTGTGTTTTATCCTATTCTTCCAATGAGACCCAGGAAAGTCATAAGGTTTGACACCCTTGACTATGTTCTAGTTTAAGCTAATGCCATGACCACTGTCAAAGAACATCTACACACAATCTCCTGCACTCAAGTGTGATACCAATATTGCGAGTGGACACTCTCTATTCCAAATATCTTGAGACTACCAACAAAACATCAGATCTCAGGTACTCGCTGAGTCTTGCTCCACTCCTCAGATAAAGGTGATCTGTAGGCAATACATGCAGAAAGACAAAAAGAGGGTGCACCAGCCTAGTGCATAAATCTTGACACTATTTAATTGAAAGATATAAAAATGAGGTGCTTACTGTATACTCACAAATGGACATAAGAAACACTCAGCACAAATATCCAGGAAAAGAACAGGTAGAACCACTGTGCATGCCTCCAGGTAGACTGAGAGGACAGACATTGGCTCATAAGGCTAACTTTCATCTATCAATCACATGAGAACCAGGTGAATCCACCATAACCATCTTGCACATTTCCATACACCATCATGAGTTTAAAACAACTAAACAATGAGCAATAATAACCCCCATGCTTATAAAGATGTAAAAGGCTCCTTTTTAGATGACCAGCAGTTGTGGCATCAATTGGATATGTTTAAGATGGTTATGGTGGAATCACCCAGTTCTCATCTGATTAGTAGACGATGGTTACCCTAATGAGCCAATGTTTGTAGAACCTGATTAGTATCATTTACCTGGCACCCCTTCAACTCGAGGTGTGACTAGTTTTCATAGCCTTAACACATAGATCAAGAAGAGGGGGCACCCTCAAACACACCAGGGTCTGCAGGCCCTTGTGGGGAATTTTCCTCGATATTTGTGATGAGCCTTTTCTTATGTCTGTTTATGAGTATAAACACCTAATTTGTATCTTTCAAATGAATAATGTTATGGTTAATGTACTAGGCTGGTGCCCTTTCTTTTTGTCTTTTTTCCATGACCGCTGTCCCAGGTTTCCTGTTTCAAGGTGGCTCCTTTCTCTTGCAGTGCCCTACTGAGTCACCCTTGCATGCAGGTACTAGATTTGTGTCTCTCTGCACTGTGTGCCTCAAGAGAAACATACAGTCCTGTAGCCTAGGATGGCAAGACACTCCCCTGCTCTTCCCTCCTCCTCCCCCTTCTTTTCTACAAGCTAAATACTGGCTTGCAGACTGCACTGTCAACTGTTAAAGTGTTACTAAACCAACAACAGTAAAATCAGTCTGTATATGCAGTGTCTTCAGTGCGCACAAAATGCGTTGGGTGTTGCCGCACTTGCTGACATCACGTTGCCAAAGGTCGGAACGGCGGTCATCTTGTGGTGCAATATTCCTCATAGGAGAGGGTCCAGCTGTGTTTTTTGCCCTTGGCTGAGCATCCTTTGCAGAGGCTTTATTGCTGTTACCTGTACCCAGATGAGATGTGCTTACATGCTGTTTACCAGTAGATGTCTGGTGAGTGTACATCTGACACAGGTGGTGGATTCCCTATTGGATCATTTTACAATATTTCACCGTGATTGCCATACTTATATCCTTATGGACAATTTATAGCTCTTACTCCATTGATATTTTATGGACTTTGTATATTCCCCCCATTTTTATGCTGCACTTTACTGTTCACATTTATTAAATGATTTATTGAACATTTTTTATATTTGTTTTTTACATGCTGCACTTGACTGTTCCGCTAAAAAAAATGTCCGCATGACTTTGCACTTATGCCAAGGGTGTAGCCACCCATCAAAGGAATTTCTCCGACTCACCCTAATGTTGGGTGTGGATTCTAAACCAAATATTGCTTATGAGAAAAAGGTTAGCAGCTGACTAGAGCAGAACTGCCAAAAAGAAGGTATATTATGAATCCTACGCGGACTAAATCTTCACCATTATAGTAGATACAAATAGTTTACTTTATTTAGATTATGATAACCATGGGAAGGTTAGGCATTATGGACACGGTGAACACACAGTCAATCACAAAAATAAAATCAGTGAATATAAAAACAAAAAAAACATCCTGCGCATTCACTTAGCTGCATTAATTAAGTGGCTGGGAAAACCGTTATAGGTACATGAAGGAAACAACCTTCATTTGTGGAGTATAGGGAGTCCGTGATAGTAGTATTCAGAATGGTTGAATCTTCACATTTTCTAGTTCCTGTTGTTATCCAATATTGGAAATATCTTTGCACTTCCCTTATATATTCATCAATGTTGAATGGTGGGGTAATAAGTAGTGGAACTCCTGAAGGATACATGTGTGCAATAAATATAAACTCTGGAAAGAATCACCAATAAGGAGTTGTTACCTATACCTTGGTGCTAGCTGCTTTATAGTTCCAGTGCTCACCTACGCTTGATATTTGTATTGTTTACATACAGTTCTTCTCCCCGACGGAGATACTCGGCAGGCAATCACCGGGCCCTGGCAAGTAATCAGCAGCCGAGACCCGGTGATTGACAGCCGCAGCCGCAAATGGCAAAATCACGTGTATATATATATATATGTGTGATTTTGCATTTCCATCACACACACACATATATATATATATATATATATATATGCGATTTTGTGCACCTGTGCTGCCTTGTAGCAGTATATCTGCTATAGGGCAGTAGGGAAGTGGTTAATTGGTATAAAATATGTAAGCCAGTATATTTTCTATCCATAAGCATTTATTCCTTCGCAGCTTGTAAGAAACCACTGCATTACTTGCTTGCAAGGGGAACAGATCCTATGACTATTATACCATAAGAACTAGCCTAGCACAGACTATGGGGTTGATTTACTAAAACTGGAGAGTAAAAATCGGGTGCAGTTTACAAGGAATTATATATTGGTTAACAAGAACAGCACATATTGTAAAATGGTTTACTTCTTAGGCTGTGAACATTTGTATACGCCGCATGGTAATAATACATGTTGACTATAGGTGGCTGCATATTGTAATGGAGAACCATGCCAAATGTATTTGTACTATATATTGTTTGGACCTTGATTGGAAACCTCAATAAAAACTTTATTGGAAAAAACAAATTGGGTGCAGCTCTGCTTAGAAACCAATCAGCTTGCAGTTTTTTGGTCAAAGCTTAATTGAACAAGCTGAAGTTAGAAGCTGATTGGCTACCGTGCACAGCTGCACCAGATTTTGCACTCTCCAGTTAAAGTAAATCAACCTCTATATCTCTCCTACACTTATCTCTGTGTGATTTCCCACACCACTGAAGATATATGATGATTTCTGCTGGCTATATAATATAACTATATCCGGTATCCATAATTTGTATGTCAAGATTGCAGGTTTCTATAAAAGTATTTATTCATTAAGAGGTAGCTTTATTTTTGTGAATTGTACTTGAATAATTTGAGAACTTTTCTCCTGACTTCTCACCGCCTTTTATGTTTTTGTTGACAAGCATATTCTAGCATGAACTTTTTTTCTTTTTGTGTTTAAGAGAAGAGACCTTTTGGCAAGTACTCTGATTACACTCCTTATGCCAGTCCCTGGCTTGCATCCAGTGTGATTGCTCAAGGGAGTGTCTTTTGTCAGAAACCTGATAGACTCACTTGCTCTAAAGCATCTGATAACGGAACCCTTAGATCACTTTTGTGACAGGAAGATGAATTACATGAGATGCTCTGAAAACTGGGATGAATGGGACAGAGGTTGAACTTCCCAGCAGTGGATGTCATAAAATCTGTGTTTCTATCAAGCGATGATTAATAGTGTCCCTCTAAAAGCTCTGTTATGATAAATAGTGCCTGTCTACAAAAGGTTATCTGTTAGAGTGTCACTGACAATGCCATGAACAGGTATGCTTGCTTCTGATTTGCTCTTCCTAATTAAATGTCACCCCTCCCTTTATGTCTCTCCTGTATCCTTTTGTTAAGGTCCACCATCTGCCCCAGATAATCCAATTTCTACAGTCAATGAAACATCGGTCATTATGGAGTGGAGCCCCCCTGAAGATTCAGGGGGCCGAATGGACGTCACATATAACATACACTGCAGAAGGTGCCTTTTTGAAGGACAAAAATGCAGCCCATGTGGAAGCGGTATCCATTATATTCCTAGACAGTTTGGACTGCCTCATCCTCGTGTCCTCATCACTGATCTTCTTCCATATACCAACTACACATTTGACATTGAGGCTTTGAATGGTGTTTCTGAGATGAGCTCTGGACCTAAACACTTTATTTCTGTCAATATTACTACAAGTCAAGTAGGTAAGACCTCAGATTGCTTCTTCACAGATGACATAACTTGGTGGACACACAAAATTGGTAGTATTCTAATACACATTATTTTTCTTTATTTTTGTCAGTGGTATAATATGTCCCTTCTTTTTCCTGGTTCCCAAAAGGACTAACTGGGTCCTGAAATCACATTAATGTCTATATGTGAGCAAAAACCCAAGTGGTTTGAGGGTAGCGAAAGTAACTCCACAATTTATTTGGAATACTAAAGAAATTACAGCACTCACTGACGATTTTTTGCAAGATCATAAAAAATACAGACTTTGGTGAAATTTGTCAAATAAAAATATCTAAACAGGACTAAGGTAATTTAAAGTGTCATTATTCACAGAACTTATCACCAAAAAAAGATGGACAATTGGTCTAAAAAGTTTAGGTCAAACCCAGATCTCCTTGATTAAAGTACCCTCAGACTGATGATGGAGTCTGTCCAAAACTAATCTCTCCACAGCAAAGATCTTAGTGCTTGAAATTTTGGACCATGAATGAGGGGTTTTACCCTCCCTGTTTTGAGTTTATTCTATATAGTGGACTATGTACAGACACAGTGCTGTTTTGCAGGTCAAAGAATGAAATTCAAATGTGAACTGTAGAAAAGCAAGGAACTATGTCAGGGTGACCTAGAAATATAGGAAGCCAACAGGTAATTCACGTCTACATGTAACAAAAACTAACGTTGTTTGGAGTACATTGGTTTATCAACTCTGTAAAGTGAGCCTGTTGGATCACTGTACAGAGTTAAAGCAAGTAATTCTGCCTAAGATTGGGCACTATAGGGTTTCAGATCCTACCTTTATTAGCGTGAAAACCCTCTGTGTCATTGTGCCACACTGATTCAATTCCTACTGAATACGATCTCCACTAATGGTCTTTGAAGTCCTTTCATTGGACAGGGCTGTAGCAGCTGCTCCGAGATTAGTCCAAAAGTCAGGAAAACCAAGCCTCTTGTAATGAAGTGAAAACAAATACTAAAAGTAGTTACTAAACCTCTCTGGCACCTAATTTAAGATTGGACTTTTTTACCTAATAAAATTTGCTGGTAGATTGGCGTTTAATTCTTTGAAAACAATGCCATTATATTAAAAAAGTTCTGGTCGGTATGGATAGGAAATATATACGACCAATATGGGAAAAATAAATAATTTTTGTTATGTACAGTTTAGGTATAATGCTCCAAATCATGGAGCTATCACTTATAGCAACTCGGTGCTTTTCCCATTCAGGTCAATAGGTCCGCCTAGAGCAGGGTTGGTAAAGAGCATTAACTTATATATATATTTTCCTTTTTTTGAAATGTGATCAGCTGCATTGTAAAGGCAATAGATTGTACTTACATAGTTTTCCACATTCTTCGCAGTCAATGTCATTCTAAAAGAAAGAAAAAGTAAAGACAGCATCACATTGGCTTTCCAAGGGCCAGAAAAAACTAATGATGCAGTGGTGGAATATGAAGTAATATATTATGAAAAGGTCAGTACTGGAAAAATCCACACATCATTTTTGTTTGGCATATCAGGAGATATATATATTCAGAATGCTAACCTTTATAGAGTAAAGGGCACATCTCTCCACTATACGTGTTTAAAGTTTGTTTTTCTTTCTGCATTAGTTACTTGGTGGTCTTTGAAGGGTTGTTTCATTGAATGTAATGGGATACAATGTACAGGGTTTTAGGTCATGTTTGGTTAGTGTTAGACTATATTCACACTTGAGCTGGGCGTCTTTGATTGTTTTGGAGGCTTTTCTTTTGGAGCGATTGTACAAGCAGGTTGTGCTTGTTTTTGTTTTCATCTGAGGCTTGAGCTTTTTTTTCAAATTATTTTTAGCCAATGGAAAGCTAGTTACTGTGGGGAAAAAACACACAATGTGTGTGTTTGTCCACTTTTTGCACATTTGTATATTTCTTAGGTGCTCCCACTGACGTTTATTTGGGCCAAAAATCCTTGCAGTTTGTATTTCAAAAGAAGCTAATTTTTCAAGCTACAAGCTTCAATCAACACTATGTTCAGGTGTGAACAGGCACAAATGAAAAATCTGGGTTTTTCAATGTCGAGCATTACAGAGCTGCAAGCTACAAAATGCTCAGATGTGAATGGGGTATCCACGGCTTCAGAAAAAAGCAGAAGGAAGGAGGTGGTGTCAAGAGGGGTGGTCTGCAGAGTGGATGCCATCATTTTGCAATGGCATCTCTTCCTAAGAGAGAGGTCAATTTTGTATACTATACTTAATTATCTATTTAAGATTTGCTCACCACAAATTACCCTTGTAAACAATGGCCACTAATAAATTAACCAACTTTGACTGTACTGTTAACATGCAATCTCTATAGAGGTTTTATATTATTCACTTATAAATTCCCTTAAAGGAAAATTCTATTTAACTGATATGTAAACAATTTTAGGAATCATAACGCCAGACCACTACTCTTGTAACTGGCTTACTGATTTTTACAGACATCTGCAGAGACTTAGGCTGGTTTTCAGCTTTAGCTTCTAAGTTGCGTAAGATGACCAACAGCATAATAGGGAAACAATACATGTTTTTATATATATATATATATATATATATATATATATATATATATATATAGCATATAAATACTTTGTTGTGGGATTTATGTTGTTCTCATTGAAACTTTACACATGTACAGTGAAAATGTTAATCACTTAAAGAGGTTGTTTCCATTTTTTTCCCAGAATCACAAAGATCAAAATTACACAATCTTGAAAACACGATCTACGTTCATGACTGTGGATGGATTAAAACCTGGAACCACCTATGTTTTTCGAGTCCGAGCTCACACGGTTGGGGGACAAGGAATATATGGTGGTGAAATAGAGCTGGAGACCAGCACTGAAGGCAAGACATCTCATTCTAAACTTGGTTTCATTTTATATCAAGTAGCAAATGTTCTACTGTAAATCATATCCTAACAGCATGTAGTTCTGACTATATATAATTATTAAATATTGGCCTGGTTGCTATAGACAACAACAGTGTTATTAACTTCCTCTGATTTACAAAAGTCAGGGTGTATACATTGTATACTACAAATGTGGAAGGATTAGACATTCTTCCTGGGTTTTTTTTCAATGAGTTTCTCTTTTGAGAAGATTCCCCTTTAAAGTGATTCCAAAGTCTTATAATATTTTTTTTTTTTAGTGCACTCACCGCATTAAGATAAGAAAACTTTCCACTGTAAGTTGTGCCCCCTCCCTTCCCACCCAAACACTTACCTGACTCCTCCATCAATTCATTGCTGCCGCATCTGCAGCATCACTGCTCCGTCTTCTGAGTCTCACAGGACACACTGAGAACAGCGGGAGCCATAGGCTCCTGCTGCTGTCAGTCAAATCCTGTGAAGAGGTAGTGGAGGGCGTGGCTGAGCCATGCTATGTGTGTCTATGGACGCATGCAGCCCAGTTTAGAAGCATGCCCGCACTTCTGCTCCCTCAGTACATGGCTGAGGAAGCACCATAGGAAGGAGGAGTAGAGGGTGCCAACCCAAAGAGGAGGTAAGCCACCATTCTGTGTGATATTGTTAAGCATAATTTCTTTTTTATTTAATAAAAAACCTATCCCTGAATATCACTTTAATTCCTTAAATCCTCTCCTACTGACAACTGCCATCAGAACG
This sequence comes from Staurois parvus, assembly GCF_062004578.1. Taxonomy (NCBI): domain Eukaryota; kingdom Metazoa; phylum Chordata; class Amphibia; order Anura; family Ranidae; genus Staurois; species Staurois parvus. The sequence continues at coordinate 2,911,874 of NW_028317912.1, forward strand.
AGAGGCAATTCCATCATTGATAATTGTCACTGGATTAGGAGGTAAGGTGAAAGCTCCCAATGTGTACATATGTCTATCAAATATAAAATCTACCAATTCCTGTCACTTCCTGTTGTGTCTCCAAGACAGGAAGTCAGGGGAAATATCCCAAAAAGGACCATACACAGTAATAAGCCTGACAGAGTTTAGTTCTAGTTGCATTCCTTAACGTGGCTAATGAAAATACATGATCTTAGCTTCTTGTAACCCTTTGTACAACAGAACTTGGTCTGGAGGCAGGGGTAGCACCAGCAGCCAATCAAGAGAGCTGCATACAAATGTAGCTACAAGGAACATGCTGACAGGAGGAAAGAACAGGATTGATGTGTTTATCAGACTATCATTCCTCCTTTACTGTCTACTTCCAGGTAGAAGGCAGAGAGGTGACCAGTCTGTACTACTTTAATGCAGCAGCTCTCATATAGGTAATTTATCAACTCATATAGGTAATTTAAAGTAGTTTGAGAATCAGAAGGTTTTTTACCATACTGCATGCAGCTTTCCCCACAGCCTTCCCCCTAAATACATTCCTAAGCCCGATTGCGATGTGTACAAGAGCTGAGGCTCTTTCAGCTCTCTCACTCCTTATTGGCTCAGATACAGCAGCAGGAGCCATTGGCTCCCGCTGCTGCCAATAAGAGAACCAGTGATGAGGAGCAGGGAATGGGTGGATACAACCACACATGAGCTCCCCCAGAGCAAGCAGCCTGCTGTGGGGGTACACATGGGGGGGGGGGGGGATTGCACGCAAAGCTCAGAATGCCGGTGTGGGATCCTAGAAGTGGAAAATTGGGGCTGCTCTGTGCAAACCCCATTGCACAGAGCATGTAAATATAACATGTTTGTAGTTTTAATAAAAAAAATGTACAGTCTCTGTAACTATGAATTTAGCTGTTTGCATGGAGTTCAGCCTTAGGTGCTGCAGACTATGCCAGGACTACACACAGTGCTTTTGGAAGTGGATCATTCTTCCAGATACTTGTGCAGCGGGGGCAAGTAATTTTCTTTTGAGTCTATGATTAGATCATTATTTTCTACTTTAAAACTGCTATGTGAGAAATTACCAATCTAACATAGCCCTTAGAGGTCATGGGAATCTTTAGCTTAATATTTATCAAGAAAAGTTTTTATCAGAATTGAATGGGAAGACTATTCATTTATTAGGAGTTATTAAACTCTTTAAGGAATGGGACATATAGTGTCCCTTGATTCAAGGAGCAAACTGAGTGCTAATGTAATACATTATGTATACCTAATTGCCAATTTCCATAAACACCCTTATTCCCAGCACACCCCGTTATGTATAATGAGGGTTTTATTAGGAAGAATTAATGTTCCCAGCGGATGTCCTTGTAATCTGGTGACATCCAGAATTTAATCCCAAATACAGGCTGATTTGCCTTTGTCTATCATGATTTATGGAGGATTAATGGATTCTCTCTGGAGTATTTTGGAAAACATCCTTTAATCTCTTCTGCATTGTGGCACTTCATTTACAAAGAGAACTTTATCATGATCAATATATAAACTTTCCCAGTTAACTGGTAGTAAATTAACCTCTTTCTGCAAACACTAATTTGAATATATTGGTGTGTGCTTATGCAATAATTTTGCACTCTCCCTTAATTAATTTTGTTACTGTTTAGATTGTTTTCATTAAATGCACACACATTTTATGCAGAAACAAAACCAATAATTCAACGTATATTAGGATAATTATGTAATTTTGTATTAAAATAGGGTGCTCACGCGCCTTCATTTATAGAAATGATGGGAGCTCACAAGGTTGCAAATCACTACAAAAATAGCCCCAAAGACAAACCCATTTCAGTTACTCAATACTTGAAAAACATATACAGTATATCTTACTGGAAAGATACCACAATAAATAATCAGCATGTAAAACCTTATTAAAACAACAGCCCTTTGCAAGCATCCGTAGTGCCGTTCTAGATCCACACTACCAGACAATATGCTAAATGCTCAAATAATAAACATCTCCGCATGGGAGCCATCCAGAAAAATGCAGTTGCGTCTACTGCACAACTGTTGAGCATATAATATTCACAGTAATAAATGGATAACAATGAGGCTGATTTACTAAAAGATTTGAGAAGAATGAAAATTATTTAAATTATCCAATCATGTACAGATGGAATAAATAAAGAGGACTTTTCTTCTTGCATGATTGGATTAAGTGAATCTTTGAGTATTGTCAAAATAAATCAATCGCAATGCTTTAAACATAAGTGCCCAGCGATGTCAATAAATGCAGCTGCAGAGTACAACCACTTCCATTTTAATTCAGTTTGTTATGTTTCTCTCCTCTATATATTTTTAAAAATAAAATTATGTTTTTATACAAAGTTTTATGGGGTTCATTTTCATTAGTTATTTTATGAGATTTTTTATAAATTAAGTAAATATTTACCGTAAATGGATTTTCCATGGATAGAGCCCCTTTCATGTAGTAACACAAATGGGGCTGTTTTGGTTTTTCCTTTCATGCAACAAGCTGACCCCTTTACATGCTTTGTTGCAGTTGGAGCTAACATGCAGTCCACTAACTGAAAAACAAGGGGGTTGATTTATGAATAAAAATCGTTCACTTAGCAAAGTGAATGCTCACTGAATTTATTAAATAAGATAGAGTTTTGTTCAGTTCAGTCAACCAGTCATGTGCTGTTTCAAATCATATGTTCGTGTTGCAATGTGTTAGTAAATACCGTGAACCTATGCCAAATTTAAATACCCAATCTTGTGCTAGGAAAAATCTTGTTTTTTTATTTTCACTTGCACTTGATTGGGTATTCAAAGTGTACACAGGTTCACCTAATTTTCCAAATTTCTCTTGAAAAGTGAACATACATACCAGAGGTGGCTCTAGAAACCAAAACAGGGTCACTATGAGCACCTGTGTTGTGGAGGCACGGTCATCATTGACAGCCACACCTACAGTCAAAAAACACATGCTTTCAAGTAATAAATAAAGAGTAGATTTAAAAAAAAAAGATTTATTAAAGCTTTTTTTCTTCAGCAGCTCAATAGGCGTTATTGAACGTTTTCGCTTTGGATACATTTTTTTCCAAACAATTAAATCATTTATTTTTCTGCAAAATCATTTTACTGAAATCACTATGTCTGTCCCTATTTTCTGGTGTATTGTTTACAAAATGTATTTATCTTCATCTGAAATAATTTATTTCCTAATACTCGTCCTCAGAATTTGTGTTTATTGGTTGGTGTCTATTTCTGTTTTCCAGATATGATTGCCATTACTGATCCCAATCAGATCACTATTTTAGCCATTTCTGTAGCTGGTGGAATTATTCTTCTTATTTTCCTGGTCACCTGCTTCTTTGTCAGTGGAAGGTAAAATGTTATACTTTGAAAAAATGTACAGTTTAAAATGATTTTCTCATGTCATCTCACATCATTCATTGCCCTTCTTAGGTTAATAAAGAAAATGTTTTCTTTAAATAAAGACATTTTGAATTTGGATGTTAATGGTGGCTAAGTAGGAGCTCTTAAATTGTACATTTTCAAACTTTTGGCGACCAAGTTGTAAAGTACATGTAAAAAGAGCCCTGGTGCAGAAGTCAAATTTTTTTTTAAAACTATAGATAAAACGTAAAAAAAAGTGTTAGTAGCTGTCACATTCAACTGTACTTGTTCTGTAATGTTGAATGCCTTTTGACATGTAGCTGAGGAAGCTCCTTAGAGGAGTGGTAAAATGTCTTCAACTTTACAGAACAGGTACAAGTGTGACAAGCGACAATTGGATATACCATGACCCAAAAAATGAGAACCTTCGTAGAATCTGTAAGTTAAAATAGTATTTGTCTTTTAAAGTGTCCACAAGTCATGTATAAATAGTGGAGTAATTAAGTACTATTGCTAACAATACCATTTCCTTGATAAAAACCAAATAAAAGAAACAAGGATTTTTTTTTTAAAGTGAACATCAGTTTAGGAAAGTTTGCTTCAGTGACTTGTTTTTATTATTTATTTCAGGTACTTATATAGCACCGTCAGTTTATGCAGCACTTTACATATATATTGTACATTCACATCAGTCCCTAACCCTCAAGGGGTATACAATCTAAGGTCCCTAACTTGCATTCATTTATACATGGGCCAATGTAGACAGGATCCAATTAGCCTACCAGCATGTTTTTGGAGTGTGGGAGGAAACCAGAGTACCCAGAGGAAACCCACGCAGGCACAGGGAGAACATGCAAACTCCAGGCAGGTGGTGCCATGGTTGGGATTTGAACCAACGACCCTAGTACTGACAGGCAGAAGTGCTAACCATTTAGCCACTGTGCTGCCCATTATTTTATTTGCTTTTTTATTGAATATATTTTGGTGCAGTATGTTATTTCAGAAAACACCAATTAATTCTTGGTTTGAATGAGTAAATATTTGCCTATTCTTGAACCCATTTGTAAAAGTAAATTCTGTCCATGTTTTCTCAACCAGTGGGATAGCATTTGCCATTAGGCAAGCACAGTAAGCAGTACAGGCTAACTTATGCTTGGTTGTATTTTCTGTTAGCTTCAGATTATTTAATACCATGACCCCTGACTCAGTTCCCCTTGTTATTGTTCAGTTTCCTTTTTCTTTGTCTCCTGGTGTATCTAAGTCAAGGTAACCTTGCAGCATTTATTTATTTTCACTGATTGCATTATTGATTGGTGGGAGCTGTATAATGATTGCGGCCTCTTGTTTAGGAAGATCTTTACTCTGTTTTTCCTCTAAGGCTTTACTGCTAGTTCAGCTCACATAATGTAGATTGACCCATATTGCAGAGACCTTGTGCTCATCTCAGTAAAAGTCACAGGGTTGTAGGTAAATCTGCATTATGTCTGCAACACAGCACATTGTAGCAGCACAAGAACCCATTTCTTAGAGTCAAATTCCTTACACTAAATACAAGTTTGCATATGCAAGAACAAGTTCAAAGTGGGCCTGCGTTTTGCCTAGGCAGTAAAAAAAACAAAGACACAAGTTCACTTTATAGCCTGATGAGTTAGTATCAGGCCGCAGTTGGTTAGACACTGTTTCCCTGTCCATGTGGCACTCCGCTGACCTGACAAGGCTAAGTGGGTTGTGAGAAGAGAGCAACTGCATCTGAAATGTGTGCTGTTTCATCTGGTGTCTCTGCTACAGTGTTTAGGACTGCTGCTATCACCCTCAGAGACTTTAGGAGGTAGCCTGCTTGTGTATCTAATGTTGCAGACACCCACAAGAGGAAGGAAACTTTGTGACAAACTTCAGAGTGGTGAGAGGCCTTTGGCCACCGATTTTGTTATACTCCTGTTTAGAGCACTCCAAAGTACACTTAAGTCCTAACACTGGCCAATGACAGCCTCTCCGAAAAGAAAAACAGTGCCTTGGGGATATGCATCCACTACCACACCCTCAACAGAAGTACCATCCCTGACCAGTACACCACTGTGCGGATAAAAGATGATCTGCAATACCTGTGGGGTGAAGTAGTAGTTTAGTCTGATGGATCTAAGGGGTGGATATTATCATATTCCCAAACACCATGAAGACCAAAAGAAGACTGCTTTCATATGCCTGTTGGGGTTCTATGAGTGTGACCAGATACCCCAGGTTCTGTCAGGAGCCCCCAATGACTTTTTAGCAACTGATCTCAGGCATGTTGTCTCAGCTGTCCACTGACCCAAAGACATAGCAAGCTGTCACTTTCTGGCCAAGACCCCTCACCTTGAAACTGAGGTCAGTCCTGGGGTTCTGCTCCTAGTTTCAAAGATTAGTGAAGGGATTCTCCCAAATAGCTTGATTCATCAATGAATTGCTGAGAAGTGAGGATGTAGAAGGTGGATCAGAAATGCCAGGGCAGGCACTTTATATGGCGTGGACTTTGAGGTCAAGACAGACAATAATCCACTCACCTCCATCACCAGGACACTGGTGGCTAGCTGCTGTATCGAGCTTCCGCTTCACCTTGAAGAACCATCTGGGAGTCTTGGAAATAGGAATGGGGGTGAGCTCCACACTATATATGTCCCGATATAGGAGTTCTGTTAGACTAGAGTTAGGGGATCAAACATCGCAGAAGGCAATGTGGCTTCCACATATATCTGCACATGTATGCAAACATGTATACTAACATAGTGTAGAATTTGTTATAAATTGTTGCTCTCTACCAGAAATATGCCTTTGAACAGCTTTGCCAACAGCGTCCGGGCGCTCCGGGCCTTATATCCCTTCTTTATGCAGCTCTGAACAGACGCCCGTCGCATACTTCTCTTTCATATGTTGTTCAGTGGGAGCGCGATCTGGGAGTGGCTGTGGATCCGGAGGACTGGAATAGGGCTTGGTCATTCATAGCTAAATGCTCATTTAATACGACCACACTGGAGGCAGCCTATAAGGTATTGTTTTGGTGGTATTGGGTTCCAGCTCGGTTGGCCCGAGCTAACCCTGCCTGTAGTGATCGATGTTTTCGGGGTTGTGGCCATCGTGGAGATGTCTTGCACATCTGGTGGTCATGTCCGAGACTGTTTCGTTTTTGGTCTCGTGTGTTTGGCCTCCTTTTCACCTTGTTCCATCTCTCCATACGCCGGGATGCCCGATATGTCTTGCTTCATTGCCCCATACCGGGCCTCTTGGTTCACCAGCAGAAGTTGGCTTCTTATTTGTTTTTATCGGCCACTAGAACAATTGCCCAGAGTCCGTTTGTCCCTCTTCAGGGGGTGCGGGATAGTATGACTACTATGATGCTCAACGAGCAGATGTCGAGTATCCGTATCAACTCCCACCGTAAATTTTTGAAAATATGGGAGCCGTGGTTGCAATATGCCTTTCCCACACTCCCCCCGGCTAGTCTGGGGATGTAATGGCGTTCGATATTGGCGCTCTTGGACCCCTGCTTTTTGCCTCCCCCCTTTTTTTTTTTTTCTCCCCTTTTCTCTCTCTCTGTTTTTGGTGTGACTGGACAGCTGCCTTTAGTTGTTAGAGTCAGTTGCATTAATGTTTTGTTCCTTATGTGTCATTGATAGCCCTGCGTGGGCGTACCTTTTGCCCTGTTGGTGTTAGAGTACTGTTTTTTTCTTTTATTTTGCACTTTTTTTTTCCAATTGATAGCCCCTGTGTGGGCGAGTTTTATTGCCTCTGTTTTATAATGTTTAAAAAATTATTAAAAACCATTGGAATATAAATTGTTGCTCTCTGAATGGTAAGTGTGCTGGGAACTTTTTATGTGTATTTTTCAGCATTTAATACTTGCTTCTCTGCACTCATATGCTGCTATGTTTACTGCTGGCAGCCAGGAGAAGAAACTTTGTGTAATCATCTTGCATAATCTATAGTCAGACAAGCAATTTGAGTTTACACACAGGTGAGGACCGTCTTCCTGCTGCCATGTGATAGCAATGGACTAATTACCAAACATGGAAAGATGTGAGTGAATCATATAACTTTTATACACAGAAGTTCTAGATATTTATTTGCACTCGAAATAGCCAATTACGTGATAGGGAAGCAATGAAAAGGTATTTGCAGGGGAAGACTAGGTAATTAAAGTGCATCTGTTGGCTTTAACTTGCATAGGCAAAGCACAGGTTAACGTTGCAGTAACCTGTCACAATGGTTGATATCACAGCTGAGGCTTCCAACTATGGTTGTATTCTGCCATATCCCAGAAGTGAGATTAGATCAAGTAGCACACCTCTGCACCATCAAACAAAATGTGCCTGCTGGCAGTTTCCAGCATTAGACAGGAACCTCAGCAATGAAATGCAACAGCTGTATGACAGGTTCCTTTTCAATTTTATTTTAGCATTGTAAGAAAAGCAGCAAAGTGCTGGCTGTATTGTATACCAAAAGGAAGCAACTCCTTTACCACTAAAAATGTGGCAGGTAGTGCCTGATCTGGTAGAAAGAGTTATTGTTAGCAGTGGGAAGAATTCTACGCTCGGTCCAAAAGTAATTACATGTACGATCTGATTGGTACAATTTAGCAAGGTATGTGCTATTGACACTTTAAGGACTCGTTCACACTTGACTGTTTTACCAACCCTTACCAAACGCCCCTATAGCGTCTGGCAAGCGTTAGTCTGGCGCTTGCGGAGCGTTTTTTAACGCTCGGCAAACGCTCCGCAAACGCCACATGCGCGGTTTAGCAGCGGTTGCTAGGCATTTGCCGAGCGTTAAAAACGCCCCACAAATGCCTATAATGAAGTTTAAATGGTGTTACCGCTACGCAACAGCGCCGCAAACGCCGGCCGGGCATTTGCGGAGCGGCACCATAGACTAGAATAGGAGGCTTCAATGCCTCCTGACTCGACCAGAGGCGTCCGTTTTGCCGCGATGCGACGCTAACGCTAACGCTCCCGTTAGAACAGCACCATGTGCTGCAATGTGCAGAATTGTCCGAGGCGTTTGGGAAGAGGTAAAAACGCTTCCCAAACGCCTCTCTGCCACCTGCACACAACGCTAGTGTGAACGTAGCCTAAGAGTTGGTAAAAGGGGGAAGGCTACATCTCTGAACTAAGATGTTGATTTACTAAAGGTGGAACATGCAAAATCAGGCTCACTTCTGGATAGAAACCAATCAGCTTTCCATGTTTTGCCAAAGCTTAATTGAACAAGCTGAGGTCAGAAGCTGATTGGTGTTTATGCAGACGTGAGTCTGATTTTACACTCTCCAGCTTTAGTAAATAAACCCATAAATGTCTATATTTTTTTTTTTAAATCCAAACAACTTTTATTGTCAGGATAATAGAGAAAATGGAACAGTACTTACAGAACCCACAATGACCTTACTGCAACAGCAGGATTACACATAAACAGAACAACGTGGATACGCAGATCTCGTAATAAACAGAATACCAAAAATGGTAATCAAACAAAACAGAGAACAAAAGGATCCAAAACTTCTTTGACAATGCCCTGCTTTTTCCTGTTTACATTTCATTCCTTCCCGTGCAGACGTAAACAGAAATGGGGAAAAGGAACAAAGCCCAAAACATGCCTTCGAAATGTCTATAATTGATATTTTAGTGACTCAAAGACCAGGAGGCAAATGTAACATGCTTCCTATGGTAAGTTCTTTGAAGATCAGTAAAATGCAGTATACAGAACTCTTAATAAAGAATTGTTCCTCTAAAAGAGTTTTATATTCCCTATTGTGGAGTATAGATAACACTCATTGTCGTTAATGCCCAGCTCCAACCATAATGTTTTTATTTTAAGTTGTTCATAGAATGTAAAAAGATTTAGAACCTCTTTTGAGTTTTTTTTATTGTTATTTGCCCTTGTCGGGAGATTTATACCTCACTTCCTGCTCTTTCTGACACCTATCACATGGGCAGGATGTGAGGCAAATCCCCAGAATGGGGACACAGAAAGTAATGAAAACTTGAAAGAGGTTCAAGCCTGTGCCCATTCTGCTAGATAAAAAAAATATTACTGTCTCTGTTCACATTGGGAAGATTTAAATCACTTTCTGGTCTGTCTGACACCCATTAACTAGGCAGGAGACATACATAGAAGTAAAATCCTATGAACCACTAAAGTGCAAAATCTGGTGCAGCTCTACATAGAAACCAATAAACTTCCAGATTTTATTGCCAAAGCTTAATTGAACAATCTGAAGTTAGAAGCTGATTGGCTACTATGCATGGCTGCACCAGATTATGCACTCTCCAGCTTTAGTAAATCAGCCCCACTGTGTGGATCAGGTCTGTTGGTAAGTATGTTGGGGCCAGTGGGCTGCACTCAGGGAAATAGGGGGAATTATTCAAATGACAACTTCACTTAAGGTGAAGTTGTTTTTTAGTTCACAATTAAAAAACATGCATTTTCTATGGATCAATGGGGTTAATTTACTAAAAGCAAGACTAGACATGTGTGATTCATTTAGTTAGAAATTGAAATATGGAGGAAATTTGTCATTTTTCTGAATTATTATAATTACAGGTACTTATATAGTACCATCAATTTACTCAGCACTTTACATATATATTGTATATTCACATCAGTCCCTAACCTTTAAGGGGTGTACAATCTAAGGTCCCTACCTCACATTCATACATACATATACTAGGCAGGGGTGTATTTACCACAAGGCAAACAAAGCATTTGCCTAGGGCAGCATTTTTCAAGGGGGCAGCAGCATTTTTAAGGGGGGCAGCGCCAGCCCCCAAAAGAAGGGAAAAAGCATGGGGACCAGGTGGGATCTGATAGAGGCTGCGGGTTTCTTGATGGTGGATGCAGTGCCTGACTCTTGTTTCCGGGGAGGTCCAGAGCTGTGAAGGTGAGTTTCTTCTCTCTATTGCCGGGGTGGGGAGGGTTGCCAGTGTATGGGGGGCGGTGGTAGTGGAAGGCTCTCTTGGGTGGGGGGAGAGCTGAGGTGTTGTTTGTTAATGTCAGGCTCTCTGCATGCGGGAGGGGGGGTTTGGTCAGTGTCAAGGTCTCTCTGTGGTGGTGGTGGTGGGGGGGGCTGATTTTTGTATTGCTTAGGGCAGCACGAAACCTAAATACACCACTGATACTAGGGCCAATTTAGACAGGATCCAATAGGTCTGCCAGCATGTCTTGGGAGTGTGGGAGGAAACCGGAGTACTCAGAGGAAACCCACGCAGGCACAGGGAGAACATGCAAACTCCAGGCAGGTAGTGCTGTGGTTGAGATTTGAACCAATGACCCTAGTACTGCCAGGCTGAAGTGCTAACCACTTAGCCACTCTGCTGCCCTTATCACAACAATAAAGTATTTTAACAAATCTGAAATAAATTATAATGAAACCAAATAATGTAGCGAAAGAACAAATGATTTTGAATTAGAAAATTATATGGAATTCGAAAATGAAATTGAACTCGAAAGTGAATTTGAGTTTCAAAAATAATTTTGAATTTCAAATAGAAACATATTGCAATAAACAGAGTAAGGTATAAACATGAAAAAAGATAATGATTCCTACTTGGGCTGCTTTCACACTGCTTTGTTGCAAAAATGCAGCAAAAAAGTATATGCATTTTTGCTGCATTTTTGCTGTGGTGCGTGGAGTAGAATAGAAAATGGAAAAGAGACAAATAGAACAAAATAGAATAGAGTAAAATAAAACAGAATAGAATAGAACAGAGTGGAATAGAATAGAATCCAAAGAAATTGAAAAGAATAGAATATGATAGAATAGAATTGAATAAAATAAAACAGAATAGAATAGAAAATAATAGAATAGAACATAAAAGAATATAATAGAATAAAATAGAATAGAAGAGAATACAACTGAATAGAATAGAAAAAAACAAAATAGAATATTATAGAACTTTACCAAATCGATTCAAAAATATCTACTGAATCCAAATGTACAAAACACATCCAAAAATATGAAATGGATTCTTAAAACAAATCATTCTAACATAACAAATATGACGAAACGTAATTATTAACTTAACAAGCAAATCCAAAGCAAAACAAATTTTTCTGTCATGCACATCTCTAAAATAAACAGTGTACTTTGCAAGTGTAATTGCAGTCTGCAAGTGCAGTTGCTCCACAGCCTAGCAAATGAGACGATGCTTCACTTTGCAAAGTAAATCCAATCACATGCAAGGAAAATTAAAAAAACAGCTCCAGAGCAACTGCAAAGTCTGTTTGCCTTTAGTAATTCAATTCCAGATCAATGGCAATTTTCAGGGACTTCCTCATCAATAGTATAATAATAATAATAATAAAAAATAATTACAAAATAATACTTCATTTATTAGTGTGAAAAATGTGATCTGTGAAGGAATTCAGCAAGCCTTCTTTCTGTCAACTAAGCACAATTATTGAGAGGTTACCGGACACTTGTCCTTAATTAACCTATGTGGAGTGAAAAGCAGAAAAAGCAGAAATGTGAACAGGATTCAGAATGTCACCTATTACATTTATCACAGCAGGTCCTTGATAGAATTTCACTGGGATATATTTTCACTCTTGATAAGCTGTCAGATTTCTGCAATTCCATTTTATATATCCTAATATAGCACTGCTATCTAAGGATGTGTGTTTACATTAGAGTTCACTTGCTGTGTATTGAATGTTTTAGCTGCTAGCTTTTTTTTTTTTTGCAGCTGTACCAGTTTTGAGTACTATGTCTTATGTCATACCTCTTCTTTTACAAATGTATATAGGCATGATCATGTACACGATTCTCTCATTAGCTCAGTCTTTTTAAACTAAACACTTTTTAAGGTAAAGTAAAAATAATGTAACTGTGTGTTGAAAAAAATGTTTAATCAGCTACTTTGTTTTTTAATGACAGCCCTTAATGCAGGCCATAGACCAGGGGTGGGCAAACTTTTTGACTTGAGGGCCGCAATGGGTTCATATATTGGACCCGGGGGCCGGACCAAGAGTAGATGAATGATGTGTCATCCATAGTAAGTATAGTAATATTCCCCCATAGTAAGCATAGTAATTAATCCCCCATATAGTAATTCATCCCCCATAGTAATTCATCCCCCATATAGTAATTCATCCCCCATATAGTAATTCATCCCCCATAGTAATTCATCCCCCATATAGTAATTCATCCCCCCTATAGTAATTCATCCCCCATATAGTAATTCATCCCCCATATAGTAATTCATCCCCCATAGTAATTCATCCCCCATAGTAATTCATCCCCCATATAGTAATTCATCCCCCCTATAGTAATTCATCCCCCATATAGTAATTCATCCCCCATAGTGATTCATCCCCCATAGTAATTCATCCCCCATATAGTAATTCATCCCCCCTATAGTAATTCATCCCCCATAGTAATTCATCCCCCATAGTAATTCATCCCCCATATAGTAATTCATCCCCCATAGTAATTCATCCCCCCATAGTAATTCATCCCCCATATAGTAATTCATCCCCCATATTAATTCATCCCTCAAAGTACTATTCCCCCCAAGTAGTAAGCCAAGTCCCCCCTGTGTCAATTCACTTACCTTTGCTCCGTGCGTTCCTCTCGCCGTGTTCCCGCGCCGTTCTGGTCTTCAGGGCGGACTGTGAGAGGAGCCTAGCTCCCCTCCCCTCACGTTCGTCACGCTGCCCCGCCTACACACATCCTGACAGCCACATCCGCGGGCCGGATTAAAAGGTCCACCGGGCCGTATACGGCCCGCGGGCCGTAGTTTGCCCATTGCTGCCATAGACAGTTCGTTTATCGGCCGATTTTTCGCCCAAAAAACGAAACATAGTTCGTTCTGTAAACCGATGTTGCCACCAATGATTGCGAAAATCGGCCGTTTTTCACAAATTTTCCAACATGAACGAAATGAGGAGGAACCGCGAAAATCAGTTGATGCCATTGCCCCACTAACAGTGCAAAAATCAGCCGATTATTCTTTCGGATGAAAAATTGGCAATAAACAAACCGTCAGGGGTTCAAATTTCAAGTCCAAACCTACTAGCCGGTCACAAAACTTACTCTCCACCAGTTGCCCCACCCAACCTTACCCCAACCCCAACCCTGAGCCTCCCCAAACCCCACCCCTGGCCCACCCCCAACCACGCCCCCTTAAAGCTTAAGAAATTACATTTTTCTTTAGAATAAATAGTCCAAAATATAAAACTGTACACAGTAATGTATATCCCAGCTCCCCTGTACTCCATTATAGTGATGACATGTATACAGTAATGTATATCCCAGCTCCCCTGTACTCCATTATAGTGATGACATGTATACAGTAATGTATATCCCAGCTCCCCTGTACTCCATTACAGTGATATGACATGTATACAGTAATGTATATCCCAGCTCCCCTGTACTCCGTTATAGTGATATGACATGTATACAGTAATGTATATCCCAGCCCCCCTGTACTCCGTTATAGTGATATGACATGTATACAGTAATGTATATCCCAGCTCCCCTGTACTCCGTTATAGTGATATGACATGTATACAGTAATGTATATCCCAGCTCCCCTGTACTCCGTTATAGTGATATGACATGTAGACAGTAATGTATATTCCAGCTCCCCTGTACTCCATTATAGTGATATGACATGTACACAGTAATGTATATCCCAGCTCCCCTGTACTCCATTATAGTGATATGACATGTACACAGTATGTATATCCCAGCTCCCCTGTACTCCGTTATAGTGATATGACATGTATACAGTAATGTATATCCCAGCTCCCCTGTACTCCATTATAGTGATATGACATGTACACAGTAATGTATATCCCAGCTCCCCTGTACTCCATTATAGTGATATGACATGTATACAGTAATGTATATCCCCCCTCCCCTGTACTCCGTTATAGTGATATGACATGTATACAGTAATGTATATCCCAGCTCCCCTGTACTCCATTATAGTGATATGACATGTACACAGTAATGTATATCCCAGCTCCCCTGTACTCCGTTATAGTGATATGACATGTATACAGTAATGTATATCCCCCCTCCCCTGTACTCCATTATAGTGATATGACACGTATACAGTAATGTATATCCCAGCTCCCCTGCACTCCGTTATAGTGATATGACATGTATACAGTAATGTATATCCCCCCTCCCCTGTACTCCATTATAGTGATATGACACGTATACAGTAATGTATATCCCCCCTCCCCTGTACTCCGTTATAGTGATATGACACGTATACAGTAATGTATATCCCAGCTCCCCTGTACTCCATTATAGGGATATGACACGTACACAGTATGTATATCTTAGCTCCCCTGTACTCCATTATAGTGATATGACATGTAGACAGTAATGTATATCCCAGCTCCCCTGTACTCCGTTATAGTGATATGACATGTAGACAGTAATGTATATTCCAGCTCCCCTGTACTCCATTATAGTGATATGACATGTACACAGTAATGTATATCCCAGCTCCCCTGTACTCCATTATAGTGATATGACATGTACACAGTATGTATATCCCAGCTCCCCTGTACTCCGTTATAGTGATATGACATGTATACAGTAATGTATATCCCAGCTCCCCTGTACTCCATTATAGTGATATGACATGTACACAGTAATGTATATCCCAGCTCCCCTGTACTCCATTATAGTGATATGACATGTATACAGTAATGTATATCCCCCCTCCCCTGTACTCCGTTATAGTGATATGACATGTATACAGTAATGTATATCCCAGCTCCCCTGTACTCCATTATAGTGATATGACATGTACACAGTAATGTATATCCCAGCTCCCCTGTACTCCGTTATAGTGATATGACATGTATACAGTAATGTATATCCCCCCTCCCCTGTACTCCATTATAGTGATATGACACGTATACAGTAATGTATATCCCAGCTCCCCTGCACTCCGTTATAGTGATATGACATGTATACAGTAATGTATATCCCCCCTCCCCTGTACTCCATTATAGTGATATGACACGTATACAGTAATGTATATCCCCCCTCCCCTGTACTCCGTTATAGTGATATGACACGTATACAGTAATGTATATCCCAGCTCCCCTGTACTCCATTATAGTGATATGACACGTACACAGTATGTATATCTTAGCTCCCCTGTACTCCATTATAGTGATATGACATGTAGACAGTAATGTATATCCCAGCTCCCCTGTACTCCGTTATAGTGATATGACATGTAGACAGTAATGTATATTCCAGCTCCCCTGTACTCCATTATAGTGATATGACATGTACACAGTAATGTATATCCCAGCTCCCCTGTACTCCGTTATAGTGATATGACATGTAGACAGTAATGTATATCCCAGCTCCCCTGTACTCCATTATAGTGATATGACATGTATACAGTAATGTATATCCCAGCTCCCCTGTACTCCGTTATAGTGATATGACATGTATACAGTAATGTATATCCCAGCTCCCCTGTACTCCGTTATAGTGATATGACATGTACACAGTAATGTATATCCCAGCTCCCCTGTACTCCATTATAGTGATATGACATGTACACAGTAATGTATATCCCAGCTCCCCTGTAGTCCATTATAGTGATATGACATGTATACAGTATGTATATCCCAGCTCCCCTGAACTCCGTTATAGTGATATGACATGTAGACAGTAATGTATATCCCAGCTCCCCTGTACTCTGTTATAGTGATATGACATGTACACAGTAATGTATATCCCAGCTCCCCTGTACTCCATTATAGTGATGACATGTATACAGTAATGTATATCCCAGCTCCCCTGAACTCCGTTATAGTGATATGACATGTATACTCAGTAATGTATATCCCAGCTCCCCTGTACTCCATTATAGTGATATGACATGTATACAGTAATGTATATCCCAGCTCCCCTGTACTCCATTATAGTGATATGACATGTATACAGTAATGTATATCCCAGCTCCCCTGTACTCCATTACAGTGATATGACATGTAGACAGTAATGTATATCCCAGCTCCCCTGTACTCCATTACAGTGATATGACATGTATACAGTAATGTATATCCCCCCTCCCCTGTACTCCATTATAGTGATATGACATGTATACAGTAATGTATATCCCAGCTCCCCTGTACTCCATTATAGTGATATGACATGTAGACAGTAATGTATATCCCAGCTCCCCTGTACTCCATTATAGTTATATGACACGTATACAGTATGTATATCCCAGCTCCCCTGTATTCCATTATAGTGATATGACATGTATACAGTAATGTATATCCCAGCTCCCCTGTACTCCATTATAGTTATATGACATGTATACAGTATGTATATCCCAGCTCCCCTGTACTCCGTTATAGTGATATGACATGTATACAGTATGTATATCCCAGCTCCCCTGTACTCCGTTATAGTGATATGACATGTACACAGTAATGTATATCCCAGCTCCCCTGTACTCCGTTACAGTGATATGACATGTATACAGTAATGTATATCCCAGCTCCCCTAATCATTACTGTATACATGTCATATCACTATATTGGAGTACAGGGGAGCTGGGGTATACATTACTGAGTAATGTATATCCCAGCTCCCCTGTACTCCGTTATATTGATAGGACATGTTGTATACAGTACTTACTGTCCCCCCCGAGTCCCCCGTGGCGGTGGAGAGGGTGTCTCCTCTCAGTGGAGGAGAGCGGACCTCTCCTGCATCTGTCCCCCGGCGGCGGTGCCACAGAAGCCGGAAACCGTAAGTTGTAAACCGGAACTCGGCTTCACAATGAGGCTTGGAGCGCAGGTGAAGTTGCTCCATGCTTCATCTGTGCTCACTGCTCGCAGTCGCTCGCCGCTCGCCACAGAGGAATTTCTCCTCGCATTTGGCGAGCGGGCAAGCTGCTTTTTCAAGCCCTGGTCTATGGCCCTCATAAAGCCTCATGCACACTGGAACTCAAGAAGCTGCTCCTACAGGTGTTTGAGCTGTTCTGAGCTTTTATTTTTCTCTGCCTGTAAACTCCCCTCCACGTTAGCTTATGTATCCATGCAAACTATAGGTTTTTCAGAAGTTTATTGGCATGGTAGTTTACAAGCAGAACTAAACCCATCACTCATGCTTTCTGGAGAGGAGCTTTTGAGCATAAAAACACTCAAAAGTGCAAAAACCTGATTTAGTGCACATGTATGTGCATTACTGTGCACGCATAAATTTGTTTTTTACCGCGTTTTTGAGGCTGAAAACTCCTGTAGGGGAAAAACATGATTTTTCATTTACATTATGCATGAGGCCTTAACCACATCAATACCGGCACTTATACCCCCTTCCTGCCCAGGCCAATTTTCAGCTTTCAGCGCTGTCGCACTTTGAATGACAATTGCGCAGTCATGCAGCACTGTACACATATTACATTTTTATCATTTTTTTCACACAAACTGAGCTTTCTTTTGGTGGTATTTAATCACGACTGAGTTTTTTATTTTTTGCTAAATAAAACAAAAAACACCTGAAACTTTTGAAAAGAAATGCACTTTTCTTCGTTGCTGTTATAAATTTTTGCAAATAAATAACATTCCTTCATAAATTTAGGTCAAAATGTATTCTGCTACATTTCTTTTGTGAACATAATAATAATAATTGAATTTGTATTTTTTTTTCAAATGTTTCTATTTTTTTTTTTTTATTAAATTGTTTTTTTTTTACTATTTTATTTTTCAGCACACTGTGACCAAAGCAATACAACGTTACCATAGTAACATTGAACTACTCTGGGCAAGTTATCAAGATGTATTTATTTTTTTAACACATTATGATTGCTAATATCAATATATTTAATTGATATTTGCAGTCATTGTTACTGAATGAAACTGATTCATTCAGTCTTTTTTTGTGATTAGCTGTGATTGGGCAAAGCTGATCACATGATACAGATGGGCTGTGATTGGCCCTGTCTGTATCATGTGACTGCCTTGACCAGTCCCAGCTAACAACATAATTGTATACAATGGATGGCATGACAGGAAGCCATCCATTGTATACAATTGACATGTGATCTGCTGTGATTGGTCACAGCGGTCACATGACACTGGCAATGGGCAGGTGCAGTGATATGTCATTGGCTGTGTCCCATGGACACAGCCATTGACAGATCGTACTGATGCATGGCCCCACGGCCGTGTGAGCGGCTCGGTTTGAGAGGATGTCAAATGATGCTCAGTCATAATGGCGAGTGTCCCGCCCGGCCGTCAATCTGCTATAGGCCAGGCAGGAAGGTGTTAAAGTAGGTGCAAGTCCTATCATATACCTAGTGAAGTGAATAGCCTCAGATGATACACAGAGATGAAACAGATCCTCCTACATAAGCTTTACTTGTTTATCTGCAGTCTTCTTTTTTCTACATCCCTTAAAAAATACTGAATATAGATAAAATCATTCTGCATCTATCAGTAGCACAGAGGAGGGGGCAAGGAGCTGCAGTTAGAGCTTTTATACAGTGTGTGGGAGCTTATTGGGGGAAATGGATACACACCCCTTCACACACAGCACAGGAACAAAGGAGCGATGCAAAGCTGTGTTGTGAATAGACAAGTTGTGATCTCTCCTCACCATTTTATCTCTGATGTCAAGATAACTTGTCAAAAGATTGTACACCCCTTGAGGGTTAGGGACTGATGTGAATTTACAATATATATGTAAAGCGCTGCGTAAATTAATGGCGCTATATAAGTACCTGAAATAAATACATAAAAGTGACACATGCTGATAACAGAGAAATGAAGCACCAGAGAAATGACACACAGAGCTTTGGAGAGAGACAAGTAAACACTACAGATGTGCTTTGTTCAGATTTCATGACTGAGGTTTACAACCACTTTAAGCTCATAGGAATCTGACACTTCCTGGAATGTCAGATCATACGACCTGCCACCCTCTCCTTCTGCTGCTTTGTCACTACTTCTAACAAAGCTTCTCTTAAAGCGGCTCTGGAAGCCATGGTCATTATCGAGCCTTCTTACAGACTCCTTGCAGGCAGCTCCGGAGACACTCAGGAGTTACTTGTGTGTAGAAATAGGTACAAGACATCAATAAGTGTCTCCACCCTCATCCAGAAATGTTAACATCCCTAAGATAGCATATACAACACAGCAGTGATTTTTGGATAGGGACTTTTTCAACTGGTAGGCTATAAATAAAATACAACTTTTTTACAGCTACAAACTTTTTTTTTTTTTAGCTTTGAAAAGATTGAAGAGGGATCAGAACCCCTGTCAGGTTTTTTATTGCTGTTTGTGCCCCCATTACGGGGATTTGCCCTCTCTGTTTGTCCTTTTTACCATTATCATTGAAAGTAAAAGAAAATCACAATTTTTGGGTTGTCCCGAGCAAAGTAATAGAGATGAAATGTTCCAATGAAGACCCTAGTTCTGCTGACTTAGGGCCCCCAGGGGATTCCAATAATTTGTAGGGATTTCCTTTCACTTCCTGTGTGACTATTGGGAAGGAAGTGAAGAAAAGAACTGACAGGGGTTATAACCCTCCCTTACTATATCCAATAAGAAAAAAATATATTTTGCCTATAATTCCGCTTTAAAATTATACCAAACTATTAAAATATCTAGTAATCACAATACAACTTGGGTAACAATTTTCCATATTCATATAGAAATTGTGACCCAAATTGTACTGTGATCACTAGATGTTTTAACAGTTTGGTATAATTTGAATGTGTTTTTGTATTATGTGACAAATTTGTATTTTATTCATTATGTAGTAGTTGTAGTGTCCCTATCCATAATCACTGTTGTGTTCTGTGCATAAATAGCTGTGGTTCCCTGCAAAGCTTAATGCTGATACTGATGACACTGCTGACAGTGGGCACTGCTTGTAGATATCTGTAAGGAGGGTTTTTTTCATCATGTGGCTCTGACAGATCTAGGGAAAGTCTCTCTGTAGTTGTCAGGGCTGCAAGCTGAAAAACCTTTCATCATAGCTAACTATCTGAAAGTGGCTCCTGCTGTCAATATCATTGTATGATTTTGCAGAGAGCAGTGGCATCACAGTGGAGAAGGCGACAGATATCAAGGCCCGACACTTCTGGAAGTGTCAGTTTCCTATTAACTTTGCAGGGGCTACAATTAAAAATTAAGTAGCTAATTAATAGAAAAATTTGTTTCAATACACAGATGTATTATTTTTTATTTAAAAGTCAGAACTGGTGAGGTGACATGGTCTCTTTAAGATAAGACAAAGAAAAAAGTCTGTGAAAGTAACTTAGCATATAGAGTACAATGACTTCTCAGTAGTAGGGTACTGTCTATTGATCTTGTCTTGATATATAGTTTATAAAGTACATTAGGATAATATTTGTATGGGACAAGGTTGTCTGTCCCACTGGAAATCTTCGATGGTCAATATGGTTTCTGCACAACGTATTGGAGTGTTCAAAAACAGTTTTCTTAAATGAGCTAGAAAGTACATTATTGAGGCTTCAGGTCTTTGAGTGATGAAGGAAATGTTTTGCTTATGGAAGGACAAAAGACATGTTTTCATATGGAGACAGGAGAGAGGTTTCTTTTCTAATAAAGGAAATAGTAATCTGCACTTCAGATTAGGGAATGATAAATTCTGTTTTTTTGTTGTAGCTCACAGCACTTTGCTGTATAAATAAGCTTGATAAACTGCTTTGGTGATACCAGACTTTTGGCAAACACAGAGAATGCTCCAAAAATTATACCCTCAATTTCATAGAAATATCTTTACCAATGTGCCTCGCTTTGACTCATTTTAGAACAATAGCTTTGGCCATATCGCTTCATAAAGGAGGATAATCGGCAAATAATTACCACTGGCTTTGTACATGAACAATGTGTATGATTTAAAACATAACATTACAATTAAGCTTTTATTCAGTATGTAGAATAAGGGGTCGATTTTACAGTGTTACATTGTTCTGTCTCATGTATGTGATATGACTTTGGGTGATCTAATGCACAGTGAAGCTCTTTTATCTTTTCTGATGTTTCCAGGGAGTATTTTACAATCACAGAAAATATGGCATGCTACAACTTGTTTTTAGATTCCTTTGAGGACTCTGTGAAGTCTGCGGGGGCTTTATTATTATGTTACCAATACAGCGAGTCTCTTTAAAACAACCATGAACATATGGTTCCTCATATTCTCCTCAAGAGAACTTTCTTCCAAGTGCTCTTGGGGGGCTTCCCTTCCAGCAAGTGAGCACACCTGATTACCTACCATAAAGAGCTGCCCTGTGTTATTTTAACCACTTCTGCACTGCCCTATAGGAGAAATACTGCTACAGGGCAGCACGGGTGCACAAAATCACACATATATATACCCTCGCTGCCATTCGCGGCCTCAGCTGTCTATCACCGTACATATACCCATTTTGTTTTTGTACAGAGGTGGAAAGGGATAGAAACTCCAGCTGCCTGCTAAACCAACGACTGATGCAGGCTTCAGTCTTTCAGCTAAAGTGTTTGCTTAAGAGATACATCTCTGGAACTCCCTACCCCAGCATGCCATGTTGAAGGGACCATTTAGTCCTTTGAAATGCATTGACTACTTTACAGACACAGCCAATAAACTATGGGGGTTATGTAATAAAACTGGAGAGTGCAAAATCTGGTGCAGCTTGTCACGACCCGCGGTCGCCGCCACCAACAGGCGACAATCGCACAGCCGCGACTAACAGTAATACGTCACGCCCACGGCGTCAGACCCCAGACCTTCTCACCAAACTCGTGACCGAATGGCCGGCCGATCCAAAACCGCGGTGTGACGCGCGTAACAAGGCCCCACCCAGCTGCACCCTACACAGCGATTGCCCAGCTAATGGACTACAATCGGTGCCTGCAGCCTGGATGCGCTTGTTACTGGGTCAGGTTAGTTACGCAACTAACGCTCTACTGCCACCACCACTTTTGTCGGAGACTGGGAAACTCCCGTTACCAAATATACACTATAATGATTGAAATATTGATCTATATAGCACGGCCCGCAGACCTGCTATACAGAAATATAACCACAGTAGCGTCTCTTCAAAGGCAGGGATTCGTGAATTGCAAGTAAGCGCTTAGAAACAGTTTAACACTTTCAGAAAGAAAGATTTATTACTAAAAGCGTTGGATGCAAAATAAATATGTACAAAGAGATATCACAAAAATATATATATGTATACAAAGACACAGCAAACATAGAATAGCGAGAAAATACAGGGTAAGTTACTTGCCTTGCCTGGTTTTAGCAAATTCAAGTTGTGAGCAGAAAGCTTCTTTGATCTCCCCTTGTTACGATGTTGCTGGGAGATCCCTGTGTGTCTGTGTGTGTTTCTCTAACTCCCTTAAAAGTCCTCAAGGGTCCCTCTCAGGGGAAGGGGGGCTCTGACTACCCATTTTGGGAGTGGTCATTGGGGAACTCTACACTAAATTACTAGCTCATATCCCGTGATATGAACCATACAGTTGACCTGAGGACTGTGCACTTATTCAGGTCGGTTTGATAATGAGTGGGCTTACATAGTTTTGGGTGATAAAAATGACACCTTGTTCAGACTGGATGGCTCCACTTCTCATGTCTTCCTGGTTGTCCCCCACACCATCTGCCAGGAGATAACAGGAATGCAGGGGGGATGTGAGGAGTGATTTGAGAAATGCCTCAGATAAACAGATAGAACACGAAAATGAGGGTTGAGGGGGAACTCCGCTCCAATTCTGATGAGCAAGTTTGCCACACCTCCCCCTTAAGTGGTTGCCAAGGAGTGAGCTACAAGTTCTCTCCTGACGCAACGGACATCTGTCCAGAGGTTCCTCTTGGGACGTCCTGGTACTGCTGTACTGCGGGAGAACCGAAGTCCGTCTGAACCGGAAGCCGTTCTCCCCAGCAGCACTGCTGGGCCGACCAAGTGAGTGGTCACGGGTGGGTACCAGTCGACTGTGGACATCCGAATCCCGTGGCAACTGCCGGGGTGCCCACCTGTCCACAAAACACTTTGGCTCAGGGGTGTCCTTTGCTAACATATTAATATGTAGCTTCTTATCAAGGTAGAGAAGAAGATTTCCCTCTCCTACCTTCTTCCTCAGGCTTAGGACTACATCTGGCCTGAAGGTAGTAGCGCCCGTGGGCACCGGAACCGGACAGGCGAATTCTGGGCCTCGCCTCCCAGTGGTGTCCGCAGGTACCTTCATCCAAGATGGACAATCCTCGTTACCTGCTAGCATCCAGGATACCAGTTCCTCCAGTTTCCTGTCTGCCAGGTCAGTCACAGGTCCAGCTGAGCCATGATCATCGCATCCAGGCGTCTTACCATAGCCAGCTGTACCCGCGACTGATGTAACCTGCTTCTTGGCCTGGGGAGCAGACCAGGCCTCAACTGCCTCGGTCTCCCCATGCCCAGACCTCTGGGGGTCTCTTCTTACTGATGGGTTCCTAAACTGAACCACTGACATGCCCCTCTGACAGTTACCCTTCTTGGCTGTCGGACTGGGCACAGGCGGTTTGTTCGAGCCTAGTGACAGGGGCGCAAGTGGCTCTTCCCAGACAGGGCTGAGCACCGCGAGGCCCCTACAGTGGACAACGGCACCCAGGTCCAATGTGCATTGCGGGCCACTCCTGACCGCAGGAGTGGCTGTCAGTGCCTTCTCAACCCCAACTAGCTTTCCCAAGGATTCAGGCAAGCCACATGGGGTAGTGAAGGGTGGCTCATCTGGAGCTTGCTGGGTTAGAGATGGTGGCCCAGGCTCCTTGCTCAGGCCCATGATGGCAAAACAGTAGGCACCTTCCGGATGCTCCATTGCCTCATGGCTCCTGGGCATGGGGTAGGCCACAAACCCAGGGCTGGTGTTCAGTTTCCCAAGGCTCTCAGAAAGCCTGGTCAGCGTATCCTGCTGCAGGACCGCGACCATTAGGACTGCCCAGACTCTAGCTGATCCCTGGATTCCTGACTGTGCCATTCCCTTTGCCTCTGTGGCCCAATCAGCCGGCACCTTCTGAATCCAGACACCATCTATCGGAGGCCTTGGCAGCCGCTCCGGACCCCGAGTGCTAGGGAAGGGTGATTGGGTCTGGGCCCGGAGGCCCTCTCTCTGTAACCCAAGCATCAACCTTCCTTCCACTCGTAATCCAGGCCTGCTGCCTCTGACCTCTGTCTGTCTGCCTGTGAACACACCTTGACAAGTGAAATTAACTGACAGGCTTTCAGGCTCCCAGCCCCCACTGACTAGGCCAGTCATTCTAGCCTCCTTGCTTGTTTGTTTACTCTCCCCAGCAGGGGGGCTCACACCTAGCCCTGGAATAAAATTTCCATCTGAATGGCTTTCCAGAGCAGTCTTCCCTGTGGGACTACAAAGCTCATTTAGCTTATCTCTGAAGGTCCTTTGAGACTCACTTTTCAGGGCTGCCTGAAGTGTGAAACTGCAAGTCCCAGCCAGCTTACCTCTGAAGGTCCTTTGGGACTCACTTTTCAGGGCTGCCTGAAGTGGGGAACTACAAGTCCCAGCCAGCTGTGGTGTGCCTTCTTTAGCAGGGCAACTCACAGCTAGCGGGCCTCTGAAGCTCCGTTGGGAATCGCTTTTCAGTGCTGCCTGAGGCGTGGGACTACAAGTCTCAGCCAGCTGCCTAGTCCTATGCAAGGCCAACGGCTGGGCACTTATCAAGGCACAATCTTCTGAGCCTGGGCAAGGGACAGACCTATCCAGACAATCCCCTTGCTCAGCCTCCAGAGACTGTACCTCAGCCCCCAACACTGAAAACGCATCCTTTGTTTGATCACAAATCTCATTGTTAGCATTACCAACATTGCCGTCAACAATACAAACATTATCAATGACATTACCATCAATGCTACTGATATTATCCATGACATTCCTATCAATGCTACTGATATTATTACTGACATTCCAGACTGTATTCCCAATGTTACTAACATTAGTAAGATCACCCTCAGTGTCACCACAACGATCCTCAACAGTCATGTTCATAATATCAGGGACACATGAGTCCAATACCTCCCCAGGCCAGGGGATTTCTTCTAGTTCTCCAGCTAATGGAGACTCCTGCAGCCCCACACCATTCCCAGCCCCCTCCCTCTGTCCATCCACCGGTGGCCCAGACATTACCCCAATATCTGTCCACAGTTCCTTGGCTTGTCCAGAGAGTTCCAGGGGGCCCTTCCGGGTCTTCTCGGCAGGGGCGTAATATGAAACAAGAGTGCCTAGGTCAGCACCCAACAAAACAGGGGTGGGCAGTTTATCCGAGACCCCCACCTCCCTCATCCCCCTCCCCGCACCCCAATCTAGGAATACCTTTGCACAGGGTGTGCGTGAACGGGTCCCCCCAACTCCTGTGAGGGTCAGGAACTTTCCTGGGATGAGGTTCTGTGGCTCAATCAGCTCTGGTCGGATCAAAGTGACGTCTGCCCCGGTGTCCCGG
Organism: Staurois parvus; assembly: GCF_062004578.1. Lineage (NCBI taxonomy): Eukaryota > Metazoa > Chordata > Amphibia > Anura > Ranidae > Staurois > Staurois parvus. Next base: position 2,937,753 of record NW_028317912.1, read on the forward strand.
AAACCAGTTGCAGACCGGTTGCCCACGGTAACGGGCTGCAAGTTGGCGGGGTTTACCCGCATCTTCCTGCGAACGAACAGCACAGAAGAAGAGTTGCTGGCCGGCTGGCCAGATGATGTCATCTGCTTCTGCTCAGGACACTGCGTCCTGAGATGTCCGGCTTTCCCACAGGTGAAACATCTGCGGGTGTCAGGCAGGAATGGCTTGGCTCCAAGCGCTGCAGGGTTGGGCGGAGGTGAAGCTTGACTCACCGAAGTAGGAGAGGTTGCTAGGGACGATTTCCCCCCTTTCCAGCTGTTTGGAGGAGCCTTGCGAGGTTCAGGCACTCGCGTGTGGACGAAGGTATCTGCCAGGTCTGCTGCAGCTGTAGTAGATGCTGGCTCCCTCTCCAAGACGAACTGTCTGACGTCTGCTGGGCAAATGTGCAGGAGTTGATCTCGGATCATGAGATCCTCCAAAGATTCATAAGAATCAACTTTCAGTCCCTTAGTCCACTGTCGGAATGTGGTGCATAAGCGACTTGCCACATCCGTGTAAGAGTCCCCAGGTCCTTTCTGCATGGACCTGAACCGCTTGCGGTACACTTCCGGGGTCATCTGGTACTTCCGGATAATGGCATTTTTTAAACGTTCATAGTCATCATCTTGCCCCTCTGGCAATTCAACAAACGCTTCCAGGGCCTTGCCTTGTAGCCCTGGTGTCAGGTACCGAACCCATTGAGCTTGGGGCACATGGTACTGACGGCACGTTTTTTCAAAGGATAGTAAGTACGTGTCAATGTCACTGTCCTTTTCCATTGCGGGAAACTTGGCTGCGCCCACGGAAAGAGTGCCGTCCCTGTGATCTAGGGACCCGAGGTTCTGACCCGGTCGCTGCTGGAGCCTTGCCATCTCCAGCTCATGCCGACGATCAGCTTCCCTCTGCACCGCCTCCCTCTCAGCTTGGCGTTCCGCAGTTTCTCTGTCAGCCGCTGCTTGGCGCTCTGCAGTTTCTCTGTCAGCCGCTGCTCGGCGTTCCTCTCTCTCTGCCGCTGCTTGGCGTTCAAGGAACTGCAAGTATGCCATAGGATCCGTCTCCATGAGGCGTTTCAGGGCTTCCTGCATCTGAGGAGAGTCCCTGCTGGTTCCAGGCACCACGGTGTTAGCGCACTCAGGCGGTGGTGTGACGTTAACCTTTGGTGATCCTCCAGTGTCAGTCTCTGTATGCCCATCCTGTGAGGCTGTCTCTGAGCCACTGGCAATGTGGGTAACGGGAACCACTCCATGTTCAAGTTCCCCCGAGTTCTGATTTGCTCGGATATCATACTCCACTAGATCACTAATCAAATCTTCACGAGTTTTGCGACCGACGTCCAATCCTCGTGAGGCACATTCAACTTTCAAATCAGCTTTGCTCATTTTCTCGTAATCTGCTTCACCAGGCATAATTGCAAGCAAAGATAAGATAGAAGAGAAAGTAGGAAAAGAAAATAGCTGTTGCTATGTGTCTCTCTATACACACATATATAATAAAATATGCACCGCTTGTTTTCTAAGGACTGTTTCCACAAAGGTTACAATCCTTCAGTGCAGAGCCAATTTTTAACACTGCACTGAAGCTCTTACTGCAATTATCCCACGTACGCTGCCAACAATATGTCACGACCCGCGGTCGCCGCCACCAACAGGCGACAATCGCACAGCCACGACTAACAGTAATACGTCACGCCCACGGCGTCAGACCCCAGACCTTCTCACCAAACTCGTGACCGAATGGCCGGCCGATCCAAAACCGCGGTGTGACGCGCGTAACAAGGCCCCACCCAGCTGCACCCTACACAGCGATTGCCCAGCTAATGGACTACAATCGGTGCCTGCAGCCTGGATGCGCTTGTTACTGGGTCAGGTTAGTTACGCAACTAACGCTCTACTGCCACCACCACTTTTGTCGGAGACTGGGAAACTCCCGTTACCAAATATACACTATAATGATTGAAATATTGATCTATATAGCACGGCCCGCAGACCTGCTATACAGAAATATAACCACAGTAGCGTCTCTTCAAAGGCAGGGATTCGTGAATTGCAAGTAAGCGCTTAGAAACAGTTTAACACTTTCAGAAAGAAAGATTTATTACTAAAAGCGTTGGATGCAAAATAAATATGTACAAAGAGATATCACAAAAATATATATATGTATACAAAGACACAGCAAACATAGAATAGCGAGAAAATACAGGGTAAGTTACTTGCCTTGCCTGGTTTTAGCAAATTCAAGTTGTGAGCAGAAAGCTTCTTTGATCTCCCCTTGTTACGATGTTGCTGGGAGATCCCTGTGTGTCTGTGTGTGTTTCTCTAACTCCCTTAAAAGTCCTCAAGGGTCCCTCTCAGGGGAAGGGGGGCTCTGACTACCCATTTTGGGAGTGGTCATTGGGGAACTCTACACTAAATTACTAGCTCATATCCCGTGATATGAACCATACAGTTGACCTGAGGACTGTGCACTTATTCAGGTCGGTTTGATAATGAGTGGGCTTACATAGTTTTGGGTGATAAAAATGACACCTTGTTCAGACTGGATGGCTCCACTTCTCATGTCTTCCTGGTTGTCCCCCACACCATCTGCCAGGAGATAACAGGAATGCAGGGGGGATGTGAGGAGTGATTTGAGAAATGCCTCAGATAAACAGATAGAACACGAAAACGAGGGTTGAGGGGGAACTCCGCTCCAATTCTGATGAGCAAGTTTGCCACACAGCTCTGCATAGAAACCAATCAGCTTCCAGATTTTATTACCAAAGCCTAACTGAACAAGCAGAATTTAGAAGCTGAGTGGCTATCATGTACAGCTGCACCAGATTCTGAGTGCTCAAGTTTTAGTAAATCTACCTCAATATCTGGATTTCAACGTTTGGGTGCACTGATTTTTCTTAAACTCTAAAACGTCTCTACTTTGGTATTATATTTGGAAATCTCTGTAGTGGGGGCATTTGTTCCATGACAACTGCCCCTCCGCCTTCTTGTCCTATTGTCACTGAGAGTGAGGAGGAATCTCCCCTCACTCCGCAATTCTTTACAGAAAGCAACAATTTACTCTTCCCAAGCCTATCCGAAACTTAAAAAAAGGTTTGACTGGAATTAACCTTATGCTATGGCTGTGTGTGTCCTGTCAACATGGAGTGCCACAGGATAACTGAGAACACAGGTTTTTTTTCCCAAAACATCTTATTAATTTTTCAAAAAACATTTCTTTAAAAAAATACTAACACATAAATTACAAAAAAAAAGAAAAGGGAGTCCAAAATTTAATAATATTAATTATCCTCATGTTTTCCTAAATTCTTCTCTCTATTACCCATCATCAGACCAACTCTGACCACTAAATTCCTGTATACTTCATTCATTATTAATTTTTTTCCTCCATCACTCTCTCTTGGTATATACACATTTTTCCACTTTAGATCAAAACCTGGAATCTTAGATGTAAAAAGGTATTTCACCAGCAACTAGGGTCTGTCAAACATTTATGTTGACTGCAGACATTTACCTATGGAGGCCATTTTTACATCTTGTATTCTTCTAGTGTCTCTGACTTGTCTGCCTACCAGTGAACAGAGGATGAAATAAAGGTTACTGATACAATGTGTTATGGGATTTATGGCCTGCAATATGTGATACTGAATACTTAAAGTGGCATAATAACTGGTATTATAAGCTTCAAATTTGCAGTATGTATAGCTACAACTTTTATAGTCTTTGGTAGGGTAAGGGTGGATTTATTTTTGTTGTTAGGTGTGCCACACTCAAAAGAGTTCAAAGCTAGTCTATGCATTTTGGGGGCTTCAAAGATGACTCCTTCATTGGAGTTTTAAGTACTGGTTGAAGTTATAAATGGACTCTGGAGGTTGGGGGGTCTTCCAGGTAATGGTATACTGCTATTAGACACACTCCTTAGCAGCTGGATGTGTCTGTTAAATTGTTGCTATGTCTTAATATGTCTGTCAAGTTGGGGAAGTTGTCCTTTCCTTTCTGTCCAGACACTCAACAGAATATGAAAGAAAATCTCTATAAACTGCGGGTATTTCCCCTCTTAGACAGTTGTCAATGAAACGGGACCTATTTGAAAATGTGTCCCCTTATCTTGTTCCAGTGACAACACTAAAATTTTGGATTTCTCATTACTTTCTGTCTCAGTGGCAATGGTTACCAGGACCAATAGAGAGGATGAATCTACAGAGACACAGATGGTTATAAAAAAATTGACAGCATTTTTAAAGTAGAACTATAAGCAAAACTTATTTTTTTTATTTTGGATAGAGTAAGGGAGGGTTATAACCCCTGTCAGTATATTTTTTTGCTATCTGTGTCTCATTGAGGAGATTTACCTTCACTTCCTGTCCCATAGCCAAAACAGGAAGTGAGGGGAAACCCCTGCAAATTAGAGGAATCCCTTGGGGACCCTCAGATCACCCGAACTAGTAGAACATTTCCCCTCTATTACTTTTCTGGGGACAACCCAAAATGCGGGCTTTTCTTTGCTTTCACTTTTGATGATAATGGGAAACAGGACAAATAGGTAAATATCCCTGGGGGGAAATAAAAAAATAGATGTTCTAATTCATCTCCACTCTGGTTTTGCCTTTAATTATACTTTAATCCTTCCCTCTTGTATCCAAGACTAGAAAAAAGTTTTGATTATACCTACACCTTAATTGTCAGACTCTCTGAATATGTCACCTATTACAGGTATTAATATAGTGCTGACAGTTTTACCCAGCACATTACATATGTTGTACATTCACATCAGTCCCTGCCCTCAGGGAGCTTACAATCTAAGGTCCCTAACTCACATTCATACATACACTTACTAGGGCCAATTTTAGACAGGAGCCAAATGACCTAACAGCATATCTTTGGAGTGCGGGAGAAAACAAATGCAGGCACAGGGAGAACGTGCAAACTCCAGGCAGGTCATGCCATGGTTGGCATTTGAACTGATGCCCTTAGTGCTGCTAGGTGGAAGTACTAACCACTTAGCTCCTGTGCTGCCATTACTGATATGCATTATTCAATAACATATCAAATATAGTAAGTTATTGAGTTAGGAAGGGAATTACATTTTTATTAAGTGAAAAGTAAAAAAATTGCTGCTGCGCTTATAAAATAAAATGTTATAAACTTGTGTGATGCAGCAGTTCTAATTGTGAACTCATAAACACAAAATTGTAAAAAAATAGCATTTGTGCAAACAATATAAACTTAATAACAATCCATATATAATGAGTGATAAACAATAAATATCTATAAACTGGTTTTGGTATACAGTCCCAGTATGTGAAAAATAAAGTGAAAACGTGCTAGACTCTTGATTGTAAACTCCGTATTAAAGTGACAGGTACTTCACTGTGCTCAAACTTGTGCCCCAGATGGATTTGCACTCACCATCATCCCATGACAACCTATCTCTCGGATGGTCACTTACGCTTTGTTGGGACTAGCCCAGTAACAGTGTTATGCTGGTGACTGATGTTCCTTCACAAGTACTCCACAGCCTTGCTAATAGTAACTGATAAATCTTCATCAGGGGCTAGATGGTACTGCTAATGGTAACCAGTGATCCTTCCCAGGGGTTAAATTAATACCAGAAATCCTCTTCTCCTCCACAGGCGGTACTGCAAATCTTCAGCATAAAAATGAAATAAAAAACGGACATCCCATAGTGTAAAACTGTAAACCTTTATGAACGGGGACAAATAGTAAAAATGCAACTCACGAAAAAAGTGCCCATGACCTGGCACTAAGTGTATTCAGTTTTGTTGCTTATGATGCTTCCTGATGATGATCTATTGGTCGAAACACGTCGAGGTTTGATGACTCAACTTCCGCCGACGTCACTTCCGCCCTTTGGAACGCACATTGGAACGAGGCGGCCATTTTTTTCTTCCATTCACAAGCAACAAAGCTGAATATACTTAGTGCCAAGTCATGAGCACTTTTTTTGTGAGTTGCATTTTTACTATTTGTCCCCATTATTAATGGTTTACAGTTTTACACTATGGGATGTCCATTTTTGTTTTCATTTTTATGGTGAATACTTGCATTACTGCCTGTGGAGGAGAAGATGATTTCTGGTATTAATTTAATCCCTGGGAAGGATCACTGGTTACCATTAGCAGTACCATCTAGCCCCTGTGAAGATTTATCGGTTACCATTAGCAAGGCTGTGGAGTACTTTTGAAGGAACATCAGTCACCAGCATAACGCTGTTACTGGGCTAGTCCCAACAAAGCGCAAGTGACCATCCTAGAGATAGATGGTCATGGGATGACGGAGAGTGCAAATCCATGTGGGGCACAGTGGAGCACCTGTCACTTTAGTACGGAGTTCACAATCAAGAGTCTAGCACATTTTCACTTTATTTTTCACATACTGGGACTGTATACCAAAACCAGTTTATAGACATTTAGGGGTTTATTTACTAAAGCTGGAGAGTCCAAAATCAGACTCCCTTCTGCATAGAAACCAATCAGCTTCTAACCTCAGCTTGTTCAATGAAGCTTTGGCAATGAAACCTGGAAGCTGATTGGTTTCTATGCAGAAGGGAGTCTGATTTTGGACTCTCCAGCTTTAGTAAATAAACCCCTTATTGTTTATCACTCATTATATATGGATTGTTATTAAGTTTATATTGTTTGCACGATTTATGCGCTGTCCAAATGCTAAATTGTTATTAAAATGTCCTTGTAGAAGCTGAGCCCATTAGAATAGACTTGTTGTGTAATGTTGAAGATGTTTCCTGCTTATCCAAGTACATATGCCCATATATTCCAAGACAATCCTAACGATATACCTAATGATATTACCTATGAAAAGATACAGTAAGTTCACATAACATAAGCACTGTCCTAAAGTTCCACAGGTAGTGTCTTTTTAGTAAATGAGCTCTGTTTAATGACTGGCCTTGTTTAACATTGAGAGGATCCATCTTAACAGAACAAGTGAGCACAGGAAAATCAATTCCCCGCTAGAGATGGGTCTCATTAACAGGCGTTGAAAACTGATTAACACCTCTGAGCTGGCCTGCTGTGACTGCAGACACACTTTAACATGCAGATATGATGATGTGTATGCTAATAAAGCTGCCTCAGCTGGCATCCTTCACACCTCCAGCATGCTACAGCTTCCTCTTCATTGATTGGAATGTTAGAGAAGGTGAGTGTTTTCACATGGAATTTATGGTGCTAGGCAAAGCTATTATCCTAGCCTGGCTCACAAAGGCACTAGTATCACATATTCTGGCAAAATAATGAACACGGATAAGTGACATGGCTTTCTATTTGTTTGGTACTTATATACCATAGAGAAACATGCTGAGCTCTCAAAAAAAGATTAAAAAAATTACTAAACATGACAATATACACAAGCAAACTAGACTGGTAAAAAAACATAGCAATTTTTAGTTTATATTCAGTGTAAACACAGGCAGGTGTAACTGAATTTGACAGCATTGTCTTTTACCAGCTTGCAAAAATATTAAAAGGGTCTCCTGCTTAACCACTTGCCTTCCGGGCACTTTTACCCCCTTTCTGACCAGGCCAATTTTCAGCTTTCTGTGCTGTCGCACTTTGAATGACAATTACTCAATCATGCAACACTGTACCCATATGAAATGTTTATATTTTTTTCACACAAATAGAGTTTTCTTTTGGTGGTATTTAATCACCACTGGGTGTTCTATTTTTTGCACTATAAAGGAAAAAAGACCAAAAATTTTGAAAAAAAAAGGTTTTTCTTTGTTTCTATTATAAAATTTAGCAAACAAGTAATTGTTCTCCTTCATTGATGAGGCTGCACTGATGGGCACTGATAGGCAGCACTGATCGGCACTGATGAGGCAGCACTGATAGGCAGCACTGATGGGCATTGATAGGCAGCACTGATGAGGCAGCACAGATGAAGCAGCACTGGTAGGCATTGATGAGTAGCCACTGATGAGGCTGCACTGATATGTGGCACTGATGGGCACTGACAGGCAGTGATGATGGGCACTAATAGGCATCACTGAAGGGCACAGACTGGTGGCACTGACTGATGGCACTGACTGGCAGCACCGACAGGCATAGACTGGCAAGACTGAGAAGCAGAGATTGGCAGGACAAACAAGCACTGATTGGCAGCATTGCTGGGCACCAATTGGCAGCACTGATGGGAAGAGTTGTTGGGAACTTTTGGGGCTGCACTGATAATCAGGGCACTGATAAGCAGTGCCTTTATCTGTGTAGATGTCTCCTTTCACAGTTGCCAGTTATCAGCAGTACTTTCCTCACACTGTGACAGCGTGAGGAAAGTACTGCTGATAACCAGCAAGTGTATTTACATGGTGATCAGCTGTGATTGGACACAGCTGATCATGTGGTAAAAGACCGGTGTGATTGGCCCTTTACCATGTCATGGTAACATAGTAACACTGGCTGCAAGCTGCTAGGGACGCATGCGGGGGGTTGTCCCAATCGTACACCCAGAGATAGACGCGGTACAACCTTTTTGGCTTCAACCTCCATATAGGCAAAGGATCCTCCATCTTGTACAAACATATTTCCCCCTCATTCTCCCCCTTTCCTTTCTGTACATACACATTGACATATGGCCCCTGAGTTAGGGGTGTCACAGGAGGCCAGAGCCCAGCAGGGGGCTACGAGCTATAAAACCCCCAATGGAGCTGGGGCCTCGATGTCCAAAGAACCTGTGCAACCTAGCACCTCGTAAAAAGATAATGCAAGCCTTCCCAGGAGTTCAAAGGAATTCCAAAGAAGCACGACCAGATAACACTTTTACAAATCCATATTTCCCCTATGTCTCATATCTTGGAATATGAGAGACTTACATAAAAACCAGGCATATCGTCAGATTGGCCAAGAGGAGACAAACAGTTTGGTAGGTCACTCCTTGGCTGGAATACATAGGAAAGTAGAAAAGTAGATCTTGTGAACCATTCCGTGTATAATTTCATATTTCATGTCTAATCAATCCTCAGACGTGTCTGCATAATAAACTACCCACGGGTGGAGTGTCACTTGTGCACAGGGAAAGTTATGAGCCAAAATATGAACTAGAAGAGATTTTGGCTCTAGTTTAGGTCTACGCCCAGACCTTCCCGCCCTAAACGGGGTATTGGTCCTTGACTTCAGAGACACCCCCTGCTGGGGAACTACAAAAGGAGCTGTCAGGCCTAAGAGAGCTAAGTTGAAGAATTCTCCCTTTTAACATCAGGACCACCTGGGGTACCCGTGCCCTTTCGCTCTGAAACTTGATCTGCTAACCTAGGACTCTGGCAAGTACTTTAACCCTCTAACTTCTTTCTGTTATCTCTTTGCTGTGCTGTTGCTCTCTGTATATTTATATATATCGGTTACATCTTTTTTCTGTAAATATTTTTATTGCACCCTTTTGACCTTGTAGTAATAAATCTTTCCTTCTGAAAGTGTTGAACTGTTTCTATAGCTCTTTATTGCAATTTTGAAATTCCTGCCTCTAAAAAGAGCGCTACTGTGTTTGTTTAACCCTCTGTATAACCGGCCTGCGGTGACCGTGTTATACAGATGATAACCTCAACCATTATAGTATTATTGCGGATATCGCCGAGTTTCCTCTTTCTCCGTACAAAAAGGAGGTGGTGGCAGTGTGAAGGGTTAATTGCGTAATTAACCTGATCCAGTAACAATCGCTCCCAGGCTGCCTGTACATAGATTGTGGTCCAACTAGCTGGAAAATCATTGTGCAGGGTGCAGCTGGGCGTGGCATTGTTACACACGTGACATTGCGGTTTTAGATTGGCCAGTCCTTCGGTCACGAGTTTGGTGAGAAGGTCAGGAGTCTGACGCCGCGTTCGTCACAGGGGTGTTCTGAGGGGACGTCATATGATGCCCTCCCAGAGCTGGACAACCATGTTGTAGCCATCATCTGGCTATAGCACGGTCAAGAAGTGGTTAAAGTGTAACTCCACTTTTGTTGGGAAAAATACAACCCCCTTTCAGTGATCAATGCTCGTTAAATGGATTTTAACAAACTTTATTGCAGACTGCTACCTGTTTCTGATGTAGAGGTGAATAAACCTTTGGGAGTATCTCACCAAAAATGAAATTTTTAGGATCCCTAAAATCTGACTTGTATCTTAGTGTAGATGTCTGGGAATAATCAGTGAGCCAATCACACAAGCAGGAAATTACATTTCAGGGGATGTTCTGTACACAAGTGATGTACATAACACATCCAGATTGCCATATTGCATTGCATTTTATAGAAAATTACAGAACTGCAGATTAAAAAGCAAAGATAATTTTAATAACTTTCATTTACAATGTGGCTTGTGTAGCAATTGCATATGCCATATTGTATTTTATTTGCTATTTTTTCCCATGAAATTGTAGTTATCTATACTTTTATACAGCAACCGCAGCCTGCTGTGAAGCTCTCTGCCCATAATTTAACATTTATCTGAGGTTTTCTACTTTAAATCTTGAGGGAAAAAAACCTCACATGACCATTCTTGGTCTTTTTTCATCCTGCTTTGCACTGACAATAATTTACTTTATACAGACATTATGCCTACCTAAGATAATACACACAGATTTGTCCAAATGTGAACAGCAGATGACAGTAAATCAGTAAATCAGATGCTGTGTGTTTGCAGTCCAGCGCACACTGCATAGCCTAAAACACTAGTCTGAGCTTTCTTCTATATGCCTTACTGCTTCTGTATAAGTGGATAAAGCATGTATACTTACCTAATACAACAAGAAACACATAGAGCGCAATACAACAACTTACAGTACGCTGCCAGCTGCGGAGGCGTTCTTGAAACCAGCACTTTGTTGCCCGTAGAGAGGAGGTGGGCATTGTAGTACCTGTAACTCTTCCTAATCCTGATGAAACTGGCTCCATGGAGGTTGTATGCACCTTATATGACCCAGCAGCTTTTACTGGCATTTCTTATATCCCAGAGGTCATTTCTAGGATTGTTAGTGAGTCCTATGGGAGACTGCGTGTTCCAGACAGCGTACCTGTTAAAATGATCTATAAAAATTCAGAAGTACACAATGGGAGGAAGGAAAGGGCGAGAAAATGAAAGAGCAGCACAGTTTTCTCTCAAGCACCAGAGGCAGAAGCAGAGAGAACAGAAAACTGTGAGACTGGAGCTCTGCTTTAATTCTGAATATACACTCACTGGCCACTTTATTAGGTACACTTTGCTAACACCTTTGCCTTCAGAACTGCCTTAATTCTTTGTGGAATAGATTCAACAAGGTGTTAGAAGCATTCCTCAGAGATTTTGGTCCATATTGACCTGATAACATCACACAGTTGCTGCAGATTTGTCAGCTGCACATCCATATTGTGAATCTCCCATTCCACCACATCCCAAAAGTGCTCTATTGGATTGAAATGCGGTGACTGTGGAGGTGAACTCATTGTCATGTTCAAGAAACCAGTTTGAGATGATTTGAGCTTTGTGAGATAGTGCATTATCCTGCTAGAGGTAGCCATCAGAAGATGGGTACACTGTAGTCATAAAGGGATAGACATGGTCAGCAACAATACTCAGGTAGGCCGTGGCATTTAAATGATGCTCAGTTGATACTAAGAGGCCCAAAGTGTGCCAAGAAAATATCCCCCACACCATTACACCACCACCACCAGACTGAACCGTTGATACAAGGCAGGATGAAACCATGCTTTCATGTTGTTTACGCCAAATTGTGACCCTACCATATGAATGTCGCTGCTGAAATCGAGACTCATCAGACCAGGCAATGTTTTTCCAATCTTCTATTGTCCAATTTTGGTGAGCCTGTGCAAATTATAGCCTCTGTTTTCTGTTCTTAGCTGAAAGGAGTGGCACCCGGTGTGTGGTCTTCTACTGCTGTAGCCCATTTTCTTCAAGTTTCAACGTGTTGTGCATTCAGAGGTGGCTGGTATTCTGCAAACCTTGGTTGTAATGAGTGGTTATTTGAGTTACTGTTGTCTTTCTATGATCTCGAACCAGTCTGCCCATTCTCCTCTGACCTCTGACATCAACAAGGCATTTTCGTCCACGTAACTGCCGCTCACTGGATATTTTATCTTTTTCAGACCATTCTTTGTAAACCCTAGAGATGGTTGTGCGTGAAAATCCCAGTAGATCAGCAGTTTTTAAAACACTCAGACCAGCCCGTCTGGCGCCAACAACCATGCCATGTTCAAAGTCACTAAAATTCCCTATCTTCTCCATTCTGATGCTTGATTTGAACTTCAGCAAGTCATCTTTGCCACATCTAGATGCCTAATTGCATTGAGTTGCTGCTATGTGATTGGCTGATTAACAGTTTGTGTTACCAAGCAATTGAACAGTGTATCTTATAAAGAGGCCAGTGAGTGTATATATGTATGGAAGGTATACAAGAGTATAGAGGTGCTGCTCTAATGATCCTACTGTAATCCGTTAGAGAGTACCACCTACACTAATCCTACTTTAATGCATTAGAGAGTACCACCTACATTAATCCTACTTTAATGCATTAGAGAGTACCACCTACATTAATCCTACTTTAATGCATTAGAGAGTACCACCTACATTAATCCTACTTTAATGCATTAGAGAGTACCACCTACATTAATCCTACTTTAATGCATTAGAGAGTACCACCTACATTAATCCTACTTTAATCCATTAGAGAGTACCACCTACAGTAATCCTACTTTAATCCATTAAAGGACACCACCCCAAAAATTCTGTAGGTGAATGTTTTCCATGGATGCGAAAGTGACAAACCTTCATTTTGATAGTTTAAGTGACCTTGACCTTTAAACCTTTTATACAATGTAATGCTATAGCTTTCTAGAAAGCACCTCCTGTCTCTACAGCTGTGGAGGATCCAGACAGAAAAGCGCCTCCATGACCATTACCCCTCCCATGTGCAGCTCCTGCCTGGCAGATACCTAGTTAGTATCAATCACTGTGAGATGACGCAAGGTCCTATTGCACCTGTAAACATTTCATAAGATCACTGCCCCATGACTCTTGACCCATTGATCGATTATTGATGAATGTGTGTGTTAACTAATATCATAGCTTGCCTCCTGTTATGTCATCTGGTGAAGATTCCATTGTGAAAACCCTTTTACACTATTAATAGACCTGTTCTACGTGTGGTGATCTCCAGTATGTCTCTGGAGAAATGCCCCAGCCTCACAATGTGGAGGGAGAAGGACACTATGGGTGTTGCTAAACTTTGGCACCTGAGGTACATACTTATACAAAGCAACAAAAGAATGGGCATGTTAAAGAATACTATTGTAACATCATTGTATTTCAGCCTTGAGCTGGAAGTGTTCATATACATGTGTCTCAAAGATCCCCAGTTCCTCTCTTATTCTTCTTCTGGGCAGTGAAGCAGCAGGGAGTTGGCACACTTGTGATTGCAATCATCTATTGCTTGTCTCCAGCAGAGATGGTCAGATGAGTGTCATTGTGAGCAGTGCGACCCTGTAATAGACCCCTGCAGGAAGAGAGCACTGATGTAGCTGGGAGAGCACCACATCTATGAAACCGTGTGGATTTGTCCATTATTACTATTGAACACTTCAGCCTAGACTCTGGAATCTGTTTATTTCCTATATATATATATATATATATATATATATATATATACAGGATATAATTATATACAGTATCACTTGATAGCTGGAAGCATTGCACATCCTCATTGTGTGCAACTGTGTATGCTTTTTAACAGAAATTATAGTGTATTTCTGGTATGAAATGTTTTTAGCTATAATTGCAGTGTTTCCGTTAAAGCAAACCTAGACAGAAATATACTTTTTCATCTGGTCCCCCTTTCTTCTGCCACTACAAAAACCACTTATGGTAGCCCTCCCACAAGCTTCTCAGAGCTGGAGTGAATTGTTCTAAAAACTGGTGCTTCCCTTTCTTTTCTGTCTGCTAACTATGGTGAAAGACCTAACCTGTGAAGGGCAGAAGTTCTGATTGATTGTCTCTGCTTGAACAGCCGATCACAGCCTCTGCAGGACCCAAATCTGGTCCTTCACCAAAGCTAAGAGAGAGAACAAGAAGCCAGAGGCAACCAATCAAAGCAAAAGCAGGAAGCAGAGCCTGCAATTGTAATAAACAATAACGGCTGCAAGAAGTATAAATTATAATACAAAAAAAGTGTTATATATATTAAACATCTTTATAAGAATATTTACATCAAGCTGATCTATTTGTTTATAAAAAGAAAATGCATTCCCTTTAATTTATATTTCAGTGTGAACAATTGCAGTTTTAGCTGGTCACGGATGGGTGGTTATGGTTGTTACTTGAGTGTGTTGCCCAATACAGGAGAGTCCTACCATGTTACAGGAGGGGAGATGCTCATCCTGCACTGCTTATAGACAAGCAGCATGACCCCAGCCACTTCATACAGGTCACTGAATATATGGCTTTTCTATCACATAGTCTAGATATGAAAAATTTGATTAAGTTTGGAGAGCCAAGGGGCCCAGGAATTTGCCATTGGCTGCTGCACATATAATCACCTCACTGCTATTAAAATATGTTTTTTAGCTACTTTATTTATGAGCTCATTCTACAATTATGTGAAGTAACTAAATGTGGAGGTTTAAGGAAAAAAATATCTCAGTGCACAATATGTTGAATTATTTAGTGATGTTTTGAAATGTGACTTTACATTATATTTCTAGGAAAACAAAATCCATGTTGTGCTGTATTTCAGTCTCTTACTTTACATATTTTATGAGCAGTTCAGCTACACAGCACACGACTCTGTCTCTAGATTCCTAATCCTGTTATTGTGCTTAATAATATGATGAAACGATGTAAGAGAACCAGTTCAGAGCAATTACCGTGACATATCTGTAAACATGAATAATGAGGGTTTGTTGTCCAAAGTAATGGGTCACTGCATAATCCTGCAGCTATTACCAATCAGAAACCTGCATTAAACGTATTCAAGCCTCATAAAATGTGCAACTGGCTTATAGGAGCACAAACAGGCACAGTGGGCTGTATTATAGGAAGACATGGAGCAGAAATCTGTCTTTCAGGTTATGGGGTCATTCTCTAGGTACAATGGGTTTGAGTAAACAAAACTGGAGAAAAGTGTCGCCATGCCCTATTCAGATCTGTACTTAAACTTTATCTCCTGCACTAGAAAAATAATAGTTGGATTCTTTTAGGTAGCTATAACCAACATATTTTTTATTGATTATGTAGGGTCATGTTTGTGGACCTCTGATTGGAACAGGAGGAGAGGAAGAGAGGTGGGAGGTGATGTCAAGGTCACCACCTTGTGAACTCAATGTGAAAATGTAAATTGTTCTCTGAATGGCACCTATGCTGAGCACATGACCTCCTGTGTTCACTGTGCAGCCACTCTGCACAGAATCTGGAAGTTGGCACTGATCACTGTAGTAGCAGTGCCTACTACAAAGATTTCCAGCTTCCATGGGAATCAGCCAGGTATGCACATGCATACATACTGTACATTGGTCCAAGCTGGACTCCAGCTTTAAAGTGTATCTAAACCTAAAACAAAAAATGTATTCTATACACCAGATTACTAGTCACTGGCTGCATTTGTTTTCTTTTTTTCCAAGATTCTCTTGCTTTTTTTTCACCTGGTAATCCTGCAAATAACACACTTCCTATCTCTGGGTAGCTATTCCACTTCTCATCTGTATCTATGGAGGGAAGTTGTTACCCTACAAACACGTCCATATCTCTTCATATCCATTACATGGGACACAGGGGAGTTGATAGTTTGAAGGCATTGTACATATACCTACCTGCACCTGTGTTTGTTTATGTACAATACCTGCTTTTTTTATTTTTCAGCACTAGGGGGGCATTACTTCATTATAATTTGCCTTTTGTGGAGGTCTCTTTGCATAACTGTTAAGTGATCTGTCCTTTCATCCTACCTATATATGCAGTGTGATGTAGAACATGCATAATGAGCCCCTGATGACGTCATGTATGATAAAATACGTTGGAAGCCACACTTTGTGTTTTGGTATTGATCTATCTTGTATAAGGTAATAGTGTAGGCTGCTTTGCTACATGCCAGAGTTCTATAGACCTTAGCACAGATTATATTTTTATACATTACACCCTATTTGGAGCCTACTGTTTTTGCAGTGCCCGTCTTCCTCTGCTGATATCCCAGTCCCAGGCTCCCACTTCACCACCCTTGCTTTTGGATGATGTGCAAACAGAACGCCCTGGCAGCATAAAAAAAATAGAAAAAATGCAGTACAACAGTATATAAGAGGTCTGCTGTTTCTCGAAAGCTTTATTATTGTAATGATCAGTGATATCTTTCTAAATTATTTATACGTGCTCAAGTGCGCCAGCTATGTTCCATGATCTTAAGGGTTGTATGTTGCAGAAACAATTAGCCAGAGCAATATGCAGAGACAGCAGATTTCTGCAGCTATTGACATAATACACCGAGGTGCCCAGTCAAGATTTACCACTGTGTAAATCTAGCATGTTAACACTATTCCCACGGGGAAAAAGGCTTCTTATTTTATTGCAATCACCTTATCAGCTATGGAACATCCATTTAGGAGTAATCCGATCTTACGGTGTAAAATTGTAGGCCATGTATTATTGCGTGTGTCACAGCAGTTAGTGGCATCTGGGGACAGTAAGGACACTCTATTAGAACACATACTGAACACTTTAAAGTCACTCTGTGTTTTAACACTCTACTGGATTTAATAGAGCAACTGGGAAGTATTGAAAAGGTTTCAAGATATGTTGTATGCATTAACATGTTATTGATGACGAGATCCTCAGACTCAGCTTATTAAACACAAGTCAAAGGTGGCTCATCATTCTGGATCATTAACAAGCAAGTCTTCCTAATATTTCTGAGGATGGGTAAAAACGTGCTATATAGATGTCAGCAGAACATGACATGATGCTAACTGCAGGTAACTTTATTAGAAATTACTCCTCATGCATTCTGACTTGATTTTTAATTATAGGCCCCCTTTAGGCTGTTTTAACTGTACTGCCACCATAGCCATAGATCTTTGCAGTTTAAATTTTATTGCAGGAACATCGGCATTTTTTTCATGCGATAACATGTGAGTGTATTTTATACTGTCTGGTTTAAATAAAAAAAAAAATGAAATAATAAATCAGTGGGTAGTCTGCTACTGCTGACAATTTACATCTATTTTTTCTTTCCACAAATCCTTGTCTGCATGTTCCGAGACCCTGAATATGGCTAAGACACTAAGTCAAAGGGAGGAGTTTTGCAGGTGTCCTCGATTCAATGAGCAGAATGACTAATTTCTCACTTTCATGTTGCATTCATTAAGCATAGTCCAAGTATAGGATCTAGTTGGTATTCTTCTGCATACAGTGCCTGTGGAAAACTGGTATTGTGGGTAACCTTGTAGCAGGAGTCTCCAAACATTCTAAACAAAGGGTAAGTTTACTGTCCTTCAGACTTCAGGAGGGCTAAACTGTAACCAGTTGGAGTAGAAAATGCCTAGAAGTCAGTAAAAATGTTTCAGGCTTGATGTTCGGTGAGACTGAAAAAATTACATAGCGCCGGCGCTCAGTAGGAGAAGGAATAGTGCCCCATTATTAGTATTAGTGGGAAAAATAGTGCCCATTGTTGGTGTCAGTGGGAGGAATAGTGCCCCATGGTTGGTATCTGTCAGGAATGGACTCAGCACTGGTGGTGGGACTCACCTGCCGTGTGGGCTGCAGTACCAGGGCTGGCCAGCGTGTGCTCTCAGCAACCAGAAGCTCACTCCTGCAGTCAGCCATCAGCTGAAGCTGATTGCAGGAGGTGTATTTAAGCAAGACCAGGCCTGTGATCAGGGCCTTGGTGTATGTTTCCCATGAGCCCCTGTACCTGGTATCCTGTGTTCCTGCTTATCTGCCTAGTTGCTGACCCTGCTTTGATCCTGACCTCTGCTGACCGTCTCCTGTTGAACCCCTGGCTTGCCTGACCATCCTTCTGCCTGATCCTCTGTACCGCGCTGCCCGTGAGTTACTGAACCTGGCTTGTGACCCTGACTATTCTCTGCCTGTTCCTCCGGTACCTTACTGCCCACACGTTGCTGACCTGGCCTGCCTTACTACGCCTGACGCTACCAAGACGATCCATCCATCCCGCACGGATCCAGTCACTACTGTCCAAACCTGCCAGCCCCCTCACATCAGGCTTTCCCCCGGTACATACCCCTCTACCACAGTTGGGTGCACCCAGGGGCCGCGACCTGGTCTCAGTCTGCGCCAAGTTCATCCCTACCATCAGGGGCTCTGGTGAAAAGTCAGACTGGGGCTTAGACTCCGCGCCCTGGGGAATCCTGTTCTGTGGGTCACTAGAGATCCCGCCGGGCGGTGCCTGACAGTACCTTGCAGCCTGCCTGACTATTCCACCCCTCCAGACCTGACTACGCCTGTATTCCTGAAGCCTGCTACTTCCCTGTGTCAGTCCACACATTTCTGGTCACAACCGGATCCCTAACAGTATCAATGGAAGGAATGGTGCCCCATTGCTAGTGTCAGTGGGAGAATTAGTGTCCTATCTATGGAGTCCATGAGGGGAAATATTGCCTTCTTGTTGGTGTCTGTGAAAACAATATGCCTCATCATTGGTGTCGGTTGGAGGAATTTTGCCCCATCGCTGTTGTCAGTAGTAGGGATATAGCCCCAAGGGCTGGATAAAGGCAATAAAAGGGCTATAACTGGTGCACGGGCCACAGTTTGGAGACTACTGCCCTATGGCATTAACATTCCTTTAACCAAACCTTCTAGTACTGTTTTATGATGCAGACAGAAAGGAGGCACAAAGATTTGAACAGGCATTAGAAATGGTGCATCTAAAATATAGTAAAATCTCATTATAAAATAAAATCAAGCACATTACTAGTGTATATTTCATCCATACTAAAAAATGGAGGAACATATAGTAACATCTGGAGTAACAGTAGGGTTTCATGGAATCCTGGCTGAGAATGTGAGAATGGCTGCTCAAGTGTAATAAAGTGTTAACAGAATTTGTTTTTTTACTGTTTAGTACTGTTTAGAGCAGCTTAATGGGCTCAATATTGGCTTTCATTTTCATGTTTTATATAGGTTTTATATGCAGCATTTTATGTCTATCATTGTTTTAATTTGCTTTTTTGTACTAATTGAATGGCAATAAAGTACACCTCTATATAGTGTTGATATTAACAAAGTGTATTGTGAGTACTGCTTTCATTAACAACCAATTAGATAGTGGATTTCACTTTAATTAGAAAAAGAAAAAAGGAATCTGATTACAATAAAGCTCTAGTTTTATTTATTATAGCGCTTGTAAATTAATCTCACTATAGCCTTGTTGTGTATAGAGCAGTGTATGAGTTCTGGGCATATTCCAAAGCCACACTGCTACAACATATGCTCATTATAATTATAACTGAGAAAGGAAATCCTGCCATTGGATATATGGCCCCAACTCCTTACAAATAAGCACTTGGCTGTGAGAACTTGGCTTGCCTAACCACACATGTGAAGTCTGGCTGGGCTCAGCATTCTGCATGTGAGAGAGATGCGCATGCATGGTTAGGCACGCTGAGTTGTTGTTACCAAAAACATATTTGTGATGGGCTAAGACTGCACATCCAATGGCTGGAGAGAGAAGGGTATCCCACAGTAGCAGCAGCTTCAAAGGTGAGGATCATTTCTGAACATGTAGGACAGTGTACAGTCAAAGCTGTAATTCATATGTTTTTTTTATGTCGTTCATTTTTTTTTTCTCTCTTTGGCCATGCTTTCTCTGCAAGTATCAGCAGGGTTGGCCTGAACAAGAAAAAAAAATGTAAACTCTTATGCTAAAATATGGGATTCCCATCTTCTGATATTGGTTCACATTGCTTAAAATGTATCTAAGCCTAAAAACAAAAATATAATATATTTCATCTCACCAGTCCTTAGATGTGGCAGCTGCATTATTTTTCTTTTTTTCAGGTTTTTTTTCCTTTTACTTTCACCTAGTGATTCTCTCAATAACACACTTCAGGTCCCAGGGTGACAACACTCACCCTTCTGTATCAGGACAATAGAAACACAATAAAATTACCAAATCCCATCCCTTTCCTATTCTCCATACTATAGAGGGGGTTGACTGAGATAGCTGAGAACAATGTATCTAATAGTATCCAGCAAGATCAAAAAACACAGGAAGCTGACAAGATTTCTGGCAAGATCAACACATTTTTCTTTGAGTTTATTAAACCAATGTAAAAAAATACTTTTAGGGCTCATTTACATGTGTAGCAGCCTTTTCCATCCTTCTGAAAAGCTTTTCAGAATTTAGTCAATAGAAGGCTGGCAGGCAATATACCACCCCTCAGTGTCTGTTTTAACCATGAAAAGCCTGCATTCCACAACCATATGCATCTCATGCGGTTGCAGGGCAGTTGTGGAGTTGCCCTATTCACTTAAAGCTGTCATGTGTTGGCAGTGCTACTGTTCCCGTGTGCCCATATTACACACATGGGATATAATTTTTGCTGCATCATGTGTACATCCCCTTCATACACTGTGTTGGGTTAAGGGGGGCAGTAACGGTGGTATATTTAACAGACTAAAAGAGACCCAATAACAGAAAAAAAACTTTTGTAAGTAAAGTATTAGTTGGTTATGTTTTGTGGTTGCAACAGATCCTCATTTTAAAACCATATTCCATGTTTCATTGCAGCTGAAGTTCATAATTAGGTTGAATGCTTAGACCAATTATTTGTGTTTTACAGGCACTGTGGTTATATCAAAGCGAAACAAGACCCAGATGAAGATAAGATGCATTTCCAGCATGGAAGAGGTAAGAACTGGCTATTCAATGACTCCACTTGGTCTCTGTAGAATGACTGGGTCCTCTGGCTGGCACTTTCCAAAATACAAATGTGTATTACCTTCAAGGACTATAAAGACTTGGCTGATGCTCTTCATTTTACCACAGGTTTTCCATACTGGCAGAGTTTTTAGGTTCCGTGACAGATTAGAGCAAAGCTTTTCTCGTTCTGGACTTACCAATACATCGTTTGGTGTTGCCAGTTTTTCGTGTGAGCTTTAGAATATTCAGATTAAAAAAATCTGTAGCTATATTTTTCTTTTTTTTTTTTTTACCATTTCTATAGCTGGTGCTGTGAACTTTAGTGAAAAAGTTCAACAAACTTGTATAAATTTGTACCTTTTTTAATACAACGTGTAGATTTGTAGATACTGTAATGTTGTCTACAGCAGGCATGACTCTGTATGTGTTTGTTCCATCAAATAATTGTTTGTATACATAGCTTACAGAACGTCTGCCATATCGCTTAATGTAACTTATCATGGTATGTTCTGTTTTTATGACCGAAAACTGCACAGGGCCTAATGTAACTGTTGTTATTTTTATGACTTTGTACTTTTGTAATGTTGTTTCCATGGTCATGCAAAAAGTGTAGTATACCTAGACACAGGGGAACATGAATGTATAGTTCTATATGTATTATTTGCTGAATGACACATGTTCCGTATGGAAAAGTTGAACATTTATAAACCAGCCCTTTGGATAGAGATTGTCGCTGTATCCATCATAACTTGATGTTGTTGTACAGTAACTGTGAATAACATTAAACTACAAGGTCAAAGAGTCAGGAGTGTTGTAGTTTCTTTTCTAAACATTTTTGTGTGGAGTGTGTGCGATTCTTGCTTGCCATGTATCTTGTTGTCAGATAATGGGATGGCCAGAAATCTTTATATCTTTTCCTATGTTGTCACCTATCAAACTCACATTTTCCTATGTTGTCACCTACCAAACTTAAAGCAGAGACACATTAGATTCTTACACATAGACTTAGACATCATGGACCTCGGTTCTCTTAAAATGTGTTACCAGTATATCATGGTTCCAAACAAAGGGATCAAGACTAAATATGCAAGTATTTAATCATAAAATCATTCGATAGTTACAGAGGAACTTCAGTCCTCTGTAATGTTGGCCCTGCCTCCCCTCCAGTGCCACCATCTTTTATAATTCTGTGCGTGCTCAGATGTGCTGAAGGGCTCTGCATTGCCTTTGGGTCCCAGCAGAGCCATGTGGCACATCTGCGCTCACACGTCACACTGAGATCTGAAACTTTCATACCCGCTCTGTCTTCATGCATGAGTAGGAAGCCCCCTCCATGCATGCACGGATCTGTAGCAGGGCTCTGCCAGGACCTGAATCCCTGCGGCACATCTGTACACACACAGAATCCAGTGGCTTGCATACGCCCTTCTTTTGGGCTACTCCCTGTGATGTGTGACATGGACATCCCAGGAGGTAGTGAAGGCAAATGGCACGCTCACTTAAGAGATAATGAAAAGTTAGAAAGCTAAAAAAATTGAATTATGTGTTATCTAATTGTAGGAACAGGAAGGGAGGAGGAGGCAGGTGAAATAATGGTTTTATAGGGTGCGCTTTAAATTAATTCCAATAATGAATTGCTTTATGGGCAGAAATTAGCCCAGTGGCAGCCAATCAGATCTGCCAATGTTGATAAAATAAATGTGGTATTCTAAAGGCTATTACCTGTGAACACTCGATTTACATTCTAAAGTAACTACCACTCTACTACTAGGCTAGTTTAACATTGTGCAATTTCACTCCTTATATAGGAATCAATTATTTTATTAATCTGGCTCTAAACTGATGATACAATTATTAATATTATTATTAGTTATTATATGTTTTAGCACTCTGTACTTAATCAATGCTCTTTGCCAGATAATCTTAGCATAGACATAAGGATGACAGTACAAACCATTGTAGGGGAGGAATGAAGGCGGCGTAGGCTCCTACAATGGGTTGATGACTACTTATTATTGCCATTAGCGGCAAGTCAGATTCCAACTACGGTAGTTTTCCAAAGTGTGAACATATAGAAAGTAGCAGTGTTTTAACATGATATTGTGTAACTGCCTTTTTATGGTTTAATGTCCCATAGTAATTCTTTTAATGTTTTGATAACAACAAGACCAACTGTTATGTTTAGGCACTGAAACAACAAACATTTTTTAATAAAGCCCTCCAAAATACTCGTAATAAATGCAATAATCATGTTTCTCCTGGGTACTTATTCGGCACTTAAAAATACAGTGAGAAAATAAAATCAATGTGTACATTAATAAAGAAGATGTAAATAAATACATTCTCAAATAAAAAAAGGTTTCTGTTACATCAACAGCACCAAGTAACGTATAGAGTGTCAAAATTGTGCAATATCACTAGTTATAATTGGTACTAAAACTGATATTTTATTTGAGGTTTGAGCAGTTTTAAGTAGTTGTTTGAGAGTTAAACACAGGCTGGCATCTTATGTTTCTGAAGGACTTTGGTGATGCGATATTCCTGCCAGTTTGGCCTTCCTTCCATGGCCAATAATAACCCTATGGACATTTACTCTTGATGGGTTCTGTGTAATGCAAGAGAACTACGCATTGCTATGGCCTTGTGGCAAGGTTCAGAAATGCTAACTACAGCAGGAAAAATTCTCTATTTTATTATATACTGATATTCACTCAAAATGGATACTCACCCAATTTTTTTGATGAATAGGCCTTTAAGATACTGGTGTACAGATACATATATTTGTTAACCTCTATGTCTGGAAGAATGTTCTATAGTTTGCTTTCATCAGTGGATTTTTTGTAATTAAAATACCTATAGAATAAAGTAACTGTTTTTGGACTTTTTTTCTTATTGAAAATTCACAAAAAGCCGATACTGCTATCTCTGCATTGACTTCCTCTGGAGGTCAGACGAGAAAGAAAGTCTTATCTCTCCTCTAGAAGGGGCCTTCATATCTGTTTCTCCTTTTTGGAAACTGTTTAGACCAGATGAAACACTTCAAGCACCATCTTAGATCCTTGCTGTGTGTCACGTATCAGGAGTCACAGGGGCAGAACCAGTTTTGATCTCAAAGAGCTTTTATTTGTTTCATGGCTGGCGATATACACATTCTCCACAGATGAAAACACTGGAAGGTGTAAAAAAGACGACGTTATTTTTGCGGAACCTTTTGGAAAACTTGAACTCTTGTGTGTGATTAGATAAGATTGGTGAAGGGTTGTATGCGGGAGATGCTTCTTTTCATGAAAGCAATTGGATTGATTGCATAAACACCCAGTGTAGGAAAAACACTGTACACCTGGCAACAGCAGAGGATTCTGGGAAGCTTTCTAGCTCATGTGATATTCAAGTTAAAAAGGACTGCCTGTATTACCTGTCTTCTCTAATTTTCTCCATGTTACTTAGTACCTAAATGACTAAGGGAAATGTTTTATGTGTGTAAAAGTTTAAGCCCTTACAGTATCATTGATGACCAGTCTTGTCATAACCGATGCTCCTCCAATACTATATTAAAGTGGTTTACTCAAGAATTTTGTATTGATTTTTTTATACTGACCTTGGTATACCATTACCTCTTTCCTATATGTTAATAAATATTGGCACAACACAATTTAGAAGCATTGCATGTACAACTAGCATCGAATGCCTGCAAATGTGTGTAACCACTCTCAGGTATCAGTAAGTAATATCACACTAGCTTCTAGTGTTGGTGTATGCCTAGTTTGTGCTGTCAGAATAGTGCCAGCATCTGCTGCTTATATTGATGTTTGTCTGCCATCAAGCAAGCTGCTCTAAAAGGGCAAGAACATGCCAAAAGTGAGAGAACCTGTCTAATCAGGATGTTGACCTCTCAGAAATGGCTGTCAAGACTGTAATTGAGGACCTTTCCATTTTTATTAGCGGTTCAGTTCTCCCTGATGGTTCACAGAAAATGTGGCGCAGCTGCATCTAGATAAAATGAGCAGTAAAGGGCACCTGCAAATCTGTAACCAAAGAGAAAACTGATAAACAAAACACACTTTTTGGAACCTTCCTAGTTTTAGAGCCCCAAAAATTTGTCTAAAAGGCCTTACTGCTAAGATGTCCTGAGTAAAATTTTACGTGCATGTAATCTGTACCTGGACATGTACCATATAAGAAATAATGACATTTGTGCTAAAGAAGGCTAGAGGCATACAAAATGTTGGCTTTGCTCATGGCTAGGGTTTGTGTCTTTTTTCAAGACATGATCCATAGAGGTTTATGTAATAAACGATCGTATATTGGGGTATTTTGCTGCCTATGTAAGGAAAAATGTCAGCTGTATGATCCATTTAACCTACATGTTTTTGTGTTGTTAGTGAAGCTGCCGGGGAGTAGAACCTATATCCACCCACACACATACGAGGATCCCAACCAAGCTGTACGGGACTTTGCCAAAGAGATTGATGCCTCCAATATCCGCATAGAGCGGGTGATTGGTGCAGGTAAGAGAAGCACAGCTTATGCAGTTATCAGGTACATTTGTAGATGTGCATGAAGAAAAATTATATCTTGGCTTCTTCTTTAGGGTAATGCACACTGTCACTTGCAAAATTACATTTAAAATATATCTAAAGACAATTGTGTTGTTTTCAGTTTTGGAGAGGGTAGGCAATGGTAAACCCCCTGTCAGGTTTTTTTGATTGCTGTCTCTATACAATTTAAGAGATTTCTCTTCACGTCCAACTTTGGAAACACAACAGAAAGTAGGAGAAAATCTTTTTACCATAAATAAAATCCTGAACAAGTGGCCACAACAGAGGATCTATCTTGCCCTGTGACAGTGACAACTCAAAATGTTGGATTTTCCCATGCTTTTAGTTCTGGTGCAGTGGTCATCTGCACAGGTAGAGACAGTAAATCTACCAGGTAGTGATGCAGACAGCAATAAAAAAAAAACTTACAGGGGTTCCAACTTGTCCCTATACATCCAAAATTAAAAGGATTTGATTGGTTTAAAAAAACCTTATAAATTCAAGGTTAACTGGCATGAGTATGACCACCTCAATTACAGGTATTAAAACATTACAATCATGATAAGATGAGCTTTATGAACTTTTTATGTTTCTTCAGGAACACTGTGATAGCTGATTGTGGTCTTCACACTTATAAATAATATGTATTCAAATTGCTGGCTTCCCAAATAAACCCTAAAAAATGCTATGAAAACAACTGATATCAAATATTAGGACTAAAGGTGCACTTCCTGATTGACCCTGGGTGTTAAACATCGGATCACTCAGCATAAAAAAATGCCCATCAGACCTATCTATCAATCAATCTATCTGTCTGTCGAGTTCTATGAGACATATTGTTGGTATTGCTTATACTGTTAAAAAAAATGGCAACCGTAACAAGCTATAACCAGCATTAGCAGCAAGGTGCACATGGGAAGGTAATGCACATCACAAAGAATAAACAAATGACTTCCAAGCACACTTACCAGCCAGCCGGCAAAACAATCAATTTGGCCCTGTCAAGCAGTTCACATTAAAAACAGAGGGTTTTATTTGCACATATTTGCAAATACATGTGTAAGCTGCAGTACCGCGTCAAGGGTCCTCTGTATACTGTGGTCCTAACTCTAAAATTTGTAGAGCTTCCACAGTGGGAGCACATATAACAATGTATAGGTAATGGACAGGTGTGCTTGGAGGAGCCCATCCCTGCTTAAAGGTACAGGAACTCATGTGATGCCCAGCTATAGCAAATTGACAGCAAAGGCATCCAGTATTATTATTATTATACAGGATTTATATAGCGCCGACAGTTTGCTCAGCGCTTTACATTATAGTGGGAGACAGTAACAATACAATTCAATACAAGAGGGATAGGAGGGCCCTGCTCCTTGGAGTTTACAATCTAGGAGGGAGGGAATAGAGGTACAAGAGGTAATAACTGTGGGGAATGGACTGGTTGGAAGAGTAGAGGATTCCAGTATTAGCTGAGGGCGGGGTAGGCCTCCCTGAAGAGATAGGTTTTCAGAGTGCGCCTAAAAGTGAGCAGAGTAGGCGATAGTCTGATAGATTGGGGTAGGGAGTTCCAGAGGATGGGGAAAGTCCTGGAGAAGTCCTGGAGACGAGCATGGAAGGAGGAGACAAGGGAGCTAGAGAGTAGGAGGTCTTGTGAGGAGCGGAGAGTATGGTTTGGGTGATATTTGGAGACAAGATCGCTGATGTAGTTTGGGGCAGTGTTATAAATGGCTTTATATGTCAGTGTTAGTGCTTCGAATTTTATCCGCTGGGCAATTGGAAGCCAGTGGGGGGATTGGCAGAGAGGGGTGGCAGATATAGAATGGTTAGTAAGGTGGATGAGTCTGGCAGCAGCATTCATGATAGACTGAAGTGGGGATAGCCTACGGTGAGGTAGGCCAGTGAGGAGGGAGTTACAATAGTTGAGGCGTGATATAATAAGGGAGTGAATGAGTTGCTTAGTGGTTTCCTAGGTTAGGAAAACCCTTGATGCGGGACTGTGGTTTACCCATGTATTTGCAAATGTGTGCAAATAAAACCCTCTGTTTTTAACGCAAACTGTTAGACAGGGCCAAATTGGTTGTTTTGCAGACTGGTTGGTAAATGTGCTGGGAGATCCTTTGTTTGTTTGTGAACTACCTATACTGTTACCTGCAGGTAGTTTCATAGGAGAAATTCTATTCCCAAAACTTTGCATCCTCTTACAATAATGACCACCTGGATATCAGGACTCGCTAGGATGCCTTAACAACATTTGCTAATGCAAATAGCACTAGTACCAGTTAAGAACCCGTGTTTGATTTTATATAAGAGTGACATCTAGAAGAGAAAAAAACTTTCTTATCTTTCTTTTTCATTTTTTTTCTTGCATCTCAGAGTTGCTGATTCCCCTCAATCTCTTTGCAGCCACTGTCGTTTACATGCATGCACTCCACTGCATGACATTTCTTAGGGTGGGTTTCCTGATCGGGACAATAGTGGATCATCAGTCCATGTGACAAAGTGACAACACAGGATCAAAACTAGGAAACAGGGACAAAGTGTTGTCACCCTATAGTATAAAAGTTCAGAAACAAGGACCTTCTTGACAGGATAACTAAGTATTACGTACGTGAAAACTGAAGATTTAAAGATATTGAAAATTATTTTGAAGATAGATTAACATGTTAATAAGATAATTATATGAGATTTTACTAATTGGATTTCTATATGCTTTAAAGCAGCAGGTTTAGAGGCTCAAAGCAACAATCTTTCTATCTATCTATCTATCTATCTATCTATCTATCTATCTATATCTATCTATCTATCTCATCATATTTTTTCTTGCTTGACAGTGTGACATTTGGTGCTTTTGATCTCCAAATCCCCTGTTCCATTAGGAATCCTCCTATCGAGTAGCTTCCTACACCACATCATCCCTCCTCAGAGTGGGCTCAGAGTGGGCTTTTGATCAGCAACATCCCCAATCACATTAGAGTCTTCTTCCCATAGAAGGGTCTTAAGTACTTTTGTAGAGAGTACGGACCTGATTACTGCTGCTCTGTCCATTACCCATTCACTGCCGAGATGTTTCTTCTCATTGAAGTGGGAAAAGAACAAGTCTCAACTCCGTGACTTTGATACTAATAGCTCCCTAATAACATTTTAATGGTAAGGCATCTAAATTCTGCACAGGAAAGCTAAAAGCAGGAAACTTGCCCTCTTGAACATAGTGTACTCTGGAGTATAAAAGTCTGCCCACTTAAAGTACACATAATTCTAACAGAACAAAAATACTTATTCTGCAGCATTTAGAACTGGAGGGAGAGCTGTGTGTAACCAGATTTCTTCTATTGTGTGCAAGAGGCAGTCTAGTGTGTCCGAATAGAAGACTCAAGTGTTTGTCTTACAGGAAGCTGATCATCTGTGCACATGTAAAGATTTTATTGCGTGCAGCACATTTTGCTAATGTATGGAAATATCATAGTAGGTATAGTAGTTTCTGAAGTATTCCATTAACATGGACTTATTACTTCCCCACAATCACACAATCTTTTAATATCTGAAGAAGTATAGCATATAATTAACTCCATATCAGTATAGCTTTGCACTAAAATTAGCATATCATTTTCATATGTCTGCATAATGTTTCCCTAACTAGGGCAGTGCTATTAAAAGCAACAAGGGAATGACTGCCCTGTGCAATAGAAACAAGGTGGTCAGGTAATATGTGCTATCAGTAATCATTGACTGCTCACTGGGGTGCTCAGGGTTTCAAACCTCTCCATAGGCCATTAATATTAGTCCAGAAACTGTAAGTATATCACAGCCATTCCAGGACTATCCCATTCTGTAAACACCAGTCTAAAACTGCACAATGTTTCACACAGAGTTATCCCATCATCAGATGCTTAAAAATGATTCCAAAGGCATTTTTTTTAAAAAAAAGCAAACATGTCATACTTACCTGCTCTGTGCAATGGTTATGCACAGAACAGTCCCGATCCTGCTCTTCTGAGGTCCCACGCCAGCGCTTCTCCCCTTGCTGAGTGCCCCCATAGCAAGCCGCTTCCTATTGGGGCACTGGTGAGTGCTCACTCCCTGCACTGTGTGTCCATAGACACACAGAGCACAGCTTGGACCTGTACCCTGATCTCTCCTCGCTGGTTGTGATTGACAGCAGCAGGAGCCAATGGCCTCCATGGCCATTGAGAGAGCAGATTGGGCTCAGGTAAGTATAAGGGGGACTGGTGGGGGGGGGCTGCACAGAAGGCTTTTTAACTTACTGTAAAAAGTCTTGCACCACTTTAAGTACAGTAGCTAAATGATTAGCACTTCTGTCTGGCAGCACTAGGGTCCTTAGTTTGAATTTCAACCACAGCACCACCTGCATGGAGTTTGCATGTTCTCCCTGTGCCTGTGTGGGTTTTCTCTGGATATTCTGGTTTCCTCCCACTCTCCAAAGACATGCTGGTATGTTAATTGGATCCTGTCTAAATTGGCCCTAGTATGTGAATGTAAGTTTGGGACCATAGATTGTATGCTCCTTGAGGGTTAGGGACTGATGTGAATGTAAAATATATATATGTAAAGCGCTGCATAAATTGACTGTGCTATATAAGTACATGTAATAAATAAATAACTCATTTAAATATCTATAGAAGGGTTACGTTTGTCTGAAACATTTCAGTTTTCGATCCATGATGATGATATTCAACCTTTTGAAATTCTTACCCTCTTGTTTTCTAAAAATGAATGGCAATACTCAGAAGGTGGACACACATGAATCACCAATTTTACAAGCATATTTCATCAGCCTGAAGACACATCTGCTGGGTGTTCATCCACTAAATATGTCAGCTGTGCTAGCTACAATTTCTAAGGCCCTTTTAATGCTTTTAGTTTTTTTTTTTTTGCACATAATGTGCTATTTTTTTCCTAACTTTGTACATAAATGCTCTTCAAGTCTAAAGTATATCTGAACACAAAACATGATATGTTGCAGCTTTCAAGTCCTTAGATGTGGTGGCTGCATTGGCTTTATTTTTTAAGGCTTTTCTCTATTTTTTTCACTTACTGTGCATTACCCACTTCCCTTCCCTTTGTGTCTATATTCACTTTTCCATGGTATCTATACCTATCTATTATCTATTATTATCTATCATGCTTATCTATGGTTCTATAAATGGAGGATGGCAGATGATGGGAAGGTCTACCTCCCCCATTCATAGATGTGTTTCAGATACTTAGTACAGGAGCTGAGTGGAAAAGGTGAGCATAGTTAGACACTACTGAGTGCCTGTCACAGCTACCCCAGCTCTATTACCATCACCAAACCAGAAGATTATGGTGACGGGGGGTAGAGAGGGCTTCGGGGGAGGAAGATATCAAGTAAAGCAGGAGCCTGCAGCACAAGGGACACATCAGATTAATAGTGAGTCATGTCACGTGTGCGTTTTTTTTTTAACTGTCATATCTCTTGTGCTGATTTTTAAAGCTTTAAAGTATTTCATTAGCCTTCTGCCTTTCATTACATAGACTGATTTGGTGTCTACCTGATTGATATTTTTATTGTGCTTTATATTAGTGTAACTAGGTAACTTTATTACAGCCAAAATTTTAGAATATGAACAAGAGTTGGCCTTTGGTAGTTAAAAAAACAGATATGAATATGCATTGCTGTAAACTACTCTGCCAGACTATTTACAATATGTCAATTCTACGACAACATGGCCTAATAGGATGTCTTCTCTGGATATCTTCTAGCTGATCTGCTTTGTGTTCATGTGTCTTCAAGCTGGACTGTAGTGTGTTACCTCCCATGAATGCCTAGCAAAAGCATGAGGTTTAAATCTGAATGTCTTTTTGCTAATTTCTGGAGAAATTCAGGTGGCACTGTGTTCAACATGACTTCCCCATTCTCTCCAATCAGTTTGTGGTTTGTTGGACCTCATTATCATCACACAGCCTGTTATTATCACCCCAAAGATTGGTTGCAAAACAATGTCTGTGGAGGTCTGCTTCTGACAAAAGACATGGAAAATATTGGCCAGAGGCGAAAATCTATTGCCTATAATTACCATGAATGATATGCCCATATATTATAAATCTTTTATGTGTATTATCAACTGTACATCTGTGCAAAGTAATATCCAAATAAGTGGTTTCAGAGATTATATAGTGCATAAAATGTTCCAAAGAGAATTTCTTACAGTTGTTTATTAAGATGTAGCAATAACATAGAAACTAGAAACTGGAAAAGAGAGGGGCCTGTCCTTAGGAGCTTACAGCCTTAAGGAATAAGGGGTAGAAAAAAGGGGAGGTGCGTAAGCTGTATATGAAACAACAGTGTGCATTTTGCCAACTGAAAAAGCAATAATGGAACTTTCACTGTAGAGAATACAGCAAACCTGAACCTAAAGATTGCAATGGTAGAGAGTGCCATGGAATGGAATTCCAGAGAAGGGGGTGACAGATGAGAAGTCTTGGATGCAGGAGTATAAGTGATTAAGAGTGGAGAACAGGAGAAGGTCATGAGGGGAGATGATGTGGTATTGGGATGGCACCTGGAAGTATAAAGAAGAGCCCAATTGCTGAGATATTTACAAGTTACAGTTAAAAGTTAAAACTGATTACTCTGAGTAACTTGCAGCCAGTGGAGGGACTGATAAGTGGAGCAGCATCTGAGAAGTGGGAAGTGGGTCTGATGAACAGTAGGTAAAGACTGAATGGAGTGGGCAATTTATGGCCATTATGAGGCAAGGCAGTGAAATAATATGCTTAATGAATACCATTCATTCTCTGTTCTCTTCCATTATACAGTACCTGTGCTGATTGTTGTACAATAATACATCCATGCAGATTTTCTACTGCTAGTTTCATATAATGTATGCAGATACGTGAATAATGCCAGATCTACATATACCTTTCCATTTATTGCTGTGTTTATTATAGTTCATATGAACCCATGTGTGTTTCAGAGTTAATGGACTTATATCTCTAATTTATTGTACAGGTGAGTTCGGAGAGGTGTGCAGCGGATGGCTGAAATTACCCAGCAAGAGGGAGATCTGTGTGGCAATCAAGAGCCTTAAAGTTGGCTATGCCGAAAGACAGAGGAGAGACTTTTTAGGGGAAGCCAGTATTATGGGGCAATTCGATCACCCGAATATTATCCGACTTGAGGGAGTCGTCACCAAATGTAAGAGCAATTTTCCTTTTTGATAATGAAATGTTGTATGTACAAGCTAAAAGCACAGGCTCCCACAAAGGGTTGTTACCTTTTTAAATAATGACATTTACTTGGCATACATATATGACAGAGATAAGTGAGGATTGGACCCTGGATGGGTTTCTAAGAAGGGGGAGAAGATGGAAACTTTATTGTAAAATGTAGAATATTAGAAATCACTCATTACACCCAAAGCAACCTGAAAACCTTTAACCTAGAGGGAGAACACAAAAAAATGGCCATCTCATGGTAGGGATGGATTTCTGAAGGCTTAAGAATGTGTACCATGCAAAGTGTGCCACGGTGTCACAGTAATTGGTGGGCATGGTGAAAGGTGGGTGTTCGTAAAGTACTTGTTTTTGTGGTACACACAGGGGTTGAATTGCTAAAACTGGAGAGTGCAAAATCTGGTGCAGCAGTGCATGGTAGCCAATCAGCTTCTAACTCCAGCTTGTTCAAATAAGCTTTGACAAAAAAAATGGAAACTGATTGGTTTGTATGCAGAGCTGCACCAGATTTTGCACTCTCCAGTTTTAGTTAGTCAGCCCCACAGTTTCAATCATTCAGCATCCACTTCCTTTGCAGCTCTCTGCTTCAGAACACATGACATATCTGAGCTGAAAGTTGGTGTTGAAATATTACCCCCTGCCAGGGGCTGCAATTGCAGATCTGAATGAGGGTTAGTTATACAGGTGAAACTCGAAAAATTAGAATATCATGCAAAAGTTCATTTATTTCAGTAATGCAACTTAAAAGGTGAAACTAATATATGAGATAGACTCATTACATGCAAAGACTCATTACCTGACAATCCTCACCAGACTTCTTCCACACTTTTCCCTTCCACATAAATTTCTATTAATGTGCTTTGATACAGCACTTTGGGAACATCCAACTTCTTTTGCAATTACCTTTTGAGGCTTTCCCTCTTTGTGGAGGGTGTCAATGATGGTTAATTGATGGTTTTCTGCACAACTGTCAGGTCAGCAGTCTTTCCCATGATTGTGATTCCTACTGAACCAGACTGAGAGATCATTTAAAGGCTCAGGAACCCTTTGCAGGTGTTATGGCTTAATTAGCTGATTAGAGTGGGACACTTTGAGCCTAGAATATTGCACCTTTTCACAATATTCTAATTTTCTGAGATTGTGAATTTGGGGTTTTCATGAGCTGTAAGCCATAATCATCACAATTATGACAAATCATGGCTTGAACTATCTTGCTTTGCATGTAATGAGTCTATCTCATATATTAGTTTCACCTTTTAAGTTGAATTACTGAAATAAATGAACTTTTGCACGATATTCTAATTTTTTGAGTTTCACCTGTATAAGTCCTACTAAGTGTTACTGACTGCACTCTGCTCAGCATCTGCATGGTAAAGTATATCAACTCAGGGCTTTCCAGCCCAACATTTATTATAAACACGGGTCCAGGGGGAAATTCTTCCCATTCCAGCCAGATCCAAAGACTTTCTAACTTGTTAGAAAACCTTTAAAGTATAACTAAAGGCAAAACTTTTTTTTGTTTTCTTTTTAGTTTTAATAGAGTGCAAATGGATTAGAACCCTGTCAGTTTTTGTTGCTGTCTGTGTCTCCATTTGAGAGAATCACCCTTTCTAGTTGTCCTGTTTACCATTATCATTGAAAGTGAAAGTAAAAGAAA
Organism: Staurois parvus; assembly: GCF_062004578.1. NCBI lineage: Eukaryota > Metazoa > Chordata > Amphibia > Anura > Ranidae > Staurois > Staurois parvus. Next base: position 2,972,044 of record NW_028317912.1, read on the forward strand.
ATCTAAAATTTTGGGCAGTTCCCATAAAAGTAATAGAAGGATAATCTTCCAATGAAAACACTAGTTCTGGTGACCTGGGCGTCCCCAAGAGATTCGCTTAATTTGCAGGGATTTCCTCTAACTTCCTGTTTGACTATGAGAAAGGAAGTGAATGGAAATCTTCACAATGGGACACAGATGGCGAAAAACAAAATCTGGCAGGGGTTGTATCTCTCCCTTGCTCTATCCAAAATTAAAAAAAAAAAAAGTTTTGCCTATAGTTCTACTTTAAGGGAATAAGCACTGATGAAAACTGATTTTCTAAGAACAAAAAGGAATTTAGGATATATCTCAGAGATGATTGCTCCAAGTACCAATGAAATGAGGATGCTTTTGAGAGTGGTTAGGTGTCAACCACCGATAATTCCTGGGGAAACATCTGTCTGTCCAAGGTCAAATTACTGTTATTGCCACCCATTACACAATTACAGTAATCATTGATATAATTCTCCAACGAAGCTTTGTGAGTGCCTCAGATCATAGACACCTCCACATGGTATGAAAGTCTAAAAGCATCCTCGAATAAAGACTCTTATCACTTTATTGATGTTTTTTATGATCAGAGCAATCCACAGAACTAGAGATAATCTGCAGAATAATGAAAGGGCTGTTTAGTTGTATTAGAACTATGAAAAGAGACAAATGCACCCAGAGAGCTAAATTTTATCTTCTGAGCATAACTACACTTCACAGTATTATACTGACATCTTCTACATAACTTAAAGGCATAGTATATCTTTAAAAAAATAAAATAAATGAGCCAAAAATTAAAAATGGGCATTTATTAAATTTTTGCTTTCAGACCTGTAGAGAAGGTGCAATGCACAGATTCTAGCATTGTATTAACCCCAGCTCCAGGTCAAGATAGAGGTACAAGCCTTCTGGTATAAACTAGAGGAAGATGTGAATGGACTACAATTGCAACAGTGTCTTAAACATGGTTGCACTATAAAACATAGTCTAAAAAGTGGACTATGCCTACATTAATACATGTTACATTTACACTCCTTCACAGAACAGTCGAGCTGCCACATTGCCATAATTTTCACTACTCCTCAACTTTCTGCCACTCTCTGTAATTACTACTGCTTGTCTGTTCAATAGCTCTGAGTCAAAGCCTGCAAAACTGCAAGCCAGTTGTTCTCAGGCTCTGAACACCCCCTCTCTTCATCTAACAGAGAGCCAGTTACGCGGCACAGAACCCACAAACTCTGTTAAAGGTTAATTGAATGGACAGTCTGATTTTTCAGTGTTTCCTAGATTACATTAGGAGTTTACTGACTTATTATACTTGTTGCCCGAAGTTGCTCTTTAATGCTGTATAGCTAGAAAGCTAGAAAATGTCATGTACAAAGTGATCTGTTATTGCTTTGTGAAGATACATTCCAACAATTTACTGCAGAGATAAAATTGTATGCTCCTGTATAGGAGTGGGGTTTTTTTGCCTTAGGCTGTAAAGTGACTTGCGACATTCACGACCTAGAGGGGCACCGAACTTATAAAAACTCTAACATGGTAGAAACTTCCAGGGAAGAATATTTTATGCAGACTTTGCCAGATGAGCAGTGTGAGCTTTTACGTTGCCGGGGGCCATTGTAATTGTTGTTGGCAGTAGGGTGGAGAATATGAATTTACATGAAGGCTGTGTACATATACAGCACGGAGTATTAGTTGTATAAATAAACCAGGGCTCAATCGGACATGCTAGAACAGAGAAATTGAGGAGATTAAAACTTATTTTCTTAAGATCAGATTGAAATTGAAAGTTGTGATTAGAGAGCTCATACACACAGGCAGCTGGGGGACAGTGAAATCAGGTGATTGTGCAGCAGTTTTAATGCCTCCCAATCACCCACCTAAACTAGGGCATTCATGTGCTCAAGGCTGTATACATGCTACATCCACAATGCTTTGCTGCATGGCCAAGGCATAAATGAGACATGATACAGGTGGTACTGTCACCATGCGGTTGTGGCACAGTACTGCAGCATTTTGAAGGTTGAAGAAGGGAGGGAGGAGGTAACATAGCACCTTCTCTTTGTCTGTCAAATACCATTTGAAAGTCTCTCACAGCTTGCTGGCAGTAAAACTGCATGTATTAACAAGCCCTTATGTTGTTAGTGGACAGCCTTGTTTGTTTTTTTAACTATTTTTTTTAAAGTAGAACTATAGACAAAACTTTTTTTTTTAATTTTGGATAGCATAAGCAAGACTTATACCCCCTGTCAGTTTATTTTTTGCTGTCTGTGACCCATTGGGGAAGATTTACCTTCACTTCCTGTCCCATTGTCAAAACAGGCAGTGAGAGAAAATCCCTGCAAATTAAGGGAATTTCTTGGAGATCCCCAGGTCTCTAGAAGTAGCATCCCCATTGGAAAATTCCCCCTCTATTACTTTTCTGGGGACAACCCAACATTTGGGGTTTCTTTTACTTTCACTTTTTGATGATAATGGTAAACAGGACAAATAGAGAGTGTGGATCTCCCTAATGGAGGCACAAACGACAATAAATAATGACAGATTTTCTAATCCATCACCACTCCATCCTAAATTTTAAAAAATGTTTTGCCTTTAGTTATTTAGAATTTAGTGTCATGAATAATTGATCATAGCTGAATAACTTGAAGTAAACCAGGCTTTACGAAGTAACCTACAACCAATTACCAATTAGAATCAGTCAGAAGACAACGGGGTTGATTTACTAAAACTAGAGAGTTTTTTTTGTCAAAGCTTAATTGAACAAGTTGAAGTTAGAAGCTGATTAGCTACCAAGCACCACTGCACCAGATTTTGCACTCTCCAATTTTAGTAAATCAAACCCAAAATGTGTTAATTACCTCTGTGGAAATGAAAAATATAAAATGATTAATGATGGCATAAATAAGTTGTTGGGTGTTGGTTTTCATGTAAAAGGATGATTCCAGTTTATATCGGGTAGTTTTTAAACAATATAAAATTCATAGAATTCCCACAAGGTGATATACAGTATGAGCTATGAAACAAATGATACTATAATATGATTTACATTAAAATACACAACCATCATATTGTATCTGTAGTTTTGATGTTGTATCATGAGATGATCTATACTGAAAAGGTATTGCCATTGATACATTACTGGTCTGTAAGGGATCACAGTCCAAAAGGTTTCAGGTATGTTTGTTTTTGTTTATTGAAATGTCGAACTTTGGGCAAATATGTGAAGGCAGGCCCCTGAGCACACTAATTCACTTCCCCAGCACTGACAAAAGGAAGAGAGTCATACAAAACGTGGTTTTGTTGCCTCAACTAATAGATATGGCAAACCATGATTGGCTTGTGGGGCAGTGGGAGAAGGAACTAGCTTAGCGAGAGCCAACTGAGAGGGGTTTCCCGGAGGCATGACTTCAAAATGTTGTATAGTGTAAGCAGTGGTCTTTGATAGTTAACACTTGTGAAAAGTCCAGAAATTATAGAAAACACATAGAAACATAGAAAAGTGACGGGGGGGTGTTTTTTGTTTTTCTTGTTAACTTTTTTCTCTGAGTATAGATCTATGCTTGTCCCACGCATGTTTGAAGCTATTACTGTTAACTGGCTCACTACCTCTGCTGGAAGTTTATTCCAAACATCAACTACTCTTTCAGTAAAATAGTGCTTTCTGAGATTAGTTTTGAACAGTTAGTTAGTTTAAGGTTATGTCCCTGTGTTCTTGATTTTGGTTTCATGTTAAAAATACTGCCCTCCTGAACCTTATTCGCCCCCTTGATCTATTTAAAGGTTTCAATCATGTCTCCCCTTTCCTTTCTTTCCTCCAGACTGTACGTGTTAAGTTCCTGACGTCACTCTTGATATGTTTTATCCCCCAGACCTTTCGCCATTTTTGTTACCTGTCTCTGGACTTGTTCTCTTATCAATATCTTTTTGTAAATTAGGTCTCCAGAACTGGACACAGTTATCTAAATGAAGTCTAACTAAAGATCTATATAGGGGAATCAGGACCTCCTTCCTCCTGATGGTGATCTCTCTAGTGCTGCATCCTAGAATTCTATTTGCTTTCCCCGCAGCCTGTTCACAGCCTGCTCATTTTGCAATCATCTGAAATAAGTACCCCCAAATCCTTTTCCTCTGTAGTGCTGTCCAACAATGTACCCCAATGTTGTACTTTCTCAAGGGATTCTTTTTCCCTAGGTGCATTATTTTACATTTATAAACATTGAACTGCAATTTCCACTTTTTGGACCAATCTTCCAGCAATGTGAAATCATGTTCCATGTTACAAACACTTCCAGGGATATCAACACTATTGCACACCTTTGTGTCATCAGCAAAAAGACATACCTTACCTAACAAACCTTTAGTTATATCACATATATATAGATTAAAAAATAGAACAGGACTTAGTACAGAGCCTTGTGGCACACCACTAGTGACTGGTCTCTTTTCCAAGTGAACCCCATTTACAACCACACTCTGGTGTCTTTCCTTTAGTCAGCTGCATATCCACTGAATCACCCAAGGGCTAAATCCTAGCTTGTACAACTTTCGTATTAGATCATTATGTGGAACTCTTATCAAATGCCTTGCTGAAATCAAGTTATGCTATGTCCATAGCACCACCCTGGTCCAAAACATTGGTAATATAGTAAAACAAATCCAATCAGATTAGTCTGACATGATCTGCCCTCAGTAAAGCCATGCTGCTTTGGATCCAGCAAGTTCTCTGTTTTTAAGCGATCAACGATCCTTGTTTTCAGGAGCGAATCCATTAACTTGACTACAACCAATGTTAAACTCATTGGCTTGTAATTGCCAGCATCTGCCTTGCTGTCCTTCTTGTGGATAGGTACAATGTTAGCTGTGCACCAGTCATGGGGAACTTCTGCTGTTAAAGGAGATTGATTAAAAAGATCAGTTGATGGCCCAACAAGTATACCTTGAAGTTCTCTTAGAACTCTGGGATGAATACCATCAGGGCCCATTGCTTTATTAATATTTAACTGAACCACTTGAAGTGTTGAACCGAACATTTAAAGCTCAACCCCATCTTTGTTAAAAAAAATTAAGAATACAATGCCCTCCAGTAGTAAAACCCAACTCTTCCTGCAGTATCTCAGGCACTGCACCTCACTGAATCACCATTGTATTACCAGTGCCTATCCTACCCCTAAATTAAACAATGGCAAGTGTCATTCAAACCATTTACTGTTAAAGTGATTCTAAAGGATTTTTTTTTTCAGAAAAAAATAATAAACATGTTATACTTACCTGCTCTCTGCAGTGGTTTTGCACAGAGTAGCCCGGATCCTCCTCTTCTCGGGTCCCCCGCCGGTGCTCCTGGCCACTTGTATGCCCCCACAGCAAGCAGCTTGTCCAGTATGTTCAGTCACACCATGCCATGGCTTGGCCCCACCCCCTCTCTTCTCATTGGCTCACTGGCTGTGATTGACAGCAGTGGGAGCCAATGGCTCCAGAACCTGTCTCAGCCAATGAGGAGAGGGAGTCCCGGGCTAGCCGAGACTCAAGTGTACAATGCTTTATTTGAGAGGGGGCTTAGGTGAGTATTAGGGGGGCTGGGAGGGGATGCTACACACAGAACTCTTCTTCATGCAAAGAGTCTAGCAGAGTCTGTCTGAGTAAAAAAAAAAATTGTCATTATGCCATTTTTTTGTGGGTAGGTGTATTATTATTACAATTATTCCCTATTCTCCTATGACGGCTAACACGTTTTCTCACAAGTACAAGTGATTCCGAATCAGGTTGCAGTGACCCAGAACAGCAGAGAACAGCAGCCTCATTGCATGCCTGTCTGGGAATAGTGTATGTCTCTATGACTGTTTACAGTGAATTTTATTAAACCTGTATTAGTTTAGGAATTAAAAATTAATCTCAGAATAGAATAAGGCGTTTGAATTTCCCCTTTGAAAAAAACATTTTTTTTCACATTCATTTAAATGTAAATTAGCCAAAATTCTCTAACTATCCTGCGTAAAGTGATCTCGAGCCCAGACTAAAGTCATTAAAGTGGTGTTAAACCCAAAAGAAAATATTCATTATATTGCTTTTATATATAGATGTGTTGGCTGCATTGCTTTTATTTTTTTAGGCTTAGTTTCCTTTACTTTCTGTCCTGTAAATCTGTTGTTTTTCAACAGAACAAGCTTTCCTGCAAATGTAGCAGCTGGAGAGTTGAGAAAAAGCATTTACCACTGATATGGGTCCTTACAGTGATCATTTTTAAAAAAAAAATTTTATCCCAAAAGGAAAAAACTGTTGTAACTGTGTATAAAGTGTTAGCTAGAGTTCAGCTTAATTGTGTTACTGTATCTAAACCTATTACATCTAATACTCCCCGCCTCTCATATTTACAATGCTGCTGTCCGAAGGCATCTCTATTACTCCTTCATCCAGAGTGGGGGCACTCTAATGCAGGTGTGTTACTGGCCAGATCACCAGGTGAAATCAGAGGGGGAAAATCCCCCAAAACAAAACTAATTCAACCACTACATCCAATGATTGGAAAGCTGCAATATATTACATTTTTGGTTTTGAGTTTAATATCACTTTAAACTATTTACATATTCTTAACAAGGAGTACAGGAGCTTTAAAACAAGCACTCCTTACCTCCACAACTATTTTTGTGAATTTTTATTCATTCTTTAAGATTCTCAGAGGTCACAACAAAGACTCCAGAGCCCAATTTTAGTATTTTTGTAAGACCCCTTTCAAATGGGCACTGTCAAGTAAGATCAGAATGAGAGCAGAACTGAATCAATGTCACTTTTGTGACATCATGTCCTCTGCATTTCAAAACTGGAGCTTTCCAGGCCCATGTTAGATCTATGAGTGGCCAAATGTAAACGTACGTTTGTTCACTTACATCAAACTACCTCAGATGCATCACATTTCAGTCCAAAAATATGGAAAAGGATGCAGACCTTGTATGTTTTTCTTCGATCTGGATGGACATGGAAGTAATTGGATGTAAATGGAGACAGGTAGGTCCGTTGACATTTGACTGCCCATAGACTAACATTGAACTTCTCAGCTGACTGACGGACCTGCTCGGATCACCGTTTTGAAAGAGGCCTAATAACTTAGAAACACTTGATGTGTGTGTACATTAGAGAGCTGGCAAGATCTGTTTTCACTAAAGAACACAGTGCCTATGTTCCGAAATTTTAACATAAAATTTTCCACAATGCTGATAGATACAGAGATGAGCAAGGACTTGTCAAATGCTTGTTCAGAATATGTATATACTATAATGTGCATGATCTGGACACAGGTTCATGTCAAAAGTCAATGTGATCCTGCAACTGTGCAGCCAAAATGTCCCATGTAGCTTCAACCTTAAACCAGAACTTCACTCTCTCAAACAACATTGACTATTTTTAATCCCATCCAGATCCCATCCATTCTAGAAGCAGTAAATAAATAGGAAAGTATATTATATGTACTCGTTTTAAACTTTTTTTTACATTTCTTCAGTTGCTTCCTGGTTTCCAGGCCTACATGAGGTTATGATGGGTTTTCTCAGCTAAGCACCTCTTGCCTGCATACTTGAGCTAAGGGCAGATGGATTCCAGTAAGTAAATGGTACATGAATCATCTGCCCTTACTCAAGATTGCCAGAAATGCTAGGGAGTGGGTTTAAACAGTGATTTCCCAGCAAAATAAAGCATGGAGACATGGATGGATGGGTAGGTGAGATTGATCTGAATAATAAAAATTGATCAAGTAGCGTTTTTGGTTTGTGGTGCTCAGATGCAGCGTAGTTCCACTTTAATGACCATTGAATTCTGGCACGTTGTTATAATAGGGATTTTGTCATATTAATGAAGAGAGCTGTGATTTGATTAATACCCACATTCTTTTCCAATGCCATTCATAACTCAGATTATTAGTAAACTGATTAGATTCCTGTGTGGTTTTGATCAGACACAGGAACACAGCTCTTCAGCTACTTCAACACTATGGCCTAATGCCAGGTACTTAGAAAGCGTATTACAAAATCAATGTTTATCTGACACTTGGGTTACAGACAGAACAACTGAAAAAAAGTGTTTAACTGTTTGTCCCTCTTTGTTGAATGCACTAAGGCCAAAAGTCTGTTTATAACAACTCTTTGGATAACTGTTGGCATTTCAAACAATTCATGTGAAATACGTACAATGACTTATAAAACATGACTTACTAAAGGAGTTGGGAATCTTCACAAAATACATTTTGTGAGTATTCACATCAATTAGTCAATATGTAAAAAGCCAATTTCTGTTAACTTTTGTCCTCTGCATGTGGTTGGGTATTTAGAATGAACAAGAATTTGCTTTTCACATGATTCATACATAACAGATAGCAGTAGGGCCTGAAAAAGGTTGTAACCCATTCCATCCAAAGATCCAAAGTACAGAAAACATTTTGCTTGGATTGAACTTTGGATGTGCCATTACCATTTTTATATTAAAAAAAAAAATAATAATAAAGAGATTTATGTTTCTCACTTTTATCATATATATGACATAACAAGGGGCTTATCCCTCACTGATGGATTGTGGGAGTCATAGGCCCCTTTCACATATATATTTTTCAGGTGAACCCAATCGGACCATTCATTTTCCTCTATGAAGCGCCGGTTGTAAACAGACACGTATCTGTGTACACCTGTCTAACTCCAATCCAATCTGCTAAAAAACAGACAGCTGGGCATCCCCTTCCATCCAGCAGATTGGATGACAGTTGGGTGTATATATGCAGAGGACACAAACCTGTCAGATCCCCTGCTGAGCAAGTGGATTGCAGGCAGAGTCCGCCCCATGTGAAAGGACCCATAGAGCCATCTGAACCATGTCTTCAGTAGTTAACTGCACATCCTGGGCTTCTGCTTTTTTCTTAACAAAACACAGCCAGGTCATAGTGCAAGGTCTGAGAAGAGCTATGAGCTTCGTCACTAAAATGCACCATTTTAATTTTCACTATAAATCCCAAAAAATTAAGGAGTTTATGAACAATACATAAGGGCACGATGAGGACATTCCTTTATGTCCCTGTTGTTAGTTGCGTTAGCTTTCAGCAGAGATCAAGAATATAGAGATATTTATTCCAAAGTGCATGCATCTATATCAAACCTGTTTGGCCTCACTACTTCAGTACAGATAAAAATAGAATTTATGTGGATTAGGGCTTGGGCATTAGAAAGGCAGTATATTTATTAAATTGATCATGTTGCCAATATCAAATTCAAAATACACATGTGACCTGAAAGGAAGAGTGCAAATAATCATATCTCCTGGTGCCCTGGCCACCAATTGCCACATTGTTGCTGAGTATTTTTTCCCTGGTGTCTGGGGACCTAAGAGATAGACAATCCCAAAAGTGTCAGTTTTCCAACAGATTTCTAGGGATGATTTGTTAGCAATGGAGTGCTAGTTGGTGGGGCAGAAAGCAGAAATATATTTGCTCTTCTTTTTCAGGTAACAGCTTTATTTAAAATTTGACTTTGGTGACATGGTTGTGTTAAAGTAGACTTAACAGCATTTAAAGTGTTGCTAAACCCCGGACCCTGCATTCACTATATCTGATCTCCCACAGTACACACAACATGGAAATGCAATTATTTTAGTAAATATAAACTGCTAAATACCTTTTCTCATCAGCAGTTAGTCTTGCGACTTCAGCAGAGCACTGGTTAAATCTTGTAGGAGGAGTTTTATTTCTGCTCTAGGAGGATCAAAGTTCCTGACCTCTGTCTGGACAGTACGGATTGCCCTGTGCTGATCACATGCACTCTACCAAGAAAACAAAAACCTCTCTAGCAATACACACTAAACTGAGCATGTGCAGAAGGGCTACGGGTTAAGTCTGTTTTATCAGTGTGACATTTGAACAAGAGGAGGGGCAGAGAAGTCAGGATCAAACAGTATTTTTACACAATGCAGAGGATTAATCCCTTAGGTTCCACAGTGAGTATAACAAGCATGCTTTACTGCATACGAAAAACACAAAAGGGAGCACTCTCCTCGTGCATTAACGTGATTACAAGCATAATTTATTTTCATTTTATTTAATTCATGGACGTGACATACGCAGCAAACAGCTTTAGGATCCAGCAGTGGTGCTATTTTCCATGGAGGGGGTGTGGTGATGATTTCAATCAGCAATTCTCCCTATATATGGGGAATGGGCATTCTCTACCATCTTTGATTTGAAAAAGGGAGTTCAACTCCCGAAACAAGTCAGTTTTTTCCCACCGGCACCTTCATCACAGGACTCCAGTTATGTGACATTGCCCTGTTTGGCTTCATGTTCGTTTTTTACATTCGTTTTGTGAGTATCCATTTGTTACGTTTTTAATAAATTAATTTGTAACCACGGTAATGCACGAGGAGAGTGCGCCCTTCTGTGTTTTTCATTTGTTAGTACCAAGACTCCCCCATCTTTAGAGGGCTGCACCTCATCAAGTGACAGATACAGTTTTACATGTGGAGCAAGAAGATTAGAGTGCTGGTGTTTGTTTCCTTTGGATGTACTTGCTTTACAGCATATACAGACTGATTTTACTGTTGTGGGTTTAGTAACACTTTAAGTTAAGTTACTGATAGGTCTGCTTTAAGGTTATAATGAGAGGGCCAATAGGAATCAAAATTCCCTTCATTAAATTGTTGTCTGCAGTCACAATTGGTATTAGTCATCATTTCCACCCATCAATAATCCAAAATGTACAGATATTTTTTCTTTTAATTTAGCCTTTGTTCAGTCTATAAAAAGCTAGCAACTTACAATTTACTAACAGCAGTCAGAAAAATCATAGTGAAATGTTCAGTACCATTTTTGTGAATGTGGATTAAAAGGCTGAGACCTTTCATTTCATTTTAGCTTCCTCTTTATTTCAATGGCTATCACAGCATATGAATGCATACAGTAATATGGATAGAATGGTGCTACCATTACTACTAAATGAGTACACTACTAAGAGATACCAGACATACACATACTTATGGATTTTTTTATTACCAGATTGCTACGGTGTCATCAAGTAATAGATTAGTTGTATGTATTTATTTATCAAATGCTGCAAAATACCAAGCAATTTACTAAAAAATCCTTTGGGTTTGACTCTGTTTCAATTGAATTAAACAAGATACTGTCAAATAATCCAACTGACTCAATAGCACTAAAGGTTTATTTTTTGCCTAAATGAACACAATGTAGATGTAATTGTAGCACAAACCTTAAAGCAGAGCTCCAGACTCCCAAAAAAATTTTAATTCAGCAGCTTCAAATACTGTAGCTCCTGACGTTTAATATAAAAACACTTACCTATCCAAGGATCCAACGATGTCCTCACCCGAGCTGATTCTTCAGTCGGCTTCGGGTGGAGATGCTGGCATCTTTAATATTATTATTATTATACAGTATTTATATAGCGCCAACAGTTTGCTCAGCGCTGTACATTATAAACTTTAGTAAGGGAAACTAGATGTGAAGCCTTGCGGCTTCAGAGCCAGGCTCTTACTAAGCATACGTGAATCACGCTGCACTTTGTGAATGGTCCTGCATTCTTCTGAGACCTGGGTCTCAGAAGGCTGTGGGGAAAGGAGGGGGTGGAGCCTTTGGCTAAGATCTCCGCAGCACATCTGACCAGACGTGGGAGCAAGTACCTGTCAAATCAAGTACCCACTCCCCTAAAAAGTGCCAAAAAGTGGCAAATGTGGAAGTGGAGGGGGTGGGAGGATTTAAACAAACTAAACTTCCCCTTTTGCGCGAAGATCCGCTTTAAATCCTAACTTCAGGGGTGATTACCGTAATTTTATTTACAGCACCAAAACACTCCTTGTAGCTACAATTCTACACTGTGTAGGCATACTTCTAAGTCTTACAACTCAGTCTGTTTAAATACCAGGACCAGTGCAAATCACACTCACACGTGCTTCAAAATTAGTCTGGGTATAAGCATTGCAGGTCTAATGGACCCCAGAATTGTGGTTTAGTCTCTGATCTCCTCTGCAACTGACCTTCTACAAAACATAGGACCCCAGGCTTTTTTTTGTGAATAGCTAGGAAGAGAGATGGCTGGAAACATGACCACAGTGCTGAGATTTATGAGACTTGCAGTGCCTAGATCCAAACAGTACAGCAGACTAATCCTTGTATGCAAACAAACTGATACGAAAGACATAGAAGTATGACTGCACGATGTGGATTTGTTGTTGAGAAAAAATAATGTTTTGCTACTTTAAACTTGTCTCACTGCCATGAATGTGTTTTGTTCCCCAGGGAACTGAGTACATGTAGTATGTAGTACTTTGTTCCATATTCCTATGTTCTGTCTCAGGCTAGCTGTCAGGCAAGACAGGACCTCCTCTCACTGCTGTCCGATAATGCAGCTAACAAAGGGATGGCTGCTTTGACAGGCGGTATTTTTCTCAGTTGCCCACTTACCTGGAACATCCTCCTCTCCTGTATTCCTCATAAGATGTCTCTCTCTGGCATTTACTTGGAGATAGAGAAAAGTGCTATCTGCCAAAGCAGCCTTGTTGTCTGCCGTTCTCGGATGGCCATAGAGGGAGGAGGGTTGCTTGTTTGATCTCACAGCCAGTCCTGGACATCATATAGGAAATTGAGATGAATTACTACATTTACTTGCTCCACTGGGAAACAGAACACATTAGTAAAAATGGAGCTGAGATTTTTAATAAGACAATTAAATTTGGTTGTTTGATCAACTGGATGCGCCAGTATTTTGCAGACATTTAGGCTAATTTACTAATCATTCTACAAAGAAATGTGTAAATATTTACTTCAGTTATCCAATCGTGCTTAGATAAAATATATAAACAGGGATTTTCTCATGATTTGAATTATTTGGATAATTCTTGACCCTCCCTCTTAGATTGTAAACTCTAACAAGCAGGGCCTTCCGATTCCTACTGTATTAAATTGTATTGTAATGTTACTGTCTGCCCTGTTTTGCTTTCAGTACTTCTTTAAAGCGGAGTTCCACTCACCCTGTCAAAAAATAATTCAGCAGCTACAAAAACTATAGCTGCTGACTTTTTAAAAACAGCCACTTACCTGTCCTGAGGTGTGTCCCCCACAGCCCGTTTCACCAGCCATCCTGTGTTCCAGGAGGCCGGCATCTTCAGTTTGGGCACCCAGCTGTGACAGCTTGCGGCTTCACAGTCAGGTGGCCGCTGCGCATGTGTGAGTAGCGCTGCGCTTCATGAATGGTCCTGTAGTCTTCTGGGACCTGCCACGTGTCCCAAAAGACTACAGGGAGGAAGAGAGGGAGGACAACTTCTGGTTCCGGTCGCCTAGGCAATCGGACCGGAAGTGGGAGCGGGTACCTGCCAAATTCGGGTACCCGCCCCCCAAAGATGCCAATCCTTAATGGGAAGCGGGGGAGCAGTCCTTAAAGTGGAACTTCCCCTTTTGGGTGGAGCTTTACTTTAAGCTCACCACACATGTTACAATATGACTGATTATACAATCTCCTTTAGACCTACCAAAAACTATGTAGTTCAAGGGCCTCTCTGATTGGATACAGATGGATTGAATAGTTTAGGTAGGTCCTCATATTACTTAAGTTTTAGTTGATAGTTGAAAGTAATTGTATGGTCAGATTGTATGGACAGCAGTGGCTAAATGGTTAGCACCTCCACCTGGCAGTACTAGGGTCATTGGTTCAAATCCCAACCACAGCACTACCTGTCAGGAGTTTGCATGTTCTCCCTGTGCCTGTGTGGGTTTCCTCCAGTTTCCTCTGATGCTCCAAAGACATGCTGGTAAGTTAATTGGATACTAGCTAAATTGGCCCTAGTATATGAATGTAGGCTAGGGACCTTAAACTGTACATCCCTTGAGGGTTATGGGCTGATGTGAATGTACAATACATATGAAAAGCAATGTATAAATTGACAGCGCTATATAAGTACCTTTAATAAATAAATAAGTACATGTAATAAATTGTAACCTGTATGGTAACTTTAAATCCTCCACATGTATATTCTCTTATAACGGCAAAGTCCAAATGGTCAGAGAACCACTGAATATACATTTTAGGTAAATTTCTCTTAATAGGGCTGAATCCTATTTGGTACTTCCTTATCATTTGGAGGGTCACGGAGTATGGTCTGATATTGTTAAATTTTAGGAGTGAAAGATCATCTTCAATTGATTTAATCACACGGTTATTACCATTTCTGTTAATAATTAGCTTGGCTGAGTATCCACACCAATGAAATATATATTCATTGACTTAAACCCAAAAACCCACAATTATAGTGAAAAAATCAAGACCCAAAGAGATTACCCAAAAATAAAAAATATAAAATATATATAAAAGAACAAAAATAAAATAAAGTCCCGATATGCAAAGTGTCCAAATAATGTGTCCAAACAAAGATCAATTTCTTGATAGGAAGACGCTTCCTACTCCACTGAAGAAGATGCAAATCAATCACAGGTGCTCTTCAAATACCTCAAAAAACAAAATCTCAACATAGTATATTACCTTTTAAATCCCAGAACTAAAGTGCCACACGTGTATCATGCAAAAAAAACACTCCAGTGTCACAGCACTCATGTGAAAAGAGAATTAATAAATATCACTGCAAACTATATATAAAGTGCATAATTACCCTAAAACAAACAGATTCCAGCTTGTAATCAACCACATATGTACAGAGTGTCCTTAGATTGGTATCCTCTTGTTCCTCAAGACCTCACAAACAGACCAGGAATCAGTATGTGAATTATAATCATATATAAAATTTATTGTAGCCACTTACATATAAAAATGATAAGATCAGCAAGACAGCATCAAACTCCTCATGCCCAGTATACTATCCCCTTTCCGTGTGTAGAGGGTCTCCCGATCACCAGGTAATTCCCCCTTGCTACTCCTATCCAGCACTATCACTTTGTAGCTCTGGGGGACACCTGAAGTGCACCGTTACTCTCCAGACCTCCAACACACAGGGATTCCAGAATCCAAAATGGCTGCCGCAGCACTTCCGTGAACGTCACGTGCCCTGGACGCGTTTTGTCTCTTCCGGACTTTGTCAACAAGGAACCTTGTTGACAAAGTCCGGAAGAGACGAAACGCGTCCAGGGCACGTGACGTTCCCAGAAGTGCTGCGGCAGCCATTTTGGATTCTGGAATCCCTGTGTGTTGGAGGTCTGGAGAGTAACGGTGCACTTCAGGTGTCCCCCAGAGCTACAAAGTGATAGTGCTGGATAGGAGTAGCAAGGGGGAATTACCTGGTGATCGGGAGACCCTCTACACACGGAAAGGGGATCGTATACTGGGCATGAGGAGTTTGATGCTGTCTTGCTGATCTTATCGTTTTTATATGTAAGTGGCTACAATAAATTTTATATATGATTATAATTCACATACTGATTCCTGGTCTGTTTGTGAGGTCCTGAGGAACAAGAGGATACCAATCTAAGGACACTCTGTACATATGTGGTTGATTACAAGCTGGAATCTGTTTGTTTTAGGGTAATTATGCACTTTATATATAGTTTGCAGTGATATTTATTAATTCTCTTTTCACATGAGTGCTGTGACACTGGAGTGTTTTTTTTTGCATGATACACGTGTGGCACTTTAGTTCTGGGATTTAAAAGGTAATATACTATGTTGAGATTTTGTTTTTTGAGGTATTTGAAGAGCACCTGTGATTGATTTGCATCTTCTTCAGTGGAGTAGGAAGCGTCTTCCTATCAAGAAATTGATCTTTGTTTGGACACATTATTTGGACACTTTGCATATCGGACTTTATTTTATTTTTGTTCTTTTATATATATTTTATATTTTTTATTTTTGGGTAATCTCTTTGGGTCTTGATTTTTTCACTATAATTGTGGGTTTTTGCGTTTAAGTCAATGAATATATGTTTTATTAGTACTTCAGGGGAAGGATATTGATATGACTTTAAGGGATTTCTGAGGATTTTATATATATATGTGTGCTGATTTATACTTATTCACACCAATGAAATGTTGCAGTTTTTTCCCGGCTAAGAGGTTTTTTGTTTTCCTAGTTTGTATTGTATCTTTTGAAAGGCAAATATAAAAGTTATGTCAAAATAGGGAGCTCCCTCATTATGTAGTCATCTTGGATGGCAGCCAGCCAGGCCCCCAGCAAATTACTTTTTGAAAATCTTCCTACTACATTATTTCTGCGCTGTCTAACTGGTTATGAAAAAATATCTCTCTTATCAGTACACAAACCTGGGGACAGAGAGATCGTGCTCCCACAAACATAGCATGTAGCATTTTTGTGAATAAACATCTCTTCCCATGATTGTGCTTTGGAAGGAATGTCTCTTTTCATTCTTATGCCAAGCTGCTTTGTCTCAGCAAAGGTTAGAAAAGGTACATTTTTGCTATTAAGACAGGAATACCATATCGAATTGCTGATCTGACATCACCTTAAGTGTAAATTACATTTCAGCAAAAGCTGGTATTATATATAAAAACAGTACTGGATACGGTAATCATAGTGAACTTTGGATTTACTAAGGCAGTGGTCATTGAACCCAGCAGCCCTGCAGAAAACACCAGCCAGTGTAGCACATAGTAAAGAGAACCATTCATCATGCCTGACAGCTTTTTATCTGGCTGTGTAAATCCCAGTCTAATCTGGCAATATAAATGGAAAACTCGTAAAACCTTGTATTGTAGACACCTGCTGCCTTTCACTCCATAATAGAGACAGAGCTTGGAGCAATGTTTCAGCACTAAGCAGAGAGCGGAGACACTTTTTCTATTGTGCCATTTTATTATGTGAAATACTGTTCATCTGGGACACGTTTTTCTGGTATCCAATAACTAAAATATTTTTTATCGAAAAATCTTAGTGGCATAATTAGCAAATTCAATAGTCATCACTGTTTGTTGCAATTTCCAGAATGACGTCACTTGCAGTACAATGAATTTTACTAACCGAAATATAAGAGCTCCGTTATGAGGATAGTGAATTGTCTGTGTTTGCCATTTACAATCCAGATATTATCTTACTAGAGAAATGAAGACTATGATGGGCATGGTTTTGATTGGCAACAATACTATTATTATTTTAGGGCCCATTCACACCTATGTATTTTAATTGCATATATTTTAACAAACAACTACGAATGTACATATATTCCATAGAGAAGATGGGACTTTCAGAGTGCATGAACATGAATACCAAATATATTAAAAAGTTATATAATTTTTATTTTGTATTTTTTAAAAACAAAAAGAGGAAAAAATACAGAAACATAAAAACTATTTCAGTACTAAGAGTGGAACTGAGATTCAAACTTGATTATATAATTGTAGTTACTCTCTACGTGTTTCGCCCTCACGGGCTTCTTCAGGGTTTTTTTAAGAGATTTCAACCGCCAAGGCAGTCTAAAAGTATATAAAAAATAATTATACAATTGGCAAATAACTTTAATAAATCCAATACAAAGTATTTAATCAAATATATATATATATGGGACTCCATGGCTCACCCTGGATGTGAAAGCTCACAGAGCTAATGAATGTACATAGGTGAGCCATTGTTTTAAATGGTGTCCATTTACATCTATAGAATGTTATTAGATGATGTGCAGTGTCCTGTTTTTGCAGACATTTTACAAAGTCTGTTGAAGACAATGACAATGAATAAAAATGCACATGGAAAATTGTAATGCCAGCCTAAAAATGTGTGTTAAAACGCAGAAGCGTGAATGTACCCTTACTCTAAGATTTTTGTATAAACATCCCCTTTTGTCTTATACAAATATTTAATTATTCTTATAAACAGAATCTCTAGGATAGTACTCTATGTATTGCTGTATGTGTAGAATTTACACAATAATGGCAACCTCCCAAATTTATAACTAACTTTTAATGTACGGTGCACACAGAGGGGCTTTACAGAGAACTAAAAAAACAAAAGTTTCTCAACAGACTTAACAGCTAGCCAGTAAAAATAAAATAAATTACATGTCTGACAATTTGTGTTACAAAAATGTTGCAAATGTATGTGAAAGCCACAGTGCCTCATTAACGCCTTTCTGTAAAGTGTCTATGGGAGCCTTCATGTTGGAGCATATATTGCAATGGATAAATTAAGGGAAGATATGCCAGGAGGCAGCACATTTCTCTATATAGGTGAAGGGACACACTAAAAGCTCAACACAGCACAATGGCAGCTGAAGGCGTCCAATGTGTCCCTATGCCAGTACCAGCAAGCTCAACAATAATATCAACAGTCCCAATTTATATCTAGTTTTTGTCCTCCAGAGGATTTACCTCTCTTTCTGACCAGGCCATTTTTTGCGATACGGTGCTGCATTACTTTTGCTGACAATTGTGTGGTCATGCAACATGTCCAGTAAAAAAATTAAATAAGTCTAATTTCGGCATAAATTTAGGCCAAAAATATATTCTGCGACATGTCTTCGCTGAAAAAAAAATCCCAATATGTGTAAATTAATTGGTTTGCATGAAAGTTATAGCGTCTACAAATGGCGGTGCATATACTGGAATTTTTTTTAATATTTATACTAGTAATGGCGGCAATCAGTGACTTATAGCGGGACTGCAGTGGGCATTCTGACATGGGGGGGGGGGACTGAATAACTGTCACTGACATCTCAATGACACACTACAGTGATGAGTGCTAATGAAACATACTGACACTGTACTAATGACACTGGGCAGGAAGGGGTTAACATGCGGGGCGATCAAAGGGTTAACTGTGTGCTGTTTTACTAATGTGTATGTGTGTGTTGTACTGTGTAAGCACATTGCTTTGTATTGCTCTGCTATGCAGAGCAATACAAAGCAGTGTGCTGGAGCTGGAGCTGGAGTTGACAGAGGAGAGATTGGTATTGTTTATACACAGGTCTCTCCCCCATCAGTGATACTCGGTGATCGCCGTGTGCTGGCGGGGAATCACCGGCTGGGACCCGGTGATTGACAGCTGAAGCCCACTACCCGGAAATGCAAAATAACGTATATATACATTATTTTGCGCAGCCCTGCTGCCCTGTAGCAATATTTCTGCTATAGGGTGGTGAGAAAGCAGTTAATGGATTGGAATTGGCACAAGGACATATTAGATATTCACGGGGCCCTAAAAATGTTAATCGATTTACAGAAATAAAGCATCTTTGGTTGATAAAGGTAAACCTGTAGTGAGATTAAATTCTAAATGAAATCTGTGACTAAATATTTGTAAGATAAAATTGGTGCCAGGAATAACCTTTATTTTTATAATCCTTAGAGTGCTGCTGAAGTACCTATGAATATTTAGATTTTTTTTTTTTAAGAAGAAAAAGCCATGTACTATGTTAGTATTTTATAGCTGAGCAGTGCAGCTTTGAATCTTTTCTGAGCTGTAGCTGTAGCTTTTGGAGAAGCTCTGGAGCTGTAAATAAATGTATTGGAGCAGCTCTAGAGCCAGACATAAGGTTCTTGAAGCTACCTGGAGTGCAACTGCTAGAGCCTCAAAAACGGTGTCCATCTTCTTTTCAGGCTGCACAGCAACAAAATGTGATTATTTTAAAGAGGGTGATTCTTTTCTATATACACTGTAAAAACTCAGCTATATTAGAGGTTGTGAGTAGAATCCCCTCCAGAGTTTCTAGATCTTTATTTTGTGTTTGTATTGACATACAAGGACCCTTTTAGCTTTTAATTATCGATTTTCATTTGAGTTTCTGGACAGATTACATCTAACAGGCGTATCTGTATTGAGTAGGTCAGCCTGTGTAGCTGTAAGATAAACTGTCATTATGAGAGGATTTTGACAGTATCAGTATTCACAGATGCATCTGTTTTTTCCTTGCAGAACTCCTTTGCTAGGGCTGTAGTGGTGATATCACTGCTAGTACACAATGACTTTGCTGATGAAAATAAAAAACAAAACAAATATAGGGTTCTCTCATGTATAAAGTCACTTCATTTATTATTCAGAAAATCCTACACTTAAAGGATCACCTTTAGGCGATCTCTGAAAACCTATCTCTTCAGGGAAGCCTAGCCTGCCCTCAGCTAATAATGGAATCTTTTACTCTTCCAACCAGTCCATCCCCCACAGTTACTACCTTTTGTACCACTAGTCCCTCCCTCCTAGATTGTAATCCCCAAGGAGCAGGGCCCTCAAATCCCTCTTGTATTGAACTGTATTGTTGCTGTATTGTCTCCCGTTATATTGTAAAGCGCTGAACAAACTGTTGGCGCTATATAAATCCTGTATAATAATAATAATAATAAAAGTTCACCCTTTGGGTAAAAATAATAAATGCACATTTTTTTGCAGGTAAAATTTTTATTTTTGTCCAAAGGAGCCTGGAAAGCATTGCACCGGTGATCAGTAGACCACTGATACCATGCAGGTCTCCTGCAGACCTGTCAGAATATCTGCTTGCCATATGGGATGTATGGCCAAGTAGATATTCTGACAGGAAGCTTCAATGAACTATCATGGCGCTCCACAGTGCTGTGGTAGTTCATTGAAAACTACAAGCCCACAGACGCTAAGGCTGCTGGGACTTGTAGGTATTCATTCACAGAGCACTGTGAATGAGTGACGTGGCCGTGTGTTTTCAAATCTGACAGATAGTACGGGGAAACTTCTCCTTGTACTATCTGTCAGAGAGAGGGGACGGCAGGCGTTGCTGTGGCTATGGGAACATGTTACATGTTCCACCCTAAAAATGGGTTAAACATGTAACATGTTCCAAAGGAGAACTTATCCTTTAAACAAAAAACTTTCTACTTAGTAAAATTAAAAGACAGCATTTCCTTAAAGTGTTACTAAAGTTTTTAGTTTCTTTTAAATACCAAACATGTTATACTCATCTGCTCTGTGCAGTGGTATTGCACAGAGCGGCCCTGATCCTCCTCTTCTCAGGTTTCCCAGCGGCGCTCCTGGCTCCTCCTTTTCTTTGTGTGTCCCCATTGCAAGCCATTTGCTATGGAGGCACACAGTGTGTGTACCACTCTGGAGCTGTGTGTCTATGTGTGACTTAGCCCTGCCCACCCACTTCCTCCTCACTGAAGTCCACTTACAGAAGCAGGAACCAATGGCTCCTGCTGCTGCTCGAGTACTACGTGAAGAGGAAGAGAGAGGAGAAGAGATGCAGCCGTGCACAGAGCTGGATCTAGTCTCTCCTCTCTTCCCCTTCACACAAGGAAAGGGGGGGGGGAGCAGAGAATTAGAAAACGGTTTTCACTTTAATGCAAGGAATGGGTTAAGTTAAAAAAATGTTTTTAGCTTTAATATCACTGTAAATAAAAATTAAGAAGCCACAAGTTTAATAAGATGCAAAAAAGAAACCAGTAACTACAACAAAAAACAATCAGCTTCCAGGTTTTTTTTTTCAAAGCTTAGTTGATCAAGCTGAAGTTAGAAGCTGACTACCATGCACAGCTGCATCGGTTTTTCAACCCCAGTGTCTTTCATTTTTTTGTACTATATTTTACTGCATTTACTATAATGTATTGCTGAATAATTTAATTTGTTTATACATTTAAGTTCACACGATTTGGTTGTTCACTTTATTGCTGATCTTAAAACTGAACTCCAGACAAACCTCTAAATACTTACAGTAAAAGCGAGCTGTTTTTACCTGCCAGAAGATTTGTATTGTTGCCAATCCAGTTCTGAGATTTATACATCTGCACTTCACAGTACGTCTCCATCTGCCAGGACCTGACTCACTTTTTTCTGCTGCAGTTAAGTGACACTTGCATGTGTTGTCCTTTGCCCATCCTGTGTTGTCCTTGCATGTGTTGTCCTTTGCCCATCCTGTGATTGGACAGTGAAAGAAGAAGTGGCAGACTGATGAACTCAAACCTTTTTTCTTTTGTGCTCTTAATATCAGAATGTACTTGTTATCAGCATATAGGCACTGTCTGCAGCACAACTGATTGCCCCCTTGTGATGCTTTTCCCATTCCCAATCAAGGATCATAAGAGGCTGATGCTAGGTCAAGTTCGGGTAATTACACTGGTTACATAAACAATGTATTTAAAGACCTGCTTGGAGTTCATCTTTAATCCCCAAAGGATTTTTATAATTTTTTTATATTGAGATGATGAAAATGTTTATCTGCAGAAGTCAATATTTGTTATGCACATGTGGAAAGCTGTAGTGTACTTTGCAGCTCATAGCTTGGAATAACAGAGATCAATAGGAATTCCTCATGAACTGTCTGCAAAGTGCAGTCTGGTGTATGCAGGTCTGGGCAGTCTGTGTCCACCAAGGTGTGCTGCTGCTGTGCTAAGCCATGCTGTAGTAACATTAACTGCTTCCCGTCCACCCTATAGAAGAAATACTGCTACAGGGTGGCACGGGTGTGCAAAATCACGTACTGTATATATAAGTGATTTTGCAGTTCCGGGTAGGGACGCGTATGAACAATGCGCATGCACCCTACCTGTGCTGCCATTCGCAACCTCGGCTGTCAATCACCGGGTCCCGGCCAGTGATTACTCGCTGTCACCCGGTGATCACTGAGTATTACAGACAGGGGAGAGAACTCTATGTAAACAATACAGTTCTCTTCCCTGTCAGCTCCTACACACTGCTTGGTATGGGTCTGCATAGCAAAGCCATACAAAGCAGTGGGCTTACAATGGAAAGCACACACACAGCACACAGTTAACCCTTTGATCGCCCCAGATGTTAATCCCTTCCTGCCCAGTGTCATTAGTACAGTGTCAGTGCTTTTTATTAGCACTGATCACTGTATTGGTGTCACTGGGGATGTCAGTGACACCAAGTCAGTTCCCCCAGTGTCAGAATGCCCGCCGCAGTCCCGCTATAAGTCGCTGATTGCCACCATTACTAGTAAAACAAAATGTAAAAAAATTCCAGTATATATACCACCATTTCCGAGCGCTATAACTTTCATGTAAACCAATGAATTTACACATATTGGGGTTTTTTTAGCAAAGACATGGAGCAGAATACATTTTCGCCTAAATTTACGACAAATTATACTTTTTAAATTTTGTTACTGGATATGTTTAATAGCAAAAAGTAAAAAATTTTGTTTTTTCCCCAAAATTGTCTTTTTTGTTTATAGCGCAAAAAAAAAAAATGCACAGGCAATCAAATACCACCAAAAGAAAGCTCTATTTATGGGGAAAAAAAGGACATAAATTTCATTTGGGTGCAGCATTGCATGACTGCGCAATTGTCAGTTAAAATAAAGCAGTTTCGTAACTCAAAAAATTGCCTGGTCAGGAAGGGGGGTAAATCTTCTGGAAGGCAAGTGGTTAAAGCTCAAATTTATCATAGTTTTGTACTTTATCTACAACATAGGAAGTATGCATGTGCTTCAATACATCTGCAGTGCTTGTCCACAGTTTTTACTGCGATGCTTTAAATCCATTGCGCGAATCCTCTACTGAAGGAGACAGATGTTTATTTTTTCCATTCCATTTACAACTGTTAGTAAGATCTAAATGAGTTTAAACATAAAGGATGGAAGAGCAGTAATTGCAAGATAAAACTGAAATTAAACTAACCTGGAGGACGTAAAGGCTGAATTATTCTTACTCCATCAGAAAAATGCCTGAAAACCAGGCACTTAATAGGAATAATCTCTATGAAGCTAAAGCCAGTGCCTTGATTACATTGCTAATTGCCACAGTGACTCCATTCAATTTCATCAAGTTACTGAATGCCATGTTAAATTTATCTGTGAATGTCATTTAAAACCACAACATGTTGCTATTTGCTTGTTTTTACAAATTCTATTTTATTGAGTTTTCAAAAGTAAATTAGAAGTATATTCAATACCAAACTACAAAGCAAAGTCCATCTACAAAAGACAGAGATAAAAACAAAAAAAATTACCCCCCTTCCCCTTGTGCAATCAATAGGATCATCATCAAGGTAAAAAATGAAACATTACCCAACTAGACCCCACACAAAATAGAGATCTATATAATCTTGGCAAAAGAAATCCTCTAGTGAGAGACCTGGTGAAACTTAATGTAGTTCAGAAAAGTGAACATTTAGAGCCCCACCTCTGCATCAGGATACAAGAGGAAATCAAGTCACAATTGCAGTATCAGGGTTCTCAATCCAATGGGGACCATACTTTATGAAATTTGGAAGGGCATCACCTGCTGTTGTACGTGGCTCTATACAATGGAAGAGCATTGTTGACCATTGACTTCTATTTATCTAGAGTTGGTGATGAAGGGAGATTTCCAGTAAAGAACAATTGCTTTTCTGGCGTACAAAAGTAAAATACCAAGCCAGGTTCTGGTCACTTTCCCAGCAGCTAAGGAGTCTACAAGTACCAACAGTCAATCACCGATCTCTTAAGGCACCCTGACTATTGTGACCATATAAATGGAGCACAGAATCCACACCCAATAAACAAGAAAATTCCAGAAAATATAGAGGAAGTCTGCACCGAGAGCAGAATACATATTGTTCTTTTAGGAAAGGTTTATTTAATATTAACAGTAAATGCTAAGATAAATATTTTTTAGATCTCTCTCTTTATTTTGCAACATGCCCCAATGATATGCTTTAATTACCTATCAATGCTTCCAACAAATTCATTTTCAAAAAGAATTCTTTTGATCTTGTGACAGTACTTTAAAATACCATATAAAATGACTACAATGTTGTCACCCATCCAGTCACTGCCTGCTTAGACTGCTATAGATGCAAGGCGTAGGCGTGCCAGGCAGCATTGTCACTGCTGATTGCAGGCATCAACTAGCATTATCTCCAAATGAATTGAGCTAAACACACCTCTGAAGACACATACCAGTGTTCATGCAGATGAAATATTTGCTTACACATAAAAGCGAAATGACATGGAAACTCTGATGAAGGCCCCCACCTAGCCCAACAGTTTCTTCTAAGAGGCAAGAGTTATACAGGCCATAGATGGGCCGTTTATAAATGAAAAATCGGTCGGCCCCATTGCCGATGTTGCCACCAATGTCCATGAAAAACGGCCGTTTTTTGTGGATTTTCCAGCATGATCAATAAAAATAAATGTGAAGATCCACGAAAAACAGCCGACGGGCTGGCCCCATTAACAGCGTGAATATTGGCCGATTTTTCGTGCGGACGAAAATTCGGCCGATAAACGACCCATCTATAACCTGCCTAAGACAGCTTGAAAGAAGGATATAACAGTCAAAGAAATGCAAATAATGACTTTTTTTCTGAAATGTAGTCTGGTGTCTGCACTCCTAGAGGGTTATTACTTATTTGACAAAAAAGTGAGGTTTTAGAGGGACTTTTTATATGTAAACTACTTTAAAAGGATTGTGAATTTAGGTGTGATTGAAGCTTTTTGGCCATTAAAGTAGTTTTGATGGCTCACTATCCATTATACATCTCTTGGTTTACAATATCATCATGCTTTCTCACTAAATTGGCCTTTGCTGTTCAGTAGATACACAGTTTATGTTCAGCTGGATTTCCAATATAGTTTAACCAAACTTTTGTGTAGAATATATATGATTTAACAGCATTTGAATGGATGTCTGTTCCTGGCTTATGTACATTGTAAATAATATTTCCAGATTCCTATTCTCTTATGTGTCAGGAATCTTTGTCTTTGTTATAAGTTGTAAAAATGTAACTGCAGTACTGTATAAAATGGCTAATCTTTCCTGTAAATGTAAAAATTCATTACGAGCAGGCAGTGAATGAAATGAGCTTATTACGCACTTTCAGAGCACAGCCTGCAAGTGAGCAAATGACAGCACTGCCATATGAAATTCCTTTTATGCTTTTTAATGCTATCAACTTCCCCTAATTTATGGAGACTATGCAAGAATTTAAAGAGAAGTCCATGGATCTGCTTGCCTCTGTGTATTAGTAACAGTCAGCCAAAATCTAACACTTAACCAAACCTTTTAAATTACCACGTATCCTGAACCTTAACAGGTAACCTTTTCCCTTACATGCAACTCTTAAGTGTATCTAAAGCAAAACCATTTTTTAGTTTTGAACAGTAGGGATAGGCAGATAAAAAATAAAGCTAAACTCTGAAAGGCAGAAATAAAAGACACAGTTTACATTGCTCTGTAATTATTAATACATCAAAAAAACTTTTTTTTTTAAAGAAAGGTATTTAAATACCTGAATTTGACCTGGTATTAGCCTTTTGCAGTCCCTATACAGCAAGGCTTGGGTATGAAAGGAAAAAACAGAATATTGATTCAATCAATTCATGTGCTGATGATAAGCATGCTGATAGGGAGAGAGACCAGAGTGACAGAGAGATGAGCTCTGAGCACTGTACTTCATCCCCTTTTAACTTTCCAGTAACAGGCTGGATTGGGTCCAGGAATGCCTGGGTTCAAAGAAGGTGGGTCACCCACCCACATCTATTGGTAGTAAAATGGTAGATTTCTCTCAAGTGAGTTGAGTATTGCAGCAAACGCTGTTTTCTTTTTTTTAAATCTTTAAGGCCCTTTTCACACAAGCGGACCTGATCAGACCATCTATGGAGCGGCAGATGTAAATGGACATGTGCCCGTTTACACCCTCCTGCATCCAATCTGATCCTATTCGCTGAAAACAGACAGATGGGTATCCGTTCCCCATCCATCTAATACAGTGGTCTCCAAACTGTGGCCCAGGGGCTGGATGCAGCCCTTTGCTTGCTTTTACCTGGCCCTTGGGGCACTATTTTATCCACTAGTATCAACAGTGGGGCATAATTCCCTCCACTGACACCATTGAAAGGGGCACAATTCCTCCTAATGATGGGGCACAATTCCTTCTACTGGGGCACAATTCCTTCTACTGATGCCAACGCTGGGGGATTGTTTTTCCCACTGACATCATGACATTTTCTACTCTCAATGGCCATAGTCTGCCCCCCCCCCTAAAGTTGTAAGGACAGTAAACTGTCCCTTTGTTTAGAAAGTTTGGAGGCCCCTGGTCTAGTGGATAGGATCAGATGACAGTCGGATGTAAATGGCCAGGCGGTCCATTTACATCCGACCTCACATAGAGAACAGTGGTCTGTGTCTGCTCTGCATATGAGGAGTGGACATAGACCTGTCATCTGCCTGCTCAGCGGTGACCAGTGGACAAATCCTCTGTTGAGCAGACAGACCTGCTGGCAGATTCCACCAGCATGACAGAGTTCCTAATAGGATAATTTTATTTAGCTTGCTGTTTTTATCTGGAGTTGTGAAACTCCAGGATAAACCTTTTCTCCCTTCATTACCTCAAACCAGTCTCTTGCATCCCTTTAAATGAAACCTCATATTGAGCTGTGCAGAACACGTAGGGACACCTTGAAATGTTAAAACTCTTTTATTTACCTGACTCAGCCTGTGTCCACATATATGCGTTGCGGTATATCACATGTGATTTGCACAGGAACTGCACCGCATTCCTGTACAAATCACATGCGATTTCTGTGCGGTGCGATTGGAGCCATACATTATGTATGGCTCTAATCACACCGCACCCGCACCAAAAGGTCGAAGGAGCCTTTTTTGGGTCCGTACTAGAATCGAATCCCGTGGGTAATCATACCTATGTGATCTGATTCTGCACATCGCACTGCGTTTTGTGGACTGCTTTCGGGGTGTTGTTACCATACACACCCGCATGAACGGGGTGCGATTCTAATGCAGTGCATAATTTGCACTGAAAACACTGTAATTTCCACACCGCATCAGTGTGAGCCAGAGCTTAAAGAAATAAAGAAAACATATTTTTGAAAATATTATTTTTTAATCCCAAACACAATAAATGCATATTTACCAGTATACATTTTCTGTTGTGTTTACACCCAAAATCCATTAAGTTCTCTAATGAGTTATATAGTGAAGGTTAATGAAGAGATAGATTTGTTAGGACTTTTTGCATATAAGGTCCACTATCCACAATGTAAACACAGAAACTATTTTTCAAAATGTCTGGCATCATGACTCACCATATACAGTGTTCCAAAGCAAATCATTTTTGTGACTCCATTACAAAGTTTCTAACCTGGAGATCCTACCAGTGACAGATGCAGTCTGACAGCACTGAACCACTGCCTTCCGGTGACATTGGGCTGCCTATCTGATAGACCTGGTAGGCAGCCTACCAGCCAAATGAAGAAATACTCACAGCAGGCTGGCAATGCTGTTAATTGGAAGGTAATTGATTTGCACTGTGAGTCTGCAACAGGAAATGTTCTTACTGGCAGGATCTCCAGGTAAGAAACTTTTCAATAGATTCACAATGGTTTGCTTCAGAAAACTGTATACAGTGAAGCATGACTCCAAATATTCTTAAACAGATCCAGACTATATCTGAGCACCACAATACAAACAAAGAAAATACATTTTTAGTATTCAAATCTAACTCCCGCATCCATCCATGTCTCCCCCCCCCCCCCCAGCATTTGTGGCCGCTGCCATCTTGAAGAAGAAATGATGATTCATGTAGCATTTAACTCTTGAAATTCATCTGCTCTTAGCTCAGGCATGCAGGCAGGAGGGTGTGCTTAGCTGAGAAAGCCCCTCTTTCCCACCTGCAGACTCCTGGGATGTATGGCACCATTTGCTTAGGCATAGAAACCAGGAAGTAACCGAATAAATGGATAAACAATTAAAACAAATACATATAATATACCTTTACTATCTACTAATGCTAGCAGTATAAGGGGTTAGAATAGTCAATGTTGATTGAGAGAGTGAAGTTCTACTTTAAAAAATAGATTTAGGGTTTATGTACCCAGTAAAGCAGAACTGAATGGAGCAATTGTCACTTTTCCTTCCTGTCCCTCACTGGCGCCAGAATCTTTTTCTGTGTGCTTGTTTTTGTCCATCATCATTGGCCAGCCCGGGATGATGTCTTTCCTGCACAGGAGATAGTCATCCCAGCAATAGGGATTGAACCAGCTGCTGTAACCTGAGATGTGCTGATAGGTGTGCTTCATGGCAGAAGAGACATTGCATGTGTGTCTAAAAAATTGCCTCCATGCACACTGGGTCTTTTAATAATGCTGGTAGCATTAGCTGTGTAAAGTTATGTTAAAAACATGTTTTTCAGCGTTTTTAGAGTATTTGCGCTAGCGTTTAGCCACGTTTTTCGGTGTTTGTGTTTTTTAGCTTTTTTTTACCCCCTAAATTTTTTATTTGATCAAAAAAAATCCAAAAACACAGGTTTGCCGTGTTTTTCAGCATTAGAGAATTTTACAGCTTAAAAACTCCTATAGAAATCCACTAGTTCTGGGGGTTTTTGCAGCCAAAAAATCCCCCTGCCAAAAAATATTGATTACAGTCTATGTGTGCATGGACACATAGGATAACATGCTGGGGAGTTTACTGGCTGTAAAAAACTATGCCAAAAGCCAAAAACAGCAGCTGTAAAAACAGTCAGTGTGAATGAGGACTAATGCTTTAAATATAAACAACTACCGGTACTTCTTTTCATCACAACATTCTTGCATTTAAAAAAAAAACTGCAGTAAGAGAAAAATGGGGCCTGCTTTTCCTTTCCTCATACTAAAAATGCTATAGTTGCCTACTTCCTTTTGGCATTGATGCAAGGGGGTGAGTTTACTAAAGGCATATAGACTGTTCACTTTCTAAAGAAAGTTGTACTTTGTAAGAATTTTCTCCAAAGCTTCGTTAGTGTGGTGAAGCTCCACTGACACCTATCATACAATTATATGCAAGCATATATGTGGTAATTTTTATATTCCTTGCATGTGATTGACTATTCTTAGCAAAGTGAAATTTCACCACATTGATTAAGCTCTGGGGAAGATTTTCTTGCAAAATGCAACTTCCCTTGCAGAAACCCAATGAGACAAAGACCTGGAACAAGTATGCAAATCTAGAACGTCAGTGCAAAGTTAGAATGCCCAATGTACATTCTTGTTCCAAGTCAAGTCCTGAAACCATTGGGTCACTATAGCAGACATGGATATAGTATTTACAGAAGTAGATGTCAACTCTAACAGTCTCTATATGTCACTTCAGGATCCCTTTAAAAGGTTTGCTCATTTTAAAACTTCAGGATTTTTTAAATGTAAAACGTACATACCCAGGTTAACAGTTTGATGAAGGGGTAGTTAATTGGATATGTAAATGAACCCTGATCATGCACAGTGATTGCACAGACTAATGAGGGTGTCTATCTTGGTATCTGTTTTACAATTAGTGGGGGAAATCTATACCCAATGATTGTCTGAACCTAATGTCAGTAATTAGACCCTTAGCTTGATGGGAATCATTAAAAGAAGCATCTTACTGCAGAGCTGATGTGCTACTAAAATCTTAAGCGTTATTCACACTAAGCACATAACCATTAGCCATCTTTCCATCTGTTCAGGACACTGCTGGGAAGTGGCTGATCAATTAACAGGTATTGCTACTTTCACACATACACCATTACCTATAAGCTAGCAAATGCCTTGCTTTTGTCCATGCAGATGAATCTTCCAGTATAAGAAATCTAGCTATTGCAGATAATTACACAAAAATCCTTAGTGTCATAAAGTTTGTGGACAGTAGGTTTGATTTAAATTACGGAAAGGTTATTGTCCAATTGTTGTTATAGGTTAGCCAAAGGGAGCTATTTTGTACATTAGACATATTCAGGTTGTTGCGAAGGTGTGTTTAAAATGCCCATAGAAATTAGATGGTTATTAGCCTTTCAATCTACTTGACTGGGCAAGGATTTGTATGATTTATTGCAGCAGTTAGAGACAGGAAAGGCAGATGGGTAACAATAATGTTTTGGCATCCTTGTTATGAAATCAGTAATAGGAATTGAAGAAATGCTATACGAAAGGCATGCTGGGGTGAAGCACATTTAAGGCATTCTTATGCCTCCCCTTGACACCTGCACTGCTAGCAACAGACACCCCTGACCCAATCATTTCTGGGGAATGGGTCAATGACTTATTTAGTATTATAGAGTGACCACTCTCCTACATGTACTTCAGCATGTATGCTGAAAACAGACCTGCTGGTTACGAAATACCAATTTAGAGCTCATATAATGCCCAAACACCATCTAAAATGTATGGCTAAATTTAGTGTTTAAACCCCAATTAAAGTCTTACATCTTTTATCCCTATACCTCCATGTGTTTTGAGTTGTGCCTTTTTTACTTAGAAATGCCTTAAATTACTTTTTTATGACAGAAAAATTGCTACTCTCTGAACTCCCACTTCTCTATGCTGATATATGGCATAGGCATGCCCAGGGGGTGTGCCAAGTGTGCCAGGGCACACCCTAATCACCCTGTGCGCATTAGCTGCATCATTCTATGTGCAGGTGGGGAGAAGGGAAAGACTTCCCACTGACCGACTTAAAAGTGTGTGTGTGTGTATATATATATATATATATATATATATATATATATATATACACAGACACAATATGCACACGCATGCATTTGAGCTTTGGGGTACACACCATTGGCTGCGCATATCTATAATATACAGTAACGGCTACAGTTAAGTAACATCTACATTCCTCATCACAAGTAAAATAAACACAGGCACACTGCATTTCATTGATCATGCTGTTTATTAAAAGGCAAATAAAAGAATCTAAATGGTACACTCACAAAGAATCATGAATACAAAGGCTCAAACATGCAAGAAATAATCATCCATGTCCAACATAACCAAGTGGATCCTGCAAAATGCTGGCAAAGAGTAGTAAAACCTCGGTCAGCATCCCAATAAGGTGAGGAGGAAGGGCCAGGAAAGTCCTCTTTGTGGACTGCACTCATTTGAATACACACCACTGTTTCAGGGGTATGCCCCTTCATCAGAGTCCAAGGTTCTACTGGATTGGTTGACTCCTGAATAGTGGCTGGTAGCTTTTGGGCAGTTGTAGTAGTGATTTCATTTCTATTTTGCCTTTTACCTTCACCACAATTATCTTCACATAGATTTTATTCACAGGGAAGAGAGGGGCATATCAGGCAAGTATTGAAATTGAGTGCTGACTACTGAGTGGAATTTGGTAATTTTTGAGCTGCACAGTCATATTAAGACACTCTGATCAAATGCTATAATTGGAAAGTATAGATAAGATTAACCCCTTAGTGACTAAGGGTAGAACAAATCTAAACGCCTAAAAACAATTTTGCAACTTTGATATGTGTAAGTAAAGCCGTTAATATCATCAAAACTACTTTGTGTATACTAGGGGGAATATAATTTGTTTCCAGGACAAATTGGGCTTTCTTTTGGTGGTAAATGGTAACAGATATCTCTTGATTTTTTTTTATTATCGAGGGAAAATTGGACCAAAAATTTTTTTCTCTAATTTAGCGGTATATTTCTTGCTACAGCCATAACCTCCAAGCAAAGAACAGCCCAAAATAAAGCTGGCCTTACACATATAGATTTTTGTTCAAGAATTTTTGTTTCAAGAATATTTGTTTGATTTTCTAATCATTAGTGGGGTCAAATCAATGTTCATTTTCAACAGCAGTGACGGGAAAATTACGTCACAGTGCAGAGGAGGAAAAAGATTTGGGAGTACTTATTTCAGATGACTGCAAAATAGTGTGGCAAGGCAGTGGGGAAAGCAAATAGAATTGTAGGAGGGATCACCAGCAGGAGGAAGGAGGTCATGATTCCTCTATATAGATCTTTAGTTATACCTCATTCAGAATACTGTGTCCAATTCTGGAGACCTCACTTACAAAAAGTTATTCTTAAGGTGGATCAAGTCCAGAGAGGGGCATCAAAAATGGTGAAGGGTATGATAAATAAATATGTCATGAGAGACTTCAGGGACTTAATGGTGGTTATTTACTAACACTGTAGAGTGCAAAATCTGGTATAGCTCCGCATAAGAACCAATCAGTTTCCAGGTTTTATTGCTAAAACTTAATTAAACAAGCAGAAATTAGAAGCAGCTTGGTTGCCATGCGTATCCCATTCTGAGTGCTTCAGTTTTAGTAAACCTCCCCTGATATGCACAGTCCAGAGGAAAGAAGGGAAAGAGGAGACATTAATGAAACCTTTAAATACATCAAGGTTGTGAATAACATTGAGGAGGGCAGTATTTTCAGCATGAAGCCAAGATCAAGAACATGACCTCAGACTAGCAGGAGGAAAGTTCAAAACTAATCTTAGAAAGTATTATTTTACTGAAAGACTAGTTGATGCTTGGAATACACTTTTAGCAGTGGTAGTCAACAGCAGGGGCGGACTGACCATTTGGAAACTCGGGCACTGCCCGAGGGCCCGGGGTCAGTAGGGGGCCCCATGAGATGCCCCTGGTACCTTTTTCATAGGCTTTTTTGAGTTTGGGCAAGGACACGGGGCCCCATGATCCCCTATTGCCCGGGGGCCCCATGAGTTGTCAGTCCGCCCCTGGTCAACAGTATATATTGTATAAATATATAAAAAAAAAAAACGAGGCAGATTTGATGGACCACTTGGTCTTTTTTTTGCCATCACTCTTCTAAGTTTCTAAAATGTATTCCAGCATATTTCTTGGAGTGTGCTGTGATGTGATATGTGTTCTATACAGCCATGTACAGCTCTATCTAAGGCTGACGTAAAATTTAACCACTTTACCTTCTACACCATATACAGTAGACTGATATCATTAGTCTACTGAAAATTATGTTGTGTATAACAGAAACTGTAACTTAAGACATTTGATTATTTATATTATACTTTACAGGCAAACCGGTTATGATAATTACAGAATACATGGAAAATGGTTCTTTAGATTCCTTTCTAAAGGTAAGAAGCAAATACAGTTTATGCAATGTTTAGTTATGTCACAGATAATACAGAATCCTTCCTAGTAACCAATAGTAACTGCTTAAACTGCAGCGAAGGGGTGATGGTACAGCAAGTTACTTTGGTGACCAGCCCTTATATAAGCCAGCCATTCTCTTTCATTGCCCTTATAGCAAAACTCTAGGCATATATAAAAAACACACATATATGCAGATATCTATTCCTTACCCACAACATTGAATGTCTTTTTAAATGCAAGTAGTATAAAAACTGAATTTGACATGGCATCAGACTTTTGCATTTCATTGTACAGCAGAGCTTAGACTGGGAGAGGAAGAAGCAGCACAAGGATCCAATCACAGGCTGTGTGCTGGAGCTCCCCTCCCCATACCCATCTATCTCTTAAAGTCAGAAAAACCTTTCAACAGTGAGTAACGCAGATAGAGATACTAGACAACAGAGAGAAATGTCATTCAGTGCTTTGGATTAAGGCTTTGTTAATTTTTCATGTCTGAGGTTTACAAACACTTTAATAATATATGATTGGCTGGTTTGAGCTACTCTAGTTTTGGTGCTGCCTTGCTACATGCACCCTTGTACGTGGAATGCATGTTGCACAACTTAAAGTGTTATTAAACCCAAGACCCTGCATTCACTATATCTGGTGTCCCACAGTACACAGAACAAGGGAGTAAAATAATTTTAGTAAATATAAACTGCTAAATACCTTTTCTCATCAGTAGTTAGAGCAGTCTTGTGACTTCTATCAGTGTCCAGAAGAGCACTGGTTAAAGCTTGTAGGAGGAGTTTTCTTTCTGCTCTAGGAGGATGCAAAACCCCTGACCTCTGTCTGGACAGTGCTGATTGGCCCTGTGCTGATCACATGCACTCTCCCAAGAGAAAAAAAAACCTCTCTAGCAATACCCACCAAACTGAGCATGTGCAGAATGGCTACGGTTCAGTCTGTCCTATCAGGAGATAAGACATGGACATTTGAACAAGAGAAGGAGCAGAGCATTCAGGATCAAAAGCCTTTTTACACAATGCAGAGGATTAACCCCTTAGGTTCCACAGTGAGTATAACAAACATGCTTTACTGCATATACAGGCTGATTTTACTGTTGTGGGTTTAGTAACACTTTACATAAAACTCTTCTATTCATCATGTACTAAAAGTGAGGGGCAGATCTTAGTTTTACTCAAGAACAATTACAATTTTGAAGGACATGAAAAAATGACTGAAAGCTGCTGCATCAGCATCTTCAGTAAAGGCTTCACTAATGCGAAGTATGCCCTAAATGAGTGTTTAATTAAACACCTATTTTAGATGTTCTGAATGATAAAATCTGGTTACATAGTTTGCATTTTAAAACATGGGTGACCCCTTTCCATTTTTAACTTTGCTCCTCATGGATCGCTGATCACAGCTGCATAAAATTTGCATTATATATACACTAAATACTTGTCGTATTCTCTAGATAAATACATTACTAATCTGTAACTGAAATTAGAGCACTTGGAATCGTATAAATAGATACTTTTTATCAACTTCATATTTTGAGCTGATGTTTTTTTTAAATCAGTTCTGCCTTTTATTCTTTCTGTTTTCAGTTTTCATTTCAACCAAATAGTTTTCAGATAGAAGTCATAATTGAACTGTATTTATGTTAATGTATT
Source organism: Staurois parvus (assembly GCF_062004578.1). Lineage (NCBI taxonomy): Eukaryota > Metazoa > Chordata > Amphibia > Anura > Ranidae > Staurois > Staurois parvus. The sequence goes on from NW_028317912.1 coordinate 3,007,462, forward strand.
CAAATATTTTATCCTTATGCTAGTTATTGAAATATTAATTTTGTGTCGTGCTGACATATTTTGCAGAACTTTGCAAAGCACATAGATCTTTTTAGAATTAACCTGAGACTCAAATGAGCTTACAGTCTATTTCTATTCCACAGTCATATAGATACACAAGAAAGGGACATTTTTAAAGATGAACTCCAGGAAAGGAAGACAGTCCTAGCCCAAACCCCTCACATGTGCTCTCTCTCCTGCTGTAGTAGCTATGAGCTCAGTGATGCTGTGATGGAGGAGACCGTGGACCACACGTGTGGAGGTTTGAGAGCTCACTCTTGTGATGATGGGGATGAGCAGTATTGGCTGGAAGTGTCTTAGCAACATCATAGCAACAAGTCAGGATGGGATGATGCCATCTCTGGGACTGGTTAGCTAGATTTTGGGAGGTAGGTATAAAGTCCTTCATCTATGCCAAGGGAGTTATCCAGCTTTAGTCAAAGCTGCAGTTTATTTTTATCTACAAGTGCCCCTTACCTGCATAGGTAGGTTTTTGGTAAAGGCAAACTAACCATTTTAAAATCAGTAGATATACAGTATGTGTGGCACCCTATATTAACCACTTGCCCTCCTGAGGATTTACCCCCCTTCCTGACCAGGCCTCTTTTTGCTACTCGGAGCTGCACTAATTCAACTGATAATTGCGTGGTCATGCAATGCTGCACCCAAACGAAATTTACGTCCTTTTTTTCCACACAAATAGAGCTTTCTTTCGGTGGTATTTGACCACCTGTGCGCTTTTTATTTTTCACGCTATAAACAAAAAAAGACCAAAAAGTTTGAAGAAAAACAATATTTTTTACTTTCCGCTATAAACAATATATAGTAAATTCAAAGTTAGTTATAAATTTAGGCCAAAATGTATTCTGCTACATGTTTTTGGTAAAAAATCCCAATAAGTGTATATTGATTGCTTTGTGTGAAAGTTATAGTGTCTACAAACTATGGTATAGATACTGCAATTTACGCCATTTTTTTGCTATACAGCACTGCGCTAGTTTAACGGACAATTGCGCGGTCATGCAATATGGAACATAAATTAAATTTACATCCTTTTTTTCCCACAAATTGAGCTTTCTTTCGGTGGTATTTGATCGCCTGTGCGTTTTTTATTTTTTGCGCTATAAAAAAAAGGCTGACAATTTTGAGAAAAAAACAATATTTTGGACTTTTTGCTTTAAAACATGTCCAGTAAAAAAAATGTAAAAATCAAATTTAGTCATAAATTTCTGTCAAAATATATTCTGCAACATGTCTTTGCTTAAAAAAAAAATCCCAATACGTGTAAATTAATTGGTTTACATGAAAATTATAGCGTCTACAAATGGCGGGAAAGATACAGAGATTTTTTTTCCCATTATACTAATAATGGTGGCAATCAGCGACTTATGGCGGTGATCAGCGATTTATGACAGTGATCAGCGACTTATGGCGGGACTGCGGGACTGCGGCGGACATTTTGACACTGGGGGGAACTGACTTGGGGTCACTGACATCCCCAGTGACACCAATACAGTGATCAGTGCAAAAAAAAACCACTGACACTGTACTAATGGCACTGGGGAGGAAGAGGTTAACTTTTTTATTAAATGAAAGGGTTAACTGTGTGAGGCAAGTGTTTTACTAGTGGGTGGGGGGTGTGTACTTCACAGGAACATGCTGATCCAGAGAGATAAAGTCTTCTCTCAGGTTCAGCATGTTCGTGCTCTGAACTGACAGATAGTAGAGCTGCAATGTAAACACTGCAGCCGTGCTATCTGTCAGTGATTACCATTAATCGCAGGCACCCGGCGGCTAATTACCCGCCGGGATCCGGTGATAGACGCCTCACGTGCGCCCCCTACCTGCTTTGCAGAGTGCCATTAAAAGACGGCGCTGTGCGCACAGGTACCGCCCTGCCGCAGTAAAAACACTGTGGCGGGTCGGCAAGCGATTAATATATTTTGTAGTTAGGTACAGCACATTTCTTTATGTTATCACTCATCTCAAGACAAGAATAGGCTGACAGATGGGTAGGATACACTGCACTTTGCAAACTGGTGGATTTCAATTCAAAATCATAAAACAACAGCACTTTTTACTTGTAATGTATAATTGGAAATTGGTTTACAAATGCAGTAGACACAAAAGAAACTGTGGAGAAATCTCTGCAAAGTGAGGAAAATCCCCTCAGCTGTCACTGGGACAGGTGATCCTCCGGAAGGTTTTCTCTTGTCTTATGTTAACTGAGAGTTGTAAAATTTAGAAATCTCCATCACTTTCTGTCCCAGTGACAAAGAGCTGCACTAGGGGAGATAGCAAATGATTCTGATGGTTGGGAAGGAAAGGTGTTATCCATGCATGAACCACTTCAGTTCTTCAGTCACCTGAGGAACAGTGGTGGGTCCCATTGCTACAGATAATGAGTAAATGTCTCACAATCACAACCATCATCCCTGAAGAATCATCTGCCCATTTATGGCCAGCTTAATGGTGGCCATACATGCTTCAATGCTCTGATCGATGTGTGATTAGATCAAAATGGGTTGAAACTGCAAAAAATAAAATGCAATCACTTCCCTTCCAATCAATTAAGATTCAATTTAAAGTCTCATCAAACTGATTTGATTGGCCAGGGTAGAAATATATTTGTAGCACTACCCCCTTAGGAGTCGCTGAATTTTGGGTCCCCCTATAGTCCTGCACAGCAAGGTAACACGCATTTTCTTCAACACGTGCACACTGCAGACAGTAAACTGTCCTTGAGCTTGTTTTTTTGTGATATCCTTAGCAACTATGTACAAGTCCATAGACAAATAGTTTCTCCTTGAAGAGCTCTCCAGCCCTTCTGGTGTACCTCTTCAGACCCCAGATGAGTCTTGCTCTTCACTCAGCTGCCTGAAGGAATCCCTGAGCAAGGGGACCCTGAAACTGTAACTATAGTAGAGCAGCCCCAGATGAGGAGCTAGTTGGGTTTGCCACCTGCCTGCCCTATCCCCTTATCAGGCCTAGGGGGTGCAGGATTACTCACTCAATCCTCTCATATAAGAATGTGGGTTGGTGGCTGCCTTCAGGCCTTACACTGTGCTGACTCCTTCCCTGCTTTCCAGGCTGTCCTCTCTCAAGGGATGGTTCAGGCTGAGAGATCCTCCTTCCAAGATCCTGACTGCAGGTGTGCCCCTTCCTGGGCCCCCTCCCAGGCTTCACAGTCCAGCCTTCTCGCATTATCTTCTACCTGACATTGACCACTTTCTGATCAGGCTCACCTATATTTAAGGGCTGCCCTGATCCAATGCCAAGCCCCCTGCTTGGGAATTGGTCAGAGTCCCCTGAGTATGCAGATCAGCCACTCCTCACCCACTATCTTCTGTTACCTTCTCAAGCTTCTAGAGCAGGGGGAGGTATAAGGTAACTGACCTGCAGAGCCTTCAGCCCTTAAATTAAGTTACCTGGCTGACTCATCCCCAGGCTGACTCATACCAGGCTACTATCCAGCCTCTTAACTAAAACAAAAACCTAACCAGCTCCCCCTAGCTAATTAGAGGTGTGCTACATATTGATTGTTTATTAAACCATATATGGCCACCTTTGGTTCAGGTGGTTGTAAATAGAAAGCACAATATTTTCAAATATGTAGAAAGGCTAGACTGGAAGATATGGATTGATAAAAAAAAACCTTCTCAGTTCTGAAACACATGCTCAGACTGAGGCGCAGACTATTCCCTAATATGTATTTGAAAGAAGTTTTGTGCTTTAAGTTAAAGTGGATCTGTACTCTTCCAATCATAGCAAAGTCATAGGTTTACTCTTCTCTTCTATGGTACATAAGGTAAATGTTTTTGTATCCCTTCCCCAACCGAGAACTGATTTCATTGTAACTATTTCCTGCTAAGCAAAGTTAAATCCTATGCAATGCTCCCACCTGCATATAATAGCATTTAGATCTGGAGAAAGAGGGAGTGTCACGGCTTCCTAAAAAACTGGAAGATTTACATCTTTCCAGGGTGGAGTGTTAGTGAAGAGAGCGAGCAGACAGAAAGTCTATATACTTCATGCTCCATACAGTAAATGAACCTGTTCACTTCACTGTTCTTTCATAGGTAAATGCAATTTCTCCCCTTTTTACACAATTTGTGCTTGATCACTTTGCATCATTTGTGTATCACCATAAGTCCTTGTACTAAAACCTATGTTTAATAGGGAATGTGTGCTTAACTGAGCATTCTATTTACTGATTACTTGATTGTTCATGGTTCATTATTGTTTTCATTGTACATACTACACATAGAGAATATTAGTACCTTCTTCAAGGATGTCACATACCTAAATACATACTATTCAGAATATTATTCTGTTAACTCAACAGAGACCTGAAGTGTTTCATTCAGCCTTGTACAAGTGTGTATATATATATATATATATATATATATATATATATATGATCATATCTATTTTACTTTTGATATCATAGGAATTCATAAAAAGTGTTTTAAACACTCTTTAGAATTGTGTCCTGTATTTACATGAGAATTGTTGGTGCATGTGAGAGAATCATGTACCTGTAGGAGTCAGGTATTATAACAAGTTCTAGGTTTTGTATCTCATTGGCGATGCAAAACAGTGAGTTTACTCCATGCCAGAAGCATCTTTTCTGGGCTTTTCTGCCCACTTTTATTTAAAATGGCAAAAGAAAGTTCACAAACAAATAGTTTCCCACGCAGAGGGTTTCCACTGTCAAGCGAAAACAAAACAATACTCAGCCTCCTGGCTCTCTTTGCAGCTCTACTGTTCAGGCTTCATGCCTTGATCCTACAGACCATCTAACACATTTCCCAGTGCTCATACACAAATGCTGTACCTCTGTCAGCTGTACGTCTTTCCTACAGCTCCCTACTGCTCCATCTCTCACAGATTCAGGCCTCTGTCTGTCCTCGCCTGGACAGCACAGTGTAGACATGCTCCCAACACACACTGACCACTTTGGGAGGGCGCCCCACTGACCTCTAATCTCTCCTGAGAAGCCAGCACACACTTGTGCCATTAGTGTGCTTGTTTACCAACAAACATGGCCTAGACTGCCATTTTACACAGTAGTATGGCCTTGTCCTGCCACAGTACTTACATTTGTTGTATGGAGGCCAGCACTAAGGCTGGAGTGTCTTTACTGGACTCTCCTTCCTCAGTGCAGCTCAATATGTTGAGTTTAATATAATCACAGGATCCACCCAACAGAGCTCTGTACCAGGCCACTGTGTCTGTCATAGTTGAGGATGTGAGCTGTGCAGTGAGCTGAGCCTGATTGTCAGTGGATGGCAGTGAGCAGATTCCATATATTCTAGACAGTCCATCTGTCCTGGCAGGATCATCAGGTAATAAAACCACATGGGAAGGGAAAGGGGATTGCAGTGTTAATGTTGACAGTTTGTACCATATATGCTTAGACATAGCTTTGCCTTTTACAATTTGACATCTAGACTCCTTTGAGCCTTTACAATGAAGTAAATGAATTGGTTGTGCACATAATCTATCCATTTATTTTACAAACCAAGAACCTCTTGTTTGAATTGTGTTTGTGGGGTCTTTAGGATTTACTACAAAATCAGCCCAGTCATTCTCAATCTCAACACGAATACATCAGGACTTTGGGCAGTGGACTGTAATAAAGAACTGTCTTCTCTATTTGTGTTCAGATGTCCATATCTCAAATTCCCACAGTATTGCCTGCATCTATGTATATCATTCACCTTCCCTTTGTTTCCATTGTCAGGTTTAGCAATCTCAGAACCCTAAAGATGTGTTTCATCTTGTTTCTTTTTTATTGTGTGTTTTTAATAACATTTGATTTTTTTCCCTCTTATCCTCCTCTAGCGGGGATTGAAATCCAGGTTAATGCTAAAATCAATTCCTGGTAATTAGTTCACCATTCGCTCACGTCCTCCCCTTAAATTTCCTGCAGAAGAAAGATGTCGGGTTTGTAAAATCCCCTGTGTTACTCCCGGCAGCTTAAGATTTAGAGATAGCAAAATAATAGAAGTGTTTGCTACAGGTGGTTAATCAAATAGAAATGAAAATAGGAATTACGAAGAGGGCGTTCTGGTCATCTTGTTACTGATAGAACCAAAAACCCATTATAGGTGTAAATCTCAAGCTGCCCAGACAATTATTTGTTCTTAAATACTCTCCTCCAGGATGGCTCCAAATAAAGTTGTTTATTGACTTTGCTGCAGTAATGAATGGAGTATATTGTTAGAATTCCTTTCCTATAAGTTAGGGTACCACTAATATACCATAACTATCTGCTGCTTGAAATCTTGTTGTGTCCAGTTGCTTGGTGTACTTGTGACACCTGGGATTCTTTTATACTTTATTGTTGCAATGCAATGCATTCATTTTTTTTCCTAATGGCTGTCAAAGCACCACAATAAAGCCAACATTAGATATAATGCTTTTTTTTAAACTCAGCCACCTCCATGCATAACATATGTGTTGTGGCACATTACAGTTCAGGTGCATTCACTGCCACTGTATTGGTGCATCAGGGTGCCATTTACAATAAAAGGCCACTTAACGCACAACACATGCAATACCACAATGCATTGGACAGCTTAAACCTATCACAGAAGTGATTTCAGTGGCTACTTCCTGGAGTTTAGCAATGACAGCTTGGAGAACTGAATAGGAGTCTTTGCTATGATGGGTCATTAAAAGCAGACCTTGCACCTAAGTAGCAAGGTAAGCTTATTTCAAATGCCCCACCTCTCTAAAATACTGGGATGGGGGGGGGGGGGGGGTTAGAAAACATATTTACATTTCCCCTGGTTTCTGCCCCTAGATCTCAGAAGATATTGAGTAGTTCGAGAAGACAATCCTGCACTCTGCTGCATGATTTGGGCTACTCAGCAATTCCTGGGATCTCACATTGGCAGGAAGATGATGTCATCCCCTGAGCTATGGAAGTCCTGGAAAAGGACAGTATATTACCTAGCTATAATATCTAACCCCATAGGCTCTTTCTCCCTGTAATACAATGTTTAAACAAGGAGCCAAATTAGGCCGACCTTGCCAAAAATGCAAGGTCTGCCTTTAAGGAATAACAGAAGAAGAGCTGCAGATTTTATGTAGAACCAGTTGCAGGCTGACCATTTGGAAACTTGGTCACTGCCCAAGGGCCCGGGGTCAGTAGGGGGCCCCATGAGATGCCCCTGGTAACTTTTTTATAGGCTTTTTTGAGTTTGGGCAAGGACACAGGTGTCCCATGATCCCCTATTGCCGGGGGGGCCCATGAGTTGTCAGTCCGCCCCTGTGTAGAACTGTCGGCATACGGACACTCAAATATTATATATTCTTAACAAGCAGTAAATAAACTTTAAAACAAGCCAGCAATGACCTCCATAGTTGAGTAATAGCTACTAAAGGGCTGACTTTAAAGTGGCCCTGTTGATGTGCCTTGCATGGATAAGCACATGTACACTGTAAAGCCACCCACACAAAACAAAGCAAATCACAAGAACCTCTGTACATTTCATTTAAAATATAGAATGCCAGTATCAAATCTGGAGCAGACAGAATCTGGAACAGCTGAGCATGATAACCAATCAAGCTTCTATCTGCCGATTGTCCAGTTAAATGAAAGATAGAAGCTGACTGGCTACCATGCACAGTTGCTCCAGATTCTGTCTGCTCCAGTTTGAGGCCCAGTTCACATCTCGTGATTTAGCCATGATCCCAAATTGGGTGGCAATGGCAGCACAATGTGCTTCCTACATTTGATACAAACAAGATGAGGTAATTGTTGCTTGATAGGATTGTGTGGAAAGCACAGCAAAATGCACCTTTAAAAATTGTACGAAGCTTGTCACCCAAAAAAGGAGAAGGAGCTTGTTTTTGGGCAACAAGCATGCATAGGGCAGCCCATTCAAGTGAATGGGCTGGTGCTATGCAACACACAAAATCGCAGGTAAATCACTCTTATGTGAACGGGGCCTAATGAAATCCCCTCACTGTATTTTTTATTCATTTTTTTACACAAAACTTTAGTAGCAGAAATAAAAAAAGTATAACAGGTGATGACAGTTTAAATGCTGTTTCATTCACTGAAACGTAATAAACAATGCCTGTTACCTGTAGCTGCCAATCAAATTTTTCTTTTTATTCATACATCTTCTAAGCTGCAAAAGACAAATGGCACATGAAATCTGTCTGCAAAGTGTAATGCAGATTTTCTTTTTTTCAGATGTCTTTTATGGTCCATATTGAAAAGGTTTAGAAGGAAAGTCAAAATATGTAATAGCAGAATGTAGTGAAAACCATGGGTTATGAGGAAACTGCAATTCTCAGATGCTGTCTCATGTTTTTTTATGTGACTGGCCCAATAAACTCACATCCAGTGTAGCAAAAGTAAGATGCACATTATGTTCAATGAAAGTCCATGGAATAGACAGCAGGAGCTTCTCTCAGAGCAAATATAACTGTGCTAATGTATACTCAACAAGCTGAAAAAAGAACTCAAGAGAGATCCAGAACAGGAGTCACAGCACAATAATAGGGCTCTAATTGATTGAATGCTCTTGCAAGATGACCGAGAAAGGCTCTTAGTATTGAAAGTTTAGGGAAGGGTGAGAATCTGGAGCTCAGAAAATGAAGAAAAAATATACTTGGAGTCAATCAATGTACTGAGAAGAACAAGGTTAAAATGGAGACGCGAGGTAGCCTTAGTACAAAAAAAATTGTATATTATATGTTGCGTTCTTGGTGTTGGAATGATTGATTAAAGCAAACTGCTTGCACAAAAATAATTTATTTCAAATGAATACGTTAAAATTTATCATAAGCAATTTTGCCACAGGCCCAGCTGTGCCTGAGACTTAGTGTACCTCAGCTTCCAATGGGCACACCATGCTTCCAATACCGTATAGTCCCTCCCAGGAGGACCCCCCCCCCTTCCAATATAATCTTCAGTATCTTAATGAGTAAATTTTCAGAGCTGTTTTTCTCAATAGTATTCCAGCAGTACAAAGAAATGTCAAAATAAAATGAGCTATGTGCTATATGCATTTCTAACAATGCTTTTAATCATCATCAAACATTTATTGGGAAAAAGCTAACGTGCCACTCTAGAACACTAGGAAGGAGCATGGCAGAATCTATGGGCTGGGGATGGGCTGTGTGCAGCAAGCTGAGTAAATTGATTTTGGGGTTGAGTATACAGAACCCCCCCCAAAGCTATCTACTATTATAATTCCAATTCCTTGAGTAAAATTACTAAAGTCTTGAATTAATGGTCTCCATGTCCACATTTTTTTATCTAATGCATAGGAGAAGGTCAGGAGGCAGAATTTTGTCATCCAAGCTTTTGATCATGTTACAGGGATGCAGATATACATTAGGTCATGTGTGTCTTTGATAGTTAAATGATACTGCTGCAGTTAGCTAACAACCTTTACATACATGTGTGAATACCATTTTTGAATGGTATTAGTAGCTTTTTGGCAGCTAATAATTCTTCATCTCATGTTGTACAGTGATGAACATTGATCAGAGGAAAACGTCCATCTTGATTGATCATACTTTTTTCAGTGGTGACATTCAAAGCTACATAAGTACACAGTACACATAAGTTGAGATTGGGCACAACCGAATCAAACTAATTAATATATTAAGATAATGTGAGCTGGAAGTTTTATTTAAAGTATAACTAAAGGCAAATTTTCTTTTTTCTTTTTGTACAAAGTGAAAAAGGATTAGAACACCTATTAGGTTGTTATTGCTGTCTGTGCCCCCATTAGGGAGTTTCAGCCTATTTGCCCTGTTTGCCATTATCATTTAAAATGAAAGTAAAAGAAAACCCCAAATTTTAGGTTGTTCCCAGAAAAGTAATAGAGAGATAATTTTCCAATGGGTACACTAGTTTTGAGGTCCCCAAGGAATTCTCTTAATTTGAGAGTATTATCTCTCACTTCCTGTTTTGGCTATGGGACAGGAAGTGAAGGTAAATCTCCCCAATGAGACACAATAGATTGAAAGGGGTTATAATACTCCCTTACTCTATCCAAAATGAAAAATAAAATGTTTTGCCTATAGTTCTACTTTAAAATCTCTTCAGTATATTTCATCCTTCTTAATATTTAAGTCTATGAGAAGAGACTACATTCATGGATGAATACAGAATACAACACTTTATTTTTTGTACATTTAGAAAAAGACACTGAAAGGCGCTAGCGTAAATAAATTGTGCCTTGCTGACCTCAGTCTCTCACATCCTCATTCTTCTTTCCTGCCGAGCACCCAGTCATAGTAGATTATCACTTTATGCATTAAATCAATAGAGTGGCAGCTGTAATGTTTGCCAGGGATATAATTCTACAGTGGCTGTTTCATGTTTTCATTATATATATATATATATATATATATATATATCAGAAAGAAAGGGATAAGACTATTAATTCATTGGGATAGACTATAGTAATTCATATTTGTCCTATTAAGAACAAAATATGATTACTTAAACTTAATCAAGTAATTATTTTATTCATTCGTACGGCACTGTCTAATTGCAGTGCCAAAATACCTTTCATACCATAAAAAGGATACAGGGCCATAGGTAGCTGCTGGGATCCACAAATGTGGAACGTTCTGTGTGGGTGTAGCATATTTGGGCTGGGAAGAAGAGAATGTATGCTAAATAGATTTGGTAGGTGCCTGGTAACAAGGACCATGATCTGCTGTAGAAACAGACATGCCACTTTGCTCCAGGCAGGTTGAAGAAAGTTCCTGTTCAGGAGGTTTTGGAACCTAGCTCAGCCTATCAAGAGTATCCCACTTTGAGAAAAAGGAGAGAAGCGCCTCTAAGTGCAATAAGTCTTTTAATTCAAGTCTAAATGTAGAAACACTCACATGTGTGAAGTAATCATAAGCTTAAAAACCGTGGTTAACAATAGTTAACGGTGGGGTGGTAACCCGGGTGAAGAGTCATCATCTTACTGCGATGTGGGGAGGTCAGGCATGCTCCGAAACGCGTCGCAGTGCACCCTGGGATCTGACGTCATCACGGCCATGCCGCCGCTACGTTCCAGTGTGCGTTCCATCCGGCTCTGAGGGAGGACGTGCATGCAGGCCGGCCTTATCGCTGTTCCCCTCCAGCCACCACGCTGTTCCAGCCGAGAGCTGACCTCCCCACGTCGCAGTAAGATGACGGCTCTTCACCCGGGTTACCACCCCACCGTTAACTATTGTTAACCATGGTTTTTATGCTTATGATTACTTCACACATGTGAGTGTTTCTACATTTAGACTTGAGTTAAAAGACTTATTGCACTTAGAGGCGCTTCTCTCCTTTTTCTCATCTACAGAAGTTGCTACAGCTTATTTGGAAGCCTTGCCCTCAGGGCCACACGGAATCCTACATTCTTCATACAGTAGCCACTAATACCACGATCACCCCATACTACCATTTCCCAGGACTTTGCAGTGTTTGTGCTGTTACAACCCTTCCTCATTTTTTCTGAATCATTTGTGTCCCACTTTGAGCCTGAAGAGTGTGTTCATCTGAAGCATGTTCAAAACTTTTTGCAGTCATCATATCATTGCCTCACCAAAGGTTCCTGTCAATTAGGTGGACCTTTGAGTAAATGTATTACTCAACTGTAAAGGACTGCTAATCCTTTTGAATCAAAAATATGCTTCAGAACAATTTACTTGAAAAAGTCTCTAGGCCTTTCTTTGACAATTTTATGAGGATTCTAGGAATGAGCTATTTTGCATCTCCTTTTTTAATTTCTTAGAAACTTTGCTCCCCTACTTGTGCTGACTATGAATATTCTCGTAAAGAGCTCATCAGGCTGGATCCATTTAATAGTTCCACGAAAGATATGTTTTGGATATGGTACATCATACTCATGCCAAGGTCCCAACTTCTGGAGCCTGATAAGCTTCCACTTTCCAATAATAGGCAGCATTGCTCCTGTAATGCCAATGCTCTTTAACCCAAGGCAATCAAGGATGTACCCCTCCATTGTGAGTTGCCCACAAATGGTTGACAAAGATTGTAGGCTTATTTTAAAACAAATATGCTATACAATTCTTGACAGGTCTTCATAACTCAAACTTGACTGCCTGCAGTGTGAAATTCCAAGCTGCTCCCATAATGAAAATGTTAGGAATTTTACATATATTATCGAATAGGAAACAAAAAAAAACAGCAACATATCAAGCAATGTTTGTCAAAGTAATGTTTGTTAAAATATGCCCCTCATTAACCTACTTAAGCTGTTAAAGGGTTATTTCACCTTTGGGGATATTTTCCACCAACCTACCCCATGTACTGCAGTATCCCGAGCTTGATAAAATTTGCTTTTCAGGTTTTAAAAAAGTGTTCCTTTGCGTTCTATACCAAAGGACCGTACTCAGCCAGTCCACAAAAACTCAGACCCCCCCACATCCTAGCTAAATTGCAGAACATTACAAGCTCACCAGATTGGCTTGTTCAAAGTCCGTAAATGTGTAGTATGGAGTCTCTCTCTCCTTGAGCTTTGCTACTGCAGCTACAGAGGGAGAGATCACTGACTGCATGTATGGGCTTTGAATGAGCCCAGTTTTGGGAGTGCGCTTGTAGCGCCCAGCCATTTACGCAGGATGGGGATGGGGGTGGCAGGATGGGGGATGTTTTTGAGGACAAGCCATGTACAACCTACAGGTAGGGATGAGCCCAGGATGTTTCTGGGTTTGGTGTGATGCAGATAATGCAAACATAACAAAAGTATGGATCCCCAATCTAAATCAGTCTGAAGCAAATAGAAGCTTAATTTTAGAAATCATTAAAGTTCATTTTCTGGCCCGAGGCAAGGGATTTCCAAGAAGGGCAATGGAAACTGAGCAGTGGCCTGGGGGACAAGTACCAATAAAACATGTTTTTTAATATATTGTTCAGCGGGGAGAGGGTCTTTTCAGACAGCTTAAAGGGCAACATTGAAAATACAAAAATCCTTCAAATTACATGTTGAGGGGATGCATTAAAGATGTAAAGTACATGGTTTGAATGATACATTACAATTCTCAGGACAGCACCAGACCAGCCATGCTGTATTGTAGCATTACATAAATTGCATGTGTAATAATTTAGTTTATTTCACATTTTACATTGGCTTACATAAAGCAGCAGCAAACCAATATGGTTGATTTAAATAAAAGGTTTTAAAGTATTTTTTTCAAAGATAGTAATTGTTGGTGTAGCAGTGATAGACCATAACTGAGCACTTAAAGTAGCAAGGGCAATATCGAAAAGTATATACACTGAAAGAAAATAAAGCTAACACTGTCAATTTCATACAAATTTCATACAAATTGACAGAGTTATTTACTAAAACTGAGCAAAATCTGGTGCAGCGCTGCATAGAAACCAATTAATTTCCAGGTTTTATTGCCAAAGCTCAATTAAACAAGCTAAAGTTAGAAGCTGATTGGCTACCATGCACAGCTGCAGCAGATTCTGTGTGCACCAGTTTTAGTAAATCTCTCCCACAGTGTCAAAGCAAGTCACAAAACAGCTTGTGATCTTTTTGGCACCCCACTTTATTGTTTACAAAGCACCTCAAAACCACAAACCCACCCTCCAGATATGAGAGAGTTGCTAAGGCAAACAAAAAATTATTGGTTCATTTTTTTCAAGAAATAGGAGTATTATATTTCAAAGAGAGCATTGCTACATTTTTACTTGCCAAAGATAAGTCATATGTGGTTCTGAAAAAAAAATCACTTAATGTTTTTCACAGAAAAGAGCCAGACATAGTTCAAGCCATTCTGCATACCATTTAGGTGTTTTTATTAGGCCACAATGAAAGATGGAGAGATTTGTCAGGTTATATGTAACTAAGTTGGATTAAAATTTTCCTGACCAACAAGCAAGAAAAACAGAACTGATTTGTTGGGCAGTATCTGGAAATAAAAAAAATGTGTCTCTTGATTCGAAGATTAAAGAGGAAAAAAAGTTTACTTTTTAGCACTACAGCTACTCAGCCATTTTGGTCAGAATGCAATTTCTTAAGGATTGAATAGAGCTTGGCAGGAATCACACCTAGGACTAAAGCATTGCAAAAAAAAGAAAATTGCTAGCCACTTAGCCAGTACACTTTAGTTTTTGACCTATCCTCAAAAATGTACTGATAGCTTAACTACCTTTGTTTGCATGTAGTTCTGCTAAGCAAATGTGTTCAGAACATTTACTTATACCAACAACAGTTCAGTTTATTACCTTCTGTATATAATATTTCATAATGCAACAAGGCAGAGCTGGATAAACCTTCCCAGGGTATGAGATAATCAGTTTCTCGCTACCATTCATTATGAAAAAGATTGCATCAATAACCCTACCTACTTGGTTGGTTATTTTTCTGTACATTTGGTCTATTCCCCAATGTGGTGCATCCATTTTCACTGCTTCATTCCCTATATTACTTTGGGCCATTCTCATTTTGCTTTGTTACAAAGCTTGACTTTGTGGCTTCATGCTCTATTCGCCAGGATAAACACAAGTACGTAGTTTTGCTCTCCCCCCAGAGCCAGGTCTCTGCAGATTCTTTTATGCTCAGAGTTCATGCATTGTATATCTTCATGATACCATCAATGTACAGTTGTGTCCAAAATTATTCAACCCCCAATGCTGTAAAGGGGTTTAGGGACTATAGTGTACATTTGGAATTGTATTCAGAATCAAATCCTACAAGGACGTTGTAACTACCCAAATGCAACTAAAATGACATCAATTGTTTATGTAATACAGTAGTAAATGGTTCTTATGTGGTTTCTTCATTGCCACAATTATTCAACCCCTTAAAGACTACCACTCTGAAGAACAGAGGTTCATACAGGTGCTTTCCATCAGGTATTGAAAACACCTGTGGATGTCACCGAGCAGCAATCAAGCATAATAAGCACCAATTAGGCAGCTTTAAAATGACTGTGATACTCAGCTCCTTCTAGACATTTACTGGTGTGGTTACAAACATGGTGAAGGCAAGAGAATGGTCCAGGAAGACAAGAGAAGAGGTGATTTCTCTTCACAGGAAGGGCAATGGCTATAAGAAGATTGCAAAGATGTTAAACATACCAAGAGACACCTTAGGAAGCATCATTCGCAAATTCAAGGCAAAGGGCACTGTTGAAACGCTACCTGGTCGTGGCAGAAAGAAGATGCTGACTTCGACTGCTGTGCGCTACCTGAAGCGTAGAGTGGAGAGAAGTCCCCGTGTGACTGCTGAGGAACTGAGAAAAGATTTGTCAGATGTGGGTACAGAAGTTTCAGCCCAGACAATAAGACGCACACTGCGTAATGAAGGCCTCCGTGCCAGAACTCCCAGGCGTACCCCCTTGCTGTCTCCAAAGAATAAGAAGAGTCGACTGCAGTATGCCAAAAGCCATGTGGACAAACCACAAAAGTTGTGGGATAGTGTTCTGTGGACTGATGAAACAAAATTAGAACTGTTTGGGCCCATGGATCAACGCTATGTTTGGAGGAGGAAGAACAAGGCCTATGATGAAAAGAACACCTTGCCTACTGTGAAGCATGGTGGAGGGTCAATCATGCTTTGGGGCTGTTTTGCTTCTGCAGGTACAGGGAAGCTTCAGCGTGTGCAAGGTACCATGAATTCTCTTCAGTACCAGGAGATATTGGATGGAAACGTGATGCAGTCCGTCACACACCTGAGGCTTGGGAGACGTTGGACCTTTCAACAGGACAATGATCCCAAGCATACCTCCAAGTCCACTAGAGCATGGTTGCAGAGGAAAGGCTGGAACATTTTGGAGTGGCCATCGCAGTCACCAGACTTAAATCCGATTGAGAACCTCTGGTGGGACTTAAAGAAAGCAGTTGCAGTGCGCAAGCCTAAGAATGTGACTGAACTGGAGGCCTTTGCCCATGAAGAATGGGCGAAGATACCCGTAGATCGCTGCAAGACACTTGTGTCAAGCTATGCTTCACGTTTAAAAGCTGTTATAACTGTAAAAGGATGCTGTACTAAGTACTAAGATTGAATGTCACTTGGGGGTTGAATAAAACTGATAATGCTGTGAGCACAGAAAAGACATTTGTGGTTATTTCATTATAACTGTTATGTTATATTTGTCTGACCTACAAGTGCCTCTTTAATGTAAATGTAAGCAAGATGACTGAATGATCAAAAGCAATGTCAAACTGGCCAAAACACTCAATTTCAGTGGGGGTTGAATAATTTTGGACACAACTGTACTGTGCGCAGAGCCTGATGGTAATGATTCCTCAGTGAGATGGAGAATAAGTGACAGGAGTGTCAGGGTCTGAGGAGAACATTATGTGCCATTCAAAACATCAAAATATCGTGATGTTAAGATTTCAAGCAGACTTTTTATTATTTAAAAAAAAATTCTGAATGTGATGTTTGTGCAGTAATAAAACTGAGCAAATAAATTGGTGCAGGGCTTTCCGAAAGTGTAACTAATATATACTTCAGATTCCGATACCCCTCTCCATCAATTGAATTAACTAATACATTTATATACTATGTATATATGATTTCACAATTTTAGTTATTTTAAAAACATAGTTGATGACTTGGAAAGCATACACATTATGACAACAGTGCAAAATATTAACACATTTTAGGTTGTTTTTGAATTCAACTGTCATACATGTTCACTGTTACTGTAAAGGAAAACATATTAATTAATATTATTATTATTACTTAAATAAAATTAGAAAGATTGTCTTAATGCTAAACTCCATGTAGAGATTATAGATACAAATAAATGTAGCTCTGTAAATATTAGTACATCATTAAATATATTATTATTTATACAAGGCAGACGTGTAAATGTCTTCATTTTACCTGGTAAATCAAGACATTTTAAAGTTGAATTCTAGGGTATAGTATGTATTGTATAGTTGCATTGGTCCAGACTAGATCTATACCTGTGGGCTCCCTCTAGAAGCTGGTACTGCACAGTAACTAGACAGGTCCCACTCAGAGAGCTTATATTTTTATGAATTAATGTAAAGTGCTTCTAACTGATCAAGATGCAGATCATGATATCACTATCCCACCTCTCCACCTCATCCATTTAGAAGACACTTTGCACTGAAAAAAATGCAAAACATTCCCTGCCTGAGAGCTGTACTGAGTGAACAACATCCTGTGGTTACTGTGCAAAAGGGCAACACTGGACCAAAAACACTGTGCAGTTCACTGTAGTAGCAGTGACCACTACAGTGATTTCCAGCTTTCACGGAGATCCCATAGGAATGGATTATGCATATTTTCATTGGTCCAATGCAACTATAGTATGCACTACAAACAATGCCTTCAGTTCAGTTTTAAGCAATTGTATCAGCATTTTTTTTTATGCCATATTAACAAAGGCTGACAATTGTAAGTACCCCCACCAGTGTAATATGGTTTGTTCACACTATAATAGCCATTTCTGCTGGATAGATCGACCTGTTACAGGAAAACCATACATCAGGAGTTTAGTGCCATTGTCAAGCTGCATAATATGTAATTTTTTAACCATAGTTCCAATTTAAGGTTGAAAGGAGCAGATTCTGATATCAGAGCATCAACAAAAATAAGTATTTCTATAATGTAGACAGAAACAATTGAGTACTGTCCGTGATACTTTTTTTATTTGAACTAACATACCATTTTCAGGACAAGCTTTTGGGGTATGTCCCCTTCTTCAGGGTCCAAGCAGTACACTTGAGTACTGCTTGGACCTTGAAGAAGGGGACATACCCCAAAAGCTTGTCCTGAAAATTGTATGTTAGTGCAAATAAAAAACTATCACGGACAGTACTCAATTGTTTCTGTTGCAAGTGCACTAATACAGCTACAATCACCTTAAGCTATAATGTAGAGAATGACTGCTCTGTATATGAAAAAGTCAAATCCTGGAAGGTTTGCCTCTTTAGCTTAGTTTTAAGGATAAGTTCACCTTTGGGAACATGTAGCATGTTCCGGCTCCTGCAGCCTTCCCCCAATACTAATTTTTACAACGGGACGGGGATCTTCTCCTCGCACCCCAGGCACAATTTGAAAAGAACTCAGCCATGCAGGGCTCTGATTACACAACCACGTAATTAATTCACAGAGTTCTGTGAATGAATGAAGTACAAGTACAAACAGCCTTTGCGGCTGATGGCTTGTTGTTCTCAAAGAATTACCAGGGCGCTAGTGAGCACTCCAGGATGTTCCTTGAACATTCATCTCATTGTGTAACTGCCTGCCCATATGAGGTATGGGCAGACAGCTTACACAGACAGTCTGCAGAAGCCCTGCATTGCACCCGTGATCTGTCAATGATGGGTGCAAATCTTTACAGTCTCCTACAAAAAAAAAAACAAAATGTAAATTTTTTTTAGAAAGATGAACTTATCCTTTAAAAAAACAGAGCAAGATTAACAGGTGGTGCCACTCACTAATACCAATTAAAGTATTTTAACTTTTCTTTTTGTCTTTTGCTAATGTGCTTATATCTGCATCCTTCAGTCTCCCAATTTTCCATAATAATATATGCAACTCCACAGAACATGTACCCATAATGTTTTATTTATTTGTAAAGATAATCCTACTTTTTCTATTCATGCATCCCTGCTCATGCTGTTTCTACTTGTCTTGAAAATGTAAAAAATGCTATTAAGACCCATAATGCATTCCTTTAAAAACTCAGGTGTAGTATAGCCATAAAGAGTAGAAGGCGAAAGGGAATAAAAAGGAAGCTACTTGGATTACAGACCACAAAAAACATTGTGCCTGAAATCTTCAAAGTTGTTAAGTCTTTTAAAAACTTTTCGTGTGTGAGTTAGTTATCCCCAAGATCTGACAACAATGTAAATTTTTTATCTTCTAGAAACATGATGGCCAGTTCACAGTGATACAGTTAGTAGGAATGCTGAGAGGCATAGCTTCCGGAATGAAATATTTATCAGATATGAACTACGTCCACAGAGACTTGGCTGCCAGAAACATACTAGTCAACAGCAACTTGGTCTGCAAAGTCTCAGATTTTGGTCTTTCTAGAGTCCTCGAGGATGACCCTGAAGCAGCGTATACCACAAGGGTAAGATATACAAAAACTCATGGCCATACTATTGCATCAGCTAGGTTCACAAATAAATTCTAACATTGTCTCCAGATTATCCTTTAACTATACTGTTCCATTTTTATTATTTCCCATTAAATAAATTACAAAGCATTCTGGGTAATGAAATATCTATGCAAATCAGCCCCTGGACTGAGATAAGCATAACTGGACCATCCAAAAAAAAAATCAATCAATAAACAGAAAAGAAAAGAATATGTAAATATCATAAAAGTGGTTCTTTGGTATACAGTTTGGAAGGTCACAGCTGCAAAGAAGCTAGCCACTGAGCTCGATGTTTCAACGTGGAACCAAAAAATGAGGGAAATATGACATATGAGCATGGAAATGGCTATATAGAGAAATATTGGTGTTTACATGAATATGGGTTCAAACAGCTATTCACTTATATGGTCAGCTGTTTGTGCCACCTGCAGCTCCCCAGGTGGTGCGCTAGTGCAGTTTTCAGCCTCTTACCATTAATGTGCATTAGGCCATAAGCTGGCCATACAGTAGATTGTTCTGTTCTGCAATAACTGGCCATGATTCAAATCACATATAGGCAGACTGAATCGATCAAGTCAACTGGGGTACAACCATTTTACATGCTATTATTGCAGGAGGCTGTTATAGCTGTCTTCTCCTGGTGTGGATGGCTTCCCCCCCTCCCCACCGGGGGAACACAATGGCTTGGCGGGAGGGATTCTCCTGTTAACATGGGTTGCAGGAAAGAAATTTGCACCATCTATGGCCTGCCTAAGAGTTAACCTGTTGTTTTCACTGCTTTCTAATTTATCAATCAATTCACAGTTCTTTACTTTATTCAGTTTGTATGCTTAAAACTGTCTTATCTCTATGCTAATTAGTGGCAAAAAACCTCTTTATTGCAACTGCTACTGTCACCAATGCAAAATAAGCCTGTAGCAAAGATTACTTTAATCATTGTAGCGCTTAGCATTATTAAAGCAATTAATTTTTTTTTTTACCTGTGACTACAACAGTCATGAAACAAATAAATAGAATGCACAAACATGAGCAATAAATATGTGAATGTGATTTACATTTGTCTATACATGTGTTATAATAATTATTTCACTATTGTGGTAGGCACAGGTGATTAAAGGATACATTCACCTTTAAGAAAAATATAAATGCACATAAATGTAAAATGCACGTTAATGTAAAAATAGGAGCTTGGAAACATTGTACCAGCCATCAGCAGATCGCTGGTGTCATGCAGGACTCCTGCAGACTGTCAATGTAATCTGTTTACCCATACATCATATGGGCAGGCAGTTTCACACTGACAGGAAGAATCAATGAACTACCACAGCGCTCAACATTGCCATGGTAATTCATTGTGAACTACAAACCAATATCCACAAAGAATGTCAGTACTTGTAATTGATTCATTCATTCAATGCTATGAATGAATGATGCAGCCATGTGGACAGAGCCTCGGACAGCCACACTCTTTTTAAAAAGTAACACCTGGCATGGGGAACCTCTCCCAGTACTGCTGTCACACACAGGGCTCAGATCACTGAGCCACTGCAGGAGCAGGGACATGTTACATGTTCCACTCTAAAAAAGGGTGGAACATGTAACACGTTCCGAAAGTGAACTTATCCTTTAAATATTGTTTAATGTTACTGTCTGTTCTCCTACTGCAAAAAAAAAAAAATGAACCGTGTTAGTTGAGTAAAACAATATTCTGTTTTTTTTTATTAGATTTGAATTCTTATCTTACCACTGTTAATAATCTGTATTACATTTCGTATTGTTTGTTATTCTAATTATGTTCAGGTGCCCTGGTTTGTTGTATTCAATATGCAGTTCCCTGATTGTAATATATTAGGGAATATACTGGAAATAAGGAATCATTGTAGGAACAAGTGATAGGCATCTGGTTTCTTTGCTGTATATGTTGTATTAATGGTTATGTTCTTTTCCATAAGGGTGGTAAAATCCCCATACGATGGACAGCCCCAGAGGCCATTGCCTACAGGAAATTTACATCAGCAAGTGATGTATGGAGCTATGGTATTGTGATGTGGGAGGTAATATCCTATGGAGAAAGACCTTACTGGGAAATGTCCAACCAAGATGTGAGTTATGTAATAAAATATCTTATACCATGGTCACATGTTTTTTTTCATTGAAGACAAAAAATACAACTCTTGTTTTGTTGTTTTGCTATACTGTTTGCTTCTACTGTACCCAACAAGGACTGAAAACTTCTACATACAGCAAATTGGGATCACTTTGCTAGTTACACTGTAGCTATTCATTCTGACAATATACAGCAATCTAGATGAACTTCCCAGTGTGACAATGTATTTGAAAATGCTTAGAAGTAAACTTGCGCCATCTTCAAATATTTTCCAAAATATAAAATTAAGGTGGTGAACTGATAGAGGTTGAATGCTCCAGACCTCCTAATTGATTATGTTCATATACATGCACATATACTTATGCCTTAATTGTCACAAATTGTCTAACAAAATGTTTACAAGCCAGCGGGTAGATCAAGCCTGACTAATGTTGAGTGCCCTATGTGTGTGTGGATGCTGCTGCAATATGTAAAACTATTAGGGGTGCCTGGAAATTATGCATAATTTTAAAGGGTGCCTTGACTGGAAAAAGGTTGAGAAACACTGGTTTAAGAAACGTAGAAATAGGCTTTAAAGGTAACCTGTGCTTTGCCCATGACCATACCCCACTATGTTTGCTGAAAATTGTTATCCCAACTAGAGGATTCCTTCAGATAAACAAGAACTGAATCTATATGGGACTGTAGATTTTAACTGGAGACTGGATCACTTATCTAACATCACCCATAGACTAACTTGGAATGGTTTATTGGGATATTGCATATTATCCGATGCGAGCATGTATTCTATATGAAAGGACAAACAACTTGGATATTTATGTTTCAAGTTGAATGGTTTCCTATTCATATTTTAAATGCAGTTAATATCTGTAATTAGTATTGAAAAAGCTTTATATTCATCATAACAATTACTAATCACTTCAAAGGTTTGCACCCTTTCATGAAAATTAACATGAAAGAGCAAAATCCCCTCTATTTAAAGCCTTCTGTATACTAAAAGAAATTAATGAGCCTGGCTAAGCAATAATGGATTTGTTATTTTTTTTTAGGTAATTAAAGCAATAGATGAAGGGTACCGCCTGCCCCCTCCCATGGACTGCCCTGTAGTGCTACATCAGCTCATGCTGGACTGCTGGCAAAAGTGTCGAAGTGACCGGCCTAAGTTTGGACAAATTGTAAATATTTTGGACAAATTCATACGCACCCCAAGCAGCCTAAGCGAGCTAGCCAACAGCTCTACATGGTAAGTTTTATTTACTGTTCACTACACTGCTACTATCTATTGTTGTTCATGTAGATTACAAGTTTATACTGCAGAGGATTACAGTGTATATACACAATGCAAAAAAAATCTTTAGGGGGACAGTCCAATTTTGTGTACCTAGTTATCAGATCACATTGTACACAACTAGCAGATGATACAATTTATGAATAATATAACTGCTATTTAGGTGATTTATTTTAAACAATTTCTGTCACTTTGAATGCCACACAGAATTTTTTTCTGTAGCTACAACTGCTAGGGAGTAAATCATTGTCAAAGATCACAACAGAGACTTTTAGGTTGCAGTCAGCTTGTGAACACTTACTGCATCTTTACATGATAAGACTGGCAGGCTGCCAATTGCTTGCTGCTAGTTTAAGGAAAGAGGGAGATGAACTGTAATTTATGCTTCTGTTGTGAACTTGAGAATGTATACCTCCACAATGCCTACAGCTACAGCGAGCACTATTCTTTTAAAGCTCATTTACTGTTTGTTAAGAATATGTAAATATTAGAATGTCCATAGGCTGGCCACGTATTTTGTTCCAAGCACATTCTGAGTGTTCTAAAGCCAAGCCCTAGCCATTCACATTCATTTTCTCAGTGTAAATAAAAATCCAAAGGAGTATCCAAAGAGTAGTTGGTTGGCCCTTCTCCGACTTTTCAGCTGTGTATGTAATTTGACCTTCTGCTGCTGAGACCTATTAATAAAACAGGCAATTTAAAGCAAGCCTTTACAGTCAACCTGGTAAGAAAAAGAAACGTGGGCTAGAGATCCATTTTTGGCTGCAAAAGATACATATAACATTTAATATGAAATATTTCATATTTACTGAGATAAACAAATGAAAACATTATTATTATATTATTTTTAAAGCGCCAACAGTTTGCGCAGCGCTTTATAACATAAGGGCAGACAGTACAATTACAATACAATTTAATACAGGAGAAATCAGAGGGCCCTGCTTCTTAGAGCTTACAATCTAAGAGGGAGGAACTCATCTTTAGATTTTTTTTTCTTGTTCTGATCCCAGTAGGAAATATATACAAAGCACTATAAATTAATATAAGCCTACCAAGTATTTCACCCGTTATTTTATAAAGAGATATGGAAAACATGCACTATAGGAAGCGACTGAAGCAAATGTTGAGAAACCATTCTTTATAACAGGGGTGCTCAACCGTTTGAAGAGCGAGGGCCACCAAAGTGATATGGTAACCAGTCGCGGGCCACAATGAAAAAAAACGGTTAAGAATTAAATTTTTTTTATTTTGAATAGCCTAATGAACATTTTCCCCCTGCAGTCTCTAAATGCCAGTGGGAGGGAGAGGAAGAGAAACTGACTTTTATCAGTTGCAGGAGGAAAATAAAGGGGATCGGTTCCTGTATATGCCACCCACACTGCCCCTCCTGTCCAAGTGTATAACAGAAAATGACAGGGAGGTTGCACGGGCCACCTGGAGCATGGGGCAGGGTCATGATTGCGTCCTCTGGTGCTACACCAGTGGTTGGGGGTGTGTGGTAAAAACACATCTCAACTATGGGGTTTTACCATCCCCAAACTGCAAATGTAAACAAGCTCTTACTGTCCTGAGCCCCTATAAGACTGCCTTCACACTGTTTCACTGCTGTTTACCCTCACCGCCGGTGCAGCACAGTGCACCTGTGGCTTTCCTGGGGGTTAGCTGCACTTTGCCATAGACTACTATTATATCTTATGAGTGTGGTGCACTTTCTGAACGTGCATCAAAACTCCTGCATTCAGAATATAATAGAAGTGTGCTTCCCTGGTTTGAGGTTGAGGGCCACATCCAAGGGCTCCAAGTGCCAAATGAGGACCATGGGCCACAGGTTGAGCACACCTGCTTTATAGCATAGATGTGTAGACTTTTCCTTAAGCCTCACTAGCGATGCACATTTTATCTTTTCACAACGGCACACATAAATTTGCCACTTAGTTAAATTCATCTGTATATTATAACCTAACACTTTAACTAGAGTAAAGAAAACTGGCATACAAGCGAAAACTGTTTTCTGTATTGAATAGCTTCATTTGTTATTCCTTATTTCTGCAGTGACTGAATGGTACAATTTGTGAATGAATGATAAAATTTGACAGCTATAGGGAATGGCTTAATTTTTGTTCTGGTTGTTGTGCATCCTGATGGATGTCAACAAGGTCCAGCTTCAATCTTTGTGCTCCTACAAACCGAAGGGAATAGAGCAGTTCAGTTGGTCACAGCTCAGTTGGTCACTGAAGGGAGGATGCATTTGTAGGCAATTAGTGTCTGAGAAGGTGGCCATGTCAGTGTAGAAAATGCAACTATGGAAGATTTTTTATATGCCTATTGGAGACCTTATCAGTGTTAGTCAAATGAATGGAGGTGGGGGGGCAAAACTGCTACCTTGTCTAGGCCTCATTCTGTCTCATGTTCTTTCTTATATGTAACTAAAATAGTTTAGGTGGTGTGCAGCACTACTGGAGCTATAGAAGTCATGGGAGATATAGCTGCCCCTACATTTGAAGCGGAATTAGGTCGAGCTATATTCTCCCTTCTTCATCACTTGGGAGAATTTGGATGATTTTTTAAGTTAGAGCATGCTTGTACTACAAGTGAAGTCAAATGAGCATTGATGATGAACATAAGTATTCGATAAACAGTATAGAGCATTATATGTATTTCTTAAAGTATAAAAGGAAAAACTTTTTTTTAGTTTAAGATATAGTAGAGATGGATTAGAACACCTGTCAGGTTTTTTTTCGCTGTCTGATATTCACTCTCTCTATTTGTCCCGTTCACCATTACCTTTGAAAGTGAAAATAAAATAAAATCACAAATTTTGGGTTGTTCCCAGAAACGTAATAGAGTAATAGAGAGGAAATGTTCCAAAAGGAACACTACTTCTGGTCAACTTGGGGGGGGGGGGGGGGTGCAAGGCAAGGGATTCCCTTAATGTGCAAAGATTCCCTTTCACTTCACATTTTGGCTACGGGATAGGAAGTAAAGGTAAATCTCCCCAATGGGACACAGATGGCACAAAAAACTGACAGGAGTTATAGCCCTCCCTTACTCTATGCAAAATGAAAAAGAATTGCCTATAGTTCTACTTTAAGCTGTAGCCTCTAAAATGTATTCAGTTGATTTACTTCAATTGACGTCTTTGCAGGCAGGACCCAAGCTTGACTGACTCATTTACAGTGACCAGTGTGGAGGAGTGGTTGGAGGCCATCAAGATGAACCAATATATTGAACACTTCACAATGGCAGGATATGTCACCCTAGACTCAGTGCTGTATCTAAGCAACAGGTAGAAGCCAATCTAATGTCTTGCTGCTATATTACAGGCATAGATCCATACATAATACTCCATATTTGATACCATTTTCCTGAAACTAATACAGCATCTGTATCTTTAAGCTTGAAAACCAATAATGGCCTATAAATGTGTTACTATATACAGTATACACTATATTGCCAAAGGTATTGGGATGCTCCTCCAAATCTTTAGATTCAGGTGTTCCAGTCACCTCCATGGCCACAGGTATATAAAATCAAGCACTTAGGCATGCAGACTACTTCTACAAACATTTGTGAAAAAATGGGTCACTCTCAGGAGCTCAATGAATTCAAGCGTGGTACTGTGATAGGTTGCCACCTGTGCAGTAAGTCTACCCGTGAAATTTCCTTGCTGCTAAATATTCCACGGTCACCTGTTAGTGGTATTATAACAAAGTTGAAGCAACTGGGAAAAACAGCAACTCAGCCACCAAGTGGTAGACAACGTAAAATGACAGAGCGGGTCAGCGCATGTTGAAGTGCACAATGCGCAGAAGTTGCCAACTGTCTGCACACTCAATAGCCAAAGACCTCCAAACTTCATGTGGCCTTCAGCATAGCACAACAGTAGCACTTAGAGAGCTTCATGGAATGGGTTTCCATGGCCAAGTAGCTGCATCCAAGCCTTACATCATCAAGTGCAATGCAAATCGTCGGATGCAGTGGTGTAAAGCATGCCATCACTGGACTCTAGAGCAGTGGAGACATGTTCTTTGGAGTGACAAATCATGCTTTTCTGTCTGGCAATCCGATGGACGTGTTTGGATTTGGTGGTTGCCAGGAGAAAGGTACTTGCCTGACATTGTGCCAAGTGTAAAGTGTGGTGGAGGGGGGATTATGGTGTAGGGTTGTGTTTCAGGGGATGGGCTTGGCCCCTTAGTTCTAATTAAGTGAAATCTTAAGGTGTCAGCATACTAAGACATTTTGGACAATTTCATACTCCCAACTTTGTGGGAACAGTTTGGGGGTGGACCCTTCCTGTTTCAACATGACTGCGCACCAGTGCACAAAGCAAGGTCCATAAAGACATGGATGAGCAAGTTTGGGGTGGAGGAACTTGACTGACCTGCACAGAGTCCTGACCTCAACCCAATAGAACACCTTTGGGATGAATTAGAGCGGAGACTGCGAGCCAGGCCTTCTCGTCCGACATCAGTGCCTCACAATTGCGCTTCTGGAAGAATGGTCAAACATTCCCACAGACACACTCCTAAACCTTGTGGACAGCCTTCCCAGAAGAGTTGAAGCTGTTATAGCTGAAAAGGGTGGGCCAACTCAATACTGAACCATACGGACTAAAACTGTGATGCTCTTAAAGTTCATGTGCGTGTAAAGGCAGGCGTCCCAATACTTTTGGCAATATAGTGTTTTATATATATATATATATATATATATATATATATAGTATATCAACACACTATAATATAGTATATATATATATATATATATATAAAACACAAATAATTATTTGACAATTGTTTGTGTACAAACATTTACCCATTTTCAGCATGGTTGAGCTCTGCGCACAAACCATGTCCATAATGATGATTTTGTTTGATGTTTTTGGTGTGGAGAAACTGGAATGGCTCGTAAAGAGCAATGATCTCTCTGCTGTCCATGAGTTTATTTGAACACTGATTAGTCCGACACAGGGTCAAATACATTTTGGATTGAATAGACATGAATTCCACAAAGACATAGTCCAAAATATTGTAATGTTTTCCCAGAAAAAATGAAGCTTGTTAAAGCTGCAAAATAAGCACTTATATTAGTATCGGTGGTTTTGCAACTGGATACCCAACAAACCTATATAGGTGCGAAGGTCAGGTTTCAACAAACTTTTGGCCATATTGCCTAAATGCATAGCTTCTAGCCCCCTACTCACTTTCTTCCCATTGTGGCTGGGGTAATTGAAGTTACCGTTTTCATACTCTATGGTAGAACATAGTGAAATGTGTCTATGTAAAAAGTGATCCTCTTGCTTGATTTGTGTACACTCACTTTTCCTGTCTCATCTTCTTTCAGTGAACTCAGCAAAATTGGCATCAACTTAGCTGGCCATCAGAAGAAAATCCTGTCCAGCATACAGAATCTCCAGGCACTAGGGACTCATGTGCAAATCTAACAGCACACTGGTGTATACTATGTCCTTGGTACTCTGCAGGAGATGTACTGAGCTGTACCAGAAGCAGTATAAGCTGCCATGTTGCAGCTGACCTTCCAATAATGCAACTACTGCAGGGAATAATAGTCTCTTCCCAATGTATATCAGTGGGAAAAAATGTCTGGATTTCTGACTACGGTGCCTTTGAACAGGTGTTTGGACAAAGAAAATCAGTGTGAACTCAAAGCCACATTACACACTGTTAGAGTCTTTTAAGCTGAATTACTCTTGATGGTACAATGTAGTGGAATGTGTCTGTGTAAACAACAATGGTTTCAAGTGATGCAGTGTTTCATTGTTACAGGAAATGGTATTGGACTGATTAGTGCATAGGATTTTGTCCCACATTGTCTCATAAAGAACATCCATCATTACTGTTGGACACAGTCAACGATAGTACTTTATGGTATTCCTAAGCAACAACTATATTTATCATCTTGGGGGTGGTGTACATCACAACCTTTCTATGAGTAGTTAACAGATGAAACTTCTCACCTTTAAACCATTCATATACCTTTTCTAATAATTATTTCTACCAAAAGATTCCAACTACGCGCTGAATAGTTTTAGAATACATAATATCTTTGCATAATTCTGAATAAACAATGCACAGCCCCTTGTTCTCACATCTGAGATTTGTAGTCTTCAGTCTACTGTTCCGCCACTCCACTTTGTCAAGAAACTCAATAAATCCATCTAGCATTTGTATTCTGCATTGATAGTCGTGTCTTTCAATAAAAGAACCACAAAGCACGTGAAAAGAACTTCTCCCATTTAATGCATTTGCGTAAGGTTTTTATTTTTAATCAAGCTCAAGGATATCTCCGCTCTTAGCTAAGCCTCTGTGCTTCATTGTCTGAAGTTCAATGCTTAAGAGGTTGCGTTTTCTACCCACTCACAGAGAAGTGGAATTCAGCGTATTTGAAACGTCTCTTTCATTCCAGTTCCATAGGTGCAGCTCATGACACAGGAATGTTACCATTGCGACAAAATGACTTTTCTTTAATGGAGAAGACGTCAGAGTTTATGTGTGTAAACAATGACATATTTTGTGACACAGCTGCGGTGACATAGTGTTTGTGACTCCATCTTGTTCATGAAAAGAGTTCTGAGATGTATATAACTGTCAAGAAATTTTGTAAAGCAAACACATTGTAGCACAACTCTGCTTTGTTGGGTTTGTACACAATGATGTGTTCATTTTGTGTGCCATAATTAAATGTTATGCCCTTTTCATTAAGAGGGAGGGGACTTCTGAATATGTGATGCAATTGATGACTTTTTCCCCCCATCCAGAGGCGGGGCTAATTCTGTATCAAGCTTCTCCCACTGCTTGGTGTCATGTGTACAGAGCCAAAATGTTCACCTTATAGAACGAAAACAACTTGTACAAACCACAAAACTGTACCAATGTGGGCTGTTTCATGTATAAATCTCTATATATTGTAAATATGTACATACATTTCTTTTGAATGTTAATAAAATGACAGAACCATATAACACAGTAAAAGAAGGGTTCGTTATTTATGTGCTGAGAATATTTAAAGTAAGCCATCATACATTTTAATGCCAATAAAAGCCTCAGGTAGATTTCTGATGGATAATTCATTTTAGTGTCTGAGTATACGTGTTATGTTTTTTTCCAGAAAGATAGATTTCTCATTATGAAAAAACGACATCCTAATTACTTTGTTTTTTTCCTGAAATGTTCTCACACTAAAGGAAGGACCAGACAAAAGACAAACTACAAATACCTGTTTATTTTTTCTGCCAGAAAGCTCCAGTCAAAAACACAAACTAAAGGTTTTTTTTCCCTGCCTCTAAACATTGAGTTTAAAATATGCCTCTACCTGTTTAAATGTAATGGACACCTAGGATAACACTGAGTTGCTTCTACAGGCAAAATACAAAACACCTGTAAAAGCAGCGATTTTTAAGCCAGTGTGCATGGAGCATTAGGGTGCATCCACTATGGATGGAGGAATACCAGAGATTTCTTTAGACATCATCATTGTTAATCTGGGGAAAGGGTAGTGTTAGATGGGATTGATTAACAAGTTAAAATGGCTATACATGGATAGGATTTTGAAATAATATTCTTAGGAAAAGATTTAGGATATTTCACATGAAAATTCACAAAACATTCAAATGTCATTCGAAAGATTTAATTTGCTTTTAACAGGCAATTTTTGAGTGAATGGACTTTCCGGAATAAAAACCATATACACTGTTAGAAATTAGTTTGTTAGAGATCCTGCTCTATCACTGTGGTGGAAAAAGAAAATATCTATTTGACCAACTAATCATTATAAAAATGAATGAAAGCAGTATTCAACCCAAAAGCAAAAATGTATTATATTGCAGCTTACTAATTCTTAGATGTGATGCTTGCATTAGTTTCCCTTTTAGGCTTTCTTTTATTTCCATATGGTGATCCAGCAAGTAAACAAGTGTAGCAGTAAAAATGATTTTAATCATCATAAGATCAGTGCACTCACAAACGTGATGTTTAGGAAAGGCATATAACGCTTTGCCATGGACAAGTCCTGGTCCCAGTCCGCCAGATGGAGAGACAGCGGCCCCACTGATAGGCTGCACTGGAGGCTGCCAGGGCTCCCTGATTAGTGTGGAACACAGAGATGGGTGGAAGTGATGTCACGGCCGGATGTGATGCACAGACGTAGTGACACATTGCAGAGCATTCGCTCCTTCCTCAGGACATGACAACGCCACATTGGATGAGGTATATATGGGAAAAAAGGTGGCGACTGGCAGACGGCAAAGCCCAACCCCACAGTTGTACAGGAATCATGTAAATAGCATATAAGAAACATATAAAATCATAGTGGCATAATACTAGTCATATAAAATGAATACAGAAGAGGAAAAACAGAACAGTCAAAACCTAAGACAATAAAAACATATAAACAATTAGTATCTGGTTGCCAGAGGAACTACAAGGCCCAGCCAAACCAGAAAGTCCTGTAGATAGCAATATAGAATGTAAAAATCTCAAGACATATAATACATAGCAGGAATAAAAACAGTATAGCAGTACAATAAGAAGTTCACGTAAAACAAAACAGTCTGAAAATGTATATATTTATGTACAGTGTATATACACCTTATTACTATACTAAGACTGGGAGTACTTACACATGGAAGATCTGGTAAAATAAAAACCCTAAGGGTTCCATATCGTATAAAGAGTAGAACCTAAATAAAAATATCCAAGTATATAAATCAATATGTATATAAAAAATGGCGCTTGTTCCTTTTCCCTTTGTGCTGACTTTTCTTCCCTTTGTGCTGACTTTTCAGAGTCGCTTCTTATGATCAGGACTAGACAGCTGCTGAGTGAATCCACCTCATTGACCTGTGAGGTCAGCTTGGATTTGCATGATTGATTTTACTTTCATACTCAGTGGACTTTCACCCTTGCTCCTCCCATTGCACCAAATATTTACCCCAACTACTAAGTCTGCTGTTTTTCAGAAGCTCAAGCTCTTGAGCAGAATGTATCAGTTATATGGGTGAGACAATCCATTTACCATTGACAAGGGTGATTAAAATGATCAGCTTTGATGTATTCATGTAAAACTTTTATCTCAAAAGGAAGAGGCTGTTTGCTGTAACTGATTATAAAGTGTGAGCTGAAGTTTGGCTTCAATTTGTTATTGAATTCAAATCTGCTAATACACTTAACCCCCCCCCTCCCTCCAAGACTGACAATGCTGGTGTCTGCTGTGTCCTAAGCTCATTCCTCCAGAGTGGTTTCTCACTAATACAGGAGGTATGTTACTAGCCAGATCACAAGGTGAAATCAGAGGGAAAAAAGCCAAAGAAAAGAAAACTGATGCAGCCATCACATCTAATGACTGGTAAGCTGCTATATAAAACATTTTTGGTTTTGGGTTTAATACTGCTTGAACAGTCTTAGGGCATTGTTTTCCTAAGAGTTTTTGTCCCAACTTCTACTCATCTATGGCCAACTTTAGGATTCCAAACATACTAAAATTTTCAGATATGGAAAATCCTAAGAACCTGAAAAATACCCCTTTCCTAACATTCTTTGTAGCATTATCTATATTGTTTCACAGTCCCACCCTGCCAGTGTAACTACTAGCTTTAACTAGGAGTAGGTGATGCATATTACATTTACCAACAAATCATACAGATATGTTTCAACCACTAGGATTATGGACCAGACCAGTGTTTACATTTCTGCCTATTGATTTGGCAATACCTTTGCCAACGATGCTGCAGCAGGTTCATTTATTGTTCAGGGTGTAACATGTAACATGTTATGTTCAGACCAGCCCCCGCTCCTCTCTGATCCCCGCATTGACAGCAAGCAGGGGATCTTCTCCCCCCTTGCTAGCTGTCAAATTGTTTAAAAAACGTGTCCGTGTGAGGCTCTGCCCACACAACCGCATCAGTCATCTGTGAATGAGAGACTACAAGTCCCGACAGCCTTAGCGGCTGTCAGCTTGTAGTCCTCAATGAATTCATTCTTCCTGTCAGAATATCTGCTTGCTCGTACATCCCATATGGCAAGCAGATATACTGACAGGTCTGCAGGAGACCTGCATGACATCAGCAATCTACTGATCACTGGTGCAAGGCTTTCCAGGCTCCTTTGGACAAAAATAATAAATGCACATTTTTTTACCTACAAAGGTGAACTTATCCTTTAATCTTATAACAGCCTTTTTAAACCTCTTACTGTCTGTTCGCAATCTATAGACAGCGGATGGGAAGCTTTGCCAATGCAGGCTAACGTGCTTTATGTCAGCCTGCATCGGTGGCTCCTGTGCTGCTCACAGATCGTGCCCCTGGAAGCCCGACAATCAGTGTATCGCCTGGACACAGTGGATTACATAGTAAGCACTAGAAAGTGAAACTAAAGATCGCTTAGCTCTGCTTTCAGTGTGAGAGCAGAGAGAAATGATCCTGCAGCCTGTGAGTGCCTTGTTCACTCACAGACTGCAGTGCCAGCCAAAGTGTCCCTGAGCACTGCCCCAGTGTAGGGACAATAAACAGTGCATCCAGCCCCCGTCACCTGTCCCAGTGCACACAAAATCACCACCATACACCATACCCGTGTCCTGATCATCGGACCATACCCCAAACCAATGCCCTGATAACTGACATATTCCATACCAGCACCCTGATCACCGCCATGAGCCCTACCAGCACCCTGATCACCGCCATGAGCCATACCAACAACCTAATCACCGCCAAATCCCATACCAACATCCTGATCACTGCTATGCCCCACACCAGTATGCTGATCACCGCCATACACCATACCAGCGTCCTGATCATGGCCATATCCCATACGAGTATCCTGATCACTGCCATATCACATACCAGCGTCCTGATCATGGCCTTATCCCATACCAGCGTCCTGATCACGGCCATATCCCATATGAGTATCCTGATCACTGCCATATCCCATACCAGCGTCCTGATCATGGCCATATCCCATACCAGCGTCCTGATCACAGCCATATCCCATATCAGCGTCCTGATCATGGCCATATCCCATACCAACGTCCTAATCAACCCATACCCCATACCCCAAACCAACGCCCTGATAACTGCCATATTCCATACCAGCACCCTGATCACCGCCATGAGCCCTACCAGCACCCTGATCACCGCCATAAGCCCTACCAGCACCCTGATCATGGCCATGAGCCATACCAACACCCTAATCACCGCCAAATCCCATACCAGCATCCTGATCACTGCTATGCCCCACACTAGTATCCTGATCACCACCATATCCCATACCAGCATCCTGATCATGGCCATATCCCATACCAGCATCCTGATCACAGCCATATCTCATACCAACGTCCTAATCAACCCATACCCCAAACCAACGCCCTGATAACTGCCATATTCCATACCAGCACCCTGATCACTGCCATGAGCCATACCAGCACCCTGATCACCGCCATGAGCTCTACTAGCACCCCGATCACCGCCATGAGCCATACCAACACCCTAATCACCGCCAAATCCCATACCAGCATCCTGATCACTGCTATGCCCCACACCAGTATCCTGATCACCACCATACCCCATACCAGCGTCATGATCATGGCCATATCCCATACGAGTATCCTGATCACTGCCATATCCCATACAAGTATCCTGATCACTGCCATATCTCATACCAGCGTCCTGATCATGACCATATCCCATACCAGCGTCCTGATCACAGCCATATCCCATATCAGCGTCCTGATCATGGCTAACATCCTAATAATAGTTATACCTCATACCAGCATCCTGATCACTGCCATAAGTCATAGCAGTGTCCGGCATTTTAGGGTCTCAACTAATCAGTTTTCAAATATATATCCCATAGTTTATAGACTCTATAGCTTACACACAGACTAAATATTATACACTGTTTTGGGTTATTTATCATTACCCCAAAAATGTAGCAGAATACATTTGGCCTAAGAAAAATTAATTTGCAAAATTTTATAACAAAAACTAAGCAAAAAATCTTTTTTTCTTCAAAATTTTTTGTATTTTTTCAATTATATAGCAACAAATAAAAAACCCAGTGGTGATCAAATAACACCAAAAAATGCTCTATCTGACTCACAAAAATGATAATTTCATATGGGTACACTGTCCTATGACTGAGTAATTATCATTCAAAGTGTGATAGTACTGAAAGCTGAAAATTGGCCTGGACTGGAAGGGGGTGAAAGTGTCCGGACTTGAAGTGGTTAATATTAATGTCTCAAAATAATCATTTTATGTTCTACATAGTTTCAACTCTTCTTGACTGCGCTGTAGCTGTCATTTTTGGGAGGGTGTCATATGACGTCCTCCCAGAACTCGCCCTCCGTGCACCCCCATTGACACGCCCCCAGCAGTGTCTGTGATCGCTGTGTCCTTTGAACACAGTTGATCACATGACTTGGGGCTAATCACAGCGGCCTTTTACCACATGATCAGCTGTGTCCAATCACAGCTATCACCATGCAAATACACTTATCGGCAATACATTTCTCGTGCTGTCACAGCGTGAGGAAAATACTGCTGATAACCGGAACTGTGAAAGCAGAAATCTACACTGATTATCAGTGCTCTGGATATCAGTGCAGCCCCAAAAGTGCCCATAAGTGCTGCCCATCAGTGCTGCCCATCAGGGCCCAGCGGCATTGCCCATCAGTACTGTCAGTCAGTGCGGCCAGTCAATGCCGCCAGTCAGTGCCCATCATTGCCACCTAATAGTGCCCATCATTGCCACCTCTCAGTGCCCATCAGTGCCGCATATCAGTGCAGCCTTATTAGTGCCTCCCCATCAATCCCCACCAGCGCTGCCTCATTAATGCTGCCTCATCAGTGCAGCCTATCAGTACCACCTCATCAGTGCCCATCAGTGTTGCCTATTAGTGCCCATCAGTGCTACCTATCAGTGCAGCCTCATCAACACACATCAGTGAAGGAGAAAAAATACATGTAAAATACAAAATTTTACAATAGAAACAAAGAAAACCTTTTTTTTTCAAAATTTTCTGTCTTTTTCCGTTTATAGTGAAAAAAATAGAACACCCACTGGTGATTAAATACCACCAAAAGAAAGCTCTATTTGTGTGAAAAAATTATAAAAACTTCATATGGGTACAGTGTTGCATGATTGCGCAATTGTCATTGTCATTCAAAGTGCGACTCAAAGAGCTGAAAATTGACCTGGGCAGGAAGCTGGTAAAAGTTCCCGGTAGGCAAGTGGTTAAAAGGCAAAATGAAGTAAAAAATGAAAAAATACACTCTTTCCAGTTTTGAACAAAGATCAGCTGTGAAGTACACAATTTATTCTGTGGCGTAGCTCATTTATCATGGCGGTAAACTTATGTTCTATCACTTGAACATGAACTAAATACAAATTAAATAAAGAGTTTTTTTATGTTTATGTTTTGTTAAATAACACTACAAGGCAATGCTAAAAACAAAACAAAATGTAAATGAATAACGTTTGAGTTCACACACTCTTTTCTTTTATTTATAAAAATATACATTTCCAATGGCTGCTGCAGCCAAGTTATGATTTGATTCACGCAGGACTGTAGCAGGATATGTTTGTAAAAATATAGATTAACAATGAGCTTCAACTGGATGTTGCAGCGATCAATCGATGAGGAGCTGTCCTGCTTGGCTCTTGCCCTTTAGAGCATATTTTGAATTTTGCAGTCAAATTTGAGAAAACCCCTGGGTATGTTTTTTACTATTATACAAGAAAAAAAATTAACTATTTTTCACCTTTTAGAAGTTCCTCCAGAGGAGGCGTCATGGCTGACTACAAGGTTTTTTTTGAACAATGTTCCAGTAAGTCTCTCCCCAGCCTTTCACATTAGCATACCATGCAAGAAGCCCAGCCTCTACACCTTTAACACTATGAGGTTGATTTACTAAAGGCAAATCGGCTGTGCACTGCAAGTACTGAAAGTTGCTTTAGATCCGAGGGGAAGTAAAAATTCATTTTTTTAATTTTCCTTGCATGATCCCCTCAGATCTAGAGCAACTGCACTTTCAGTGCACTTTGAGTTCACAGCCTGTTTGCCTTTAGTAAATCAACCGCTTTGTCGAAATGGATAGGGGGGAGATTTACTAAAACGGGTGCACTCCGAATCTAGTGCAGCTGAGCATAGTAATCAATCATCTGCTAACATCAGCTTGTTCAATTAAACTTTGACAATAAATCCTGGAAGCCGATCGGTTTCTATGCAGAACGGCACCAGATTTTGCACAATGCAGTTTTAGTAAATCCCTCTCCTCTCCTGTAGTTACAAATGATAATGCCTGAAGAGCACAAATGGGGTTAATAATCACAGTTGCCCAGCCCACTTATAAACATAGAGAAATACGTAGGATTTTACCTTGATGGAGGGTCCAGAATAGAGCATTTATAAAAGGTAAGCTGCAATTCTTAAATATGTTTTAAGTTGCTATGTGAATGAGGACATGTAAACAGTATAAAATAGGTGTTATCCCAGTTCGTCTGCAAAAGTAGAAATACACTTAAAATGATTCTAAAGGTTCATTTTGTTTTTGGAAAAAAAACAAACATGCTGTTCTTACCTGCTGTGCGCAGTGGTTTTTCAAAGAACAGCCTGGATTCTCCTCTTCTCAGGTCCCCTGCAGGCTGTCCTAGCTCCTCTTGTATGTCGGGTGCCCCCACAGAAAGCAGCTTGGCCCCACCCCCTCTCTCTCCTCATTGGCTGTCTGGCAGTGATTGACAGCAGTGGGAGTCAATGGCTCCCGCTTGCTGTCACAACCAATGAGGAGGCAGAGACCCGGGACAGCCAAGGCTGTTGTGCATATCACTGGATCGCGATGAGGCTCAGGTAAGTATTGAGGGGGCTGAGGGCTCTGCTGCACACAGAAGGTTTTTTACCTTCATGCATATATTGAAGGTAAAATAAACCTTCAGCTTTTACAACCACTTTAAAGACTTTAACCGTGCTGTCAGGTTGTAAGCAGAACTCAGCAGAGGCCTGCACAGGGGCAGTCACAGTGGGGGATGTAGAATCACAGCAGGTAGGTGTTCTGGAGAATGTATATAAACTGTAGAATAAACTAAGGTGTTTAATGAAGCCCACTGCAGTCCTCCAAGCAGTGTACATAAAAGACAGACAAAAATGTAAGAATCACATTGTAGAGTTTCTACTTTAAAAAATTTTTTGTATAAAGAGATGCTGATGTTTGGCCATTCATTTCAACAAAAATGTTAACACAAGAACATGTGCATTCAACATATTTAAAGTGGTATTAAAGGTTCTGTGTTTTTTTTTGTTTTTTTTTTAAATTACAAACATGTCATACTTACCTTCTGTGTGCAGTGGTTTTCCACAGAGCTGCTCTGATCCTCTTCTTCTCAGGTTCCCCACTGGTGCTCCTGGCTCCTCCCCTTTACCCAGTGCCCCCAATAGCAAGTTGCTTGCTATGGGGGCACTGTGGCATGCTCGCTCCTGAGCCTGGCTTTATGTGTCCATAAGACACATAGAGCTGTGGCTTTGCCCTTCCCCCTGCTCTCCCTCGTTGGCTCACTGGTCACTGGCTGTGATTGACAGCAGTGGGAGCCAATCGATCCTACGGAGAGAGAGTCCCGGGACAGTAAAGACTCTACATCGTTGGATCAAGAGTGGACTCAGGACTTTTGTCATTTTTTTTCTACAACTAGTAAACCCCCCAGCATGTTATCCTATGTGTCCATACATACATAGACTGTAATCAATGTTTTTTGGCTGGAAAAAAAACCCAGGACTAGTGGGTTTCTAGAGTTGTTTTTCAGCTGTAAAACCGCTCTAATGCTGAAAAAATGCGGCAAAACGCGGTAAACCGTGGTAAACTGCCGCAAACCAGCCGTTTTGGACATTTTTTTTAACCCCACAAAAACTTTTGGGGTAAAAAAACAGCTAAAGACTGCAAATGTGGAAAAATGCAGGAAAATACCACTAAATGTGGCAAAACGCCGCTAAACACTAATGCAAAAATGCTAAAAAAGCTGAAAAACTCACCTTTTTAATGTGACTTTACACAACTAACATTACCAGCGTTATCAACACGTCCAATGTGCATGAGGGCCCAAGATTTTGTGGGAGTAACTTTGCTAAAAAATGCAAACACTGAAAAACACGAAAAAGCTAATGCAAAAAAGCTAAAAAAAACGCCAAAAAAAATCCCGTTTTTATTGCAACATTCTACTGCTAATGCTTTTGGCGTTTTTATAATGTCCAGTGTGCATAAAGCCTAATGGTGTTTTGGAAGCACTGTATGGTGTGTTTGGACTTTTTTTTCACTACATGTAGACTCACATTCACAGATGCACTTGGAAGTCACTATTGTGATTGCACTATATCTGTTTAACTTTTTGTTTATGTAATATTAGATATTGTTTATTTTGGGTAGCATTGCACAAGTTTATATATAGATCTTGGATTTGATGTCAGTAGACTTAAAATGGTCATAGATGAGTAGTTTTTCTTGTTTAGCCAATGGGCTGAATAAAAAAGACCCCCCTCCCCTTCGGGACATTGTATTCTGATAGTGGGACTCAGCGCTGTCAGAATACACTGCTCAGTTGATTGACTGCAGCAGCCAATCAACAAAAGTTTTCCAACCTCTAAGGCCCCATGTTCACGGGACATTTCTGAACGATGGAAACTGACTGCTGGAAAACGTAGGTTAAAAAAGATCTGTTTAGCCAAGTTTGCATAATGCGTTTATGTGCTTTTGCGTTTAGAAGCGTTTTTTAAAGATAAGCACAGGAGAACCTCCCAAATGCTCAGAATGCACTGAAAAGTGGTAAATTATTAACTATTTCAGAGAAATACACAGAGTAGAAGCAGAGACAGCAGTATGTGTTGACATTAGCTAGGTGTGAGTTGCTCATTAACATTTCTTTTGCTTCCAAGGGTGGGACATGTGTTTGCTGGAGTGAGTCATTAGGCCACCTGGCAGGGGGTCTTCATGAGGAATTTGAGGTGTGAATGGGCATTAACATATCTTTTGTTTCCAAGGCTGGGAGAGGTCTGAGGTGTGAATTGGTCATTACAATGTGTGACAAGCTTGGTAGGAACATCCTGTGTTCAGTGTTTTATCCATCTGAGCACCTTGAAAACTCTTTGCATGCATTTTTCATGATGAAAAAAGGCTCTGGACAGCATCGGGAACTGGAAGAGTTAAAAAAATATTTCAAACGCACATGCTTAAAAACACGATTTGCCGCGTTTAGCCACATTTACAAGCGTTTTGCGTTTGAAACTCTGATAACATCGACATCTGAGTGCAAGTTTGTTGCGTTCATAAAAACGACTGTAAACTCAGCTGCCTGTAAACGACTGTAAACAAAGATGTGTACTTGGACACATAGGAAAACCTTAGGATGAGTTCAGCTCCTAAATGTGAGTTTAGCAGCTGCAGTGTACATGAGCCCTAACAATTGACTTCTGTTGAACAGGGGTGGCCAGACACTGATTGAAATTTGGCTGGACCTTGCTGAACCAGCCAAATTTCAATCCATCACACAAGTGACTCTGTCCGGTATTCCCCTTCACTCCTCCCCTGCAGGCACATATAAGGTTGTGAAGGGATGGAGAGGAATAAAAATGCTGTATCAGTACAGACAGTAATTAGACTGAGAGGGCTGTGACATGGAAGGAGGGAGAGGACTGTGCTAGAGAATAGACTTTCCTGGAACAGTCAAAAATGTTTGTACGTTCAAAGGCACATTGCGCTTAAAAGAAAAATAAATTGTTAAGGGTAAAAAATACTGCAAATACCTATTTAAAATAAAATATTTCATTTTCCCGTGCTTTTACCTGCAATTGTTTAAGCTGGCAACAGGGTCTTTAATTCCACTAACAATTAGTAATTTATTTCTGGTTGGAGGATAATTAGAAGACCTTGCATCGAAGGCTTCGTCAAATTAACTGCTCACCAGGTTGCTACCTGTGTTCTTCCGTCTTTCCCTATGGCCTTTCTTCCAAGGATCCATGTACTGACTTTGAATTTCATTACTCTCTTAAACTTCAACTTTTTACAATGAGATTGAAAATATTTTGTTAGATCCTTATGGGACGTTGTTACCTCAACACCAAGAAGCCTACAGGAAAATCCTACAGGGATACAGCATGTAAACTATGGCTGTCAAATGTCTTCTGTAAGTGAGAGAGGTAATTATACTGGTCCTGTCACATGGAGAGTGTAAAATGCTCACGTAATACCAGAGAAGACACTTGGTGAATGCTGGTGAAAGTTTTCAATAGCTTTAATTAAAGTGGTAGAACTGGAGATAAAAGCACTCATCTGACATCGTTCTGAATTACAATCACTTCAGTTGATGTGGTTTGAGGGCAAACCTTTGTGTGTAATATGGAATGTGCACTATAGATGAAATGTTCATATTTTATCCTTTGACA
The DNA here is from genome assembly GCF_062004578.1 of Staurois parvus. Lineage (NCBI taxonomy): Eukaryota > Metazoa > Chordata > Amphibia > Anura > Ranidae > Staurois > Staurois parvus. The sequence continues at coordinate 3,048,417 of NW_028317912.1, forward strand.
GTATTAAGAAAATAAAGTTAATTCAACTCAACTTCAACCAGAATTGGGAAAAACCTTCAACTTTATTATGTGGGCCTTTGTGGCTACACATGTGCATGCCAGAAATTTTGTTTTGGATGCATTTGTTCATTGAAGAAAGTCATATTCATTGAACCGATTTGTTTTCGAGATTAGTTTAATTATATTTGGCATTTGTTTTGTATATTCATTAGTCCGGGTGGATTAAAAAAAAATATTATGCAGTTTGTTCGGGAAGAATACTATATATTTTGGGTGGATTCAATATGTATATATCAAGACTATTCAAAAAGATTAAATATTTTCAGATGCAACAGAATAAATAATGCAAAATGTGATCGCCACAAATTCCAGTGTGGAACTCACAGATTGTAGCAATTACAAATTCAATTTAAAGTGGAGTTCCAACTGAAAAAAATAAAAAATAAAAGTCAGCAGCTACAAAAACTGTAGCTGCTGACTTTTAAAATACAGCCACTGTCCCTCGGTCCAGCGGTGTCCTCACCAAGGCTGGTTTCACTGGCCATCTTGTCTCCCTGGTGCCGGCATCTTCAGTGTGGGTACCTGGCTGTGAAAGCTTGCGGCTTCACAGCCGGCTGCCCACTGCGCATGTGCGAGAAGCGCTGCTCTTTGTGAATGGCCCCGTGGTCTTCTGGGACCTGTCGCGTGTCCCAGAAGACTACAGGGAGAGAGAGGGGGAGGACAACTTCTGATTGCCTAGGCAATTGCAGCGAAAGTGGGAGCTGGTACCTGTCAAATTCGGGTTCCTGCTCCCGAAAGGTGCCAATCCTTAAAGGGGAGGGGGGGACAAAGGCTTAAAGTGAAACTTCCCCTTTTGGGTGGAGCCCTGCTTTAAGTCTCAAATGCACTCAAATCCGAATGATCAAATAAATTTTAAAATTGAATTAATTTCCCCATGGGCCTGAACTACTATAGCATTATGTGACATCATCCGAATGAAACAAATGCATTCGCTAATTTCGTTAGAACTTTTTTCAGATTCATTTACATTTGTTACTACGTCCATTTGGGGAGTCATATACATCCGAAGATCCGAAAATCAAATTTTAGAATGAAAATCAATTTGTTACAAAGCGAATTACACATGTCTAATTGTGACATTGTGAGTAGAGATGAGCGAATCGAACATGACGAAGTGGAATTCGTATCCGAAGATTTGGAAAAATTCTATTCGCGATGAATCCGAAGATTAGCAAACTTCGGATGCACGAATCGAATTTTCCCACAAATGGCGGCGACATGTGTGGCGACGGAGAAAATGGACAGAGAAGATGGGGCGGGGATCTCTGGGAAGGCGCGCAGACAAGGCGCGCTGACCCATAATGCATTCATGACATGTGATCGCATTAGCCAATCAGCAGCCAGCCAGCACTGTGTAATGGTGGAGCTATAAATCGCGGCCATCTTAGAATTCTCCATTAGCCTCCGGTCATTCAAGAGAGACAGACCTGTGTGTATTAAGGGACAGAGTTAGGGCCACAGAGACTTTAGGGCCACAGAATCGTTACTCAGGGACACAGAATCGTTACTCAGGGACACAGAATCGTTACTTAGGGCCACAGCTATCAAAGAATCGAAAATTTAAAGTGACATACACCCTTTTTTTTTTTGGTGGCTGTCGTGCACAGTTGGTGCTGCAATTTGCCGATTGTGCAAAATAAACTGACTTTCTGCTTCACAACCACTATTGTATGTTCAAAGAGTTAAATCCATTTACACGCCGGCTGGCGGTAATATTTTTTGGGTGATTAGTGCATTCCAGTGACACAAACGTACAGTTTCCAGCCAACGGCAAGCTGCAATTGACCGATTGTGTACAATAAACTGACTTTCTGCTTCACAACCACTATTGTACGTTCAAAGAGTTAGATCCATTTACACGCCGGGTGGCGGTAATATTTTTTGGGTGATTAGTGCATTCCAGTGACAGAAACGTACAGTTTCCAGCCAACGGCAAGCTGCAATTGACCGATTGTGCTAAATAAACTGACTTTCTGCTTCACAACCACTATTGTACGTTCAAAGAGTTAAATCCATTTACACGCCGGCTGGCGGTAATATTTTTTGGGTGATTAGTGCATTCCAGTGACAGAAACGTACAGTTTCCAGCCAACGGCAAGCTGCAATTGACCGATTGTGTACAATAAACTGACTTTCTGCTTCACAACCACTATTGTACGTTCAAAGAGTTAGATCCATTTACACGCCGGGTGGCGGTAATATTTTTTGGGTGATTAGTGCATTCCAGTGACATAAACGTACAGTTTCCAGCCAACGGCAAGCTGCAATTGACCGATTGTGCTAAATAAACTGACTTTCTGCTTCACAACCACTATTGTACGTTCAAAGAGTTAGATCCATTTACACGCCGGGTGGCGGTAATATTTTTTGGGTGATTAGTGCATTCCAGTGACATAAACGTACAGTTTCCAGCCAACGGCAAGCTGCAATTGACCGATCGTGCTAAATAAACTGACTTTCTGCTTCACAACCACTATTGTACGTTCAAAGAGTTAAATCCATTTACACGCCGGCTGGCGGTAATATTTTTTGGGTGATTAGTGCATTCCAGTGACATAAACGTACAGTTTCCAGCCAACGGCAAGCTGCAATTGACCGATTGTGCTAAATAAACTGACTTTCTGCTTCACAACCACTATTGTACGTTCAAAGAGTTAAATCCATTTACACGCCGGCTGGCGGTAATATTTTTTGGGTGATTAGTGCATTCCAGTGACAGAAACGTACAGTTTCCAGCCAACGGCAAGCTGCAATTGACCGATTGTGTACAATAAACTGACTTTCTGCTTCACAACCACTATTGTACGTTCAAAGAGTTAGATCCATTTACACGCCGGGTGGCGGTAATATTTTTTGGGTGATTAGTGCATTCCAGTGACATAAACGTACAGTTTCCAGCCAACGGCAAGCTGCAATTGACCGATTGTGCTAAATAAACTGACTTTCTGCTTCACAACCACTATTGTACGTTCAAAGAGTTAGATCCATTTACACGCCGGGTGGCGGTAATATTTTTTGGGTGATTAGTGCATTCCAGTGACATAAACGTACAGTTTCCAGCCAACGGCAAGCTGCAATTGACCGATCGTGCTAAATAAACTGACTTTCTGCTTCACAACCACTATTGTACGTTCAAAGAGTTAAATCCATTTACACGCCGGCTGGCGGTAATATTTTTTGGGTGATTAGTGCATTCCAGTGACATAAACGTACAGTTTCCAGCCAACGGCAAGCTGCAATTGACCGATTGTGCTAAATAAACTGACTTTCTGCTTCACAACCACTATTGTACGTTCAAAGAGTTAAATCCATTTACACGCCGGCTGGCGGTAATATTTTTTGGGTGACTAGTGCATTCCAGTGACAGTAGCACAGTAGCGGGGGCAGGGGGACAGTAGCGGGGGCAAAGTTTCCTACTCGGCGGTGTGGCAATTTTTCGTCAAGCCGCCCGAGGAAGTAAACGTAGCCGTATGTCGACTATGTGGCCAGAAAGTCAAGCGTGGCCAGGGGGCCAATGTTGGGACTACAGCGTTGCGTCAGCATATGCAGCGTCGCCATTCGGTGGCCTGGGAAAACCGTGATAAAGATACGGCGGTTCTGCCTGCCCCAGCCCCCGCTCCATCACCCGCTCCGTTACTTGCTCCGTCACCAGACGTCAATCGCCCTCTATCAGCCAGTCAAGGCTCCAACACCTCTGCTGAGGGGAGTTGTCGCTCGTTGGCATCTTCCGCTCGTTCAGATGCTCCTTCTCCTGTTACTCCTCTTCACGGATTCCGTCAGCAGTCTTTCTTGGAATCCGTTTCCAAGAGACAACAGTTTGCGAGCACGCACCCGACGGTGCAGAAGCTGAACGTCCTCCTGTCCAAGTTGCTGGTGCTGCAGTCCCTCCCTTTCCAAGTGGTGGACTCAGCACCTTTCCGAGAAATGATGGCTTGTGCCGAGCCGCGGTGGAGAGTGCCAAGCCGGCATTTCTTCGCCAAAAAGGCAGTGCCAGCCCTGCATTCACATGTAGAAGAGATGGTGGGCCAGTCTTTGAGCATGTCGGTCTCTGCCAAAGTGCACGGCAGCGCCGACGTGTGGAGCTGTAACTACGGTCAGGGACAGTACATGTCATTTACGGCCCACTGGGTGAACGTGGTGCCGGCACAGCCGCACCAGCAACTTGGACAGGTCACGCCGCTTTTGCCTCCACGTTTGCACGTCCTTGGTCCAGCAAAGATGTCCGCCTCTACCACCTCTTCTTCCGCCGTGTCCTCAGCCGCCACCCCCGTGCCAAGTCCCATTACCCGACCGGCATATCACATGTGCAGGGCGCAACGGTGTCACGCTGTGCTGCACCTGGTATGCCTTGGCGAACGTAGTCACACAGGGGAGGAACTTCTCAGTGTAATGAACAGAGAAATCGACAGATGGCTGTCTCCGCGCAAACTGAAAATCGGAACCATGTTGACCGACAACGGAAAGAACATGGTGTCTGCTCTGCGTCAAGGAAGGTTGTGCCATGCATGGCTCACGTGTTCAATCTGGTTGTCAAGCGGTTCCTAAAATCCACCATCCCACTGCAAGACATCCTTAAAATGTCACGTAAACTTTGCATGCATTTCAGCCATTCCTACACCGCAAAGCACACCCTCCTTGAGCTGCAGCGGCAGAACGGAATTCCACAGCATCGCCTGATCTGCAACGTTGCAACAAGGTGGAATTCAACCCTACATATGTTAGACCGCCTTTACGAACAGCGAAAGGCCATCACCGATTTCCTGATGTTACAAGCGGATAAAGGTACTCCCCTGTGTAACTTAGATGTCAGCCATTGGCAGCTCATGCGTGACACCTGCCGCTTGCTCAGGCCCTTTGAGGAGGCCACGCTATTCGTGAGTCGGCAGGACTATGGGATGAACGACGTCATTCCTCTGTTGCACGTCCTGGAACAAATGCTGTTAACAATGGCTGGTCAGGGTGCGGTAGACGTGGCGCACAGATCTCAACGCCACATGACCCCTGTGGGGGCAGGACAGGAAGAAGAGGAGGAGGTAGAGGAGGACATTGGTGCTCAGGAATTATTGAGTGAAATGGGTGGTTTTTCCACTCAGCGGACAGGAGTGGAGGAGCATCTGGTAGAGGAGGAGGAGGAGACAGAGGACCCAGACGCACCGTGGCAGTATGCTGTGGAGATGGAGGCAGGGAGTCCCTCGCATTCCTTGGCACAAATGGCCCATAGCATGCTCGGTTGCTTGCGTAGCGACAGCCGAATAATAACCATCAGACAGAGGGATGACTTTTGGCTGTCCACCTTGTTGGACCCTCGCTATCGTTCAAAAATGGTGGCCTTTTTCACACCTGCTGAGAGGGAGGCCAAAATAAAGTACTATAAAAACCACCTATGTAGTCAGTTGGTATCTGCCTTTCTGCGCCAACGTCCATCCTCAGACACTGTGGGCCCTGTGCGCTCGCGTTCCGCTGCCATGGCAGCAGGGGAGGGGTGGGGTGGTAGGAGCAGTGGCAGCTCCACCAGCAGCGGCTGCCTCAGTCTGCAGTCGATGATGAGTAGCTTTCTTCACCAGCGCAGTGAGGAAACTACTAACCAGCCGCAGCATCAGGTGGACCTGGAGCAGGATCTCAAACAACAGGCTTGGGCCTACTTGGACAGCACCCTGCCAACCGAGGTAGACAATCCCCTTGACTACTGGGGAACGAAGCTTGACCTTTGGCCCCAACTAGCTGAATTTGCCCTTGAAAGGCTGTCATGCCCGGCCAGTAGCGTGGCATCGGAGCGCGTGTTTAGTGCGGCAGGAGGTATTGTAACTCCGCGGAGGACACGACTGTCCACCCAAAGTGTGGAGAGACTCACGTTTGTGAAAATGAATCAGGCGTGGATTAGTTTGGATTTCAAACCACCAGTTCCTGACACAACTGACTAAATCCGCCATGAATCATGCCCCAAACATGTTATTAGGGACAAATGGAAGACCTCCACCTGATCCGTACATTTGTATATATATTTTATTGAGAGGCTGCTGGTCGGCCGACTCATGTTTTGCACATTTTTAATGACTTATACTCTGCAGGTCGGGCCCCTCATGAATTGGGGTTTTTAAATTATTTATACTTCGCTGGACGACCGTCACATGAATTGAACCTTTTTAATGACTTATACTCTGCTGGTCGGGCCCCTCATGAATTGGTGTTTTTAAATTATTTATACGTCGCTGGACGACTGTCACATGAATTTAAACTTTTTAATTATTTATAGTCGACCAGTTCCAGACCGATGGAATAGCAATTTTTTTAAATATTTGACACGTGTTGTCCGTCTCATCAATGAGGTGGACTGTTTATTTATTGGCCACGGTTTGGCCCCCTCCTGTTTCTTACATTGTTAACTTGTTGTATCGGTCACGGTTTGGCCACATGTTTGGTTGTCTTGTTAAGATTTTCTGTAATGTACACAGTTACGCTTGACTTGTCGACTTTCCACAATCTACTAAGGTATAGCATCGCATCAAAGTTTTTTTTTTTTGGTCTAAACCATTTCTTATAATGTCAATTTGTAGGATACGCCGCTGTAAGGCGACCTACTTTTTTGTCACTGTGTAGACATCTATTTATAGGCCGATGTTTGGCCAGAAAGATATATTTAGTAATAACCTAGCCGTTCAAGCGCTCACTGAACACCTCGGGAATTGCTTTGTATATCTGTCGCCTTAGGGGCCGCTGTCTGGCGACATAATTTTTTGTCACTGTGTAGACATCTATTTATAGGCCGATGTTTGGCCACAAAAATATATTTAGTAATAACCTAGCCGTTCAGGCCGCTCCCTGAACACCTCGGGAATTGCTTTGTATATCTGTCACCTTAGAGGCCGCTGTCTGAACAGCTCATGAATTGCTTTCTATATGTGTCGCCTTTGAGGCCGCTGGCTGGACAGCTGATGAATTGATTTGTATATATGTACTTATTGTCCGCTGTCCGGACAGCTCATGAATTACTTTTTGTATATAGCCTTCCAAACCACTCTCAGAGTAAGTCATGATATTCATGCTGTGTATAGCCTTATAGGCCAATGGTCAATCAAGTCCTGATTGTTATAGTGTGTATAGCCTTATAGGCCGCTGTCTCTTTACAACTTTATAATTCCATGCAGTATATAGCCCTATCGGCCACTTTCTGGCATCCAGTTGCTGTAGCCCCCATCACCACACTGTGCCACGGGCCCCTGTACCGCCTTCTCATACTGCTGCCAGATCCATCCTCTGCCATGTGCGTCTTTGTCGTCTGCTCACGCTGCTGGGTTCCAGTTTTAAACCTAGGCCTGTGTATGGCTTCCAAATACTGCTGCCTCCACCGCCACCCTGTGCCATGTGCCTCTGTCGTCTGCTCACGCTGCTGACGGCTTCCGCTTTTTAACCTAGGCCTGTGTATGGCTTCCGAATACTGCTGCCTCCACCGCCAGCCTGCGCCATGTGCCTCTGCCGTCTGCTCACGCTGCTGATGGCTTCCGCTGTTTAAACTAGTCCTGTGTATGTCTTCCGAATACTGCTGCCTCCACCGCCACCCTGCGCCATGTGCCACTTTCGGGTCTCCTCACACTGCTGCCAGGTCCATACTGATTCATGGCCCCCTGTACCGGCTCCTCATGAACGTGGTTCAGCGGGTTTGCATCACTTAACGGCAAATCGTTGACAAATGCTGGGACGTTCAGTGTTGTGCGCATTAAGCCAGACACCAAAGGGCAGCACAGACCTGTTATTACTCGCTCAAGCATGGCTGAACAAAGCCAGTCTCTACCACAAATTGGACCCAGACCTGCCCAGGGTCTCGTAACTAGATTGCATGGAGGAGTAGAGTCCGTTATCGGAATTAAATAGACAAAACGCCACACCAAAAAGAGTGGCCATTTCCAACACTTATTCCAGAAAGAGGAACAACCCGTTTCATATACGGCCCGTAGACGTTTCACGTCTGCCACATTCAGTCGATTTAAGACGCAAGCTCCACTTCCTGTGGTCTCTGACCGTCGATATACCTTTAAGTGTCAGCTTTGAAGCTATATTCCCTCCGGAGCACTGACACTGGTGCCCTTCCGTCAACATGCCTTTAAGTTTCAGTTTTCAACCATATTCCCCACAGAAGCCAAACTCTTGGGTATCCCAGAAGCTGCTCAGCGGGTCAGGGCAATAAAGCTCCCGGTTCGCAGGTTGTTCCGTCTTATGGATGGAAGTACGACGGTATATGATCTTCTTCGCACCCACGGCATTACCTCATAAAATTTCTGCATTGCATCTGCAATCACAACGCTGACTTCCCGGATCGCCACTCAGCCATTGGACTCTTGATAGTCGTCTCCCCACACTGCTGCTGGGGGGACTTTTTAACCTAGGCCTGTGTATGGCCTTCAATTGAAGCTGCTTCCGCTCCGCCACTCTGCCATTGGACTCTTGATAGTCGTCTCCCCACGCTGCTGCTGGGGGGACTTTTTAACATAGGCCTCTGTATGGCCTTTAATTGAAGCTGCTTACGCTCCGCCACTCTGCCATGGGCCTCTTGGGTATCCCAGAAGCTGCTCAGCGGGTCAGGGCAATAAAGCTCCCGGTTCGCAGGTTGTTCCGTCTTATGGATGGAAGTACGACGGTATATGATCTTCTTCGCACCCACGGCATCACCTCATAGAATCTCTGCATTGCATCTGCAATCACAACGCTGACTTCCCGGATCGCCACTCAGCCATTGGACTCTTGATAGTCGTCTCCCCACACTGCTGCTGGGGGGACTTTTTAACCTAGGCCTGTGTATGGCCTTCAATTGAAGCTGCTTCCGCTCCGCCACTCTGCCATTGGACTCTTGATAGTCGTCTCCCCACACTGCTGCTGGGGGGACTTTTTAACATAGGCCTCTGTATGGCCTTTAATTGAAGCTGCTTACGCTCCGCCACTCTGCCATGGGCCTCTTGGGTATCCCAGAAGCTGCTCAGCGCGTCAGGGCAATAAAGCTCCCGGTTCGCAGGTTGTTCCGTCTTATGGATGGAAGTACGACGGTATATGATCTTCTTCGCACCCACGGCATCACCTCATAGAATCTCTGCATTGCATCTGCAATCACAACGCTGACTTCCCGGATCGCCACTCAGCCATTGGACTCTTGATAGTCGTCTCCCCACACTGCTGCTGGGGGGACTTTTTAACCTAGGCCTGTGTATGGCCTTCAATTGAAGCTGCTTCTGCTCCGCCACTCTGCCATTGGACTCTTGATAGTCGTCTCCCCACGCTGCTGCTGGGGGGACTTTTTAACCTAGGCCTGTGTATGGCCTTCAATTGAAGCTGCTTCTGCTCCGCCACTCTGCCATTGGACTCTTGATAGTCATCTCCCCACACTGCTGCTGGGGGGACTTTTTAACATAGGCCTCTGTATGGCCTTCAATTTAAGCTGCTTACGCTTCGCCACTCTGCCATGGGCCCCTGTACCGCCTCCTCTTGCTGCTGCCAGGTCCAGAGTGTGTCATGGGTCCCTGTACGGCCTCCCATTGCTGCTGACTTCATCGCCAGACTCTGCCATGTGCCACTTTCAGGTCTCCTTACACTGTTGGTGGGTTCCATTTTGTGATAGGGTGCTGTATGGCCTTCCATTGCTACTGCCTCCACCGCCACCCTGCGCCATGTGCCTCTGTCGTCTGCTCACGCTGCTGACGGCTTCCGCTTTTTAACCGAGGCCTGTGTTTGGCTTCCGAATACTGCTGCATCCACCGCCACCCTGCGCCATGTGTCTCTGTCGTCTGCTCACGCTGCTGACGGCTTCCGCTTTTTAACCTAGGCCTGTGTATGGCTTCAGAATAATGCTGCCTACACTGCCACCCTGCGCCATGTGCCTCTGTCGTCTGCTCACGCTGCTGCCAGGTCCATACTGATTCATGGCCCCCTGTACCGGCTCCTCATGAACGTGGTTCAGCGGGTTTGCATCACTTAACGGCAAATCGTTGACAAACGCTGGGACGTTCAGTGTTGTGCGCATTAAGCCAGACACCAAAGGGCAGCACAGACCTGTTATTACTCGCTCAAGCATGGCTGAACAAAACCAGTCTCTACCACAAATTGGACCCAGACCTGCCCAGGGTCTCGTAAGTAGATTGCATGGAGGAGTAGAGTTCGTTATTGGAATTAACTGTGAGGGACTTTTAAACCTAGGCCTGTGTATGGCCTTCAATTGAAGCTGCTTCTGCTCCGCCACTCTGCCATTGGACTCTTGATAGTCGTCTCCCCACGCTGCTGCTGGGGGGACTTTTTAACATAGGCCTCTGTATGGCCTTCAATTTTAGCTTCGCCACTCTGCCATGGGCCCCTGTACCGGCTCCTCATGCTGCTGCCAGGCCCGTAATCTGCCATGGGCCCCCGTACCGACTCCTCATGCTGCTGCCAGGCCCGTAATCTGTCATGGGCCCCTGTACCGCCTCCTCATGCTGCTGCCAGGTCCAGAGTGTGTCATGGGTCCCTGTACGGCCTCCCATTGCTGCTGTCTCCATTGCCACACTCTGCCATGTGCCACTTTCAAGTCTCCTCACACTGCTGGTGGGTTCCATTTTGTCATAGGGTGCTGTATGGCCTCCCATTGCTGCTGCCTCCACCGCCACACTGTGGCTCCACACTCTGGTTTTGGCCCCGTGACTGCCCAAATGAGTGAAGTGTGCGGTGATTCTAAGATCGACGGCACTCATCTGCATGTCATACTGACTGACAGTATTATTTCTCTTCCCCAGCAGACTCCAAGGGCATTTAAATTAAAGGTACAGTGTTCTGCACTAATATAAAGGCTCTCTGAAGCCTAGAAACACCCTTTTTATAAGTTAAATTCGCAGCTAATATATTCGGCTCGAAGCGAATTTATTCGGCGAATTCGGCGAATCAGCCGAACCGAATTTTTGAATAATTCGCTCATCTCTAATTGTGAGTTATCCCAGCTGAAATCTGTGCTATCCAGAATATAAAGTTCCCCTATAAACTTTATGTTTATATATTCTTAAAGTCCAACTGCAGGCTTTTTAAGCTCCCCTTCTATAGCAAACCAAAATCAATTATATATTTTATCTGATGTGTTCTGGCTGCTAACATGGCAAGTCAAGCCTTCTACTTCTCCTGTTCTTCTCCAATAGTGGTCAGTCTTCAGAGTTGATGATGTCTGCACTGCTCTCTGCTTCAGTACACTATAAATGAGGAGTGCCATGGTGATGCCCCCCAGTCCATGATGTCCTGCATTTATAGTGTGTCCTTAGTCTTCTGAGTTGAATGACATTGGGCATCACTCAACCCAAAAGACTGAGAGCATCTTGTGTCTTCAAAGAAACACTGTAAAAGGACAGCTTTGCAGTATTCTCATTTTGTTCACTATAAAACATGTGCAGTGCTAAAAAAAATATAAATATGTAAATATGAATGAAGTAAAAATATGTAAGAATATTAAAATATTTAAAAATAATGAGATAATGATAATAAATACAGTTCATAAATAATTCATGAGTTAGAGGTGTTCTTTAAGGTGCTTGCTTCATGAGATCGGTGACTGTGCAAGTGATATATAGAATGCGCACTTACCGGACGCGCATATAAAGTGCGCCTGTATCAAATCCAATCGGTCATCACAGCAGTTGATGATCGATACTTGGAGATCGGTGTTAGGCAGAGACGTGTGTAGAAGAACTCATCTGATCATCACATAGACATGTCTGAGGAGCGCTTCTCTGCCATGGCCAAGGGATCACTGCACAAGCTGTTTTAACTTGCAGACAGCTGACCATCCTCTACCCAGAGAAGGGACCTCTTGCTCAGGGAGCAGCACCTGTGTAACCCCTTGGGGGACACTCTGGTAGATGTGGATCACCCCCTAAACATCTCTTGGGATCCCACTGATGACAATCTAACCCTTGGAGGGAAGATATCCCCCATCCTTGACTTGCTGTGATGCTCAATTGGATTTGATACAGGTGCATTTTATATGCGCGTCCGGTGAGTGCGCATTCTATATATCACTTGCACAGTCACCGATCTCATGAAGCAAGCACCTTAAAGAACACCTCTAACTCATGAAATATTTATGAACTGTATTTATTATCATTATCTCATTATTTTTAAATATTTTAATATTCTTACATATTTTTACTTCATTCATATTTATATATTTTTTAGCGCTGCACATGTTTTATATTGTATGATTAAGGTTTTTTGGTTACCTTCGTGCATAGCGGCTTTTACTATCTCCTTGTGCGCTCACATATCTTGTACTATTCATTTTGTTCACTGCCTGGGGGCCCATTTAAATAAAACATATCTTTAAAACAAGCACTTGAGGACCTCTATAGCTATGGGCGCTATCAAGAAATTATCCTTCAAAGTTCATGAGACGCATTGAAACCACAGCTATTGCACTCTTATTTTCTTTGACAGCAGAGACTTAGCAGTCTGTTAACCTTCTAATAGAAGCAAGCTGTTGGAAAAGGACTGAAACCTGTCTTCATAGTCTCTGATATGATCTTTGAGGGTTAGTTACTCCACAGTACTTGCAGCTACAGAAATCAGTGAGGGCTTTTTTTTAACTCCTTTGTGACCACAATATGCCTTTTTAGGTCAAAATGTCCTAAGAATGGTAATGCATCTTGCAGCAGAAAACTAGGAATTCATTACTGTGTGTTCCTGGTTCTCATCACCCCTGTTAAATTAGTTAAGTTAATGATGGATACTGATACTGCTAAGCCTGGTCCAGGCATCTAAACTTAAAAAATGCATGTTATTAAATGGGTTAAAGCTCCTTTACTGCTTATAAAAAAATATGTTAATACTTTCATAGTCTGGACACTTTAAAGAATCACTCTACCCAAAATTAAAATGTTGCTGCTGGAGCCTGGTGGAATAAATCCTTTCAGGTTTCTTACATCTCTTGATCATCTGTTTGAAGGATCTCCTCTTTACTGTTCTGGCTCACGTTGGGGTGCTGGGTTTTCTCATGCACATCTGGGTGTCTCAGCTTCCTCTTTTGTATCCTCTTTAATATAGAATAGATTATTAGAGTAATGCCCTACCTAATCGAGTGCAGACCTGGGAAGAAGTGTGGTGATCTCACCGAACGCCTGAGAGATTTAACAAAAACCTGTATTTGAATTGATGTTATAAAAGAGCAGATATGAATTCGATACAGGGCTTTGAACAACTCAGACTTTTTCAGCTTAGCACAGCTCCAGTTCGAAAGCTCATCAAAAGCAAAAGGTTTCAGTTCTCAGTGCTCCAGCAGCCTTTACATACCTTTTTAAAATTCTGCAACAATTGCACAGTATGACTTTAGGCACTCCTGTTGGTCAAAGCTTTTTCAGCTTTTGTTTAATCTAATAAAGTCTGTCTTAATTCCCTTCATTTCAGCCTAAACAAAAGCTGAAATTTCAGCAAGGTATCTGAACTTTTGATGTTAAGTGTATTTATTTGTACCATTTGCCACTATCAGGCTTATTAATAAAATAGAGCAAATCATATGGCAATGGCAGTTATCATAATCACCAGTAAGATTTCATCTTGTTTTGGGCTAATTTCAGCAAAATAAATACTGGTTGGCTGCTGTGGGCTACTGTGTCTAGTATTTAGCACTTCTTCACACCATAACATAGTATAAGATGCAACACCGCAATGTACTGTAGATTTGCATTCTGCTCAGGGGCGGACTGACAATTCATGGGGTCCCCGGGCAATAGGGGATCATGGGGCCCCTGTGTCCTTGCCCAAACTCAAGAAAGCCTATGAAAAAGGTACCAGGGGCATCTCATGGGGCCCCCTACTGACCCTGAGCCCTCGGGCACTGCCCGAGTTTCCAAATGGTCAGTCTGCCCCTGATTCTGCTACATTGCTGTTTAAAGCTATTTGCAGTCCAAAACATATCTAAAGTATTGTGCATAAGTTGTGTGTGCTGTTTTGAATTTCACTATGGTAATAAAAAATGTGCAGTATCTATTTTGTCATGCATTGAGAGCCTTTTCAAAATGAGTGGATGGCCTAACACAACCTGCATCAACACAAAACGTGTGTGTTGCAGCACAATTGGATGGGCTCCTTGTTTTTAGCTCTTTACACTGTTTGCTTAATAGAGCCATATGCCACCAGTAATTTAAAGGCTACTTTCACCTTAAAATATATATATAAATAAATATATACACATGATTTTGCAGGTTAAAAAAATTTGCATGTATTATTTTTTAATATAATAGAGCCTGCAAAGCATTGCACCCAAAATCAGTGGATTACAGATGCAATGTCAGACTACTGCAGACACTCTGTACAGCTATCTACCTGTACCTCTGTAGGCAGGTGCAGTCTACTTTTTTCACTGCAGTTGGTGGTCAACTGCAAGGGCATAGCAGAGGGAGAGGAGGTCAGGAAAAACATTGATCCTCTATGGTTTCCTGGGTCATTGGGAAAGCTATCCTTTTAGATTCTGCCACCCCATGTGATAATGGTGGCCATCTTCATTCAGACAGAGGTTATTTAAGATCCTGGCTCCTGGGTTTGACTCACATTTTGTGAGTGGGTAGTGCAGGGACCCATCTGTCAGGGAAAGTGAATAGTGGTAGGGATAGAATAGGGACATGCCATCCTTGCTGGAATCCTTCCATTTGGGTGCAGATCCGCCAGGCCACATTCTGCCCTCTGAGACAGATACTGCCAGCGCATCCTATACCTGCTCTATTTTACATCGCTGTTACAACATGTGAGTCTTCCTGTTTGAGGGCCTTTCCACCAGACTGTACAGTTGAACTTTGACTTTAATACAAGTACTGTGCTTGCAACTGCCATCGCACCACACTGCACCTTCCCACACTTGGCACCAGTCACCAGTCGGCAGGATACATCCTCAAACATTCCACTGTCTGAATGGGAGGAGAGATTTGAAAGTGCTGCTTGCCCATATCAGGTTCCTGTCCAGCTGATCGCAGAGCTGGCTATTAACACACACACAGTATGATTCCCCCACCTCCTCCAAGGGTTGCCTCCCTCTCTCTCCCTCTCTTCCCCCCCCCCCCCTCTCTCTCTCTCTCTCTCATTCGTCTTTCTCTCTCTTCTCTCTCTTCTCTCTCTTTCTCTCTTCCCCCTCTCTCTCTTCCCCCTCTCTCTCTTCCCTCTCTTCCCTCTCTTCCCCCTCTCTCTCTCTCTCTCTCTCTCCCCTCTCTCTCTCCCATCTCCCCTCTCTCTATCCTCTCCCTCTCCCTCTCTATCTCTCCCTCTTTCCCTCTTCCCTCTTTCTTTCTCGCTCTCTTCCCTCTCTCTCTCCCCTATCTCTCTCTTCCCTCTCTCTCTCTCTTCCCTCTCCCCTCTCTCTTTCCTCCCTCTCTCCCTCTCTATCTCTCTCTCTCCCTCTTTCTCTCTTCCCTCTTTCTTTCTCTCTCTCTTCCCCCTCTCTCTTCCCTGTCTCTCTTCCCTCTCTCTCTCTCTCCCCTGTATCTCTCTTCCCCCTCTCTCTTTCTTTCCTCTCTCTTTCTTCCCCCTCTCTCTCCCTCCCTCTCTCTCTTTCTTTCCTCTCTCTTTCTTCGCCCTCTCTCTCTCTCTCCCTCCCTCTCTCTCTTTCTTTCCTCTCTCTTTCTTCCCCCTCTCTCTCCCTCTCTCTCTCTTCCCTCTTTCTCTCTCTCTCTTCAGACCATTTACTGAGGGACCTGTTCATGGTGGGAATGCAAGGTGGACCATTCAGGAGTGCACAACCTATCTCTTTCCATGACATTGTGGTGGATACAGTTGTACTTGTGCAGGAATATGTATGTAGCACCCTCCTAGTCAGGTGTTAGGATGTGTATAGTTAGGTTAGGCATAGCTGTGTTTCTCTGCTTACCAGAGAAGTTGTCAGGTAAATTCAGTGTGGTATTCTGCTTAACAGTTAGGTCTGCTCATGCTGCTCTGGTGCTGTTGGAGTTTGTCTGTGTTCTGCCCACCTTTGGGAAGCTATGAGAGTAGCCAGAACATGAGTAGGGGCTAGGCAAATGAACAGCATAGATATGGATACAGCCCTGGTTAATTGCAGGGGAAGGCAACCCCATTGAATGCTGGGAGTGATATTTATATTCTGAGAGTACATGGGTCCAGTCTCTTTCCTGGGATTGGATTGCGCCAACCCAAGCTGGAGGCAGGCACTCACTTGGAAGATTGGAAGGAGGCAACCATTCTGTCCTTGGACTTGAAGTGAGTAGAAAATAGCGGGTGTGGTAACAAGTAGTGCCATCATCCCTTATAAAACCACATAGGAAAAACCCTCTTTTTTATGGGATTTTTATGGCAGAAAAAGGGCATATAGGACCATTAGGTTTGTAAAAGTTTAGAACCATATTTTATTTAACACAAAATGTTTAAATTTCCATAAACAAACATTACATATCTGTTACAATTGGTGTACAAGCAAGAAAGGCGGGGTTCAAATCATGATAGGATGCTTAAATAGGACATTATGCCTATGGTATAAATATATAAGTATAATTACATTGCTGTATTCATTCATTTTAAATTCCATCCACAAATGTACAAGAGTCTCCTTGTGTAAAAAACGCATTTCAACATGTAATATATATATATATATATATATATATATACTGAATGCTGAAATGCGTTTTTTATATATTACAAAATATATGAAAAATATATTTAAAAATATAATATATTCTTCAGATTTTTTTTAACATATAAAAAAGCCATTTTAACATATGTTTTGACTTATATTTGTCTTTTTTCCAAAAATGTAGATTTGTATTTTTAAAGACATACAGTATATTTGAAATGTATTTTAAAAAATATTTTTCATATATTTTATAATAAAAACGCATTTCAACATGCAGTATATATATATTTATATATATATATATATATATATATATATATATGTTTTTTTTATTGAAATATATTTTGAAATATATTGCATATGGCCAAAATTGTAGTATTTCAAATATATGTCAATATATTTGGGAAGAATATTTTTAAAATATATTTCAAATATATTTTTCTTCCATATGGAGAGGAGCGAGTAGGGGTGTTGTGAGCCGTTACCCAGTAAGCTCAGCTGTACCTGTTGTTCTGGGCATGAACGTATTGAAAGATTTAGACTTACCCTGCTTGCTAGGTTCAGGGCTGTGGTCTTCAGGCAGTGTGGCTCAACATGATTCTGGCCTATGAGGCCCAACAGTGGGCAAAGGGTAAACATCCCAAACTAGTGGTGGTTGTTGTCCGCATTATTTCTAAGCAAAAGCTGCTCCTGGCACTTCTTGAAGAAGTGGTCTGGCTGATACCCATTGAAGCCCACAAAAAGCTCCAAGGGGCCATGGTGATGGTGGAACCCCCGAAAGTGCTCAGTGGCACCAGGGGAGTGGCTAGTTGCTTGCACCTTATCCAAGATCCACAAAGGGAAAGTTTTGGTGCAGCTTTTCAAGCTGGGGGCAACCGGCCTGGAAGAATTCAGGTTTACTGAAACCATCAATTACCTGATCCATATGGGGAATACGTAATCCATCAGGGAGTAGTACTGCCACATTCCTCTGGCCTGGTGTCAGGAGGTCAAGGATCTGCTCCATAATATGTTACAGAGTGGGCTGATACGGGAGAGCTGTAGTCCCTGGGCTTCTCTCATGGTCCTGGTGTGAAAAAAAAATTGAAGCCTGAGATTCTGTGTGGACTACCACAAGTTAAATGCCTGTACATATAGGGATGCCTACCCATTGCCCTGGGTAGAGGAATCACTTATGGCACTAAGTTTTTTCCACCCTTCACCTGGCTAGTGGTTATTGGCAAGTTCCAGAAAGAGATCGAGATGATGAAAAGACTACCTTCATCACACCCCTGGGGCTGTTCAAATTTAACTGCATTTCCTTTGGACTCAGTAATACCCCTAGCACATTCCAACGTTTAAATGGAGCAGTGCCTGGGAGATTTCAGCTTTGAGACTGTTAATCTACTTGGATGATATCATCATCTTCTTCAAAACTTTTGTGGACCATGTTAAGAACCTGGACCAGATGTTGGTGTAATATACAAAAAAAAAAGCCAAGGGCAGTAAGCTGGAGGCCAACTGGGAGTATATCCCTTATTGGGCTGAAAAAGTGCCCTTTCCACTGACACCAGTGTTTGAAGTAGTCTCAGAGGGGCCCAATCCTATAAAGAAACAGCTCCAGCACAATCTACTGAGACCTTGTGGTAAGTGATCACCAGACTCCACCAGACTTGCAGGGGATCGAAAGCCCCTTGTCCCGAATGATATTTTACCTATACAGGAGGCCCCCCATTGAATGGTTCTTGCCTCCTCTCTTACTTGAGCCTCCGATCCCTACAGACTGAAAGACACTAAACTCCGGTACAGCAGCTATGGAAGATCCAAAAACCCTTACAAGCTCAACAGACTGTTCTGACATGTTTGAAGAAACAGTTCTGTGCCTGGGTGAAGGAGGTATGGAGGGCTCCAGTGACCTCCATCCATCTGTGGCCACGGAGTTACCAACAGAAGATGATCACCTGCTATGTGACTCTACAAAAAGCACTATTGTTCGCCACTCTTTGTGGTCCAACTGCTGACAGCTCCCTGCAAAGTACTCTGATTATGTTCTTTGAACATGTTTCTTTTCATGTTGTGCCTCAACCATGTATTTTGCAGCTTTCATGTTGCTCTTTGTTGTGCTGCAATGCCGAGGACAGCATCTGTCAAAGTGGGAGCTTTTAGTCAGGTGCAGTCTACTTTCTCCACAGCAGGTGGCGATCAACTACAGTGGCATAGCAGAAAAAGTGGAACTCAAGAAGAACAAAGCTGGTTTCCTGGGTCATTGGAGAAGCTATTCAGTTGGATGCTGACACTCTATGTGACTGGTGGCCAAGATGGGTCAGTCAGGTAGTTCTATTTAAGACCCTGGCTCCCGGGGCATTTTTGCTTTTAGTTCCACTTTAAGGCATAAGTATTATTAACCAATTAAAATACATAATTCATAAACTATTTAGCCCTTAACAGTTTCTTAATCTGGACACTCCTGCAAGACACTATGCAAAGACATAACATGATCTTATACTTTTCTCCACTGTTGGCAAGCAACACTGTGCTTGGATAGAGAAGGAAAAGCAACTCACTGAAGTCATCTCTGTACTCTGTCCCCTTTAATCAGCACACTCCATTTGTTAGCTTCACAGCACTGTGCAATGCAATAAGACTTGATTGGCCAAGAGAGCTGTCCCTCCCTCCTGATCTAAATGTTGGACAGGCTGGTTCAAAGACAGACAGAGGTGCTATTTAAATTACATTTAACCTGATTAAATGAAGTCTTTCATATTTGCCTCTATTTACACTTTAGGTTACGTTTCATATTTTTTATATTTCAATGATCGTTTAAGTAGAAAGTTTAGAGTATCAGATCTGATTATTTTGATAAAGATTTTTCTTTTTAGGATAATCCTGGCCCTTATCAAGAAGATGTTATCTAACATTTTTGCATTGTCTCAACTAAGATAAGAGTAAAGAGGAGAAACACATAATCTGAAGATGAGGCACAATAACAGAATGCACATCTATATGACATTCAAGAATACATTGGATTTTCTATCTTTTTTTTTAAAGTTGGTTTTATGATAAGGGGTCTCAACAGCTGCCTTTTTAGCTATTCAGCCATTCTTTCAAAATTATATAGTTAGAATTCATAAGTATATTGCATGGAAATTTAGTCTACACATTTAAAGTCTAAAAAAAGACAAATGGCTTTTTAGTTTTAGATACAGTATGAAAGGGTTAGACCCTTTGTCAATTGTGTCCCCGCATGGAAGATTCACCCTACTATTTGTCGTGGTGATCTTTGCCATTGAGACAATAAGTGAGGGAAATCCAAATAGTTTGAATTATCACTAGAGCAAGAGGCAGGGGAAAAATCCCCAGTGGAGACACTAGTACCTGTTACAACTTCCTAAGATAGGAATTCATTTTGGAGAGATTTCCTCTAATTTCTCGTTGTGTGCCCAAGCTAGTAAGTGAAGCAACATCTTCCCAGAGAGAAATAGACTGAGAGAAAAAAAAAACCTAATAGGGGTTTTTACCTTTCTGTACTCTACTTAAAACTAAAAAGAAAAAGCTTTGACTTAACACACACTATAACCACTTGCCTACAGGGCACTTTTACCCCCTTCCTGCACAGGCCAATTTTCAGCTTTCAGCACTGTCGCACTTTCAATGACGATTGCGTGGTCATGCAACTCTGTACCCATATGAAATTTTTATCTTTTTCTTTCACACATATAGAGCTTTCTTTTGGTGTTATTTAATTGCTTTTATTTTTTGCTAAACAAACTAAAAAAGACTGAAAATTGTGAAACAAAAAAACGTTTTTCTTAGTTTCTTTATAACGTTTTACACACAGGTCATTTTTCTCCTTCACTGATGTGTGTTGATGAGGCTGCACTGATGGGCACTGCTAGACAACACTGATGGGCACTGCCAGGCTGCACTGATGGGCACTTATGAGGCGGCACTGATGGGCAGCACTGATGGGCACTGATAGGCGGCATTGATGGACACTAATAGGCAGCACTGAAGGACACTGATAGAGGGTACTGACTGGCGGAAATGATAGGTAACACTGACTAGTGGCACCGATAGGTGTCATTGAATGGTGGCACTGAAGGTCAAAGATTTGCAGCACTGATGGGCACAGATTGGTATCACTGATGGGCACTGATTGCACTTGATAGGCAGCACCGATAGACAGTTTTGGGGCTGCACTGATAATCAGGCCACTGATAATAAATGCCCTGATTATCAGTGTAGATGTCTCCTTTCATATTTGCTGGTCATCATCAGTACTTTCCTCACATTGTGACAGCATAAGGAAAGTATTGCTGATAACTGGCAAGTTTGTTTACATTGTGATCAGCTGTGATTGGACACGGCTGATCACTTGGTAAAAGGTTGCTGTGACTAGTCCTTTACCGTGTCTTGTGATCAGCTGTGTCCAAAAGGACACAGTGATCACAGAGAGCACTGGGTGCACGGTTCTGGAATGACATCACATGACACCCTCCCAGAACTGGATGACTGTGCTGTATCCGTCATTCAGCTATAGCGTGGTCAACAAGTAGTTAAAGTCCAGTCATTTACTAACTACTTACACCTGTTTCCACCCACATTCTAAGCCTATTCTAACTAGCCTGAAAAAGGAAAAATGTCTGTAATTATCTGTTCTGAGGGTGCTCCGGTCTGGTCATATGAGCTCTCTAGTAGCTGGCTTGAGTGAAGAGGAGAGATCACTGAAAATGGCTGCAATACCTGGATGGTGAGATCACCCATAGGCTTAATATGGGGCATCTGTTGTCGGCTGTCCGTCCTCTACACTAACGTTGGTGCTGGGAGCTCATCATCTGACCAGACTGGAGTGCCCTAGAATAGGTAAGTTTAGACATCTTACTTTACAGGGTATAGTCTTAGAATTGGGGTGGAAGAAGGTTTAAGTATAATTAGTATTTAACTGGCTTTCCACTGTAAACTGGATCTGATCTACATTAATAGATTTTTATTAAACATTTGTAAGGGAAAGTCACCTGGAGAGCACAAATAAGGCATCATAATCTCATCCAAATACAGTATCATCACAACACAGCACAGATGTAGAAAACCTACAATAGAGTAGCTGAAAATTAAAGATAAGTTCCGTAAACATAACTACCAAACATTAGTCACACAATTAGCAAAAATATGTGTAATGTGCAGGCCAGTGTGTTCCCAAGACAAATAACAGCCCACTAAAAAAGAGGCCTGCACCAGAAGAAACACAGAAAACGAAAGAAAAAAAAAAAACAGGATCCTCTCTGACCGAATACTCCTAATGGCAGTGGTATCACAGTGTCTGAATTCAGATATGCCTACAGTGACAATGGCTAGCATACACTTCATAAACTTTTCAAGAAAAATGTTGTCACATACATTCCTAGTGCCCCTTTGCAGAGTAAAAGGCATAAAAGCAGCATGTTTTAATGCCCAATGCGCATGGCAAACTAGAACCACACCTTGTGCATTGAACATCAGCTAAATATTTACTACATAGTTTCATGGATCATGATCACTATACGTACATGTACATCTACATGCAATGCTAGTACACCATAGCGATTTGTTCCTGCTCTTGTTCATTTCTTTTAGTAATTGAAGCTCAAAAATGAAAGAACATCCACAGCTCTACTAGACGTCTGTCAGCAGATAGAAATAGCAGAGCATTAAAGGATGGAATCTTTCACAATGTTTATAAAAATGAGGAAAGGGAATCAGATAATCCTTAGCTTGATTGTTGGATTTTTGCTTGAATCACCTCTACTTTTCCTACGTATTTATGAAGTGGACTACAGGTTGGTTGACTAGAAGGGTGCCAAAACATGGTAAATTGTAGAATTTCAAAAAGAACAAAAGTGCAGTGCATTTGGAAAAATGGATGAACAAAAATGTCTGCAAAACCAAAGCAGATATAGATGGCATCTGTTACATTCCTGTTTGCCAGAGTGTCAAACTAATTATGCATTTCCCCTAACTGTCAGCTTTAGGGCTTAAACAGTATGGTGAATTATGACAAATGATGAAATATGACAACATTATGATGATATGACAAAAATGTCTATCAAATGGCTGCAAAAAATGGCTAAGTGGAAATGAAGAAAACTGGCAAATTATTTTATTTGAAAGTATGGTACCCACTTTTTTAATAGGCCAGAAAAAAAGGCTAAAAACGTTTGTTGAAAATTTGAATTACTGCTCTGATGCTATATTGATGGTCTTGCTGATACAAATGTCCAATGTAATGAGAAAAAAAAAACAACCTGGAGAAGCTGTCCATGGTCCTGAAAACGTTCTGTTCTGTTTGCAGAAAAAAATGTGCTACATAGTTTAGTCTAAATAGCTGGTAATGGAGATCGGCAAGCAAAATACGAGAGAGATTCACAAACAATGCTTTATCTGTATCTGTATTTTGCTTTTGGAAGTGCTATAATAAAGAAAAGCCAATGATCTGTATGAGATTTTTGAATATAATGACCCCAAAGGCCTGCTGTTAGACTAGGGGTTTTGTATGCATTCCGAAGTTGGCTAGTCATTGCAGACTATGTTATCTCACCAAAAAAGTAAAGATTCCAAATTCAACAGTACCAGTAGAGCAGCTGGAAACTGGAGATTTTTTTTGTCCAAATGTTAAAATGTAAATGTAGCCCTTCTTTTACAGGGGTTATGAGAAATGGTCCTCCCCAAACAGAATATTGGGCTAAACCTGTAGGTAAATAAGAGAATCAGAACCTTCGCTAAGTGGAAGAGTTGGTTTGATAATAAAGTTGGCAATGCATTTATCCAGAACTGTGCCTCTGTGAGCAGAGGGGTTCCCTTCCTGGGAAATGAATCTGTAATCTAAACAAAGCAGAATAGCTACTGCAACCAGCATATAACATTAACCATAAACATTAGAAATAATACAAAATGTATGTAAGAAGAGGTCAATAACAGTACATACTGTACATCCAATGTACAAACAGGTATTTCCAGCAAAGACCCTATATGAGTTCTGGGGGAATTGTGCACATGCAGTATACATAGGTATATACAGTTATTAATGGAATTAATGGAGATACCTCCAGATTTATGTTGCAGCAAAGTCCAGTGGCAGGGTCCTATGATAATGATGTGGTGTCTGTCGTTGTCTCGTAGACCTAAAGACAACAAAAGAGGGGGTGTGTGAAAAGAGATTCATAAGAAAAGCAGTTACATCTTGGACAGAAAGTGATACCCAAAGATTTCTCAAAAATGATGCTTTATTTCAAACAATGCATGTATTAGACATTTAGGTAAATACCTCAGTTAGCACAACACAAGACAACACCTGCAGTTATGGGGAGGGCCTCCAACTGTTGTCCAACCAGTATAATCAACCAAAAGAAACAGAAAAAAGGGGGAGAAGGCCAATTTGCAGACTTTAAAGGCACTGCAACAATAATTCATTGATTTAAAATCACTTTTTATTAGTTAAAATATGAGCCATTGCAGTACATGACAAATATATCCGCTAAGAATGCAAAACCCACATAGAGAGGGAGGAGGGGGGGGATGCATTCTATGCAGTTACAAATCTCGTAGATACATATAATAATTAATATAGATACAGATGTACCCTGTAAGGGTATCAAGGAACATAAATCAGATGTCAGTGATAGTAGTTACTCGACATGTTTCGCAAGATTATCACTTCTTCAGGAGTTACTACAGGAAAGAAAATTGAATAGGACTATAGCATATTATAACATATTGTAAAATCGATTATACCTCTTTGAATAGATCCTGTATATAACTTGAAATATTGGCTACCGTACAAGGACTGTGTGGATAGAGGATGTTTGGCAAGAAGAACATCCGCATCTTAGGCCAGTCGGCAGGGGGATCCCACAAGGATAAGGCATGTGCTAAGTGGTCCTTGCAGGGGTCTCCTAGTGTGTACAAGGTAATCAATAGAACCTGATAAGGACCTTCCCAGATGGAAGTATGTTATAATAGTGGATTTATTTAATTATTATATGTTTCTACGAGTTTTGTAACTGCATAGAATGCATCTCCCCCTCCTCCTCCCCCTCTATGGGGGTTTTGCATTCTTAGCGGATATATTTGTCATGTACTGTAATGGCTCATAATCTAACTAATAAAAAGTAATTTTAAATCAATGAATTATTGTTGCAGTGCCTTTAAACTCCACAAATTGGCCTTCTTCCCCCTTTTTTTCTGTTTCTTTTGGTTGATTATACTAGTTATGTAAGGACACGGCACTAAGGAGCCCATTTTTATACCCCCACAGCTGTCACTCTGTGTTATCTCTTCATATTCATGTTGTCCAACCAGGCTGAAACAGAACATTTCACTGTCAGGAACTGTGGAGTGGCACTGAAACTGTGACACTGGAACTTAGAGTCAGTGTATCTACTTTGACATGCAATCAGACTTCTAAGCTAATGATCCTGAAGTGGCCATCAAATGCCTAACCTGACTCTAGCCTATGCAGGTTATTGAATCCTAAGTTAAAACTAGCTATAGAATCCCAGACCAGAAAGGGCAAGGTTAACTAAAATAACAGGAGCTGCAATAAATAGGTTCACTGACCAATATACTGGAAGGTAACCACTATACACTTACCTATGCACTATGCACAGACCTAGCTATCTTGAAATCTGCATGTCAAATAATAACAAAGAGAGGGCAGAGACATTCTGTCTGTCACAAGGAATTAGATATATACTTGGAAGCTGCAGTATTCAATCATAGGAATGCTTGCATAATAGTCCCTTCTGGCTTGGAATTTAGCAGAATGGACAAAATATGTGGCTGAGACTTTCTCTGTCTCTCCATTTCCTCCTTTCAGGCTTTCAAAGCCAACAACCCAGGGACAGGAAGTGCATACATAATATATTTACAGGCATTTTGCAAATTCAGTCAGTAGAGGGCAGCAAATCCCTATATATACATAGGCATTTAGTGTAGATGCACTGTGAGAATACACAAACTTAGACAGGGAAGTTGCATGCAGTGGGAATGCACACCCTGACAGACAGACATTTGCAGTGACAGCACACACAATCAAAGCAAATGCATATTGTGAGAGAGGACACATGCTATAAAATCAGACACCCACAGACAGAGCAGTTATACTGTGAAAGCACATGTGCACAGATGATGAGGGTGGCCTCTTGAACAGTTCGGCCTGGACACCCCTGGACTACAAGGGTGAAAGAAAGGCTCAAGCCACAAGGTGTAAACACTGTGAACAAGGGCTTGGGAGTGTTGGTATCTGATGAGTAGAAATACAGCTGGTGATGCACCGCGGAGAAACCAAGACCTGTTAAAATTGGAGTCAGGTCTCGAACCTGGTTGAATGATAGCCAAATGGATGTACACCAGGACACAAGCACAATCAGTTAGCTACTAGCAGGAGCACCAGATGAACATAAAGGGAAAAAAAAGCCAAAAAAGGAAAGAAATGTAATGTAATCACCACATTGAAGGACTGGCAAGTTTAGTTTTTTGGAATATCTGATATCTTACATGTGTTAGAAAGTTGGAATCAGAATTTTAAAAACATAGGTAGGGTTCTCTTTAAAACATTTCAACTTATTGAATATTTTGCACAGTAAAATAACGGATCTCAACAAAAAATGAAACAAAGCAAAAAAATTTGAAAAGGGCCATTCCATACTGACCCCTAACCTTGATAAAACGCAATCTGCTTGAATATTATAACTGAGCTATTTCTGTTAGGTGCCGGAAAATGAAACCTTTTACTTATTAAAGATGGATCCCCCCTTTCCACAGTTTTGGAGATTACAGATAATTTCCTCCTAGCGGAAAGGGCCTGACCTCATTACATTCCCACTGCTGGCAGATTTACTTGCTCACCGCTCAGTCACGCCATCACTGTTCAGATGCCAGGAATAAGAATGTAACCGCTGAAGCTTTCCACTGTTGCCATCTTTGTCATTTTTAATTGAATGTGTTAAAAACTAAACAGACTTGCTGGGAAACTGAAGCAAAGAATATCTAATGTTTATGCTTCTCTAAAGTAATTTTCTGTACCTTAAGCTGGTCATAGACATGTGATTGGCGTCTATTGATCCTGCTGTTTTTTTTGCTGATTTGCAAACCATCTTACATCTGTGGTGCTGCAGACAGTCCCATCCTTCTCTATAGTAGGGAATATGGATAGGTTGGACTGTGTCTAATTGCTCTCATTACCATGCAGATGAGCTAGGACTGGGGTTGTCTGTACATATGCCCAGCCTAGCCCAGCATACTTTTTTACATAGCAGCCTGTAAATGGACTGTACATTAACTCCTTCATATACTCCCAGTGTATGACCTGCTGGCCCTCTATTTAGCGCACCAAGTACAATGGTGTAAACCCATCAATACCTGCACATTTTTTCACTTCCAAAACATGGTGGCATAAAATGATATCACCTTGATGAGTCTACTTTCCGAAAAGGGTGATGGGGTTGTACAGCCCTGGCCAAAAGGTTTGAGAATGAGACAAATATTAATTTTCACAAAGTCTACTGGTTGTGTTTTTAGATCTTTTTGTCAGATGCTACTATGGTATACTGAAGTATAATTACAAGCATTTCATAGGTGTCAAAGGCTTTTTATTGAGAATTACATTAAGTTTATGCAAGGATTCAATATTTGCAGTGTTGACCCTTCTTTTTCAAGACCTCTGAAATTTGCCCTGGCATGCTGTCAATCAACTTCTGGGCCACATCCTGACTGATGTCAGCCCATTCTTGCATAATCAATGCTTGGCGCTTGTCAGAATTTGTGGGTTTTTAATTTTGTTCACCCACCTCTTGAGGATTGACCACAAGTTCTCAATGAAGTTAGGGTCTAGGGAGTTTCCTGGCCATGTACCCAAATTTTCAATGTTTTGTTCTCCTGTCTGCTAACATTCTTGAGCAAGCTCTGCACTGATGGTACCACGATCCCGCAACTGAATCAACTTTAGGAGACGGTTCTGGTGCTTGCTGGACTTTCTTGGGTGCCCTGAAGCCTTCTTCACAACAATTGAACCTCTCTCCTTGAGGTTCTGGATGATCCGATAAATTATGGATTTAGGTGCAATCTTAGTAGCAGCAATATCCTTGCCTGTGAATCCCTTTTTCTGCAAAGAAATGATGACTGCACATGTTTCCTTGGAGTTAATCATGATTAATTGAGGAAGAACAATGATTTCAAGCACCACCCTCCTTTTAAAGCTTCCAGTCTGTGATTCTAAGGCTGGCCATACACTATACAATTTTCTGTCCAATTTCTGCCCAATTTCCTTTAGATTTACCTTTAACCATGTAGTGCAAGGGCCTGCCTAATTGGATACAATTGAAAGTGTTATTTAGGTTTGACCTCATATTATATGGTTTTTGGTAAATCTAAAGCAAAATTCTCAAGACAATTGTATAATGTATGGCCAGCCTTACTCAATCAGCATGACAGAGTGACCTCCAGCCTTATCCTCATCAATACCTGTGTTAATGAGAGAATCACTGACATGATGTCAGCTGGTTCTTTTGTGGCAGGGCTGAAATGCATTAGCCATGTTATTTTGGGATTAAGTTTATTTTCATGGCAAAGAGGGACTTTGCAATTAATTGCAATTCATCTGATCACTCTTCATAACATTCTAGAGTATATACAAATTGTCATCATAAAAACTGAGGCAGTAGATTTTGTGAAAATTAATGTTCTCAAAACTTTTGGCCACAGCTGTAGTATCCTACCATTTTTGTTTGATATATATATACAGTATCTCACAGAAGTGAACCCACCCCTCACATTTTTGTAAATATTTTATTCTATCTTTTCATGTGACAACACTGAAGAAATGACACTTTGCTACAATGTAAAGTAGTGAGTGTACAGCTTGTATAACAGTGTAAATATGCTGCCCCATCAAAATAACTCAACACACAAACATTAATGTCTAAACAACAAAAGTGAGTACACCCCTAAGTGTAAACGTCAAAATTGGGCTCAATTAGCCATTTTCCCTCCCTGATGTCATGTGACTCTTTAGTGTTACAAGGTCTCAAGTGTGAATGGGGAGCAGGTGTGTTAAATTTGGTGTTATCGCTCTCACTCTCTCATGCTGGTCACTGGAAGTTCAACATGGCACCTCATGGCAATGAACTCTGTAAGGATCTGAAAAAAAGAATTGTTGCTCTACATAAAGATGGCATAGGCCTACTTTACATTGTAGCAAAGTGTAATTTCTTCAATGTTGTCACATGAAAAGATATCATAAAATATTTGCACAAATGTGAGGGGTGCACTCACTTCTGTGAGATACTGTATATATATATATATATATATATATATATCTACACACCCCTGTTATAATGTCAAGTTTCTATGATGTAAAAAAAGAGACAAAGATAACTCATTTTAGAACTTTTTTCACCTTTAATGTAACCTATAAACTGCACAACTCAGTTGAACAACAAACTGAAATCTCTTAGGTGGAGGGAAGTAAGACTAAAAAACTAAAATAATATGGTTGCATAAGTGTGCACACCCTTAAACTAATATGTTGTTGAAGCACCTTTTCATGTTATTACAGCACTCAGTCTTTTTGGGTATGAGTCTATCAACATGGCACACCTTGACTTGGTAATATTTGTCCACTCTTCCTTGCAAAAACACACAAAATCTGTCAGCTTGTGAGGGCATCTCCTGTGCACAGCCCTCTTCAGATCACCCCACAGATTTTCAATCGGATTCAGGTCTGGGCTCTGGCTGGGCCATTCCAAAACATTAAACTTCTTCTGGTGAAGCCATTCCTTTGTTGATTTGGATGTATGCTTTGGGTTGTTATCATGCTGAAAGATGAAGTTCCTCTTCATGTTCAGCTTTCTAGCAGAAGCCTGAAGGTTTTGTGCCAATATTGACTGGTATTTGGAACTGTTCATAATTCCCTCTACATTGACTAAGGCCCCAGTTCCAGCTGAAGAAAAACAGCTCAAAGCATGATGCTGCCACCGCCATGCTTCATTGGTGGTATGGTGTTCTTTTGGTGATGTGCAGTGTTGTTTTTGCGCCAAACATATCTTTTGGAATTATAGCCAAAAAGTTCAACCTTGGTTTCATCAGACCATAACACATTTTCCCACCTTTTGGGAGACTTCAGATGTATTTTTTGCAAAATTTAGCTGGGCTTGGCAGTTTTTCTTTGTAAGAAAAGGCTTCCATCTTTCCACTCTACCCCATAGCCCAGACATATGAAGAATAAAGGAGATTGTTGTCACATGTAATGCACAGCCAGTACTTGCCAGATATTACTGCAGCTCCTTTAATGTTGCTGTAGGCATCTTGGCAGGCTCCCAGACCAGTTTTCTTCTCGTCTTTTCACCAATTTTGGAAGGACGTCCAGTTCTTGGTAATGTCGCTGTTTCACCATATTTTCTCCATTTGATCATGGCATACAATCAAAATTTAGTGAGTAGGTGCTAACCATAAACAGCAAAAAAAAGGTACAGATTCCACCTGAATATAGTGAAAAAATACAGAAGCACATATACATAAATAATGTGATAATGTATTAAAACATTCAAATAGTGAATTTTAAAAAGTCCCCAAACACCATATTCCTGTGACCATTGAAATAAAGTAACCAAATCTTCTTTAAAACCCAACAGTGTTCCACCAACGTGTTCAGATAATCTGTACGCTCACCAGATTGCATCGGCCAACAGAGCAGCCAGCAAACATTAAATATTAGATCTTGTATATATCAGATAGAATGTCCACTTCTTTATGCAGAATTATTGAAACCCATCCACTTATGAAACCACTATTAACATCTCCTCCATTGTCAAAACAAATCTCAAAAGCCCAAAAGAAATACTCATAGTGCAGTAGACTTTGCTAAAGGAGTGAAAATAAAAAATAAAAAAGAACAAATTGTATGCACTCACATCTTGGAAGTGCCAAAGGGGGCACCAAACCAAGCTTCCTGAGGACGCTCATCATGCAAAATACACTAAGGCTTGAGCTGCATACGTCACTTCCTGTTCTTCTCCAACATCACATCCAGTCGTGGTAACTAACAGTGGTGTGAGGGAAAGGATCCCCCTAGTGAGCTGTTTGTGTTGGTGCCCCCTTTGGCACCTCCAAGATGTGAGTGGATACAATTTTGTGGTTTCATGAATTGATGGGCTTCAGTGATTCTGCATAAAGAAGTGGACATCCAGGGGCGGACTGACAACTCATGGGGCCCCCGGGCAATAGGGGATCATGGGGCCCCTGTGTCCTTGCCCAAACTCAAAAAAGCCTATGAAAAAGGTACCAGGGGCATCTCATGGGGCCCCCTACTGTCCCCGGGCCCTCGGGCAGTGCCCGAGTTTCCAAATGGTCAGTCCGTCTCTGTGGACATCCTACCTGATTTATATAAGATCTAATCTTTAATGTTTAGCTGCTCAGTTGGTCAATGCAATCTGGTGAGTGTGCGGTTTATCTGAACATGTTGGTGGAACACTGTTGAGTTTTAAAGAAGATTTGGTCACTTTATTTTCATGGTCACAAGAATGTGACATTTGGGGACTTTATATAATTCACCATTTTGACTTTAATACATTATCACATTATTGTTTATGTATAAGTGTTTCTGTATTTTTTCACTATATTCAGGTGGAACCTGTACATGTTTTTTTTCTATTTATGGTTAGTACCTAATTTCACTGTTTAGGCCCTATGCCTTTTTCTTCCATTTCCATTTTAATTTAAAATTAAACTTCTCCAGGATTTAAGTGATGCATTGCTTTATCTCATCAGTGATTTAAATTAGGCTTCTTTTTTGTTTGTTTAAGAAATGCAATTAATTAGAAGTAACAGAGGATCAGTAAGGTCACGGGCTACAGGACAATAAGGCACTTAGGGTGAAAAGTCTAATACATCATAAGCAACTTTGAAGAGCATGCACATGCTTACTGTGTTAATTGTGTATGCTCCTGATTCAGACATAATTAATAAAGTTTCACGACATACAGTGACAGAACCAATAATAATAGGACCACAGGTATTTATTGTCCTTGTCAGACTAGTCAATAAAAGATTGGTATCATTGACTAATTGTTTTATGGATTCTTTTTCAGATCTACATCTTAGTTGTCCTGAAATATATATATATTAGACATTGTAAATGTATTCATCTAGACCAGCCGTTCTCATCCTTTTAACTTTCAGGTCTCAGGGAACCCCTGTTAATATTTACTATATCTACAGTTCATGGTAATAGTATATTTAGAAATGTAATTTGGTGGAACAGGGTCCCTTGCAATAAACTGGGATTATTACAATAGCTGAAGGATGATGAGAGATTGGCAGCCCCAAATATGTGAATTTAATTTCATGCAACCCAATTGCAGCATGTGGTACTCTCCACATAGTGGGCTCCATATAGTGCTTCTTATCACTTAATTTCATGGGTGTTTTGGGGATGCTCACCTTTGTAGGCCTTTGATGGGTTGTTATTAATATGCCCATTTGTGTGCTAATCTACAAGGTATGGGATACTGTTAAGATGTCATTAGGTTTTTTTTTTCCCTTATTAAATATACCCCTATATGGGGTATTGACAGGTTTCCTGAGCTATCCACCCCGTGGGGCTTTCAGAGGTGGGAGAGGGGAGGAGTCCAAACCCTTTTACAACTATATGGTTCTTTAAAAACCTTTGAGCAGCTGGCAATGGACTTTTCTCTGAACTCCATTTCTTCCTCCCCAGCCAGGTTTTCTTCAGTCCCAGTTTTAGACAGAGTGGTACAAGCGACCCCTACTAAAGGCCTTATCTCAGCTACCTGCCTAGTTCTCATAGAGAGCATTTTTCATAAATTACCCTTGCCCTCCAGGGTAAAGTGGGAGCAGGATATTGGGCCTATTTCTAATAATGTTTGGGAGGAGATCCTTTGTGCTCTTCCTCTTGTCTCACTCTTTCTGTCACACAAGTTAACTCAGATTTTTGTTCTTCACAGGGTTTACTGGCCCACTGAATTTTTGTGCACTATTGGCTTAAGAGCTGACTCAGCATGCCCTAGATGTGGTAACACGGGGTCCTTGATACATTTATTGTGGCATTGCCACAATTGGTCAGAGGTATTGGTCAGAGGTTGTGGGTGCACTTAATGGACTTTTAGATGTGACTCTTTTAGTCGATCCACTTGTATGGTTATTAGGCTACATTGATTTTTCTGTGCTTATACCACCGGTGCAGATTACTGTTGTTCGGGCTTTGTTTGTGGCCCAAAGACAATTTGCCCTTAAGTAATCTTCTGCGCACCCTCCAACCCTGTCTGACTGGCTATTCAATCTTAATAAGTGTATTTCCTATGAGAGACATTGTCCCCTTGACTTGATGATATGAGTCCATTATTGAACTAGGTTTTTGGACTCTTTAAAATAAAGCTTTAATGTTTGCTCTATTGGAAGTAGGGTTCAAATCCCAAAGTCTGTTTTTTGTCTGCCCATATTATAGCGCTTTTTCATTTATGGCTTTCATTGTAACTAAGCATGCTCCATGGTACATTAGCATGATGGTCACTGGGAACAATTTTCCTTTCACCTGTAGTCATTGGGAAGCATGCCTGCCTTTCAGATAACTTAATTATCGGTGTTAATAGTTACTTATCTAAGAGGCTGAAAATGTTCATCGCTCAAGAAAAGAAACCCCTAGCAACCTCTTGGGAATCCTAGGGTTCCACTGAACCCTGGATGAGAAACTCTGATCTAGACCCTAATGACTTAGGACTCGTAAGCATGGGCGTACAGAAGCATACACCATATAGTTTTGAACACAGCTGTA
This sequence comes from Staurois parvus, assembly GCF_062004578.1. Classification (NCBI taxonomy): domain Eukaryota; kingdom Metazoa; phylum Chordata; class Amphibia; order Anura; family Ranidae; genus Staurois; species Staurois parvus. Next base: position 3,081,839 of record NW_028317912.1, read on the forward strand.
TAGAAGACTAAGGACTAATTCACACAGCTGTACTTGGCAGCATAATGTTGCTGCATTCAACAGCATACAAACAGCTGCATCCATGGCCTTATAGTAATGAAATATTAGTGCTTATATGGTCTTAGTGCTTATAATCAGTCTTCTAAGCCAAACTCTAATCAAACAAGTTTCAATAAAACCACAATTTTATTATGCAAAATATATATTAAAACCAAGTACAAATATAAAATTCAATTATTTATATATGCAACTTCTTAGTTATATACACTACATTGCCAAAAGTATTGGGACACCTGCCTTTACACACACATGAACTTTAATAGCTTCCCATTCTTAGTCCGTAGGGATCATTATTGAGTTGGACCATCCTTTGCAGCTGTAACACCTTCAACTCTTCTGGGAAGGCTGTCCACAAGCTTTAGGAGTGTGTCTATGGGAATGTTTGACCATTCTTCCAGAAGCACATTTGTGAGGTCAGGCACTAATGTCAGACGAGAAGGCCTGGCTCGCAGTCTCCGCTCTAATTCATCCCACAAGTGTTCTATTGAGGTTGAGGTCAGGACTCGTACAGGCCAGTCAAGTTCCTCCACTCCAAACTCGCTCATCTATGTCTTCATGGACCTTGCTTTGTGCACTGGTACGCAGTCATGTTGGAACAGGAAGGGGCCACCCCCAAACTGTTCCCACAAAGTTGAAAGCATGAAATTGTCCAAAATGTCTTGGTATGCTGGTGCCTTAAAAGTTCCCTTCACTGAAAATAAGGGGCCAAGCCCAACCCCTGAAAACCAACCCCACACCATAACCCCCCCCCCCCCCCCATTCCCACCAAACTTTACACTTGGAACAATGCAGTCAGCCAAGTACCATTCTCCTGGCCACCACCAAACCCAGACATGTCCATCAGATTGCCAGAAGCATGATTTGTCACTCCAGAGAACACATCTCCACTGCTCTAGAGTCTAGTGGCGGCGTGCTTTACACCACTGCATCTGACATTTTGCATTGCACTTGGTGATGTAAGGCATAGATGAGGCTGCTCGGCAATGGAAACCCATTCCATGAAACTCTCTACACACTGTTGTTGTGCTAATCTGAAAACCAAATGAAGTTTGGAGGTCTTTAGCTATTGACTCTGCAGAGAGTTGGTGACTTCTGCGCACTGTGTGCTTCAGCATGCGCTGACCCCGCTCTGTCATTTTACGTGGCCTATCACTTCGTGGCTGAGTTGTTGTTGTTATGTTTGCTATAATACCACTAACAGCTGACCATGAAATATTTAGTAGCCAGGAAATTTCACGGGTGGACTTATTGCACAGGTGGCAACCTATCACTGTACCATGCTTCAATTCACTGAGCTCCTTATAGAAACCCATTTTTTCACAAATGTTTGTAGAAGCAGTCTGCATGATTAGGTGCTTGATTTTATATGGCCATGTGAGACCATGGAGGTGATTGGGACACCTGAATACAATGATTTGGAGGGGTGCCCCAATACTTTTTGCAATATAGTGCTACTATCAGTTTAACATATTACATTTACTCCACACCAATGGTTATTTAAACAAAAAGCAAAATGACAATTTAGATTAAAACTCTTTCAGTTTATATACCTTATCAGTTACACAATTACTACTCTCACGATTATTTGCATTATTCACCATTCTCAGGAATTTTTACTCATCAGCATCCACAGATCCAAGATGTACAGTATATGACAGTTCGTTAATTTGTCAACGAGACCAATCAACCTACAAAAAAATTTAATTATACAGTTGTTCAGGTAGGGATAAGTTAGGATGGTGTTGGTAAAAATAGTAACTAGATAGTAACCTTCTGATTTCAACTGTTAATTACAATGTACTTGTTTAGGTCACAAAATAGAAAAACAAAAACAAGTTTCTGGCCGGTAACTATGGGCAACACAAACACTGGAAGTTACTCCAGATATGATCTTCTATTTTAAGAAATTGAAGGTTTATTCCACAAGGTATTGTGTCTGACATTACTTTATTTTTTTCTTCCAAAAAATTGCCTGAAAATCTGATCTCTTAATACGTTCTGAAGATGACACAGAGAAACTATTGCTGTATTTTAGTAAATTTGGCATTGATTTTTATATTTTTATTTGCATCAGGCAGGTAAATGGATGAAGCAATTGATGCAGTCAGCAGCTTCCAATCCTTACATAATGTTTCAATGTCTCTATATGAAATACTTAGAGACATTGATCTGTATGGTTAGCAAAGCTGCAGCTAATCTTTTATGACATAAGACTTTAATTTTTACAAGTACTCTTATTAAATTGATAAGCTTATAAATCCCTCTCCATGACAGCTATAGAAGGCTGTATCTTTCTGATACCACACTAAGTGTATCGCACGTTGCTAGAACAGTGAAATCAATACTTTGTACATCGGGAAATAGTTTTAACTTACATTTAAGTACCCCAGAGGATCACTGGAGACATAAATCTGTTATAAAGATCATTTGTCATATTGGGTGTATTATACTAAAAGCATCTTTACCATCTGAACCAAAATTATAGGTCTTTCTTGACAAATAGATAGATAAATAGATAGATAGATAGATAGATAGATAGATAGATAGATAGATAGATAGATAGATACTGTAGATCAAGGGTTCAACTTCTTGAAGAGCGCAGGCCACTTAAGTAATTTGGTAACCAGTCAAGGGCCACAATGAAATGAAATGGTTCAGAATTTCATTTTTTGAATAGCATAACGAAGATTTTAACCAACAATCAGGATCATCATTTTCTGTGGGACCAATCCCCATTGGATGTTTGCTCATTCTTTAATCACAATTACAAAAAGAAACCTAATTGGAACCAATGTGTGAAAGGGAAAAAAGGCTGCTTTCATACTGATGTACTGCGGTTTATTAGCACTGTGGGTACAGAACAGTGTACCTGCTGCTTTTCTGCTGGTTGGCTGCTCTTTGCTGTAGACTTCTATTATATCTTGCAAGTGTGGTGAGCTTTCAGAAAGTGCATCAAAACCCTGCATTCAAGAGTTTTGGTGCACTTTCAGAAGGTGCACCAAACCAGCAGGATATAATAGAAGTCTATGATTAAGTGCAGCTAACTAGCAGGAAAGAAACAGCGGCACTGCACTGCACCTGCAGATCAGTGTGAAAAGAGCCTAATAACCCACTTTTAGTGCTCATATATGCCCATTGCAAAACTATGATGTTTAATACATAATGAGTCCATTGCTAAACTGTGTTGTTTAATAAACTGCCCTTTTATCTTTCAGTTTCTACTGGCATCGCTGGCTGTTAGAAATCTTCCTGTTCCAGGCAATACTAAATGCACTTCGCCTAGAGCAGGAGCCAGTGCAATAGAGGAAGCACCAGCTTATGCGGCTCCTACCCCATCCAGAGCCACTTGTTTCCTCCACTCTGATGCTTTGTGAGGGCGAGTCAGCAACCCATGATCTGGGCTAGCTGGTTGAGCACCCCTGCTGTAGATAGATAGATTAAGAGGTCATTACTACTGGTTTCATAGGAATAAGAGCTTACACCCTAAATCAGATTGGTTCACATTCTTTTTCTTTACTGTATAAATGAGTTCTGTGGATTATACTATACATTTATTGCCTTGCCTATTTCAACCTTGATTATGCCTTCCCATACTGCAAATGTATAGTTTGCTGGCTTTGCTTGCTGTAGCTTGGCATTGCATGCAATTGATGAGTCTGTCATTTTTTTTTCATTCTCAGTTCCCCAGGGGTTCTACCCCTAGCATGTAACTTGCATTCATATTTTAGGCCTCAAGTGCATTAATTTACATTTTCCTACATTTAACCTCATATGCCATGTAATTGCCCACCCCTCTATTTTATTGAGGTCCTCTTGTAAAGTTTCTATACCCCGTTGTGAAGCTATTACCCTGCTTAGCTTTGTATTGTCAGCAAACCCTTAGATCAAACAATTTATACCAACCTCTATATTGTTTATGAACAAGTTAAACAGAATTGGTCCTAGGTTAGAGCCCTGGAGCATCCAGCTAACAACTCCAGATTATTCTTAAGATATACTATATGTCACCACCCTGTAGCCAGTTTTCTATACAGGTACATATATTATTGTCAACGCCAACAGACCTCAATTTGTTAATTAATTTTTGGTGAACTCTAGATACACTACATCCACAGACCTTCCACTATCCATATTACAGCTCACTTCTTCATAGAATGTTAATAGGTTGGTCTGGCAAGATTGATCCTTCATAAATTAATGCTAGTTACTACTAATAATAATATTCTTCCCAGCAAATTCTTAGATCTGATCCATTATCATCCCCTCTGATAGTTTACATACTATTAATGTTAGGCTTACTGCCCTGTAGTTTGCAAGTATGCATCTTTGCCCTTTTTTGAATATTGGTACCATGTTAGCTTTTCACCAATCAGCTGGTATCATTCCAGTCAGTAAGTTGTCCTTAAAAATTAGGAATAATGGTCCAGCAATGACTTGGCTAAGTTCTTTGAGAACTCTCGATTGTAAGCCATCTTGTCCTAGTGATTAGTTCACATTAATTTTTTCAAGATTTTTTTAGAACACTGACTTCTGTTAGCCACAAGGGCACAATATTTGCTCTGTTGCTAACAATATTGTCTTGTTAATTATTCCCCATAGTAAAAACCAAGGAGAAGAATGTATTTAACACAGTTACCTTCTTACCCTGATTATCCTTTATGGGGCCAATAGGCTATGAGTTTGCCTTTTTACTATTAAGATATTTAAAAAAAATGTGGGGGATTGTTTTTCCCTCTCCTCTGCTATGTGTCTCTCATAGTCTATTTTCACTGCCCTGATCTCGCTCTTACATTTCTATTGCATTCTTTGTAGTGTAGAAATGCTAACGATGTCCCCTCAGCCTTATATTTTTTAAAGGATAGGTTTTTTTCTTTAATATACCTTTTTACACTTGAATTTAACCACCCAGGTTTGACCTTAGTTCTTTTATATTTGTTGCCCATTGCAATACACTGACAAATGCTATTAACTATGAGGCCCAATATGTGCCCAGAATATTGATGTATGGATCACAGAGCTAAGAAAACACATTTTTCAGCCAGTCAACTGTTAATTTTCTAGTTCAGCTCCTGGCTATTATGCAACACTCATCTCCTCCCTACTCCGGCCCTGCCTGCATTAGTTCATCTCAGCCCAGTGCCGTTCAGCCTGGAAGACTGAGAGCATAGTGTGAATGGATTGCGCCATTGTCTTGATAACCTGTGGTGCCCTGCATTCACCAAGTATTGGTACAGAGATTGACACTGATGTCATCACTTTTACTGAGGACCATCCTCTGTCAGGAGAAGATCTCAAGAAGGAGAGAGCACTGTGTACACATGAACAGGATTAAGACATATGGAAAAGGTAAGTATACATTAAAAAAAGCCTAAAATAAACACTCAGGGGACCTCAAGGAAGGAAAGGGCCATCTGAGTGGGTGAGTCCAGAGTCCACAACTGGGCTTTCACTTTCTAACAGGTATAAGAAAGATGAAGGCTGGAAATAAATTAGCTTGAAGAACACCTCTCAATGAATGATAGTTGGATAGGGATTTATGGATCCAGTACTAAATTATGTGTACAAAAGGTGACTTCTCCAGACAGCATGTCTAGGTTTAGTTCATTATTAGGTACATGTTTGGACTTTTGTGTTCTTAGGTTAATAGCTGGCAAAGAATTCCTATTTAAAAAAAGCTTCTTAATACATTTAACAAAGACAAAATAATGTAACATTTCCATTTAGATTTCAATAAAATAGCAGATGGCGTCAGTTACTGGAAGCAGCATGAGTTTCAGCTGGATGTGTCTAATAAGCATACAAGGTTACAATGTAATGTATTCCTTAACTGAAACTCACCAGGTTCTTTTTTGGCCAAGATCAGAAAATCCTAACAGTAGCATATGACCTTCTATTGTGAGTGAACCATGCACATGAAAATACAATTAGGTTAAAAGCTAGAAATCAGTTAAGAAAGGCAGTGTTTTTATTTTGATAGCAGAAGGCATAGTTCCACAAAATATAATAATAGAAGCAGGTTAAAGAAACATTCAGCTACAGAAATATAAAGTACTGTGGACAATAGCATAGTTTTAATGTACGCAGAGTGATCACCTCCAACATTCTTAAATTCAATGCCAAGACACAAACTCTGCAGTAAATTAAGTTGAAATGTATTAATAGAATGAGGGAAAATATCTGTTTCTCAGAGCCGTTTGAAACTGCAGAGATTGTGATGAGGTAAGTGAAAAGAAAATGTACGGTATGTATTAAATGTATTTGACATTAAACTGAATGTTTATCTGATTTACTAAGGTTTTAGGGCCCAAGCATGCTATTTAAACGACGTTTGTATTTTCAAGATTTGCAGAGAGCTTGTAGTTTAAATGATACCCTTTATTGGCTAACTTAAGTTATTAAAGATGCAAGCTTTCAAGATAACTTGGATTTGCAGAACCCTTGGTGAATCAAGCTCACCAGGCAGATTCACCCATCACTACCTGACATGCACTAAATTCATATGTTAGCTAAAATGAGAAAACAAGTTGTAGTAGCTATTCATGGCATCCAACCCTATTGAGCATGGACATATTTCTGTCCACTCTACATTCCTGGCAAGAGATCTGTTTATGTTTGGCAAGGAGAGGTACACTATATTTCCAAATGTATTGGGACACCCCTCCAAATCATTGGATTCAGGTGTTCCAATCACCTCCATGGCCACAGGTTTATACAATCAAGTACCTAGGCATGCAGACTGCTTCTACAAACATTTGTGTAAGAATGAGTCACTCTCAGGAGCTCAGTGAATTCAAGCATGGTACCTTGATAGGTTGCCACTTGTGCAATAAGTCCATCTTTGAAATTTCCTTGCTATTAACTATTTCATGGTCAGCTGTTAGTGGAATTATAACAAAGTGGAAGCAACTGCGAACAACTTCAACTCAGCCACGAAGTGGTAGGTCACGTAAAATGACTGAGCGGGGTCAGCGCATGCTGAAGCACACAGAAGTCGCCAACTGTCTGCAGAGTCAATAGGTAAAGCCCTTCATGTGGCTTTAAGAATGGGTTTGCTTGGCCGAGTAGCTGCATCCAAGCCTTACATCACCAAGTGCAATGTAAAGCATTGGATACAGTGGTGTTAAGCACACTGCCACTGGAGTCTAGAGCAGTGGAGACATGTTCTCTGGAGTGACAAATCACGCTTCTCTGTCTGGAAATCTGATGGACATGCCTGGGTTTGACGGTTGCTAGCAGAACGGTACTTGCACTATTGCATTGTGCCAAGTATAATGTTTGGTGGAGTGGGGATTATGGTGTGGGGTTGTTTTTCAGGGGTTGGGCTTAGTCCCTTAGTTCCAGTGAAGGGAACTCTTAAGGTGTCAGCAGACCAAGATATTTTGAACAATTTCATGCTCCCAACTTTGTGGGAACAGTTTGGGGATGGCCTCTTCCTGTCCCGACATGACTGTGCACCAGTGCACAAAGCAAGGTCCATAAAGACATGGATGAGCGAGTTTGTGATGGAGGAACTTGACTGGCCTGTACATCAACCTGATAGAACACCTTTGCGATGAATTAGAGCAGAGACTACAAGCCAGGCCTTCTTGTTCAACTTCAGTGCCTGACCTCACAAATGTATTTCTGGAAGAATGGTCTAACATTTCCATAGACACACTCCTAAACCTTGTGAACAGCCTTCCCAGAAGAGATGAAGCTGTTATAGCTGCAAAGGGCGGGCCAACTCAATATTGAACTCTACGGACCTATACTTTTGGCAATATAGTCTATGAGCGTGGCTAAATAGATGTGTTTAGTTTCTGCTCACATCACCATAGTTGCACAGTTGCAGTTTCGCCTCTTCTGTCCTGATGCTGGAACTTCAGTCTACCCTGGATTACTGGACAATTGAATGGCTTAGATTAAGAGTGCAAACCTCTATATGAATGAAGGAAGCAGAGAAATAATATAGCATACTTCCAAACTTCTGGGAGTGGGAAAGCAGGGGGCAACTTTTAGTACAAAGTATGTAGGCAAAATTCACAACCCCACCATGCCCACACTTAAGTGGAATATGAAAAATGAATATGTAAAATTGATTGGTTAAACCCACATTTTCGCCACTCCTACTCCTTTATACTGGCCTTTTAGGATACAATATTGTATGTGCTAATTTAAAGCTTGGATTAGAGCAGTATAACACATTTGGTAGCAAAATAATACATTTATAACAGGTTCATATGTTGTACATAAGACCAAAACAAGGACAATTTAAGAGGAAAGACAGAAGGGACATTTTGACTTCAAATGAGAGATGGTCCCTTCAATCAATCAAGTGGGGTCAGGTGGAAGTTATGACCTAGCAGCATTCAGGGACAGTGTGGTGATGGCTAGGGATGAGCTTTCCGTTAAAACTGACCTGGAGTTCAATCCAAAAAAAAAGTAATTCACAGTTCACTTTGCGGTTAAACTAAATGACCTGATTTGGCCAGTTTACCTGCCTACAATTGAAACAAACCAATGGATCATTGGAAATTATAATTCAGTGATAGTACGCTGTGTATGATTATCTGGAAACCCTATCTCTAACAAAATTAAGCTGCAGAACAATTGAAGAATTGATGCTGTTTTAAAGGCAAAGGGCGGTAACACCAAATATTAATTAGATTTGGATTTCTCTTCTGTTCATTTACTTACCATTTTGTTAATTGATAAAAAATCAACTATAAGCACTTTTATTTCTGAAAACATTCTTAATTTACAGCATTTTTTTACACCCGCCTAAAACTTTGCACAGTACTATATACACAGTATATATATATATTTTTGTTATTATTATTTTTAATGTCACTTTTGCTGTACTATATCTTACAGGTGCACCACTTCATGTGCAGGTTTAAAGCATCCACAATCATGTTATTTGAAGGAATTGTGGCTTAATAATGCCCTTTGAGCCTCATTAAAAGACCCATTCCCTCTGAATTGTACTTTTTTCAAATGTATTTGCATTGATACATGTCCTCATGGCAGTGCTCTGCAACCCAGGCCTTTTTTGTAAACCAAAAGCTTGAAAATTGATCTTGAAAAAGGCCAGAAAAAAAGATTAAAGTATTCTGCTCCAATAATCTTTAGTGGGGCTTGGACCTTATCTTTGGCATTTGCTGATTTTAAGCTGGGCTGGAGAACAGAACCTTGTCCAATTAACTCATCACTAGTTCATGAAAGTCCTCAATTACTGCATGTTTACTGCAATGGTATCTCAGTGCTTACTAATGTGTTGGGAAACCATTTTTTTCTGTATTACTACACTTAAAAAAACAAAACAAAAAAACACTGGACAGCTTTAATGAATGTAACATTCCTTGGAAAATGTGTTGGTGTTTCTTGAGAAAAGCAGACAAGAGAAAAGCTGACTGCGAGCTGATGAATCTCCAGAGAACCATACATCACAGACCTCTTGGAGAAGGTTAGCCCTTAAATTTAACAAGCCTAGATAGAAATGAAAGTGGCTTCCAATACTCTGTGAGGAACCTGTTATTGGGATGTCAGTCGAATGGTTATCAGAGAGATTTCTCGTCTTCCTTCTTCTTTGAAGACGGAACTCTTTTGTAGCTGGAGAACAAAAACAAATGATAAAGTGACTTTTACACATTACACAAGGCTCTATAGCTCCTTTCTTGTATTACCCTTTGCGCAACCTTGTAAAAGATTTTATTCTACGCACATCATTATTTTAACCCAGCTGTGCTAACGTTGGTCTCCTTCAGCACCCTCCTGCCTGCTGCAGCATTATTGACAAGATAATGTTGGGGTTTCTGTGTGAGGTATAATGAGATGTACCTCTATGTGTCAAATTGAACATGCTATCCTATAAAGTGTATGTGTGTGTAAAAGCAAGTGCTCTACAGCAGAGATCTAAACACTTCCCATCTTGCTTCAAGGGGCACATCTGTTCCTATAATAGGACCTAAAATAAAATAATTTGTGGATGTCACTCTGTTAAACATTGTAAAAATCAAAAATGCGTGGTTAGAGAAAAGAATACAGGTGTATTTAAAAAAAAACCTTGTGTAAAATAAACTTGTGTTGAAAAAAACAAAATCTAACCTGTTATTGCAAACATTTTATGAAAATTCTAGCTGAATGGCTACCATGCAGATTCAGGGAATGTAGTCATGAGAGAAAAGAAAGTTTGGTAATTCTTTTCCCTAAAGGGTAAAACATAAATTGTGGAGGTGCCCATTGCTTGGAATTTGAAGTAGTTAATATACACAGGAATTTTAACTACAAGGACACTTTAAAAATACTCCCCAACTGTCCTGGATTCAATAGGACTGTCCCAGAATTTCAATAAAGTCCTATCATAACTATGCTTCACACTTTTGTTGTCTTGAGTAATCAAGTTGCCATCTGGATCATAAAAGTGTTATTATGCACAATTGATCTTTGTGATGTGTGTACACCTTTTGAGCTTCAGTGGAGGTCCTTTCTCTTGGAGAATACAGATGGACATTTTTCACTAATATATGTGGTGATATATACATATTACCTTTTGGTTATATATACCCACTATTTGAAGTCATACACTTATTATGGGTAATATAGACACAGTTGATTATATATTTATACACATATTTGATATACTGTATATTGTAATATAAGTGCAGCACAATTCATTTATTGTTTCTGTGAAGTGTTTATCACCTTGGTGCTTACAGCTGCAAGTTAGGAAGACTGGTGGACAAAATTTATTGAATATTAAACTATTCAAGTATAATCTGTGCTTAAATAGCTACTGAAAGGGCAGGGGAGACATTGGGGAGATATAGGTATACCCACCGAAGCCTTACAATCATATAACCAAATGGAAGAAGATTTAAAAAAGGTAGTTGCATTGCCATGTACAGTATTACAAACCAGTATTACAAACCAAGAGCAAGGGGGTGGGACGAAACATGTTGGGGGCATGGCTTGGATGAATAGAGATGAGGCTGCTTTTACCTGCCAACCACTTGGGCCAGGTGAGATGCAGCGGATGGGCTATTTCTTCCTATTTGTACAGCATGCTTTAGGTCTGGAAAAATCTTTCCCAAGCCTGCACCCTCACTAGTCAGCTGCATCCAATTCACGGGACCTTATTAGCTTAATCGAGGGCCACTAAGCATTTATCGTGGATAACTAAGAGCAACAGGTATTTTAGTTTTCTTTCTCCTTTAAGAGACATGCTCCAGGTCTTTTGTTATTACACTTTCTTCACTGCTCACTGTGTCCCTGACCTCTAACAAGCATGTGAATATCAGCTCCCAGAACACCTAATACATACATACTTGTCCCAGGTCAGAGACTTACAGTGTAGTCAAGCAAAGATAAAGAAGACAAACTTGTAGGCAGGTGCAGTTTACCTCCCCCTCTGTAGGTGGCGCTGTGTTGCTGGCTGCTGTACAGAGGCAATAGAGGATGAGAAAATCTTTGTTTCTCTGAAGCCTCCACCAGTTGTCGCATATTTGTGATGTAGAAGTGACAGGACATGATCCAAGCTGGATAGGGACAGTGTAGTTAGATGTAAGGAAAGGTTCCTGATGAGGAGGGGCAGTATATGGATATTGCTGCTGGCTACACTACCCAGTTGCAAAAAAGTTCTGGCGATCAGTCTTCTAAGTGCTGTATATACTACTGCCCTGCCTAACAGCCACCCCACTACTCAGATGCTGCTCCAGTAATCTAAGTTTTCAGATAGTGATGCTAGCACCTTGCCAAAGTTCTTCAGGTGTTATTTGTTATTTACTCTGAACCAGGGGTGGACTGACAACTCATGGGGCCCCCGGGCAATAGGGGATCATGGAGCCCCTGTGCCCTTGCCCACACTCAAGCACACCCAAAAAAGCCGATAAAAAGGTACCAGGGGCATTTCATTGGGCCCCCTACTGAACCCAGGCCCACGGGCAGTGCCCGAGTGCTTGGTCAGTCCACCCCTGCTCTGAACCAAATGATAATTGTGCCATTCTATGTGGCCTCTGTGTGCCTTTTCTTCATCTTCGATACTAAACAACTGGCCCACCTGTGGGTGGACCTACTGTGCCCTGCAAGCGGGGGTACTTTTGGTGTGTGCACATTCGCCAATGTCAAGGACCGCAATCATGTGAAAGTTAACAATATGGTGGTACCCCAACTTTAAGATGAACCATACACTGTATGCAGTAGTGAAATGTACAGAGTCCCTCTGTAAAATGTGCTATTTTATTGTATTACTACACACCTTGTCTGTTGTATGTTGCATTTAGGAGGAGCCTATGCCCTCTCCCTCCATCCAATGTAACTCTGTAACTTCACTCCCAGTGACAGAATGTGGTCCATCTGTGCACTGGCACAGACCTTATAAATGCACCAAATCAACTCCTTCTGCTGGGGAGGAAGCCAGAGCACTGGCCCCCTTGCTACCGGAGGACCCATCGCCATGCCAGGTATCACTCATCATGACAGTCTGCTATTCAAATTCCACCAGTCCTTGGCTGCCCATGGCAACTACTTTCTTACTCCAACTCTTCCACCAAAATAACTCTTTGTAGTGGCCTTGCTTATGTACCCTGCTTTACAGGCCAGCAACCATCATGCACAAGTTCAACACAATTCAACCCTAACTACCTACATTGTGGATGCCCAGGCATATCCGAAAAGGTGTAAGTCCATAACTAGTGTCCTCCAAAACTGGCAGATTCCCCTGGTACTCTGGTGTTTGGTGTGACTACATGTTGCAGCAGCCCCTCAGCAGTGCCCCATGCAGGTTTCTCTCTCTGGCTTTTTCTCGCTTCCTGGGCCCTGCTTTCCTCCTATTTATATATGGACTGGGACGGAAGTCAGGACCCAAAAAGCCCGGGAACCCAGCATCCCTATGCTTAACCACTTCCTAGCTTGGGCAGACCAACTAAATCAGCTATATACAACAATCCCCTTGTAGGCACTTGCCTAAACCACCACAACCTCATCTCATGTTCAAAACAGGTCAGCAACAGCAACTACCACTTTTTACTTTGTAGATTATTTGAAGTGCGGAAACCATTATCACTGGGATCCTACACTATTTGTGTGACAATGCTTGAACATGCCAACGCTAATGAAAAGGAATAGGGAAAGTATGGTGCTTTTTGGATTAAGAGAGAAAATAAACATTGTTAACACAATGGTTAGAAATAGGTACCAAGGGAAAGCTGGATGGCTTTATGGGCACCCTAAGAAAACAGTTGAGTATCTTTGCTCTGTGGTCAGCTTTATACTCTTGCACATAATACCAAACTCATAAAAGAGGTAATACAATTATGCTATAAACATTCATTTAAAAAATCTTGTTTTCTAGTCTTTTTTAAAATCCATTTGTGGCTTGTTCTGAACATTTAGATGTTTCAATGAACAAAGCTTTTCACACCAGTCTTTGCGTGTTTGTGAATTTTCTGTTAATATCATCCATGAAATTATCCATCTGAAATCAATGAAGACTCTTTTACTGTTGAAGAAATGACCCAAACATATTTTACCTAATCCTTTTATGTGTGAAAATTAAGGCTTCTCTTCTCATAGGGGTTTATTGATCTATTGATACAATAATCAAATAATGAGAAATGTTTGTTTGTATTTGTGTGCTTACACCCCAAGGGACAGATTACTGAAAAACTTTAATTGTGTTACCACTGGGATCGTCAAGATGACATTCACTGATAAAGGCCAGGCTATAATTTGAAAACGAATGTACTGTATAAGAAGTTGTGTGCAGAAAATATATATATTTAAATATATATACTGTAAATATAAATATATATATATATATATATATAAATTTATATTTATAAATCAGCATGTAGTTTATGGATAAATATGGAATGCTTAGATCATCTAATTTTAGTACTCTGCCCCATTGAGGACTAGATAGATGGAAACCAGGACAAAATTCCTGTCAGTTCTTTCTGAAGTTCATTGTCTACATACAGTATTACTTAAAGGTGGAACAGTACTTCTGCTTCTGTTGCCATAATGTTCAAGTCTGTACACAATTCTTTCATATTTTGGCAAGTTCATCTTTTAGGGACACTAAGCTCATGAAGTGTCCCCATGGGATTGTTGCCCCCACAACTATTGAAGTTCTTTAATTGAAAGGATAACAATCAAAATGAAAGCATTATTTAGCCCTTGCTTTAAAAGCATGCTCTATATTTAAAAACATATAATATATTCAATTATTACATTATGTTTAAATTACTCCAGTTGTAAACTATATATTTTATCTTTATTGGATTTATGTAGCGCTCTTTTCCAGTGCCATGCTTCCCACTAACAAGTATATCCTCTCTAACTGGGCATCTTGCAGGAAAAAATGTCCTATGATCCCATGCATATGCATGTGTGATGGACTCAAGGAAAGCTGCCAGTCAATAGATGGGCAGAGAAAATATCCTTTTCACCTCTAGACTTTCTTTGTCCCCTGGGTGTGTAGACTCACAGAGTGGCTGGATGTAGTGTGCACACTGCTGTGGCTCCTTAGACACATCACTAGTGATAGGAGCCACCACAGCAAAGAAAGTATAGTTAGGCAATATAAGAAATTGTTCTTGTGCTGTAAAGAAAGAGGTTGATATCAACATGCACTAGCGAACCAGATACACTATAAATGTGGCTGTGTTATTTTGACTTTTACCCATTAGGCTTGAAAACACCTTAAGGTTTTGGTGTGGGCTCTCTGCTGGTGCCTCTTCCTATTTTACAGAGAATGAACTCTCTCTTCAATAGCTAAGGAGAATTGATGACAGCTTTTGGCTGGAAAATTCACAGATAATCTGGTTGCTGGTTTTTCTTCCTATATCTCTTATGGGTGAACAATAGGTTATCCAGTAGTGTGCTACTGATGCCCGGTGTCCAAAGTCTGAAGAGTGAGCTGATAGTTTTCTGTTTAGTTTTAGTTTGTTGGTCAGCACAGTTACACAAAAACACAGTTAAACTTATCCTAATCTGTTTTAACCCTAGTAGAGCCACAGCCATATTTTGCCACAGCTATATTATCTGGTGTATTTTTTTTTTTTATTGGTAGTTTCTTATGATTAAGTAATGTCGGGTGGGTGTATTGTGGGGTTGTACAATCTCATAGCTGATTTCCCTTATTTAGATCATAGCTGTCCCTTGCTATTCCTTGTCACTCCATCCACAACTCCATCTATCCTTTCCTTGTCTTCTCTTGGGTTCTGCTTGGTCTTCTTTGGCCATTGGCAACCTGCTCCATTCTTGGTATCTTACAGAAGCTAGAAGCGCACACTGCACATATGCTGCAGGCAGTGTACCAGCCTAACCAGGTTTCAAGTTTTTTTTGGTCTGTGTTGACAGACTATCCAAAGTTATCTACATTTATCGGATCAGACCTCAATTTTATTTTGGTGTGTGCTGGTAGACTATCCAAAAGTATTTACATTTAACAGATCAGATATCAATTTTATTTTGTTGAGTTTTAACAGAATGTTCAAAAGTATCTACTTTTAAAAGACCAGGTGTAGATTTTTCATTTTAGTGTGTTGACAGACTACCCAAAAGTATCTACATTTACTGAATCAGGCATCAATTTTATTTCGGTGTGTGTTGGTAGACTATCCAAAAGTATCTACATTCAAAAGACCAAGTATCAGTTTTATATTGGTGTGGGTGACAGACTATCCAAAATCATTTACATTTAATGGACAATGTATCAAGTTTATTTTGGCGTGTGTTGGCAGAATATCCAAAAGCATCTGCATTTAATGGACCGGGTATCAATTTGATTTTGTTATGTGTTGACAGACTATCCAAAACCAACTACATTTGACGGACCTGGTATTAATTTTATCTTAGTGTGTGCTGTCAAACTATCCAAAAATATTTAAGTTTATTTATAATGTTTTCAGAATACATGTGCTAATATGTGTGATGGTAAGCTAAGTGCTAAGTTGGCAATAGTCCTTTATTGTATCATAATATGGTACAACGAACAACGGACACAGAAAATTCTTCTTCTCTTGTCTTCTTCTTTCTAGATGTTAGCAGGAGCCAACAAATATATGCAGTCTGCCATTGCTGTAATCTTCTGAATATACTGGATACTTGGCTGTATTCTGCTGCAGTGGTTAGGGGCAGCTACAGAAGAGCAGTCATCCTGCTTGGAGATTCATTTAAAATTTTTATTTGTACAGAAGTGTAAAATACAATCAACACATTTTGGGGTAACTGGACTCCCCCTTCCTTAGAGCTTGAGCAATAAGATGTAATAGCACGGCTGGATATATGGGGGTGCTGGGTTGGACTGCGCCTACCCCCCCCGCAGATTTCACTTGCACCTGCCCAAAGCCAAAGAATATCTTGTGTTTCTTCTGCTCTGAATAAACAGCTTCCACCTAACACCACTGCCTGCCATCATTTGCCACTGTCAGCACTAGCTGCATCCATTTATGTACATAATAACAACTATGGTTGGTAGCTAGGACCGCCCAGTGTCATAGCAACCAATCCGCATGCTTGATCCACCCCCCAGCATTCAGAAGAGGGGACTTTTTCCTCCAAGACCTGCTGCCAGTGCTCTTCCTATCAGCCTTCCCCTGTAGCTGTCGAATGCTCTTTGACTGCGCACTCAGGGTAAGGAAACTCATTGGACCTGATTGAAGGTTGGGGGGGGGGGGATCTGAGGACCCTAATGTGAAGGCTGGAGACGCTGTGGACCCTGATGTTAAGAGGGGTTACTCTGGGATCCCTGATGTAAGGAGGGGGGTTGGGGAACCCTGCTATAAGAAAGAGGTGACTCTGGGGACCCTGCTGTAAGGTGGGGGGCTCCATGAACCCTGATGTTAGGGGGTAGATTCTGGAGACCCTGATGTAAAGAAGGTGGATGCCTCTAGGGACCCTGATGTGAAGGACCCTGTTGTAAGAGGGGATGACCTTGGGGAACCAGATGTAAGGAGGGGGGTTCCAGAAACCCTGATGTAAGGAGGGGGTCTCTGGGGACCCTGATTTAAGAGGAGTGACTGTGGGAACCCTGATGTTAGATGGGGGCTCTGGAAAGCCTTATGCAAGAGGGGTGACTCTGGGGACCCTGATGTAAGGTGGGAGGGGTCTTGGAACCCGGATATAAATAAGAGGTGACTCTGGGTACCCTGATGTATGGAGGGGGGTTTCAGGAACCCTGATGTAGGGAGGTAGCTCTGGAAAACCTGATGTAAGAATAAAGATTCTGGGGACACTTATATAAGCAAGGGGGTTGCCTCTAGGGACCCTGATGTAAGAGGCAGTGACTGTGGGAAACCAGATGTAAAGAGGGGCCTATAGGGACCCTGATGCAAGAGGAGTCACACCGAGGACCCTGATGTAAGGTAGAGGGGTCTGGGAACCCTGATGTAAAGGAGGACCCTAATGTAAGGGGGTGACTCTGGGGACCCTGATGTTGGAGGGGGATCCAGGAACCCTGGTGTATGGAGGGGGGCTCTGCAGACCCTGATTTAAGGAAGGGGACTCTGGGGACTCTGATAGAAAGGGGGTGACTCTGGAGACCCTGATGTAGGGGGATCACTGATGTAAAATGAGGGTGAATCTGGGGACCTTGATGTAAAGGGGGTGGCTCTGGGGACCCTTATGTAAGGGGGGGGTCTCTGATGTAAAAGGGGGTTGGCTCTGTAGACCCTGATATAAAGGGTTAGATGTGAGAACCCTGATGTAAGCGGGGTGCCTCTAGGGACTCCAATGTAAGGAGGGGGGCTCTGAGGTCCCTGATGTAAGCAGGAGGGGGGCCCTTATATAGCTAGGGAAACTCTGGGGACCTGGAAAGAAGAGAGTGACTATGGGGACCATGAGGTAAGGGGGGCTCTGGGGACCCTAATATAGGAGACGGTGACTTTGGGGATTCTGACATAAGAGTGGTGACTCTAGGGACCCTGATGTTAGGAGAGCACTCTGAGTATCCTGGTGCAAGGATGGGGGTCTCTAGCTCCCTGATGTAAAGGAGGGCTTTGAGAACCCTGAAGTAAGGAGGTGGAACCCTGGGGACCCTGATGTACAGGGAGGGACTCTAGGGATCCTGATGTTGGGAGGAGGGGAATCTGGGGTACCTGATGAAAGGGGGGAGCAGGGACTATGGGAACCCTGATGTACTTGGGGGAATTTGGGGACTCTGATGTAACTGGGGGACTCTTGGAATAGTGCTTTAAGGGGGGACCATTTTGGATTCTGATGTAAGGAGGAGGGGCCCTGATGTAAAAAGGGGACTCTGAGGGCCTGATATAACTAGGGAGACTCTAGGGACCCTGATGTAAGAAGGGGGGCTCTGGGAACCTGGATGGAAGAGGGTGACTCTGGGTACCCTGGTGTAAAGAGAGTGACATTCAGCGTTCATCTCTACTCCCCTGCACTTCGGCAGTAGACTGTCCCTCGGCATACTCATGTCCAACGCAAGGCTGTAGGCTCTACTTTGAAATGCTAGGCTATAGGCTTAGCATTGAACTTAATAATATCAGAGGACCTGCAACCATTGGTGAATAGAGAAGAAGAGGCTGTGGGGACCGTTCCTACAGCTTGTAGGGAGTCTGAAGGAGCAGAGGATTTGATAAAACTGCTTTTTTGGGCCCCTTAGACAAGCCTCCTAGACAGGGGCGGACTGACAACTCATGGGGCCCCCGAGCAATAGGGGATCATGGGGCCCCTGTGTCCTTGCCCAAACTCAAAAAAGCCTATGAAAAAGGTACCAGGGGCATCTCATGGGGCCCCCTACTGACCCTGGTCCCTCGGGCAGTGCTCGAGTTTCCAAATGGTCAGTCCGCCCCTGCTCCTAGACCAGGGTTTCTCAACCTTTTTTCAATCAAGGCACCCTTTAAAATTATGGATAATCTCAAGGCACCCTTTAAAATCTTGCATAATCTCAAGACACCCAATTCTAAAATGTAAAAAACTATTCTACACACATCCAGTACACCCAACGTTAGAGGTGATTTATTCTTCCAAAGCAAATACACCTTAGCAAACTGGTACTGACTAGTATTCCAGTATGTCTCTCTGTTTCTCTCCCTCACTCTGCTAATGTGACTCCAGTGCTGACGGAGAGGTGCAAACAAAGATGATGATGCACATCGTCAGTTGATAAGGAGGACGTGGAATGCATGCAGCACTCCATGTCCTCCTTATCAACTGATGATGTCATTGGTTGTTAGGATGGCGGCAGCTAGAAGGTCATAAAAGTGCACAATGAAAACCTGTGGCTTTGTGCACTGATAGGCAGGATTGATCAACCTGCTGGCTTGTATACAATTTTTGTGCATTTTGCCAAGGCACCCCTGAAGAAACCTGAAGGCACACCAGAGTGCCTAGACACCCTGGTTGAGAAAGCTAGACCAACCATTAAAGCATTGCAGTGTTGGAGCAGCCCTACAAGGGAAATATTTTTTTTTATCAGATTTAAAGTGATATTAAAGCTTCACATTTTATATATTTTTTAAATAACTAACATGTCATACACACCTGCTCTGTGCTATGCTTTTGCACATATCAGCCCAGATCCACCTCTAATTTGGTCCTGTCCATTCCTCTCCCCTGCCAAGTGTCTCCATAGCAAGCCGCTTGCTATGGGGGCATTTGAGTATTCTCACTTCCAAGGCTTGATCCTGACCCCCGCTCCCTCCTCACTGGCTGTGATTGACAGCAGCAGGAGGCTCCCGCTGCTGCCTCTCTGTCCAATGAAGAGAGAGAGCCAAGAGAGACGCTGCTCTTGTGCACATCATTATATTGAGATCAGGATCAGGTAACTACTGGGACTGGGGGAGGGGGGGCAGCACACTGAAGGTTTTTTTACCTTAATGCAGAGAATGCATTGAGGTACAAACCTGTCAGGAATCAAGGAGTGACCAGAAAGGTGTGGACTGACACAGGGAAACGCAGGTCTCAGGTACAATACAATACAGGTTATTATTAGCCACCCAGATATATATATATATATATAAACGTACAGTGAACAAACTAACCTTCCACTAATCTTAGGAGGTGCAGGAACACAGGCGTAGTCAGGGCTGGAGAGGTGGAATGGTCAGGCTGGCCGTAGGGTTCTGTAACGACTGCCTGGTGGTACCTCTAGCGGTCCTCAGGGCAGGATTCCCCAGGGCGCAGAGTCTAAGCCCCAGTCTGCCTTTTCACCAGAGCCCCTGATGGTGGGGATGGACTTGGCGCAGGACTGAGACCAGGTCGCGGCCCCTGAGTACACCTGCTAGTGGTAGGGGGATCCGCCAGAGGTATGTGCAGGTACGGCTGGATCCGTGCAGGATGGATGGATGGCAGAGTAGTTAGCGTGGTCAGACAAGCCGGGTCGGTAACGGTGGAGGCAGATCAGTACAGAGCAGCAGGCAAAGAGCAAACGGGTCACAAGCCAAGGTACAGCAATAGGAGGTCAAACAGCATAGGAGTAGGCAGAAGAATAGTCAGGGATGAGCCAGTAGTCAGAACAGGAGACGGTCAACAGAGATCAGGATCAAGCCGGGTCAGCAACGAAGCAGGAACACAGGATACAGGTACAGAGGCTCATGGGAAAACATACACCAAGGCCCCGAGCACAGACCTGGTCATGCCTTATATACACCCCTCTGCAATCAGCCCCAGGTCTGGCTGACTGCGAGCCTCTGGCCGCCAAGAGCACCCGCTGGTCAGCTCCGGCACTGCAGTCCACACGGCAGGCGAGCTCCACCACCAGCGCTGAGAGCACCCGCTGGTCAGCCCCGGCACCGCAGCCCACACGGCAGGAGAGTCCCACCACCAGCGCCGAGTCCACTCCTGACAGTACCCCCCCCTCAAGGAGCGGCCTCAGGACGCTCCAAACAGTCCTTAGTGGGCAAAATGTTCCACCGCCCGGGTCAGGTAACTGGCTGAATATCCTACTGCCGGAGTAAACCGGCTGGCTGGGCTTCCTGCTGGTAGACTTCTCCTTGTGTAGGAGAACCTAGGAAGGCAGGTCACTGGGCACATCAGCGGGCACCAAGCCATCTAGCAGAACCGCGGGTACCGGGTCACCAAGCTTGACAGCAGGCACCAAATTAACTGGCACAACAGTGGGCACTGAATCAACTGGCACGACAGCGGGCACCAAGTCATCAGGTATAAGGTTATGTGGCTCAACAGCGGGCACTGGGTCCTCAGGCATCAGGTCATCTGGCTCAACAGCGGGCACCGAGTCAACTGGCATGACAGCGGGCACCGAGTCAACTGGCACGACAGCGGGCACCGAGTCAACTGGCATCAAGTTAACTGGCTCGACAGCGGGCACCGAGTCAACTGGTACGACAGCGGGCACCAAGTCAACTGGCACGACAACGGGCACCGAGTCAACTGGCACGACAACGGGCACCGAGTCAACTGGCATCAAGTCATCCGGCTCAACAGCGGGCACTGAGTCAACTGGCACCGAGTCAACTGGTACGACAGCGGGCACCAAGTCAACTGGCACCGAATCATCAGGCATCAAGTCATCTGGCTCGACAGCGGGCACCGAGTCAACTGGCACCAAGTCAACTGGTACGACAGCGGGCACCGAGTCATCAGGCATCAAGTCATCCGGCTCAACAGCGGGCACTGAGTCAACTGGCACCGAGTCAACTGGTACGACAGCGGGCACCAAGTCAACTGGTACCGAATCATCAGGCATCAAGTCATCTGGCTCGACAGCGGGCACCGAGTCAACTGGCACCAAGTCAACTGGTACGACAGCGGGCACCGAGTCAACTGGCACCGAGTCAACTGGAACGACAGCGGGCACCGAGTCAACTGGCAGGATGGTACAGTGAGTGGGAGCTGGGTACTGACATGTGGTAGATTGCTGGGTATACTGGGCTGTCCCTGGGGGGGCTGTCACTGGGGGTGCTGTCGGGAATGCAGGAAAAGAGCATTTGAGCAGAGGAATGATGAGAAGCAGGACTGGTTTGTTGCAAGCTGATTGAGGCTGGGTGTAACAAGTCTGACCATGTCTGCAGTAATGGTTGGACAACGCTCAGCTTACACAAGGCCTGTCTGGTCAAAGATTGCACTGCGTTTATACACTTCTTTAGCACATGTGGTGAATATGCTGAATAATGCTCCAAGAAGCAATCCGGATCATCCTCCAACAACCATACCAGTGATATTATTTGACTCGCCCTGAATGGAGGAAGAAATTCATCCCTGCTTTCAGGTGTACTAGATGAAGCCACTTCAACACAAGCCTGAATCAATGGTTGCACCTCAGAGAGCTCTAGGACCTGACCAACTAGGGAATGAGCGACCCGTATGCACTCTAGTAGCTGATCCCTGGTATACTCCCGCAGAGTCTGATAGGCATATTCCCTGTCATCAAAGACTAGCATAGACAAATATATAACCTCATCGGGATGCATCCTTCACAACAAGTCAAGATGGCTTCCCTGTGCAGCCACTTCTGGTCAGGAATGGCCTTGGTGTGATGTCAGGAATCAAGGAGTGACCAGAAAGGTGTGGACTGACACAGGGAAATGCAGGTCTCAGGTACAATACAATACAGGTTATTATTAGCCACCCAGATATATATATATATATATATATATATATATATATATATAAACGCACAGTGAACAAACTAACCTTCCACTAATCTTAGGAGGTGCAGGAACACAGGCGTAGTCAGGGCTGGAGAGGTGGAATGGTCAGGCCGGCCGTAGGGTTCTGTAACGACTGCCTGGTGGTACCTCTAGCGGTCCTCAGGGCAGGATTCCCCAGGGCGCGGAGTCTAAGCCCCAGTCTGCCTTTTCACCAGAGCCCCTGATGGTGGGGATGAACTTGGCGCAGGACTGAGACCAGGTCGCGGCCCCTGAGTACACCTGCTAGTGGTAGGGGGATCCGCCAGAGGTATGTGCAGGTACGGCTGGATCCGTGCAGGATGGATGGATGGCAGAGTAGTTAGCGTGGTCAGACAAGCCGGGTCGGTAACGGTGGAGGCAGATCAGTACAGAGCAGCAGGCAAAGAGCAAACGGGTCACAAGCCAAGGTACAGCAATAGGAGGTCAAACAGCATAGGAGTAGCCAGAAGAATAGTCAGGGATGAGCCAGTAGTCAGAACAGGAGACGATCAACAGAGATCAGGATCAAGCCGGGTCAGAAACGAAGCAGGAACACAGGATACAGGTACAGAGGCTCATGGGAAAACATACACCAAGGCCCCGAGCACAGACCTGGTCATGCCTTATATACACCCCTCTGCAATCAGCCCCAGGTCTGGCTGACTGCGAGCCTCTGGCCGCCAAGAGCACCCGCTGGTCAGCTCCGGCACTGCAGCCCACACGGCAGGCGAGCTCCACCACCAGCGCTGAGAGCACCCGCTGGTCAGCCCCGGCACCGCAGCCCACACGGCAGGCGAGTCCCACCACCAGCGCCGAGTCCACTCCTGACAAAACCTTCAGGTTGAAGGTGTGTTAAGTTTTAATTTCATATAGTGAAAGTGCCAATAACACACTTCCTGCCCTAAGGTAACAACACTCCAGAGAAGCAGCGTTGTCACTCTAGGCTGCTCTCCTGATTTGGACTATAAACACCTCCCCTCCACTTAATTCCATAACATAGAATACTGCAGAAATTGGCTTTCATAAGTTTTAACAGTAGAGAGTTCAAAGCAAAAATGGGGAAAGCCATGTGTAAAGAAAAAGAAAAAACCCTTGAACTTAACCATAGGCAATATTTGACCTCAGTGGAGTCGCTTCTTTTAAAGATCTTGAATAAAAAGCACACGTAAAACATTGGGAATACTAAACAATTACTCAATAGGAGAGATGTCACTTTACTGAAATTGATATGCAAGGAATATGATAGAATTTAAAACCCTTTAATGAGATTCCCAGTAATGGATGCGGCGGGTGCAGTAAAGTAGATTCAGGAAAGAGACAGATTGCTGTTTATGTGTTCCAAACCCTAAGGAAAAGCAGTGTTTATTAATTAAACTTATTGCTGAATTTATAATGAGCTTTTATCAAGAGGGCTAATATGTGTTCTGTCATTGCAGCATCTCATTTAAAAGAGGCAAGGCACCTCTTGCCTTTATAACTCATCCTTCTGTGCTGCAGCCAGAACCTCTGTGTGACATGCAACTATTCTAGCAAGCATCTGATTGGGTCACCAGCTATCCATGCCAATAATGACTTTAAACATTCCCTATTGGGAAATGAACAGGCCAATCTGGCCAACAAGTAAATGCTGTAAATGTAAAGCTATACAGGAAACATTTTAAATATGATAAAGTCAAGAAGATAAAGCAAATATAGGAGAAAACACACCCCAATTTAAATGGGACTTTTAAGGCACTGATACATAAAGCTTAAAAATATATGAAATCTTTATTTTCCGTAAAATTTTCACACATATAAAAAAACATAAAATGACAACTATTTTCCATAGGTCATAATACGTCATTGCATCACCATCATAAGATTTTGTTTAGTTACAGAAATTTTCTTATAGTAATTCGACGCGTTTCGGAGCCTTTTCTACTCCTTCCTCGGAGAAAAGGCAGAGGTAATATAGTCTGTGAGATTAGAAATACATTTGTGTAGAACATGTAATATATGTCCATATAGTTTATTTGCATAGTTACAAGTGTATAATATACTCACAACATAGAAGAGTAAAAAGATAAAGAAATAAATCTTCAGGAGAACTTAAAAACTACCCCCCAACCGCAAACCCCCGGTGAGCCTCAGATACCCAGGGCCCTCCCAATCAGAACACAGAGGCCACCTGAATCACTGCAAGAGAGGATTTAGGTAGTAAGAAACATCTCCAGAAGATATTAAAGCAATGGAGAGCAATGGCATTGCATCACATATGGGGTGAACCCACCATTATAGTTGTGGCATCTGTATATTTCCAAAAGGTTGTTCCGCCTGTACAGATCAACAAAGGGGCATATGGACAAGGGTTTTACGAGTGTACACCAGATCACGCCGCATAAACCTTAAAGATAATATTAATAGAGAACCACATAAATACACATATCTTTGGACCAACAGTGGAGAGGAAAAATAGGTCCAAGACCCCAATTACTAAAAAAGGGCCCACTGTTTGGTATTAAAATCCACATAGTGCTCACCATAGGAACTCACAAGTACCACAATCTAAGGGAATCCACACCAGCCCACAAAACAAGAGGAGTGTTGAATGTCAAATGCAGGTCCTATATATATATATGTACCCAAAGGGAGTTGTCCAGTCAAGCGGGGAGGAGGGGGGAGGTGCCCAAACACCAATCCCATGCTGCCTCATTGAGGAACGCCATTGGGCTCCGCCCCCCGGTTCATGCAGAATGAAGTCACGCATCGACAGACTGCTGACACGTAGGGAGAAAAACATGGCCGTGGACAAAGCTGAATCCTCAAGCCACAGCGGCCATGTAGTGCTGCACTCATTAGGCAGAAAAGCCCAATGGCACAGCCCCAGCGTGCCAAGTACTGGGCTCCACGCCATGCTCAATATTATGGGGAGGGGGGCTGTTTATCAGGAACTCCTCATTTTCTCTTTCAAAGGGAAGAAGATAGCTCATTTTACTCATAAAGTAATCTAGCCAGTAATTCTGTTCTTTTTTTTCAACAGAACAAACTCTCTTGCAAATGTAGCAGTTAAAGGATGAGACAAACCATTTACCACTGACAAGGGTGCTTACAATGATCAGCTTTTATTTATTTACTTAAAACCTTTATCCTAAAAGGAAAACAATTACTGTAAAGTGCGATCTGGAGTTTAGCTTCAGTTTGTTAGTGTATCTAAATCTGCTAGCACATCTAATACCCCCCCCCCCCAGAATGACAATGCTACTGTCCAAAGGTGCCCTTTCTGATCCTTCATCCAGAGTGGTGTCTTTCTCATACAGGAGTTGTGTTACTGGCCAGATCACCAGGTGAAAATAGAGGGAAAAAAGCCAAAAAAAGGAAACTTATGCAGCCACCACATCTAATGATTGATAAGCTGCAATATATTACATTTTTCGTTTAATACCACTTTACCCAGTGGATATCAACAGTCAATCAAATAATCCTGTATGAGAAAATTATATATGATATGATAATAGTTGTCTATTTAAACATAAAAAAGTTGAGATGTCTGGAATGAATTAGCTCTCATTGTTAATAGAAATGGTATTCTATAATTATAAAGGACAGCACAGTGCAGGCACTGTAACTAAAGAGACTGGCTATGCAGGCTTGCTATTATATGACATTGACATTTTAGTTATTTCCCTCCATTGAGGAGACATAAGAGATGGAAGCTTGTCTACAAGCTAACAATGCAACTAACAATCCTGTATATGTGTTATATTTGTGATAAAAAAGGGTTTTTTAAATAATACTTATGAAAAAACATGAACATTGTAAAGCTTATATGAAAATGTATGGTTGGAGTTATGTATACTTTATAGGGTCCAGTAATTGCAACTCTGAAATCAACATTCGATATGCATCACGATTATGAATAGAAATGAGAGCATTGTTACACAAGATCACCTGTTTCTCACCACCTGTCTTCTGTCTTGATGTGGCCGGGACAGAATGTTTGCATGATCCAATGTATGCAGCCAATAAAGACACCTGAGCATAAGAAACTAACATGGAACCAGGGGCGGACTGACCATTTGGAAACTGGGGCACTGTCCGAGGGCCCGGGGTCAGTAGGGGGCCCCATGAGATGCCCCTGGTACCTTTTTCATAGGCTTTTTTGAGTTTGGGCAAGGACACAGGGGCCCCATGATCCCCTATTGCCTGGGGGCCCCATGAGTTGTCAGTCCGCCCCTGCATGGAACTCAGCTAAAAAAATGTTTTTGTCTTTTCCTGAGTCCCAGTAAGTTACCTCTAATGCTGGTTATTTATTTATTTTATTTATTTATTTATCGAGTTTATATAGCGCCAAAGGGTTTGCTCAGCGCTGTACAATAGAGGGGGGACAATACATGAAACAGTACAGTAACATCAAACAGCACACAAGGGGTAAGAGGGCCCTACTCTTTCGAGCTTACAATCTAGGAGGGAGGGGGTAGAGGTACAGGAGGAAATGGCTGTGGGGGATGGAGTGGAAGGAGGAGGGAAGGGCAGCGGCTGTTAGGTGAGGGTGGGGTAGGCTTCCCTGAAGAGGTGGGTTTTCAGGGAGCGCCTGAAGGTGAGGAGGGAAGGTGACAGTCTGATGGGTTGGGGTAGTGAGTTCCAGAGGATGGGGGAGGACCTGGAGAAGTCTTGCAGTCGTGCGTGGGAGGAGGAGACCAGGGAGCAAGATAGAAGGAGGTCCTGTGAAGAGCGAAGGGTACGGGTAGGGTGGTATCTGGGAATCAGGTCGGTGAGGTAGTTAGGGGCAGTGTTGTGAATGGCTTTATAGGTCAGAGTGAGCAGTTTGAATTTAATGCGTTGGGCAATGGGGAGCCAGTGGAGGGAGAGGCAGAGGGGGGTGGCAGAGGTGGAGCGGCTGGTGAGGTGGATGAGTCTGGCAGCTGAGTTCAGGATGGTCTGAAGTGGGGTGAGTTTGCACTGGGGTAGGCCGGTGAGGAGGGAGTTGCAGTAGTCAAGGCGTGAGATAATCAGGGAGTGAACGAGTAGTTTAGTGGTGTCTGGGGTAAGGAAGGAGCGTATCTTGGAGATGTTCCGGAGGTGGAGCCTGCATGAGTTTGTGAGAGATTTGATATGAGGTTGAAAGGAAAGGTTTGAGTCCAGAATGACGCCAAGGACCTTGGCTTGCGGGGCGGGATTGATGGTGGTGTTGTTGGTAGTGATGGAAAGGATGGGGGGGGGGCACGGGAAGGGGGAAAGACGAGAAGCTCGGTTTTGGAGAGGTTGAGTTTGAGGAAATGGAGCGACATCCAGTCAGAGATGTCGTTTAGGAGGTGAGTGATGCGGGCGGAGAATGTGGGGGTGAGGTGAGGGGTGGATAGGTAGATTTGAGTATCATCAGCATAGAGGTGGTAGTTGAAGCCGTGGGAGTGTATGAGTTTGCCAAGGGAGGAGGTGTAGATGGAGAAGAGAAGGGGTCCAAGGACAGAGCCCTGGGGGACCCCAACAGAGAGGGGGAGGGAAGAGGAGGTGGCGCCGTTGTAGCAAACGCTGAAGGAGCGTTGGGATAGGTAGGAGGAGAACCAGGAGAGAGCGGTGTCTCTGATGCCAAGGGAGAGTAGTTTATTAAGGAGGAGGGGGTGGTCGACTGTGTCAAAGGCCGCAGAGAGGTCTAGGAGAAGGAGGACAGAGTAGTCGCCTTTGGCTTTGGCGGTTAGTAGATCGTTGGTGATTTTGAGGAGGGCAGTTTCGGTGGAGTGTAGGGGACGGAAGCCGGACTGTAGTGGGTCAAGGAGGTTGTTGTCAGTTAGGTGGGCGCTTAGGCGATCGTAGACCAAGCGCTCAAGGAGCTTGGACGTGAGTGGCAGTAGGGAAATTGGTCTGAGGTTGTTGAGGTCAGTGGAGTCCAGGGAGGGCTTTTTGAGTATGGGGGTGATGTGCGCATGTTTTAGGGGGGAGGGGAAGACGCCAGTAGCGAGGGAGAGATTGAAGATGTGGGTAAGGGAGCAGATGAGGGAAGAGGGGGGTGACCGGAGGAGTTGAGAGGGGATAGGGTCCAGGGGGCAGGTAGTGAGGCGGGCTTCTGAGAAGACTCTGGTGACTTCCTCAGTGGTAGTAGGGCTGAAGGAGTGCAGTGATGGGGGGGTTACGGTAGGCAGGGCCTTGGGTGTGGTGGGGGGCAGTGCCGTTGCAAGGTCAGAGGAGGGGAGAGATGAGAGGGTGATGGAAGGGGGGAGGCTAGATGGGGAGGTAGACTGCAAGTTGACTATGTCCTTGCGGATTGCGTCAATCTTGCTATGGAGATGAGTGGCAATCTCGTGGGCGGTAAGTGAGGTACTGAGTGGAGGAGGGGGGGGAGAGAGCAGGGAGTTGAAGGTGGAGAAGAGTCGGCGAGGGCAGTTAGAGAGGGTGTTGATCAGGTCAACGAAGTAGGCCTGCTTGGCGGCGTGGAGGGAGGAGGTGTAGGTGAGGAAGGCAGATTTGTAGAGGGAGAATGCATGAGGGGACCTGGTTTTGCGCCATAGTCTCTCCAGCGCACGACTGCGACGTTTGAGGCATTTAGTGTGGTCGTTCTGCCATGGTTGGAGCGGTCTGGGTTTGATGTTGCGTGTGGTTAGGGGTGCCAGAGAGTCTAGGGTGGCTGATAGTGAGTCGTTGTACGCGGTGGTGGCTAGGTCAGGACATGACAGTGGAAGGATGCTGTCGTGCAAGCGGTCGGCAGCCGAGTGGAGGGGGGCCGGGTGCAGGTTGCGGAGGTTGCGGCTGGTGATGGTTTGGCGCACTGGGGGTTATACTACATCTGGGTAGGTGTTGGGATAGCAAAAAATCTTTAAAAGTTTTATCCTTGCCAGATGCCATTGTCAGCTGTGAACATTCGGTGCTGAGACTGAGCGGCTATAGTACAGTGCAAGGATCTAGTCATTCAGTCTGCCCTTACTTTCCCATCATCTATTCAAAAAAAGATGTGTAGTCTGTTCACTGGCTACAAGGTGTCCAGTGAATGGACAAAAGGTGAGTAAACAGCAGGATCTCCCATCATCCATTCACAAAAGGCCTCTTAATCTGTTCACTGAATATTTTCTATAATAGAGCATTAAACAGGTTAGGTCTCCTACACATGGATGTAATAATTTACTGATGTTTATACATGTGTAAGTGGCCCAGATTCTTCACCAGTTCCTACCAGGATTGTCAAGGGCACCTCTCCTGTTCTTCTTCAGAAAGGGTACATGCACACCTGCTTTAGGGGAAACTCTGCCAAATTGTCACTCACATTCACCTGGCCCATCTTGATGAATAAAGGAATGACCACACAAGTAGTCTTTTCAGGTTTCTTCTGTGTAACAACAGGTCCACAACTCTATATAGCGGCTTCCTTAACTCCACGTGTCCGGTAAGTAGTATGAGGTGTGACAATTTAATTCCCGGAATGCACTGCGGTGCTGAATCACACAACCATTTGCACTTGAGCGTGTTCTAACATGTTCTAACTTGAACTCGCCTGGGTTGCAGACCAGGTGTCTTTATGGAGTAGTTGAAGAAAAAGAAATGTGTGCATTGGGCTGTTGGCAGAAAATGAGTGACAGGAATATGAAGCAGTGGATTTACAATAATTTTTGCGTGAGAATTGGCAGTGAAACTTTAGCTCTGTTTCAACAGGCCTATGGAAAACATTCCTTGAAGAAATCAAGTGAATTTGAATGGCATAGGTGGTTTAATGAGGGGCAAGAAGATGTCCATGATGATGCAAGAAGTGGGCAGCCAAAAACACAAAGGATGGATGCAAATGTGGACAGAATGTGAAATCTCGTACGCTCAGATTGAACATTGAGTAGGGGAATGATGGCAGAAGAATTGAACATGAAAAGGGAAACAGTGCGTCAGATTCTAATGGAGGATTTGGGAATGAGAAAGATTTTTGCAAAGATAATGCCTCAAACCTTAACCGAAGATCATGCTTCTCATCGTTTGTTGTGGGGGTTGCGTTTGCCTTCATCTGGATCAATTGTGGGTATAGAATTCTGTATATGGGATTGTATTTTTTTTTCTTTTTTATTGGTTGAACCAAATGGACTTGTGTCTTTTTTTCAACCAGACTGACTGAGTACCTATGTGATCAGAAGGAATGTCATCTTCAAATTTCATCCAATCTTTTGAAGACTGCAGAGCTGTTTGAAAGGGTTATTACCAATCCACCCCAAGAATTATATTGTCATACCTCATACAGTACATATTAATGCAGTAACGTGAGCTCCAAGTCCAGCCATTTCTTCCACCTCTCCACTGTGAATCCCCTTTCTGTGGGCCCTCTTCCATAACCTCAAGGTAGCCCAGCCCCGAGGAGTGCTCTCCTTCTCAGACTTACATAATGGTCCTGATTTACTTCAGGCATATGCCCCAAGGCTTAGTGAATGTGGTGAAGCTTCACTTTGTAAGGAATACCAAATCAGGTGCAAGAAAATTTTTAAAAAAGCATTTACTGTATGCTTGTTATGATGGATGATGAAAATCAGCAGAGCTTCAATTCATTCCCTAAGCTTTGGGGAAATTAGTGCAGCTGCACATATAAATTATACTGTCTATTTTCCTTTAGGAAATGAATTCCATTTTATAGCCTGTTCCCATCCTCCTTCTGTCCAAGACTCCTCCCACACCAGATTATAAAGGGGCATAGTACTCCACCCAGTAGAATCACCCAGGAGAGTGTCCTCACGTTATGTGGGAGTACTAAGCCCTGCATAAACATGGAATCTTGCAGGCATAGGCTGGCAAAAAAATCCTGAGTAAAAGACACATTATGTTCCATAAAGACCCTGCGTATATGCTTGTATATGTGTAAAAGTGTGTTGTGTGTAAAAGTGCATATCCTCTTCTAGTTGCCAATGCATAAGTACTAGCATATTGCTGCACTCAAACGTATGCATTATGGATCTTTACACAGTCCTCTGTATTGTTCCATAGACAACAATGCACCTGTGTTCAGATCTGTAAAAATGCAAGGTTTTTTTCCACCGGTGTGCAAGAGGCCTTATGCTGAAATGTGAACAGGTGGGAGAAAAAGAAGATGTAGTGCTAACACACCCCCCCCCCAACACACACACAGGAGTCACAGTAATTGACTGGTTCCTTCCCCAATTTTAGTACAGAGGTGGCCAGATACACAACATTTCCTCTCTCTGGCTCAATAAACAGTCTAGGGGACATCTTTTGTGCTTTTGATTGCTTGTAGAAAAATGGGTCGGGGTGATGGGATGCATGGGATACCCAAAGAACACTAAACAACCAGAGGATACTTCTCCCCTTCCTACTTAACAGTCTCTGAGCTTAGGAGCAGAAAAGATGACTGGAATTATGTTCTAAAAGGACAGTTGCAGGCAGAGCAGTTACTAAAGCCCTCCAAGGAAAGGGGAACCAGCACACAGTCATTAGGGCACAGAAAATAGGTCAGTACTCACAATGCCACAGGATAATCAGTTACCTCCTTCCAATATAAACCGGGCACTCTTCAGTGAGGGAGAAACACAGATCACAATACCACAGGACAGCTGGACACCCTCCTCCAACTTTCACCGGGCACACCTCAGCAAGCTCTCCAGACCAAAATCCCAGCCAAAAAGTCTTGAAGCAAGCCCCCAGCTCTGCTGCTGCTGGGACCTTGATGAATATCCAGCGATGTTCCAGTGAACTGCCCCTAGGCAGGTTGCTTTTTCTGCAGGACTGGACCCAGGATCCACTCACTCTTGCTCCAGGCCTCAGACTATTTATGGGCCCTCCAGCCACCTACTAGGTGCACCTCCCTAGGGATTTGCTGGGTTCCTATAAATAATCAGCCTGCCCTTCTGTCTTTCCTCCCACTGTGATTCCAGAACCCTCTAGAGCTCAGGGAGAAACAATCAGACCAGCAGCCAAAGAAACACTGAGCAGGCTAAAACAATCAACAACTGCTCCACTGGCTAAAGAGGAACCAGACTAAATTTACCTAGCAGGCTATACAGTAGTAGGGTGCTACAAACAAATGTGGGAATAATGGCAAGGAGATCTATTTGTTACACTGTTGTTTTGTCCAAGACATTGAAGAAGCAGAGAGTCTAAGTCCACAATACATCTACAATATCACTTTTGGGTGACTCATTCTGTTTGTGAATATGATTGATTTTCACTTGAATCCTGGTCTGCTACTGATGTAACTTTATGATGGTTCTTAACATTTCCTATATTATCTCACTGCTATGTAACAGTAATGACTGCATTAAGCTGGAATGTAAAAACTTGGTGTCTCTGTCATGGAGGTGTGGGCTCAAATGTATGATAATATGGAATGATGTGATGGATGAATCGATACCTTTTATCATATTAGCCTGAAACGTA
The DNA here is from genome assembly GCF_062004578.1 of Staurois parvus. Lineage (NCBI taxonomy): Eukaryota > Metazoa > Chordata > Amphibia > Anura > Ranidae > Staurois > Staurois parvus. The sequence continues at coordinate 3,114,796 of NW_028317912.1, forward strand.
ATATCACCCATGTGGGACTAAATTCACGATGAGGCATAATGAAAAAAAGGTTTATGTGTTGGTTGTTATATTTATGTTTTCCCCCTGCATCCTCTGTCAGATGATCAAGCACTTGTGAGCGATAATTTCTGGCTAATTCATTGATTGATCCCAGGTTCTTGGGCTCGGAGGTAAGGAATGGAAGTGGCTGATGTATGACCTTACTATGCATTTTGTGTTTACGCTGAGCTTTTACACAGTCTATTAGCTGAATATTATTTCAAGGGTTGACACCTGGAGCTACATAAGCAATAATTAATTCTGAAGGAACCTGCTACTGAAGAAGATCATTCATGGGTTATTTCTGTTCCAAACGAATGTGCGTGTGTGTGTGTCTGTGTGTAAATATAATCATAACAAATAGACTCAAACCCATTACAAGTTTATAGATTATGAAGAGACAACCTGACCTTGCATTACAGTGCATCTAAATGCAAAATTAATACAGCTTACTATTCTTTAGATGAGATCGCTGCAGTAGCTTTTTGGGGGGTCTTCTTGCTTCATTTTCTGTTTCAATCATTTCATTGCAAATTTTTCTTTCCAAAAAGAGAGAACAATACATAACAAGTGCATAGGTGTCTGGATTGCATCATTCACAAATTCATGAATAATTGAAGCTCTAAAAACACACAATAAAGCTTATTCCTCAGTACATGTCAGAGAAGCAACTTACGTATAGCCACTGTGCGGTGACATTAAACAAAATAGAGCAAGCGGTCAAGCCAACACCTCTGATTCCAAAGAGGCCACGGGCTCACCTGGGTCCCATCGGTTTTGCATAATTTTCACCTAGTAATTCTGCAAGTAGTTCCTATCCTTGGGTGGCTACACTTACTATTCCACTATATCAATGGAGGGAGCCATGGTTGTTACCATGTAAGCTCAAACACGCCTGCCTTTGTATATCTTCTTTACACAATGAAAGGGTAAATTAGAAGTCTACAGAAGGAAGGTAACATTCTTATTACAAGCTTATTACAAATGTATTTATAAAAGAACATCTGGGTAGTAGTGACAATACCATGATTTCATTTATTGTTAGCTGTAAACAGCAACTATATACGGGAAAAATAAAAACGCTCAATTTTAAGAAAGCTAATTTTCCAAGGCTGAGAGATAATCTCCAAGATTTAGCCTGGGAGGGAATATTGGCATCAATGAACACAACACAGAAATGGGAGTTCTTCAAAAAGACTGTATGTGAACACACTGCAAAATATATTCCCATGGGCAACAAGTTTAAAAGGCTAAACATCAAACCTATGTGGCTTACGGCCAAAGTTAAAAAAGCTATAGATAATAAGAAAAGAGCTTTTATTAAATATAAAAATGAAGGAACGCTATCATCCGTTTAAACAGTACAAAGAATATAACAGAATATGCTAAAAGGAAATAAAGGCCGCAAAAATTGAAAATGAACGACAGATTGCAAAAGATAGCAGGACCAATTCTTAAAAATTTTTTTCAAATATATTAATAGTAAAAAGGTCCAGTCCGAGCATGTAGACCCTTTACAGAATAATCTAGAGTGGGTGACTGGGGACAAAGAGAAGGCAAATTTATTAAATACCTTCTTCAGCTCTGTGTAAACAAAGGAGCATGGGGGAGCTCTTGTCCATAATGAGCATGGTATTGACATAGCTCCAGATGATCCACATTGGCTCACAATTGATATGATCCAAAAATATTAAGACAGAATAAAGGTGAATAAAGTACCTGGATCGGATGGCATACACCCACAGTTCCTTAAAGAATTGAGCTCTGTCATTTCAAAGCCATTGTTTCTAATTTTTAAGGACACTTTAATGACTGGCATAGTACTACTGGATTGGCGTAAGGCCAATGTGATGCCAATATTTAAAAAGGGGTCAAAATCTTTACCAAGTAATTATAGTCCTGTTAGTTTAACTTCTATAGTTAGGAAGATACTGGAGAGTTTAATAAAAGACCACATAGATGAGTTCTTGCTGGAAAAAAATATTTTAAGCAACAGACAGCATGGATTCATGAAAGATCAGAAAACAAATCTGATTTCTCTTTATGAGGAGGTGAGTAAAACCTTGGACAGAGGGGTGGCAGTGGACGTGGTATACTTGGATTTTGCAAAAGCGTTTGACACAGTTCCGCACACGGCTAATGTGTAAGGTAAAGTCTACGGGCTTGGAAAAATCTGTATGTAAATGGATAGAAAATTGGCTAACAGATTGTATTCAGAGAGTAGTGGTTAATGATTCATATTCTGAATGGTCTAGGGTTGTCAGCGGTGTACCCCAAGGTTCAGTGTTGGGACCCTTACTTTTTAATATATTTACAAACGATATAGGGTCTGGGATTAAAAATACCATTTCAGTCTTTGCAGATGACACCAAGCTGTGCAGTGGAATAACGTCCTTACAGGATGTCTTCAACTTACAAGCTGACCTCAATCCACTGTTCAATTGGGCAACTATGTGGCAAATGAGGTTTAATGCTGATAAATGTAAGGTTATGCACTTGGGGGATAAGAATATGCATGCATCATACATACTAGGGGGGTACAACTGAGGGAATCAATGGTGGAGAAGGATCTGGGAGTTCTGGTAGATCACAAGCTTAATAATGGCATCCACTTTGTGGGAACCAGTGACATGAATACAGTGATCAATGCTAAAAATATACACTGTCACTGTATTAAATGACACTGGCTGTGAAGTGGTTAACATCTAGGGCACACAAGGGTAAAATATGTGCCTAACCAGTGTTTTACTGTAAGAGATGTGCTGTTTTTACTAATGAATGTGCTAGATTGCATTCCCTGCTCTGCATTCCCTGCTCCCCAAATCAGTGGTGGAGAAGGATCTGGGGGCTCTGGTAAATCACAAGCTTAATAATGGCATGCAATGCCAAGCTGCAGTTTCTAAAGCGAGCAAAATCCTCTCGTATTAAAAGAGGTATAGACTCCAGAGAGAGATATCATATTACCCCAGTACAAATCATTAGTAATACCTCATCTGGAATATGCAGTTCAGTTTTGGGCACCAATTCACAAAAAGAACATTGGGGAACAGAGAAGGGCAACCAAACTGATAACAGGCATGGAGGAGCTCAGCTATGAGGAAAGATTAGAGGAATTGAATTTATTCTCTCTTGAGAAGAGGAGATTAAGGGGGGATATGATCAACATGTATAAATACATCAGTGGTTCATATAGTGAACTCTGTGTAGCGTTATTCACCCTGAGGTCCTCACAAAGGACAAGGGGCACTGTTTATGTCTGGAGGAAAAGAAATTTCATCTCTAAACATGGAAAGGTTTCTTCACAATAAGAGATGTGAAAATGTGGAATAGACTCCCTCAAGAGTTAGTTCTGGCCAGCTCAGTGGATTGCTTTAAAAAAGGTCTGGAATCTTTCTTGGATACACAGAATATAACTGGATACTAACATTTATAAGTAAAGTTGATCCAGGGAATATCCGATTGCCTCTCGGGGGATCAGGAAGGAATTTTTTTCCCCTGCAGGAGCAAATTCGATCATGCTTTGCTGGGTTTTTTTGCCTTCCTCTGGATCAACTGTGGGTGTAGGATTATAATTTTTTTTTTAATGGTGGAACTGGATGGACATTTGTCTTTTCAGCCAGACTAACTATGTAACTATGTAACATTGTTTTATGCTTCCAGTTCAGCTCACAGAAAGTGACAAAGACATTGCATTTTTAACAGGATCAATGGCTATATTGTGTACTTGCTGAAAATGTTCCTAAATGTTTTAGAACTTGAAATCTTTAATAAATAAATTTTTTGTGCCAGAGTTTAGTTAGTCTTTAAGATATGTATTTCTCACTCTCAAACTAGGACGGAGGGGTACTCACACAAGAGCACAGATGCACAACAAATTTTGGCAAAGGGATTTCAGCTCATCCTTCTGCTATAATGTTCATCATATGGAGCTCTGCACACAGCTTGATGCTTGTAGCTGTGGATGTGTGTAAGTCATCCTAACATTATTACATTGCATATGTTCTGTTTGTGTTTTCATTGTGTTGTCGGATAAAACAACTAAAGAGCTTAGAGTGCAGCAAAGAGAGAAAATGACATGCTGAAATATAGTGATAAGAAGATTAGAGTATTTTCCAGCACCAGATCATATGTGTGATAGCTATATAATGTCATTACCCTGGGGAATATGTGATGTATACAACAAAATAATGGGTTATAGATACTGTCAATAGAGTTTTTCAGGTTTTAAACAATTCCAAAATGTTTCCTGCACATTCAAATACTGATAAAGATGATATACAAATACACACACACACAAATATATAAACAAAATGTCCCACTTAGAAATCATGGAGGGGTCTGAAATTCACATTGTAGGTGCATTCCCACTCTGAGAGACAGAATTTAAAAACAAAATTCAGGAAATCACATTGTATGATTTTTAAAGAATTTATTTGTCTTGCACTGCTGAACATAAGTATTTGAACACCTGAGAAAATCAGTGTTAATATTTGGTACAGAAGCCTTTGTTTGCAATTACAGAGGTCAAATGTTTCCTGTAGTTCTTGACCAGGTTTGCACACACTGCAACAAGGATTTCGGCCCACTCCTCCACACAGATCTCCTCTAGATCTGTCAGGTTTTGGGGCTGTCGCTGAGCAACACGGAGTTTCAGCTCCCTCCAAAGATGTTCTATTGGATTTAGGTCTGGAGACTGGCTAGGCCACTCCAGAACCTTGATATGCTTCTTATGGAGCCACTCCTTGGTTATCCTGGCTGTGTGCTTTGGGTCGTTGTCATGTTGGAAGACCCAGCCATGACCCATCTTCAATGCTCTGACTGAGGGAAGGAAGTTGTTGCTCCAAATCTCACAATAAATGGCCCCATTCATCCTCTCCTTAATACAGTGCAGTCATCCTGTCCCCTTCGCAGAAAAGCACCCCCAAAGCATGATGTTACCACCCCCATGCTTCACAGTAGGGATGGTGTTCTTGGGATGCAACTCATCCTTCTTTTTCCTCCAAACACGACAAGTGAAGTTTAGATCAAAACGTTCTACTTTGGTCTCATCTTTCTCCCATGCCTCCTCTGGATCATCCAGATGGTCATTGGCAAACTTCAGACAGGCCTGGACAAGTGATGACTTGAGCAGGGGAACCTTCCGTGCAATGCATGATTTGAAACCATGACGGCATAGTGTTCTACCGACAATGACCTTTAAAACTGTGGTCCCAGTTCTCTTCAGGTCATTGACCAGCTCCTCCCTTTTTAGTTCTGGGATGATTCCTCACCTTTCTTATCATCAGTGATACCCCACGAGGTGAGATCTTGCATGGAGCCCCAGTCCGAGGGAGACTGACAGTCGTCTTTAGCCTCTTCCATTTTCTAACAATTGCTCCAACAGTTGATCTATTTTCACCAAGCTGCTTGGCAATTGCCCCGTAGCCCTTTCCAGCCTTGTGGAGGTCCACAATTTTAACAAATTGTAATTGCATTCAGCTAAATAATATCTTGTTTTGTGCTAGTAAAACCCTGTCATCTGGAAATACAGCTGTATCTAGGATAGTTGACATTAAGGGTGTATCTGCTAGGCATAATAAATCACCCGCATGTTCCCATACTTACAATAGATCCCTCAGAGCCTTTGATTGGGTGGAATCAGCTCTGCACCACCGTTCCAGGAGGCAAGAATAAACTGCTGCATTTGGCAGCTGGGGCTCTCATTTTACAGTCAAACTACGAAGGATACTCAAAGTCACTTTTTGAGGGCCAGAGACGCTTGCCTGCATCAGATTGGACTTACTCTGGAATGGATCTGAACTCTGCAATGAACCAAAGACAAGAAGGATTCCACTTAAGTATTTGTTCGCTTTAAAAAAATATAAAAAATTACTGTTGTTTATGTCTGTTTTGTAATATTTTAAGCAATTATTCTCTTAACATTTTCCATTTCTTCTCATTAAAACAATATTTCAAAAATGCTAAGCTTTATCTATTCCCACATTTTCCTGCCACTTTGATGTTCCCTTAATGACTTTCTACAGGGCCCTTTTTGGCCTCTTCCTTTATTCTTCTTAAAGCTATGCCTCCCTGGGAAATCTTTCTAACCCCCACCATCCTTTTTTCCCTCTTTCCTTCTTCCACAGCCTTGTCACTTGGAAGTCACAATATTTTTGATGATAATCGTGCTCAATTTATTAGTAGCTCTTTTTCTGAATAACTTGTTAAGCATTAGAAGGCTGCCTTTTCAGATGTCGCCCATTAAGGGCTGATGATTTTTGTTTTTACTTACATCCTCAGGAACTACCTATAAGTTTGTTCAATCTCTTGTTGTATTATCTTTCATTTTTTTTGCTACATTGTATTTTTATCAGCCAATATTATCCTATCACAGCCAGATGTACTTCAAGTGGTCTTCTCTGTTAAAATCAATAAAAATATTGAACAGAAAAATGTTAAGCTGAATCACTGAATTTTCTAATTAGAAGCTGAAAACCTTTTTCTCTTTGAAGAAGCTTCTATATTGCAAACTTACATTATATTACATACATCTCTGTCTGGGACTGGCAGAGAGTGATAGAGAGATTTTTCAAATGTCAGAATTGCAAATTCTGTGAACAGTGCATGTTTCCATTAAAACAAATGGTGATAGCTACCAAATGTGTGTGGATATGTTAACTGCACTATTAACCAACCACTGAGATGGTCATTCCCAACCTGCTGGTGCTTAGACTGTTTCCCCACAAGCTGTAACATTTTCTGTACAGGGTGAGGCTGAGAATGTGCAATTGTAACAGCTGATATTATCTATTTTAGCAGTTTGCAAAACTGCTCACCATTTTCAGATATTTGTAAAATTTGTGACCACTCCTCCATGAAAAATTCCTTCAGTTGCAAGATCTTTTTTGGGTTTCTTTTCATGAACTGACCATTTTAGATACCTCACACCATTTCAATTGGATTAAAATCTAGACTTTGACCAGGCCAGGCAATATTCCTCCATTTTTTTCTTTTTAAACCATTCCTTGGTGGAGTTGATAGTCTGGTTCAGATCATTATCTTATTGAAAGACGCATTTCCACTCCATGTTAACTTTCTGACAAATGGCCTAGCATTCTTCTGAAGAAGGGCTTGAAGCAGGAAAGCAACCACCAAACTATAACATTTCCGTTACCATGGTTCACAGCTGGTATAAGTATCTTCTCCTGAAATGCTGTCTAACGGGTTTACTATTATTGTGGCCAAACAAATCTATCTTTGATTTTTCAGTCCACAGCATAACATTCAAAAAGACTTGGTATTTGCTATATGATCAGGGGCAAACTGTAGTTTTGATTTTATGTTTTTTTTTTACAACAAAGACATTTTTCTAGAAAGCCTGCCATGCCGGTTAAGGTGGCTTTTTCTGAGTGTAGAGTTAGGTACTTCCAAAATTTTAGGGTTCTCGGAGACATTTTCTGTATCAAATTGTTAGCTCCTGGTCTGAAATTTACCCCACTTGTAGGCTATTTTCCTACAGAAAATCATTGATTTCAAATAAGTTAGTGATATTTTAAATCACTTGCCAGACCCATGCACAATTTTTTTATTTTGGCATTATGACACAAGTCAATAGCAAAGAAAATACCAGACCCTAGATGTCTGAATTTTAAATAAGAAAGGTTTCACCTGCATACTTCTAAAGGAGGTTCTAATCATTGGAACCTAATCTGTAACACCCAGTTCTAATTTCATGGATTTGAAGTGGTGGTTAATACTGCAGTGTACTTACTTTTCCATGCTTTACATCTACAGTTTCGTTAATTTATGTTATGAGAATAAATACAACATGTCAATTTTATGTGTCATTAGTTCAGGTTTATTACCTTTTTATGTAGGCACTGCTTGAATGAAGACCAAATGTTTGCCTGTTGTAAAAGTCTTCAACCATCATGGGTGTACTTACGTTATCAATTTTATGTTAAAATTGCTGATTAAACGCCAAGAATTTGAAAATACCTCCACATACTTCTTTTTGTTGTTGCTGTTCTTTCAATGTGTTAGAGGAATCATTACATTCAACATTTCATCTGCAAAGTTTCCTGTAGACAAAAGACATTCTGGATACTATCTTATGTCAAAGAAGGCTTGTCACGGATTGGGGTCTGGAAAATACAAGGATGAGGAAGGCCGGACACCATGCAAGTTATTGCTCTCTGCAATATGGCATTGAAAATTGACCAGGATGCTGGAAAATTTCCATAAACACTGTGTTCCCAAATCCATACATAGGACATAATTGAATACAGTATGCTACACTAATATCCAGATTTCAAGGAGTGTCACCCTGTATTCTTTTTCAGGCTTTTTTTTCATTTTGTTCTTTATTTTCACCTAGTAATCCTGTGAATAGCATACTTCCAAGTCCCTTGGTGGCTACCTTTACTCCTCCATTGTATCTATGTTGGAAGCCATAGATGCCACCTAGGCATGATGTCCATCATATCTTCCTTTATTCTTCTCTGTTACTTTAGGGCTGATGGAAATACTGGTTAACAGAAGAAAGATAAGAAAGATTGTTTTGCTGTTCTCTCAGCTCCCAGGGATTGACAAGGGCACTTAATTTTGGCAAAGTCAATAGCTATGTTCTGTACATTTATCTGCTCATAATGTTCTTAGTCTGAAAATATAAAACTAATGCAGCCACAGCATGTAAGGAATATTAAGTTGCAATTCAATCATTTTTTGTTTTGGGGTTTAGATGTGCTTTAATATATATATATATATATATATATATATATATATATATATATATATACACAGTGCTCATCATAAATGAGCATACACCTTTTGAAAAGTAAGATTTTAAGCAATAGCTCAATGAACACAAGAACAATTTCCAAAATTATGACAAAACTGTGATTTATAGAACATTTGTTTAACTCATTACATGAAAGTAAGGTTAATAATATAACTCAGATTACAAAATCTTCAGTATTATTCAAATTAGTTCATGCAAAAATGAATACAACCCACAATAAAAAAATACTACATCTAGTATTTTGTATGACCTCCATGATTTGTAAGGACAACACCAAGTCTTCTAGGCATGGAATGAACAAGTTGGCGACACATTGCAAAATCTATATTTTTTGCATTCTTAAGGAACAACCTCTTTAGAGCCTGGATGCTGGATGGAGAGTGATGCTCAACTTGCCTCTTCAGAATTCCCTATAGGTGTTCAATTGGGTTCAGATCAGGAGACATACTTGGCCACTGAATCACATTTACCCTGTTCTCCTTCAGAAATGCAACAGTGGCCTTAGATGTGTGTTTTGGATCATTGTCATGGTGGAAAAGTGCACAATGACCAAGGGTACAGAATGATGGTAGCATTTTCCCTTTCAATATAGAGCAGTACATCTGTAAATCGTTGATACCACCAATCAAATGCAACTCCCCCATATCAGCAGCACTCATGCAACCCCACAGAAGGACACTGCCAAAACCATGTTTCACTGTAGGCACCATGCATTTTTCTTTGTACTCTTCACCTTTGTAACATCATACAGTTTTGAAGCCATCAGTTCCAAAAACATTTATCTTGGTCTCATCATTCCAGAGTACAGAGTCTTCTCCTTTTTCAGCATGGGCCCTGGCAAATTCTAGGTGGGCTTTTTTGTGCATGAGCTTTAGGAGAGGCTTCCTTCGTGGACGACACCCATGCATGCCATTCCTCTGCAGTGTACTCAGTATTGTGTTATGGGAAAAAACCACCCCAGTTTGGCTTTCTACTTCTTTAGCTAACTGCAGTGAACTTGCATGGTGATGTTCTTCAACACTTCTCATCAGAAGACCCTCCTGTCGAGGTGTTAACTCCCGTGGATGGCCTGGACGTCTGTGAGATGGTTGCAATTCCATCTTTGTTAAATTTTTGTTTCACTTTTGCTACAGTATTTTGACTGATAAGTAAAGCTTTGCTGATCTTCTTGTAGCATCCACCTTTCTTGTGTAACAAAATTATTTTCTTTATCAGGCCTTGTGACATTTCTCTTCCTTGTGGTGCCGTTGCTAACAGCATGAAATTGGGAGGGGTTTCCTTTGTTAAGTAATGCCCTGTTATAATCATTTGTCTGCTGGACACCTGTTTATTGAATAATTAGACTCACCTGTAATTGAATTCTTGTTAATTAGGATTTTGTTGTCTAAAATGTAGCTTTGTTCCTAAGACTTTCATTGGAGTGTATTCATTTTTACAGCATGGTCTTGAATGAATTTGTTGGGAAAAATACTTTTTTTATGTGCGCAAATTAACAAATCTTGTTTGCAATCAATGGCCCGCATTTGTGGGAGTATTTTGTAGTACAGTGTCCCATGTTGATTCTGAAAGAAAAGTAAAGGTATTCTGACAAATCTGTTTTGTTATGAACCGCTTTCCCTCTGCCCTATAGCTGTGGGAGTATTTTGTAGTATAGTGTCCTATAGAAAATGTTGATTCTGAAAAGAAAGTAAAGGTTTTCTGACAAATCTGTTGAGGTGTACTCATGTATATATATATATATATATACACACACACACGTATACACAAATCTTTTCATGAATTGCACATTTATATTGGAAAGTAACACTTTTTCATAGAAGAACTACATTTTCACTTTTTTCTGAAATTGGAAAAATGAAAATATTCAGTTTTGTTCATCTCTAATCCGGTCTTTCTTTTCTCCCCTCTGCACATTTCCTATTAAATATACAGCACTTTCAGACAATTCTGTGTTGTTGAAACAGATGACATATAGAAATAGTGGCATTGAATCAAACTGGTATGAGATGCAATGGTCAAATTTTATGTCTATAATAAAGTTGAAATCAATCTTTAGGTATAGTTATGTACTATACATTTCTGGACATAATAAACACCTGTTTAATTGTACTTCCTTTGCATAAACAACAGGGTTGTTAAGGTTGAAATGTTAGAAATAACCCCTTCTTGAGCACACTATACTAAATAGACCATTTCCTGGGCAGTTGCAGGACAGTTACAGTTGCTAATATATTAAGATCCTCCAAACTCATCTTAAAATCTCCTGCACCACCTTCTTCTTCTTTTATTAGTTTATTATGACAATAACTTTAAGGTGGCGGGATTAAAGTATTATCCAGTTTTCTAATCAAGTTTGTTTTTCCATCAAAACTATTCACCAATTTCTAGCAAACTGTATCTGTCTCTACTTGTGATCAGAATAAATAGGTTAATATGATAAATATGAAAATATGTACAATAGTAGTTGATAAGGATGACCTGAACAGCAGAAGCTGTGCCAAAAACTGAAAGCAGAAAAAAGGTATTGCCTATGGTCTCCCTGCAGCCGATCTTCTCTACATTAATGTCTTAACATACCTTGACCTGCACTGTTTCTGTGTGAAGTTGGCCATCTAAGCAGAGGAGCAGGGCTTTGTTTCATCATTTCAGAGCTACCCCCACACCCCCACCCTCCAGTGACTAGTGACTTGATGAGTGGCAGGGAAATATTCAAAAAGCAGCAGAAGAGGTGTAGAAAGATAAGATCCACAAAATGAATACAGCAGAAACAAGTAGATCCTTGGATTGCAGTTCCTCACTAAGGTTGAGTTGATCTGTCTTGGGTTTGGTTTTCATCACGGTTCAGCAAACTGCAAAGAAGTTCAGATGCAGGGCCTGAATATCATTGGAATTTATGAAAGCCAAATCTGTCAAATCAAAATTGCCCATGTTATGGGCTAATAGGGAAAGGGTTGGCAAAAAATAGCAGGGAGGGGGTGGTCGCTGCCCTGACACAAACTCCTCAGAAGGTTCATAAATGCCATCAATGTCCTTGCTCTAATTTCTCCAGTGACATGCTGCTTCTATATTTGATTCTCAGCTCACACAAAACAGAATGGGCAAATGTGTTGGCGTTCCTCTGAATGCCTGAACAGCCAAAGTTTAGTCTGAACCTAGGTTCTAAGAGACCAAAGCTCACCAGCTTTCTGCCTTACCTTGGTATCATTTATTAATAGAAAATGTTATTATACTCACAAATGAACATAAGGTCACTAGGATACCAGCCTCAACATGAATCCAGAAAAAGTTCAATAGGCAGACCTAGATGACACTCAACATGAAAAACGAGATCTAATGTGTTTCAAGGAGTATACTCTCTTCCCCAGATCTTTTGTTTGTGCCATTGAGTGCCAGCTAGGTCCAACTACCTAACTTTCTGGATCTTTGTTGAGGCTGGTGTCCTAGTGACTATACTAGCTTGTAGTTTTAGTTCATTTGTGAGTATAAATACGTGTGTATTTTCCATTACTAAATGGTACAAAAGGTAATGCATGAAGTTGGTGCACCCTTCTTTATTGTTTTGTCATTTAATATCAAGGATTCCCCCAATCTGAAAATGACAGCAAGGGTTGAAGTTTACCTGGTTGCCCATTAAAGTATAAAGCCAGCAAAGACTGTCTACTACATGACAGCTATGTATATATGTTTCAGTCTTTTACACTTGAGCACCAATGCAGTGTTTATCTTCTGTTCCAATCCTAGGTTCAAAACAAACCATCCAACCATCGACAACGCCCCCCCCCCCAACTCCTCACATACAGCTTTCTCTCCAGCAGGTAGTACAGTGAGCAGCACATTAATGAACTTTCTCATGAGACTAGCATTCACAGACATAGTGATGTAGATGATCTCACACTGCAGATGTACAGCTATAACAAACAAGGCACATGAGTGCCCAGGTGAAATTACATGTCAGGGAAGGCCCTGCTATTTTACAAGAGGAATTCAAGACAAGGTTCTGCTTAGACAAATTACCAATTTAGATGTTCCCCAAATATTAGCAAATCTTCACTTTTTGAGTATAGGTCCACTTTAAATGATGGTATACATAAGGCTAAGAAAAAGTGCATTTTCATCCATTTACAATCTACATAAGAAAAAAATTATATGTCAGGAAAAAGCACAACTGTTAAATAAATGTATATGCCAAAAAAATGAAAAAATGGTCACAAATGTTTTGATTTACTTGAGGACAAGAAGGGACACTTCACGAAAAAGTGATATAATTATACCTATCTCCTGAGCAGATCCATTTGAAAAATAATTCCATATGATTTTTATTTCCATGAAAAACTGAGAATTGTTTTATCTCTGCTCCCTCGTATCACTCACCAGTGTCTGCAATCCTGTCTAGGGTGAATAATAATTACTCAGTGTTTCTTCCTTTGTTATGGAACTTTTAATTTCCCTCATTTTACATAAACAAGCCTGCTCATCCACACAGACCTCGGAGACCTGGAGCACCATTTCCAATTAACATTTCATAAGTAGAAAGATTTATTCCCAGTCAATCCAGGGGCAGGTTGGGGCATGAGAGAAGTTACAGAGAGAAATCCTTGCAGGGTAAACATGATGGAAACGTGGATGAGATCAGAGCTCATTTCGAATGCAAATGAAAGGGGCTTATATCAAGATAATGCTTCTCTCTAGCACCTTCCACTGAGGTGTAAATGACTAATTACTCCTTGACACACTGCTACCTTTATAATTAGAGTTAGGTCCTGTATTGTAGATTCAGCACCATTGATTAAACTTGCTCCTATGCTTTGAAGTCTCCCTAAATCCTTGCTTCCAATATATCTGAAATGCAATAAACCCAAAGCAATTTTTTATACCTTTCTGCTATTTATATGTTAAAAGAGAACACCAAAAATAACACAAAATCCATTTGTAAAATGAGCTTTCTGCTGAGTTATGGGCTTGTAGGAGATAAAGAAGTCTACTGCTGACAACGGACTGCTTCTGTATGTGCACAATGTACCCTTGTAGAACAGACAAAAATGGCAGCTCAATTTATAGCAAAATGAAAGGTGTACATGGATTTGCCAATACACGGAACAGTACAAAAATGTACAAACACTTCACTACATTCAGCATTTTATGTTAAAACAGGCGTTTCTGTTCATACATGTGCAAATACATATGAATCTATGCTGTCAGAGCAAGACAATTCTGCAAAGCGTGGTCCAAAATTTAAAACTATCTCAATTACCCAAGTTGCAAAATATACGTATATAGAGCAATGAAAAATTGACAGCAGGTATGTCTAGGAGATAACCCCATCTTCCTTAAAGGTACATCAACGCATAAGAAGCCTATTATCAAGACAAAAATAATCTACCAACTCTTGGAAATAGAGGGGGGCTTAGGATGCCAGATCCCGATAAATCATACACAGCATCAACAGAAATAAACCATAGAAATAAACCATTCTCAACAACAAGGGACAATAAAGGCTGCATACTGAGGCAAAGGTGGAGGTTTGGTGGGCATATTATTTCCAGTGGACACCCAATAGAGCTTTGGGGTTCTTGCATTCTTGACATATAGTAATATTGTGGCAAGCACTATGTTAGACTAATGGTAAAAAACTTTTTGATTAACATTAGATTATTTTGTACTCTGGATAATTATTAATTTTCTAGATGCTTCTGAGGTGTCTCTGAACAAGCAGCCATTAGGTTGCAAAATGCGTTCAACCAAGTCAACAGGAATGTACAAGCATCAATTTTAGAGTTTATGCAGAACATTTTATGATTTTTAATGTAATTTATCTATGTTATGTGTAAGCACTCATGTGGTCATAAGTGATCTAGTTTTAGTGTTTGTATTGTTTTAAATAAAAATGTATATATTTTATGTAAATTAATTGTGCTAACTTTGCCTAGGTATGAAGCCTTTAAAGTCCCTTATTGGAATTGGTTTATTCCTATTGGTGGCGTAAAAGCCTATATTCATTCAAGGTAGCTGAAGACCCCCACTGTGTTTTTGCACCAAATTTTTTGTTTTAAAGCTGAACTCTGGGGCACCCCTCACCCATACACACCTCTCCCTCCAGCCCTTCTAACTATACATTGAAATAACAATTATAAAAAGCCTACCTAAATGCCCTTTTTACTCATCTAGTGTTCAGTGCCTAGTGTCCAATGCTCTTTCAGGATCCAGAAGAGAGTTTATCAGGTGATGAACTAATCCCAAGGGGACAAACCAACATGGGCATATTGGTGGCGGTAGATTACTGGTTCCCCATACCCAGAGGTAGCACTGGTACGGGACTCGGATAGCAGAGTATAAAACACTTCATCTTGAATGGGTTAGAGGTGGGCAGTACAGAGTTTTACGTTTTGCCTGGTGGGCTTTAACCTAAGATGTTGGAAGAGTTTAATTGGGCTTTTTGTGCTGACTAGATGGAAAGGGTGTTGGGGAATTTTTGTATTGTCCTTAAAGAATATGTTACCCCAACAATTCATATTCCTGATATGTGCCTGTTGTATCATGTTCTTGTGTTAACCACCTCCCGTCCAGCCCATGTATATAAACAGCCGGACGGGAGCAGTGCAGGGCGGGTGGCCTTTTATAAACGGCCTCCCTGCCCCCTGCTTGTGCACGCTCCCTGGGAGCGTGCAACACCGCGATCCAGTGCCCGCTGTGTCCTCCGGACACAGTGGGACAACGATCATTGTACGGGACCTCTACGTGAGGTCCCGATCATGTGATCACTGATTGACCAATCAGTGATCACATGAACAGTAGTAAGCAAGATGTCTCTTCTGACATCATTGCTTACTACATGTGAAATCTGTGAATGATCACAGAGGTCACATGGTACAAGGCTATTCACAAGAGCCTTGTACCATGTGACAAGCTGTGACCGATCACAGCTCACACAGTATTTCTCATTGGCTGCAAGAATGCAGCCAGAGAGAAGGTGAAATTATTGCTTTTACAGCCTTTATTATTATTTAGAAAAATTATAATTCTTGGTTACAAACTAATTTGTTTTTTTTTGTTTTTACTAAAAAGATAACAGAATACATTTTGGCCAAGATTTATGAAGAAAAATTATTTATTTGCAACATTTTATAAGAAAAACACTTTTTTTCAAAAATGTTGCAATTTTTAATTTATATAGCAAAAAAAAAAATCCCAGTGGTGAATAAATACCACCAAAATAAAGTTTTATCTGTCTCAAAAAAATGCTAAACAATTCATATAGGTACAGTGTTGCATGACAGCGCAATTGTCATTTAAAGTGTGATAGCGCTGAAAGCTGAAAATTGGCCTGGACAGGAAGGGGGTGAAAGTGATCGGACTTGAAGTGGTTAAAATATCTGGTGATCCTGCCAGTCTCCCTCCTCTCCTATTTCAAACTGCCCACTCTAGGCATATCCATTTCAGCATGGTCAGTTTTCTGGTTGTGCTGGGAGAACAGCCTGCTTATCCTCCAATGATCAGACTTCTGCTGACATGCCCCCCACAGCCATTAATTTGAAATATCAGTGTGCTGCTGCTTCTCCTCCCCAGCTCTTATGCAGCTGAAAACAGAGATTACTTATAAAAAAAAAGAAAAAACTTTTTTTATGTATAAGCACACATATTTAATCTTTTATTTCTATTTTAAAATGAATGAGTTGTTTTACAAGGCGAGGGTTCACATATACTTTAAAAGAACAGCAGGTCCTGCACTCCCACAAAAAGGTTGTATACTTTCTTGACTTGATTAGTTACTTTCAGCACTTGCACTCTGATATTATATACACATCAACAATTTTATTCTAAGGGATATTTTCCAGGCAAATAGGAATTGGTATAGTTCAGCCTGAACCTCGTAGGAGGTGGCAGCATTTTAGAGAAGCTCCTGCATGCCAAGGAAATACACCGATAGCTACCATATAACTACATGAAAGTAAGTTGGCATTTTTGAGGGTACCTACCTACCTATCCAGTGGAAGGGATACCTGTGTTGCTGTGTAGTGCCATTGTGGATAAAGTCCCAGGAGATCGGATAGCAAGGAGTGCACACTCAGGAAGGATCCAGGTGTGATCCAAAAGGCGCATTGGCCCTTTGGGGTCACTGGCTTGAGGTGAGAGGCCATTTCAGCCAGTGAAGGATTATTTATCGATGTAGTGTGCACATACACTGCACATGTTGCATGCCCTGGAGCAGTGAAGCACCTTAGTTGCATATTTGCACTTTAATTGGACTTTTGTATATATTTTTTCACATATTGATTTATTGATTGTGTTTTTTTACATGCTTATTGCTTTGAGCACTTTGTCACGCAGTTGTAATATATCCCGCATTTGGGATTCACTGTATACACAGACAGGTGTATACACTTTACAGCGCTTTGTCTTATCCATATCCCACATTTGGGATTCACTGTGTACACAATTGGTGTATGTTATTCATCCTGTGACAGGAATTGGGTTGATCACATGTGTTTTGTTCATCACTTATATTTACTAGTTCACTTATTGGGTCCAAGCACCACTATAAACCCATCCCTGCATGCCAAGGTGCTAGGGGTAACCTTGGATTCTGGACTATCCTTTCAGGCCCACATCCAATCCCTGTCCAAATCATGCCGTCTCAACCACCGCAACATCTCCAGAATACGCCCCTTCTTAACCAATGATACCACAAAGCTTCACTCACTGGGTATCTCTCACCTTGACTACTGCAACTCCCTCCTCATTGGCTTACCTTTACATAGGCTATCCCCCCTATAATCTGTCATGAATACTGCTGCCAGGCTCATCCACCTTACCAACCGTTCAGTGTCTGCTACCTCTCTCTGCCAATCCCTCCACTGGCTTACACTCGCCCAATGAATAAAATACAAAATACTAACGATAACTTACAAAGCCATCCAAAACTCTGCCCTCAGCTACACCAACCTGGTCTCAAATTATCAACCAAACCACTCTCTCCGATCCTCCCAAGACCTTCTGCTTGCTAGTTCCCATGTCGCCAAGACTTTACCCGAGCTTCTCCCATCCTATGGTACTCCCTACCCCAATCTGTCCAGCTATCTCCTAATCTATCCACCTTTAGATGATCCCTGAAAACCTTTCTCTTTAAAGAAGACTATCCTGCTACTAACTAGTAAACTGCCTTTCATTTCCTCCATCAGCTCATCTGCCCACAGCTATTACTAGAGATGAGCGAATTATTCAAAAATTCGATTCGGCTGATTCGCCGAATTTGCGGAATAAATTCGATTCGATGCAAATTTATTCGCTGCGAATTTAACTTATTAAAAGGGTTTCTAGGCTTCAGAGAGCCTTTATATTAGTGCAGAACACTGTACCTTTAATTTAAATGCCCTTGGAGTCTGCTGGGGAAGAGAAATAATACTGTCAGTCAGTATGACATGCAGATGAGTGCCGTCGATCTTAGAATCACCGCACACTTCACTCATTTGGGCAGTCACGGGGCACGACGAAGAAGATGAAGAAGAAGATGAAGAAGAAGAAGATGAAGAAGAAGAAGAAGATGAAGAAGATGAAGAAGAAGATGAAGAAGAAGATGAAGAAGAAGAAGATGAAGAAGAAGATGATGAAGAAGAAGATGATGAAGAAGATGATGATGAAGAAGATGATGAAGAAGAAGATGATGAAGAAGATGATGATGAAGAAGAAGATGATGAAGAAGAAGATGATGATGAAGAACAAGAAGAAGATGAAGAAGAAGAAGATGAAGAAGAAGAAGATGAAGAAGAAGAAGAAGAAGAAGAAGGAGAAGAAGAAGAAGAAGAAGATGAGGATGAGGATGAAGAAGAAGAAGAAGAAGGATAAGAAGAAGAAGAAGAAGAAGATGAGGATGAAGAAGAAGAAGAAGAAGATGAGGATGAGGATGAAGAAGGATAAGAAGAGGAAGAAGAAGAAGAAGAAGGATAAGAAGAAGAAGAAGAAGGATAAGAAGAAGAAGAAGAAGAAGAAGAAGAAGAAGAAGGATAAGAAGAAGAAGAAGAAGAAGAAGAAGAAGAAGAAGAAGGATAAGAAGAAGAGGAAGAAGGATAAGAAGAAGAAGAAGAAGAAGAAGGATAAGAAGAAGAAGAAGAAGGATAAGAGAAGAAGAAGAAGGATAAGAGAAGAAGAAGATGAGGAAGATGAGGATGAGGATGAAGAAGAAGAAGAAGAAGTAGGATGAAAATAAGAAGAATTCCAGTACAGCAAAAAGTGTATCTGCAGAGAGCTCCGCTATTTCTGACAGTTCTCTGACAGTTCCTTCACATTTACAGCGGTTGAAACATTGTATCTATTTGTTTCCGAATAAAAACATCTGTATCCTAAATGGAAACAAATAGATACAATGTTTCAACCGCTGTAAATGTGAAGGAACTGTCAGAGAACTGTCAGAAATAGCGGAGCTCTCTGCAGGGACACTTTTTGTCGGCTGTAGAAGGGATGAAAATCGGCCGATCGGGAAAAATTCGATTCGTGCATCCGAAGCTTGCTAATTTTCGGATTCGGTGCAAATCGAATTTTTCCTAATATTCGAAACGAATTCCACTTGATTCGCTCATCTCTAGCTATTACCTTTTGTATCACTCAACCCTTCCTCCTAGATTGTAAGCTCTAATGAGCAGGGCCCTCTGTTTCCTCTTGTACCAAATTGGATTGTAACTGTAATGTCTACCTTCATTTTGTAAAGCGCTGCGCAAACTGTTGGCGCTATATAAATCCTATATAATAATAATAATTATTAAACATCTTTCCTGAATACATCCTTACTCAACTATACTTGAAGTTATAAAACTGTCTTGTTTTCTGTTGCTCATTTCTGCTTCCCTGAACTTCTGGTCAGGAAATCTGTATTGTACAGTTACCATCATCATAGTTCTACTACTATTCGCAGTGCTATCTTGGCAAGGCCACTAGATGAGGAGCAGGGACATGGTTTCAAATGCAGAGCTTAGGAGCATATCAGGATCCAGCTGGTTAATGTGCGTAATCAACTCCGCAATCAACTAAAAAGGCTGATTGCAAAAAAATCGCAGGCTGTAAACAAAAACGTACACGGTGAGCAAAGAGCTGAGGTATGCTGCTATTTACAACACTTTAAAATCACATATGTTAACCCCTTCCTGCCAACAGTATGCATATATGCAGCCCTACTGGACTTGATATAAACAGCCGGATGCGAGCAGTGCAGGGTCGGGTGGCCGTTTATAAACGGCCTCCCCGCCCCCTGCTTGTGCACTGTGTTGTGTACACTGTGTACACTGTGTTGTGTGATTTGGAGCACAGAAGAGTGATTCACATACATGGTTTTTCACTGCATATTATATATATATAGTTATATACATATATTTATTTTTTTTTTTTCTCTCTCTCTCTTCCTCACCTGGGTGAATATCACTAGAGTGACCTCACATGTTATTTTAATTTATAAAGGATAATGCACTATGTATGTTTTGTGTTTTTGCTTTTGAGGTAAGCAAGTTTGTGCAAGCGGCTGAGAGTTTTACACTTGGACTGAATTTTGGATACGCATATTTATTTTATAAGAGGGACTCTGGATATTCTTATAATTTTTATATTTTGGACTTTAATTGGAATTTAGTATGTTTGTAATCTAAGGTAGGGGGATTTTGTATTTATTTATCACCTGGCATATTTATGTTAATATTTGTGCACCTCTAAGGGTAGAGGTGAAGTGTGCTTGAAAGAAATTGGGTAGTAGTAGTGATTTAATTTATTAAGGTATTTAATGATGCCCTGGCTAAAAATGGGTCACAGGAGTGCAGAACAAACTGCATCCCTGTGATCCACTTTGGCTGTACTTCTTTAAATTTAGTTTTAACCTGTTCCTGCCCGGCCTATGGTAAAATGATGGCCAGATGGGCCTCTTGTCCCTCCGGGAGGGTGTCATATGACGTCCTCCCTGTCACGCCCCTAAAGTTCGCCCCCGGTGGTGTGCAACTCTCCGATCTTTCGTCTGCTGTGTCCCATGGACACAGGGCTTCACTGATGAAGGGAAACAGCCAATGAAAGTGGCTGTTTACCATGTAATTGGCTGTGTCCTATCACAGCCAATCACAAGTGTAAACAAACAGTGGTAACTTGCTGTTACCACTTTTCCTCCTCACACACGGATTCTGTGTGAAGAGAAGGGGAACAGTGAGTTACCGCATTCAGTACTGTGCACCACACTGCCCCGATTGCCTGTCACAGCTGCCCATCAGTGTACCTGTCACATCTGCCCATCAGTGTACCTGTCGCCAGCCCATCAATGTACCTGTCGCCAGCTCATCAGTGTACCTGTTGCCAGTCCATCAGTGTACCTGTCACCAGCCCATCAGTATACCTGTCACCAGCCCATCAGTGTATCTGTCACCAGCACATCAGTGTACCTGTCACCATCCCGTCAGTGTATCTGTCCCCAGCTCATCAGTGTGCCTGTCACCAGCCCATCAGCGTACCTGGTACCTGCCCAAGTTGATCAGCATACCTGCTGCCAGTCTGTCAGAGTACCTGACAGCACAGCCTGCCACTTACCTGTTAGCACAGCCCATCAGTGTACCTGTCACCAGCTCATCAGTGTACCTGTCACCAGTCCATCAGTGTACCTGTCACCAGTCCATCAGCGTACCTGGTACCTGCCCAAGTTGATCAGCATACCTGCCGCCAGTCTGTCAGAGTACCTGTCAGCACAGCCTGCCACTTACCTGTCAGCACAGCCCATCAGTGTACCTGTCGTACAGCCCATCATGTACCTGTCAGCACAGCCCATCAGTGTACCTGTCATGCATCATGTTAGTGTACTTGTCAGTACAGCCCATCAGTGTACTTGTCAGCACAGCCCATCAGCATACCTGTCACCAGTCCATCAGCGTACCTGTCACCAGTCCATCAGCGTATCTGTCGCCAGTCCATCAACGTTCCTGGTACCTGTAGACAGTCTGTCAGCGTATTTGTCATCGCAACCCGCCACGTACCTGTCAGCACAGCCCATCAGTGTACCTGTCGTTCAGCACATCACGTACCTGTCAGCACAGCCCATCATGTACCTGTCAGCACAGCCCATCAGTGTATCTGTCATGCATCCTGCCAGTGTACCTGTCAGTACAGCCCGTCAGTTTACTTGTCAGCACAGCCCATCACATGCCTGCTAGCACAGCCCATCAGTGTACCTGTCGTGCAGCCTATCAGCACAGCCCATCAGTGTACCTGTCATGCAGCCTGTCAGCACAGCCCATCAGCGTACCTGTCAGCACAGCCCATCAGTGTACCTTTCGTGAAACACATCAGTATACCTGTCAGTACAGCCCATCAGTGTACCTGTCCAGCAGCCCATCAGTGTACCTGTCAGCACATCCATCAGTGAACCTGTTAGTGCATACACCAGTGCAGCCTAATCTGAGTTCCCATAACAGAGCCGCCATCGCTGCTGCCCATCAGCAATGTACCCATCACAGTTGCCTGTCATACAGCCAAGATGTCAAAAACATATTTCACTAGTGAGGAGGCTTTCAAAATCCTCAGCATGATGGACGAGAGCAGCTGGGAGCTCTCACTGTCCGATTCCAATTCGGAATACAAGCCAGTAGAAAGCAGTGGATCGGTGACCGAATCGGAAGAGGAAGCAGTCCCTCCTGAAAGAGTAAGACACTCTGAAGAGCAGACAACCACGAGCAGCGCCAACGTACCAGTGCCATTACACCCAAATGGTCAATCGGCAAATGCCAACAAAGCTAAACCCCAGGATGAAAGGCCCAGTACCATTACTGGAATATCATGCCAGACCCACAGAGTAAGGGCCCAAACATACCTCCCAGATGCTCTGGCAAACCCTTTGTGGCTGCCTTCCAGCTCAGGATCAGCTACAATCCCCCCTTTTACTGCACAACCAGGCGTGCAGCCAAACACAGAAAATTTTTCCCCAGTTGAGTTTTTAAATGTATTTTTCCCTGATAACTTACTTCAATTTATTGTGGATCAGACTAACCTGTTTGTCCAACAATATATTGCAGACAACCCCAATTCATGCTATGCCCGTCCATTTGATGGGCATAGCATGAATAACAGTAGAGGAGTTTAAATTGTTTTTGGGACTTACAATCAACATGGGGCTTACGAAAAAAATTAATTACGTTCATATTGGTCCACCCACCCCATCCATCACATTCCCATCTTTTCAGCTGTAATGTCCAGGTCACGCTATGACATGATAATGTGTTTCCTGCATTTTAGTGATAACACCCAGTGCCCTCCCCGAGACCAGCCTGACTATGACAAACTCTTTAAAATTGGCCCGCTAATTAATTTTTGTTCTAAAACATTTTTAGAACTTTATGTTTCTTACTAAAATATCTGTGTGGACGAATCACTTGTCCACTTTACTGGGAATCAAGCAATACATACACAGTAAAAGGGCCAAGTATGGACTGAAGCTCAACAAGCTCTGTGAAAGTGCCACGGGATATGTGCATGACGTCCGCATGTATGAAGGCAAAGACTCCCAGCTCCAGCCCCCTGGGTGCCCAACCTACATTGACACAAGTGGAAAAATTGTCTGGGACCTGGCCTTTACACTTTTTCAAAAGGGGTATCACATCTACCTAGACAATTATTACACAAGCCTGCCCCTTTTCCACCATCTGTACCTTGAGAAAACAATGGCCTGCGGTACCACCCAAACAAACAGGAAGGGCTTCCCACAACATTTAGTGAACACAAGGCTACAAAGGGGGGAATCTTCAAGTCTGAGGAATGAGAAAGTGTTGGCTTTGAAGTGGAGGGATAGGAGAGATGTTTATGCCCTGTCCACCATCCATAATGACACCATGGTGGAAAGTCATGGAAGAGGTTCCATCCGAAAGCCAGAGTGTAATCACAATTATAATCGATTCGGGGGGGATTTAAACGATCAGATGCTGCAGCCCTATTTTTCGGCAAGGAAGTCCATCTTCTGGTACAAAAAATTTGCAATATACTTTTTCCACATGGCCATTTTTAATGCATACATCACCTATCAAAAGTCAATGGAAAGACCTACCACCTTCCTCAAGTTTACAGAAGATCATCACTGCCCTAATCTATCAGCATGGATCTCCGCCACAAAGCTTTCGCTCCGATTGTGTCAGAAGACTTCAAGCCATTTCACTGAGAACATTCCACCATCAGAAACATGAAGAAGATGACAAAAAAATGTAGGGTATGCAACAGAGGGGGAATTAGGAGAGACACCAGTTTTCATTGTCCCCAGTTTCCCTTCCAACCAGGCCTATGCATCAGAGACTGCTTCTGATGTTATCACATGCTAGTAAAATATTAGTTACCCATATTTTTAACAACCTGCAATTTCTCTGTTATCATTATCTGTGCTGATCTTTTGCCTGCTGCCTTGGTTGACCATGCCTCTGCCTCCCACCTTTACTGACCCTGGCCTGTTTACCGACAATGCTTCTGCTTGCCATCTGAATTGTTTCCAAACCACATTTCTGCCTTCCAAAGAAAATGACCCTGGCCTGTTTATTGACTATGCTTCTGCCTGCCGTCTGGATTATCAACCACGTTTATGCCTTATTCCTGGACTGACCTCGGCCTGTTAAATTGACAATGTTTTTTATCTTCTGCTTGGATTGATCTTTTGCCCTGCTACTGCAGTAGTGGGCTTCAAGATAACACAGGGGTCTCACATATTTGAGGGGCTTCAGAGTAGAGAAAAAACAATTTTTGGATTTCTCTGGGTTCTGTAATTGCCAGAACAGGGTCTGTTTGTCCGGAGACTTTTAAGAGATTGGATAGGATGAACCCTCTACCCCTGTGCCCCGGTCCTACCTGACCAAGGCCCAAAGCCTGATGTTCCTGGCTGCTGCCTGGACCAATACTTTGGCTGTGCTGACCATATCTCTGCCTGCTGCCTGTACTGACCCTGGACTTTTTATGGGCCATGTTCCTGCCTGTTGCCTGGACCAATACTTTGGCTGTGCTGACCATATCTCTGTCTGCTGCCTGTACTGACCCAGGACTTTTTATGGATCATGTTTCTGCCTTCTGCCTGGATCTCAGCCTGGTGCCTGTTCTGACCCTGGCTTGTTTATCCACCATATTCCTGCCTGCTGCCTGGGCGATTCCTGTGGCTGTTGCCTGCTTCCTGGTCCAATGCTCTCCTAAAACCACAGGTAATCTTTTGCTTATCCTTTCTTCAGCTAGGCTGTGAAAAAGTCTCACATGTGGTATTGTCATGTTCAGGAGGAGTAGCAAAATTTATTTTTGAGTACAGAAGAAATATCCTAGAAATTGACAACTCTGTGTACAAAAATAATTTTTCATTTTCTTTCCACAGTTTCCAAAAACTTGTGGAAAAAAATAACATATTCAAAAGACTCATTATGTCGCATAGAATATTTATTGGAGTGTTTTATTTCCAAAATGTGATAGTTTTGTTTGTTTTTCCATTGCCCTAGTGCCTGGGGCCTTCAACAATGTGATAGGTTGTCAGGAAATTAGATGTGTAATTTATGCCCCTTTTATGCTCCTAGAATGCGTGAAGGTTCTAATTGGGTGTTGGGTCTCTGTATGTGGCCAAGCTGTGGAAAAGTCTCACACATGTGGTATCGCCATACTCAGAAGGAGTAGCAGAATGTATTTTGGAGCATAATTCTTGGTATGTACATGCTGTGTGTTAGAAATATATTATAAATTGACAACTTTGTGTGAAAAAAAAAAGTTTTAATTTTGCTTTCCACATTTTCAAAAAACTTTTTGAAAAAATAACATGTTCAAAAGACTCATTATGCCTGATAAAATATACCTTGGGATGTTTGCTTTCCAAAATGGGGTCATTCAGTGGGTGTTGCCATCGTCTTGGTGCTCTAGGGCCTTCAAAACTGTGATAGGTAGTCAGGAAATTAGATGTGTAATTTATACCCCTTCTATGATCCTAGAATGCGTAAAGGTGCTACTTGGACTTTGGGTCTCTGTATGTGGCCAGGTTGAGGAAATGTCTCACACATGTGGTATCATAATACTCAAGAGGAGTAGCAGAATGTATTTTCCGGTGCAATTATGTCTATGCCAAGTGTGATAAATAACTTGTTATTTTGACAAGTATGTGTGACAAAAAAAAAACTTCATTTTTCAAAGAATTGTGGGAAAAAACATACAACTTAAAAAATCTCACCATGTATTTTACTAAATACCTTTGACTGTCTATTTTCCAAAAAGGGCCTTTTGGGGGCTATTTGTACTTTCCTAGCATGTTAGGGCCTCAAGAAATAAAATAGGCCCTCAGTGCTTCAGGTGTGATCAGTTTTCAGTGATTGGTGCCATAGCTTGTAGACTCTATAACATTCAGACAGACTAAATAATATACACTGATTTGGGTTATTTTTACCAAACTTATGTAGCAGTATAAATTGTTGCCTACATTTATGAAGAAAAATTACTTATTTGCAACATTTGATAATAGAAACAAAGAAAATCTTTTATTTTTTTCAAAATTATTGGTCTTTTTTTGTTTATAATGCAAAAAAATAAAAAACCCAGTGGTGATTAATTACCACCAAAGGAAAGCTCTATTTGTGTGAAAAAAATGATAAAAATGTCATGTAGGTACAATGTTGCATGATGGTGCAATTGTCATTCAAAGTGCGACCGAACTAAAAGCTGAAAATTGGCCTGGGCAGGAAGGGGGTAAAAGTGCCCAGTATGGAAGTGGTTAAATAGATTATGAATTTGTTAAAAAGTCTATTGGGTTATCATATCATTTGCTTTTTCTATCCCTCTTGGGAGATTTCCCTTCACTTACCATACTGAGGTAACAACAGGAAATGTGAAGAAATCTCCGTAAAGTTAAAGGTATGGGGTATTCCCATTTTAGCCAGTTGTCACTTGATAATTGTGTGATGCCCCCCCTCCCCCAGCCCTTGCAGCACTGACAACTCTAAAACTTTGGATGCCCCCACCCCCATTTTCTGGCTCGGTGACAATGTTTTTTTTCATGAATGGGTACATCAATTAAAACATTAAAGAGGGTCTAGCCCAGCTGAACTCTTTAAAAAAAAATATATTTTTTGCATTTATTTACAATTTACAAGATTTTTCTTCTACCAATGTACATCACTTCATCCTTGCTTGACTGTATGCTCATCCAGTATTTGCTATATTTAGCATACTAATTTACTGCATGGAGGATAAAGCACAAGCCACGGACACTTCTATTGGAAGCCAATAAACTCACTATATTTATTGACCTTAAACACCCTAGGTCTAATGACTGAAAGTCTTACTGTTTTTCATGTATCTAATACAACATTGGAAATGGAGGGGAGACGTTGCAAGGGCAGCATAGACTGATATTTTTTTTATTTGAACATGAAGTTTTTAGTACCGGTACTTTGAAAATGGCTTGGTTTTTTACATGGTCACTTTTGACAATTTGATAATAATGGCAGATGGATTTGCCAGCCAAAATATTTAATTCAAATAATTTTTAATGTAGAGACATGCAGGACACAACAACAACCTTGATTACACCTTTCAGCCATACCTAGCCTTAATAATTTTTTTTATAAATGAGGCTAGATGTGGCTTAAGCCCCATACACATGATGAGAATACTGGATGAATGAGCATCTTTTTTTTGCATGCTAGTCTCGAATCGAAAGTGAGGAGGTTATTAAGGTTATGAAAATTCTTGTATGACAAAAAGAAAATTTGGAAGTGATGTAATGTATTTGTATAGTAATTTCGGACTAAACCTGTTCTGATTAAATTCCCCTGTTTCTCCATACCAGACCCCACTACTGGATAAGGGTCTGGTATGGTATTTGAGATGAACCCATGCCATTCATTTCAGATAAAAAGGTGTTGTTTTTTTTCTAAAAAAAATATACTAGACTTTATCCTTGATAAGTGTCTGGTATAGATTTTTTAGGGGGACTTCACACAAAAAAGGGGGAAAAAAGCATGAGGGTCCTCCTGAAAATCCATATCAGACCCTTATCCAGGCATACGGCAAGCATGCGCCCCCCCATCTTAAACCATACCAGACCACAAACAGACCTAAAAGAGTTAAACACACCGGTTTTATCTATTCAGACAAGGCAAAATAATGATTGTCCTAAATAGGAGATAAATATCAATTTTATTTTCCAGCTATACTTTGAAATTTAATTTAGGATTGTTACTTTAATGCTAATGAGACTGAAGATGGCAGAGAGTTTTGGAAAATGTTAATTAATTCCTCTGTAGTGTTGACCTTTAAAGGTCAATAGCTGTGTCCCTCTTGTGCAGTAAGGCCAGCTTATGAAATAGTTGTCAATGATAGGTCAATATCTCGGAAATTGAGTGTGTCCATTCCATGCTGGAGCCTTATTACAGCGAGAGAGGAGATGTTAAATATTACTAGACTGCCAGCCAATGATCCATCTTCAGTGAAGTACGAGAACCAGTCTGGGACCCAACTCAACACAGAAGAACCGAGATTCATCAAAGATAAATAAGTGATGTCACAGCAGCAGATATATCCAATGAAACAACTTCCAGACATCTATTACAAGCATAATAATATTAAAAATAATTCACATTTTAGGTTCCTTACGGGAGGTTAGGACTTTTAAACTAGCCATGACACTGTAAAGCCAAGGGGTGACAAAAAGGAGGCAGGACTTAGCGGCAAAAGGATTGTGATTTTGTTTACAGTACAGAGCCTGACTGTACAACTCGGTTACTTGATTCATATGTCAGTATGTGCAGCATGGTGTAGTTAAAGTCTAGGTTGGAAAAACAATACTTTTCTGCATGAAGCTGCATATGACTATCCATGGTAGACAGGGTGAAGATCTTGATTTTTCATTTTGATATGTACATAAGGTGGGGTACCATAATATGAAAAAGTAAGAAGAAATGGTAATCAGCGCAAAACACTTCTCCTTCTACCATAATATATCTGTAGTCCTGCACTTAAAGCCAGGAACCAGGAAACATCTCTTTCATAAAAATCATCTCTGCTTTTAGCCCTACTGACCCAGCTGTCAGATGCATTTTAACCAAGGAAAAACAAATACTTAATTTTTTTTATTGGAAACATAAATATGTTGCATCAATTTCTGTTTATCTGTATTGAAAGCCAAGACCAAAAAATATGTCATTTTTTTACCTTTCCAGAAAGGGAGGTTGTGTCAGATCACAAGATGGTGTGTCAGTATGTGCATCTGTACTCCTAAGCTCTTCACATACCGTATTGTGTTGGTTGCTGGCATTGGAGATAAACCAAATATTTAAACAAAGCTCCTCATAGACTTAGCGCTGACTAGTCTTTAAGTATACCTATGACCCTCGATCCTGATTGTCCTCCTGTTGTCAACCCAGCTTCTCTTTTGACCTGCCCTTGCTTTCATCTGTTACTAACTACGGCCTTGTCACGTACCTTGTAGCAGAGCCTGACGTGCATAGGGGGGCCTCTCTTACAACCCCGACTAAAGGACCACTGATGTTGTGACAGTGGCTGCTATAACGCGGAGAGGTATGAGTGCCTGTAAGATGGATGGATAGCAGGTGCGATGTCAGAGATGGGTTAGGTAGCTGGAACAGCAGATGACAGCAGGAAAAGCAGACCCAGAACTTGGTGGACAGCAGGTGGCAGTTGCTTGGCAGACAGCTAGATGGTTGTAGATGAGGGAGGGATGGCAGCACATTGCAGATGAAGGACCAGCAGGAACCAGATAGCATGCATCGTAGGACAGACAGACAACTGGATGCGTGGTCAGGCAAACAAGATCAGCAACAGAGGGTCAGATCCAGGCATAAACATCAGACAGAGAATGGTCAGGATACATGCAGAGGCCAGAAACACTGGAGCGAGCAGATTAGCAGGAGGCAGAGCAGAGTCCAGAGACAAACCAAAGACAGGGCAGATAGCATTCAAGAGTGGTTAGGACAAGCCTGGTCAATCACAGAAGTCAAACACAGGATCAGATGCAGGAACACGAGTAATAGCTGTAGATCAGACAGCACTAGCTAATACAACTTCTACAGGTTAAATAGTCCATTGGTGACAATGTTTGAGCAGGTGCGTGCATGCCCACGAAGGCAACACAAGCGTGGATCGGTGCACATCTATGCACAGCAAGGCGAGCACCTGTAGATCTGCACTTGCGCATATGTATGCACCTTAAGCCTTCACTTGCATTATAGCTGCTACTTCCTTGACAAGCCTGTATCCCTGAATACACATTTGCCTGCTGATTCTGTACTTTGTTTGCAACCTGTAGCTAAACTCAGACTGTATCCTTTACAATGCACCTGCCAACAGCTCTGTTTCCTGTTGACACATCTGCTTCCCATTCTTGTACCCTATTTGCCCATTACTGACTCAGCTTAATTCCTGAGCTGACTCCCTGTTGTTGACAATATCCCCCTACACCAGCACTCTCACGTTCCATTCTGTCAGTGTCTCACCACAGGTACTTGTGCCACTCTGGGCCACTTGTCATCTTTAGAAGACCTTGGGCTGGAGCTACAAGGGTGGACATTCTCACCACTTTGGGCTCCTGAACAGTTGAGGCATAGGGACCAAGATGAAACACATTTGAAAATATCAATTTCTGAAGAAACTTCAGATGATGATTTTCCATTAATGAAGCAGTGTTCTGCGGTTCTGACAGAAGCAGAAGTATATATTTATTTACTATCTTTTTTCCAAAGATCACTTTAATAGAAGCTTTCACAGAGCTGTTTAAAGCAGGGGCGGACTGACCTTGGGCGCTGCCCGAGGGCCCAGGGTCAGTAGAGGGCCCTATGAAGTGCCCCTGGTACCTTTTATAGGCTTTTTTGGGTGTGCTTTGAGTGTGGGCAAGGACACAGGGGCCCCATGATCCCCTATTGCCCGGGGGCCCCATGAGTTGTCAGTCCGCCCCTGGTTTAAAGACAACATATCTGAGCACTGGAGGAGTTTCACAATGGCCCCAATTCATCTTTAAATAGAGCCATGTGATTCCAGTACTTTCTACAGGTTAGGGGATAGATAAATACATATATATTCCAAGCACAGCTTCTAAGATTTATGAAATGAGCAACCAGCCACAACCTCATCCATCTGCAACCGTTTACACTGGAGATAAAATAGTTGACCGGCTCAGTCTGTCCTCAGCAAATGCTATCTGCAACTGTGCAGCATTGGTTGGGGGCTGCTGAAAATAATGGTCATTGCTAGAAGCTATTATTGAACTTATAAATACCTGTTACAACATCAGTTGGAATTGATTTGCTCTCTGAGAATAATATATGAAATAAGCACATCTTACAACACTTCTAAATGCATTAGGCCTTCACATTACCTGTGATTCAGTTACTGTTCCAATAATTACTACATTTTCCTTTTGGTAACAATTCAGGAAAAGAGCCATTTATTGGATTATACTGTGCATCTTATGAAACAAGCCCAATCTAGAACTGTTGCAGGTTATATAGACACATAGCACTGTTTACTAAATATGCTCTCAGCTGAATATAACTCATCATTGTGATTTCATGGCACTTCATGCAAAAAAAAGACATAAACAAGGTGGCTTCCAGGCTGGTTTTCTGCATCTTAGTATTGATTTTCAAAAATGTACATTTACTTGAAGGAAAGAACATTTTGCATATATTTCAGAATGGAAAATAACATGTGTATCGAGAGTGTGGCATAGTTTAAAAAGATTCCGTCACCCATGGATTACTGTAATTATTTTATTTTTCACCTTTAAGTTTGTTATAATAATGTAGCCTTTCCTCTTTGAGATTTATTTTTGGGGGTATTCTCTTCCAATCAGAAGTGTCAGGTGGTAATTACTGTCCTATGGTCTGTCTAAGCTTAGTGCTGACAACACTCATAAAAAGTTATATAAGAAAGGTGCTATTAGGATTGCATGAAAGAAAAATATGGGCTTTGTTAAATGACTGTTTTAGCCTCCTCCAGAAACCTGAACAGTGTTAGTTATCGGGCCTGAGCTCAAGATGAACATGGAGTTTATGGCCTGACATTCTATGACAGAGAAAGAAAACAATTGAATAATAGCATATACCGATATCTCTGAGAGGAAAGGCTGTACTATTAAAACAATTAAGCAGTGGAGATTTAGACTCTTACAAATTCCCAATCTTAAAAGTGGGTATAAGCAGACACTGGAGGTGCAAATTATAGAAGACTATATGACTACTATCAACCTATTCCTGTATGCCAAGGTGCTAGATGTTATCCTGGACCCTGAGCTATCCTTTCAGCCCCATATCCAATCACTGTTCAAAGCTTGCCACCTCAACCTACACAACATCTCCAAAATACGCTCCGTCCTAACCAATGACACTGCAAAACTTCTAATTCACTCCCTGGTCTTCTCTCGCCTCGACTACTGCAACTGCTCCTCATTGGCTTACCTTTACAAAGGCTATCTCCCCTCCAGTCCATCATGAATAATGCTGCTAGACTCATCCACCTTACCAACCGTTCAGTGTCTGCTACTACTCTCTGTCACTCCCTCCACTGGCTTCTGCTCACCCAAAAAATTAAATTCAAAATACTAACAACCAGGGGCGGACTGACCATTTGAGCACTCGGGCACTGCTCGAGGGCCTGGAGTCAGTAGGGGGCCCCATGAGATGCCCCTGATACCTTTCATTGACTGTTTCATAGGCTTTTTTGGGTGTGGGTGAGGACACAGGGCCCCATGATCCCCTATTGCCTGGGGGCCCCATGAGTTGTCAGTCTGCCCCTGCTAACAACTTACAAAGCCATCCACAATTCTGCCCCTAACTACATCACTAATCTAGTCTCAAAATATGAACCAAATCATTCTCTTCATTCCTTCCAAGACTTTCTGCTCTCTAGTTCCTTTGTTCCCATACATGTCTCCAGGACTTTTCCAGAGACACTCCCATCCTATGGAATTCCCTACCCCAATCTGTCCAACTGTCTCCTACTCTGTCTACTTTGCGATGATCCCTGAAAACCCTTTTCTTCAGAAGAACCTATTCTGCCCCTATCTAATAATTGTACTTTTATTTTCCCCATCAGTTCCTCCCCCACAGTTATTAACTCTTGTATCATTTGACCCTCCTTTTTAGATTGTAAGCTCCAATGAGCGGAGCCCTATGATTCCTCCTGTATAGAATTGTATTGTAACTGTACTGTCTACCCTCGCATTGTAAACCATTGCACAAACTGTTGGTGCTATATAAATCCTGAATAATAATAAGAAGAATGATTAAGGAGATCTATGGGAGGGTATGCACAGACAACATATGAGTACTACTGTGCAAAAAAGATGTCAGTGGTGGTTGATTATGATTGGTAATAACATGGGTGGAAAGACAGTAGGGGGTTTATTTACTAAAGCTGGAGAGTCCAAAATCAGACTCCCTTCTGCATAGAAACCAATCAGCTTCTAACCTCAGCTTGTTCAATGAAGCTTTGGCAATGAAACCTGGAAGCTGATTGGTTTCTATGCAGAAGGGAGTCTGATTTTGGACTCTCCAGCTTTAGTAAATAAACCCCTAGGTGTCTAGTGTAGGGAATTAAAATGGTCAGAAACAACATTGCATAACTGTCTGTGAAGGTTTTCAGATATCCCGATTATTTTATAGGCAGAAATAATTAGTAGGCGTGAGCAAAACTGGCAGACTTCTATTCACAAGACACTTCAGCAAAATGGGAAAGGCAACATTTTGGCTTTTTATGGTTGTTTTTAAGGATTATTAGGCCTTCAAATGGCTCCTGTGTATATTTTGTTTATGTTTTGACTGCTCTTTAGTTTGTTTTTAAAATTAATTTTACTGTTTTTGAGGTGTTTTAGACAACAGGGGTGAAAATGTTTTGAAAATAGCATTTTTAAAAAAATTATATTATTATGGCAAATTTTCCCAGCTGCAGCAAATTAAGGCATCATAGAAAATCTTTCAGTCTATCAAAAATGCAATAGATTCACACATATACGGCATATAAGAATGACAGGAAAAAGATGAAACCAATGTATAAAATTGCTGACTGCATCTGCACAGCTTTGCATATATTACAGGTACAATCAGTGAAGCAAAGGGGCCACAAGGCCCAAGAGAAATCATACCAAAATCTGTCAGTGAAATTAAAGCTAATGGAACTGAGCCAATACAGGAATAAAAAAACAGGTATGCTGACAAATGTAACACTTATACATCATGCATTTATCAACAGGTATTTTCAAATGACTCATAACTCATATAACTCACCAGTTTACATCTGGGAGAAAAGATAGTAAAGGAAAGTCAGAGGAAAAAGAAAAAGGAGGGGGGAACGTTGTCCCTGAATTGTTCTGTCAGCTCTTCCAAATGAGCGATATCATTGAGTACCACAAGACTCTGGGTGGCAGTTAGGGTTGTCTCTGCAATACAAGGATGCAAGCCTGAAAATAGCATTTACATTTTTAAAAGACTGTACACTGTAGGCATTATTTAAATTATTTTGATATTCCTCAAATTTTCTAAAAATTTTCAAGTTGCTAATTTTCACATTGTATAAAAAATAAGCAAAAAAAGCAAAGAAAAACAGAAAACTTTTTTTTTACATTTTTATTATTGTTTTCTTAACATGCATAATGGTAATCACTGATTATGCTCACACATAATAAGACAACAAAAAGAAAAAATACATATTTATTTTGTAGTGATATTCATTATTTTCTGACAAACAAAACCCATTCATTAAATAAATTGGTACTGCGCAATGCTGAGGACTGCTGCTAACATCTATCACACTCTACCTAGAATGTGTAAATACATATAAACATTGGGGTGTAGTGCTGATCCTCAAAAAGGTAAAGTAATGTAAACCCCTCAATAGGAGTGTATTTTCTATATTATGGGTTTGGATCCCTGAAATATCAAAAAACCTTCCCGTACCACAGGACACCCTCCTCCTTCCTAAAACTTAGGAGATCAATGAGATGACCCTTGGGAGTCCTAACGTCCTACAGAGCACCCTTCCTTACTGAGTGTGGGTCAGGTGGGTGTGGCAGAAAACATCAGATACAACAAGGATCTCCTCAGCTGATTCTACATAGTGAGTGGATGAAAATAAATAAAAATTTAAATTATAATTCCTCCCTCCTAGTCAAAAAATGTGAAGTGGTTACCACTTCCCAGATAATACTCCATTAACTGGAATCCAACAAAGGACACCATAGCTTAGATGGGTCACTGCTATGAACTACTCCGAAAACGTTAATGCCTCCAAAGACCCCAACCGCCAAAGGTCCCAGGGCCTGAACAATATACAACAGGGCAGGAAGATTCCTACTCGTCCGCTGCTCCCAAAGATTTTGCAGCTCCTGAGTCTCCTCCTTCTAAACCCCCCCCCAAGCAGCTCCACCTACTCTCCGCAACTCCCAATGCAGTAAGTGACTGCCTTTTCTGACTAAATATATCTTAACCCTGTCCTGCCTTGTATCCCCTGTCCCCCTTGTCATGTAGCCCTTCACCTATTTTTTTTTTTCTTAGGGCTTATATTTATTAGTAGTTAGTCATATCCAACTGAACTTGTTCTGTAGTGTTGAAAACAATGTTTAACAGAACAGTTGAATGTGACTAACTTTTACTATCATTTGACATATATGACATATCATTATCTGTTACTACAACAAGACATTGTGTTACTGTAAAATGACCACATCTTACGTGGTCATTTTACTGTAAAAATATAGCACTTCACCCAGCTACAAAACCTCCTCTAGACACAGAGGTGTTCATTTATGAAACTGAGATATGTTAGGGTGATGAATATCACAGCTTATCTCCACTGTGCAGTTTACAAAGCTGTGATGAAGAGTGGAGATGCTAATATACATACACTGCTAAAAAATTTAAAGGAACATTTTTTAATCAGAGTATAGCATCAAGTCAATTAAACTCCTGAGATATAGATCTGGTCAGTTAAGTAGCAGAGGAGGTTGTTAATCAGTTTCAGCTGCTTTGGTGTTAATGAAATTAACAACAGGTGCACTAAATGGGCAACAATGAGATGACCCCGAAAACAGGAATGGTTTTACAGGTGGAGGCCCCTGACAGGTTTTTCCCTACTCATCTTTTCGGACTGTTTTTCACTAGTTGGCTAGGGTCAGTGTCACTACTGGTAGCATGAGGCGATACCTGGACCCTACTGCAGTTGCACAGGCAGTCCAACTCTTCCAGGATAGCACATAAATGCGTGCCATTGCCAGAAGGTTTGCTGTGTCTCCCAGCACAGTCTCAAGAGCATGGAGGAGATTCCAGGAGACCGGCAGTTACTCTAGAAGAGCTTGACAGGGTCATAGAAGGTCCTTAACCCATCAGCAGGACCAGTGTCAGCTCCTTTGTGCAAGGAGGAACAGGATGAGCACTGCCAAAGCCCTACAAAATGATCTCCAGCAGGCCACTGGTGTGAATGTCTCTGACCAAACAGTCAGAAACAGACTTCATGAGGGTGGCATGAGGGCCCGACATCCTCTATGACATGACATTTGCCATTGAACACCAGAATTGGCAGGTCTGCCACTTGCTGTGCTTTTCACAGATGATAGCAGGTTCACCCTGAGCACATGTGACAGACGTGAAAGGGTCTGGAGAAGCCATGGAGGACGTTATGCTGCCTCTAACATCGTTCAACATGACTGTTTTGGTGGTGGGAGACATATCCTTGGAGGGACGCACAGACCTCTACAGGCTAGACAATGGCACCCTGACTGCCATTAGGTATTGGGATTCTTCAACCCATTGTCAGACCCTACGCTGGTGCAGTGGGTCATGGGTTCCTCCTAGTGCATGACAATGCCCGGCTTCATGTGGCAAGAGTATGCAGGCAGTTCTTGGAGGATGAACGATTTGGTACCATTGAATGGCCCCCACGCTCTCTTGACCTAAATCCAATAGAACACCTCTGTGATATCATGTTTCGGTCCATCCGACAACGCCAGGTTGCTCCTTAGACTGTCCAGAAGCTCAGTGATGCACTGGTCCAGACCTGGGAGGAAAGACCCCAGGGCCCCATCCGTCGTCTCATTAGGACCATGCCTCGACATTGTCAGGCATGCATACAAGCATGTGGGGGCCATACAAACTACAGAGTACCATTTTGAATTGCTGTAATGAAATTTCAGCAAAATGGACTAGCCTGCTGCATTATTTTTTCACTTTGATTTTTGGGGGTGTCTTTGAATTCAATCTTCTGTAGGCTGATAATTTTCATTTCCATCAAACAGTGGAGCATCCTTACCTTCCTAACACATTACCCAGTCCATATCAGTATAGATATCTAGCATGATAGTTTTCCCCATTGAGATTTCATGTGTTTTCAAAGTGTTCCTTTCATTTTTTTGAGCAGTGTATATCAGGGGCGGACTGACCATTTGGAAACTCGGGCACTGCCCGAGGGCCTGGGGTCAGTAGGGGGCCCCATGAGATGCCCCTGGTACCTTTTTCATAGGCTTTTTTGAGTTTGGGCAAGGACACAGGGGCCACATGATCCTCTATTGCCCGGGGGCCCCATGAGTTGTCAGTCCGCCCCTGGTGTATATACATACAGGGCCACTCTCATATCTATCTATCTATCTATCTATCTATCTATCTATCTATTATACACAGGGCCACTCTCATGTCATCTATGGCGTCTAATAGTTGGGATAAGTACACTAAATGAGTATCACTGGGTGTACAAAGTAGTTGTGATGATATTTACGGTTTAAACACATGTCAATGTTGCAAATTTGTGCTTAAGCAATTAGATTTGTTTTACCCTTAGGCTTGAAGGGGTTAAAGAGTGCCACACTTCACCAACCTGTGTGCAAGTAGCTGTCGTATTACCGCATCCTAACACTCTCGAGCATCGTGACTTGGGGAAGGGCTTTGACGTCACAATGCTCGATAGTGCTTGGATGCGGTAATACATCAGCTAGCTGCAGACTGTTTCAATGGATGTGTATCTCTTATTACTTTATGAGGCCTGTAGTTTGGTGCGCTTAGACACCTTGGAAATGTGAGTGGAAAACTGGAAATTGTTTTAATCTAATAAATGTTTTAAAAAGATAAGCTCTATGTTTTGGTAAGCTTTTCCCCTATGCATGAATGCCTGAGGAGAATCAATAAGGAGAAGGTGAAAAGATGGAATTATTTAGGAGTTCAGACTCATCTAAACCAGACAATAGCATCAGTCCTAACAGAGGGACACAAGTGATATATGGCCTCACCTAGCGGTTTGGTCATATAAACCAGGTGAGAGCATATCTGGTGGAGGGGATCTGTCACCACATTTGAATGTCATCTTTTGGGCACAAGAAGTATTGGAATAATCGATAACATAATTGAAGGATATTTTGTATGGGAAGAAGAAGTTTTCAAGTGTTTTTTTTGGACTGTTGATTGAACTTTTTTGCACACTCATGTATATCTATTTTATGTAAATTCAGTATCAATTGCTTTATATGTATAATTTTGCCTAGACTGCACAGCTGCGTCAGATTCTGAGTGCACCCATTTTAGTAAATCACCCCCTTATTATATACTAAACAGGCCAGTAAGAAAACAAAAGGAATTTAAATAAAAAGAGGGGTGGGGGGAGGAGAGCTGAGAAGTGGAAAAGAGGGAATTAGAAAGGAATGAGAATGGGATGAGGTAAGAGTAGAAAAAATAGTGCCAGTGCAACCCAATCCTGCAAAAAGGGGGACACGGGTATGTGTGTACGGGTGGTTGACCCCAGTATATTCTGGTCACATATGAAAGCAGTAAGAATAACAGAAATAAATGTTAATAAAAGGCCTATGTGAGGAGGACCAGTCATAAAAAAATATGTTTTTATTTCTATTAAGACATTTCTGTGACACTTGTACTGGAGTGTATTTTTTGCTATACAAAAACATTTACTTCCAAGTGTCTCCGAAATGCCTCAGTATAAAAAAAACACAATTATTTATGAGAGGTCTCCATTTATATAGGTCTTTTGTTAACTTCTGTTTTATTTTTCAAATCCTTTTTTTTCCACTTTTGTATTTTATCTTTCATTGAGAAGAATTGTTGCCCATGATCTTGTGAGATGGTGGGCACAAATCCCACTTTACACTACACTACACATCGCGGCAATTCACCAAGTTCGCTATTCACTTCTCTTCCCAATAGTACCATTGATGTGTAGATGCAGGTTAGATCACTGCCTCAAACACAAAAGGTATGGTGGAGGTCTTTGGAATGATTGTAGCCAGCAAAAAAATTCCTGCAAAGTGAAGGCAGAACAGAAAAGAGAAGGAACATATTGCAGAATAATGATGTGCTTTGTGGAAGATTCAAAAGCATCCAATTTTCAGTGTACAGTAGAGAAGCTGCAAGCAGCATCTTAATAGAGTTGTGACTTCAGTGCTGTAACCAGACAGGTCATTGGTTCCGAATTATGACTCCTGCTGTTCTTCATTCTCACCGTTTTCTCATTTATATTAAATCTCTTGAGCATGTGGGCTGTTTTTCCTTTAGACGTTATTGCTTTGTGTTTCCCTTCCACTTCTAGGACACTGCAATTGTAATCTTCACTTCTGTATCAACAAGAAACAAATCCATGAGGGAAATATACCAGAAAATCAATAGAAAATATTTCTAAGGCATGCTATCAGTTTATTTTTTGTTTTATTATACAATGCAGTGCGTTATATTTTTTATAAAAAAAAAAATCATAAAAGCACCAAACTTAATCACCTACTCATACATTATTTAGTCATGCCCCAGTTATGTCTTTTAATGGTTGTTTTGGAATTTTTTTTAACTTTAATATATATATTATATATGTAGCATCATACGTGTTATGAAATTTTTTTTTTTATATAAAATAGTTCTTGGACATTTGCTATTTATATATGACTTTTGTAGACATGCTGCTGTTCTCTGCTGAGGAAGCAGACAAATATGTCCCTGAAATGTTTTGAGACTGCATTGTCATTTCACCATTGCCATGACAATGTAACATATACTCGACTGGTGTAGAATTGTGTAGAATAATTAAAAATGTATATGTATGTATAAGACAAGGGTGTTAGTAATGTAGAGTGGTTTATGTATATTTTATACTGCTTACTATGTGTCATAATCTTTATTGGTTTTTATCTGCAGCCTGACAGTCTTCAGGAAGATGAAATAATAAAAATATTGATGTTACGGTTTGTGTGGAGTACCATTAAAGCTTAAATTTACTTGAAAAAAAAAAGACAAAAGAGAGAAAAAAAATCAGTGCGTAGAATATTACTTACCTTCAGTGTGACAAAAAAAAAACAAAAGAAAGAAAAAAATCAGTGTAAAGAATATTACTTACATTCAGTGTGACAAAAAAAAACAAAAGAAAGAAAAAAAATCAGTGCATAGAATATTACTTACGGTACCTTCAGCCTGGGTTCACATATGTGCGGTATGGTATATCGCATGTGATTTGCACAGGAAGTGCACCGCATTCCTGTACAAATCACATGTGATTTTTGTGCGATGTGTTTGGAGACGTACATTTTGTATGGCTCTATTCGCATCGCATCCGCACCAAAAACGTGCAAGACCCTTTTTTGGGTCCGCACTAGAATCAGATCACATAGGTATTCACACCTATGTGATCCGATTCCGCACATTGCATCACGTTTTGCAGACCAATTTCAGGGTGTTATTCACTTAACATACACACCTGCAGCGGTTCACATGAACAGGGTGCAATTCTGATGTGGTGCGGAATTCGCACTGAAAATGCTGCAAATTCTGCACCGCATCAGTGTGAACCAGGGCTCAGTGTGACATGTTGCTTGCATTCTGGTTTAGCAGAAATTTTCCTCCTCTGATGTCCTCCCACCCCCACCACCATAATATTCCGATGTGGGGGGGGGGGGGGGTGATAGAACTGACAGGACTGTCAAAAGCACTCATCAAGAGTGCCGGACTATGCCCACCACTTCCACCCCCTCCTACATTCAGAGAAGACGGTACTAGAGTTTCTATAAATGAAATGTGATCTATGAATAGAGGATGGGTACATGACTGAATGGTCTGCCTCCTCCATTCAAAGATCATGATTCAGTTTCTTTCACAGATTTTCTTTTTCTTTAAGTAAACTTAGATTTAAAAAAATCTGACTATGCTCTTTCAAATGTACATGTCTTGTCTTATTAAAAAATAAAATTAAAAGGCTCAAGACTTAATCACCTTCTAAAAAATGAATTAGCCACACCCCCAAATATGTTTCTTTTCCATAAAATATAATGTAATAAAGGTGGCATACATATCCTGGTGCTATAAGGAGATCCCTAAGTGGAAGGGTTTTATTTCAGGAAAATACTATACTTCACATAATGCATAGGCTGTACATTTCCAGAAGTCAATCACCAAAATCAGTGAATGTCCCTGGAAATCACAACCAAGTAAGGCAAGTAAGGTGAGCTGAGTATACAGTATACTGTACATATGTGAGTGTATGTCTGTATGAGTTTGTATTTGTAGGTTTATACATGTGTATGTGTGTGAGCGTACATATAAGTGAATACATGTCTATGTGCATAGATGAATGCGTTCATTTTGGCTTTTTCTGTATTTTTATTAATGCATTTACTCAGTCTGTGCAGAAATGTGTTTGGGAATATGTGAGCATAATTGTCAGCTGAACCCTATTTTGGTGATTTTACTTGGAAAGGCCAGAGGTTTCGAAACTTAAATTTACTTATGGGCAAAATAAAAAGTTACATATAATGCAGTCTGTCACTTATTGTAGCAGTTTTTGTTTTTCTGAATCTACTCTGTATAGTTCTTATTACTTGTTGAGCCTACTAATATATGTGTTATTGTTCCCCTCCCTGTGAAAGGTCAAGATGCCGAGCAAATATGGCAGTTGCTATAACTAATTTAAAAAGTGTGAGCTGGAGTTTGGCTTTAACCGCATCCCAACCACCTTACAGCAGAACTACTGCTACAGGGAGGCAGAGCTGTGCAAAATCATG
The DNA here is from genome assembly GCF_062004578.1 of Staurois parvus. Lineage (NCBI taxonomy): Eukaryota > Metazoa > Chordata > Amphibia > Anura > Ranidae > Staurois > Staurois parvus. Next base: position 3,156,600 of record NW_028317912.1, read on the forward strand.
TATACATACGTGATTTTGTATATCTGGGTAGGGGGCATACGTGCGTCACGCGCTCCCTACCAGCGCCGTCGCTGGCAGCTACAGCTGTCGATCACTGTGTCCCACCCGGAGATTCCCCGCCGGCACCTGGCGATCGCCGAAGACCACTTGAGATCTTTACCCTGTTAGCTCCAGCACGCTGCTTTGTATTGCTCTGCATAGCAGAGTAATATAAAGCAGAATGCTTACACAGTAAAACACACACAGCACACATTTAACTCTTTGATCACCCCAGATGTTAACCCCTTCCTGCCCAGTGTCATTAGTACAGTGTCAGAGCTTTTTATTAGCACTGATCACTGTATTGGTGTCACTGCGGATGTCAGTGACAGTTAGTCAGTTCCGCCCCAGTGCCAGAATGCCCGCAACATTCCTGCAGTCCTGCTATAACTAGCCATTACTAGTAAAAAAAATCCCAGTATATATACCGCCATTTGTAAATGCTATAACTTTTTTGCAAAGCAATTATTTATTGGGATTTTTTTTTAGCAAAGACATGTAGCAGGATACATTTTGGTGTAAATTTATGACAAAATTTGATTTTTTACTGGACATGTTTAATAGCAAAGAGTCAAAAATATTGTTTTTTTTCTCAAAATTGTCGGTCTTTTTTTTTATAGCGCAAAAAATAAAAACGCACAGGTGATCGAATACCGCCAAAAGAAATCTCAATTTGTGGGAAAAAAGGATGTAAGTTTCATTTGGGGTCATCATTGCATGACCGCGCAATTTTCAGTTAAAGTAATGCAGCGCAAAGAGTGGACTGGTGATGAAGGGGGTAAATCCTCGGGAAGGCAAGTGGTTATACAGGCACTTATTTTTGAGTCAAATAATTTTTTCTTCAAACACATACCAGGGTACAAACATTTATAAGGACATAGCTGTGACTTCCCATAATATATCGTACAGTCAGTCAGTGAAAAAATAATGCAAAATATTAAACTGGATCATGGTGAAAGGTAGCAGTCCATTTTATATGATTCTGCAGTGAAAATCAACAGAGAAAGGAAAGAAAAGGAAAATAGAGAACAAATAGAGAAAAAAAAACCCAAGAAGCATTCAAAAGCTATAGCAAAAAGGGGTACAGTACATTCCTCGGTGAAGCTATAAGGAGGGTGGACACTCTATCCCGCTACTAGAGCTTGAAAAGCGGCTGAATCGCTATAGGCCTGCCTACACGTCCATGTAGCAGGCACTTATGTTTAATGTTTTAAATAGCTATACTTGCAAAAGGAGCCAGTATGAAGTGATCTAGCAGGCCTTCATTTTCTGGCTAAACTTCCACTTTAATGTGTTTATCTGGCAGGACAGGTAATAAACTATATTTTAAACTGTCCATATAAGAGCATGTCCGCAGGGTGACAAAGTTGCCATGCAATTTAATTGCAGAACAAACAGCACTGATACCCACTTCAGCTCTGGAAGATTTACCCCCCTTCATGAATAGGCCATGTTTTCCTAAATGGCACTTCATTACTTTATCTGACAATTGCACGGTCATGCAATGCTGTACATAAATGAAATTTGTATTATTTTTCCCACAAATTGAGCTTTATTTTGGTAGTATTTGATCACCAATGGGTTTTTTATTTTTTGCTCTATAAACAAAAAAAAGTCTGACAATTTTGGAAAAAAAAACTATAACTTTATAACTGCTTTAAGGGTAACAGGTAACTAAAACCACTAGACACCAGGGAATATGGCCAAAAAAATGACCAGGATATGAGCACAGAAAGCACTAAGCTGTTGGAAATACAGCACAAGACAGGGAAGTCCTCTTGCCAGCCACTGGAAACATAAAAGGAAACATCTGAACCGGGTCTCAATTTCAGGCCTGTTTATTAGAAGAAAAATGTCAGCATGACCTTCAACTGCAATAAGTGACCCTTGGAGCAATTTGAGGCAATGCATGCAGTCAAGTGATCTTATTTCTTGAGGTCATATATTGTTCTTTCTAGTTTAGTGGTATCTTCTGCTGTGCTAAATTAGTTTTTGTTGTCTAGTATTACAACTTAAAATTTTGTTTTGGCATTTAATCCTTTGTCTGTACATATATACAGTATATAGAAACAGACGTGACACCAATTCAAAGGTAATTACTTGTCTTTTTAATTTTTTAATTTGGTTCTACATCTTGCTTTGTTTGGAATATATATATATATATATATATATACTGCTCAAAAAAATTAAAGGAACACTTTTTAATCAGACTATAGCATCAAGTCTATGAAACTCCTGGGATATTGATCTGGTCAGTTAAGTAGCAGAGGGGGTTGTTAATCAGTTTCAGCTGCTTTGGTGTTAATGAAATGCACTAGATGGGCATCAATGAGATGACCCCCAAAAAAGGAATGGCTTTACAGGTGGAGGCCACTGACATTTTTTTCCCTACTCATCTTTTTCTGACTGTTTTTCACTAGTTTTGCATTTGGCTAGGGTCAGTGTCACTACTGGTAGCATGAGGCGATACCTGGACCCTACGGAGGTTGCACAGGCAGTCTAACTCCTCCAGGATGGCACACAAATACATGCCATTGCCAGAAGGTTTGCTGTGTCTCAAGAGCATGGAAGAGATTCCAGTAGACAGGCAGTTACTCTAGGAGAGAAGGACAGGCCTGTAGAAGGTCCTTAATTCACCAGCAGGACCGGTATCTGCTCCTTTGTGCAAGGAAGAACATGATGAGCACTGACAGACACCTACAAAATGACCTCCAGCAGGCCACCAGTGTGAATGTCTACCAAACAATCAGAAACAGACTTCACGATGGTGGCCTGAGGGTCCAATGTCCTCTAGTGGGCCCTGTGCTCTGGCACCACAGAGCTTGATTAGCATTTGCCACTGAACACCAGAATTGGCAGGTCTGCCAATAGCACCCTGTGCTATTCAAAGATGAGAGTAGGTTCACCCTGAGCACTTGTGACAGACGTGAAAGGGTCTGGAGTAGCCATGGTGAATGTTATGCTGCCTGCAACGTTGTTCAGCATGACCGTTTTGGTGGTGGGTCAGTGATGGTCTGCGGAGGTATATCCATAGAAGGACTACAAAGACCTCTACAGGCTAGACAATGGCACCCTGACTGCCTACAGCTATCACGGTGAAATCCTTGGGCCCAGTGTCAGACCCTACAATGGTTCAGTAGGTCCTGGGGTCCTCCTGGTGCACGAAAATGCCCAGCTTCATGTCGTGAGAGTATGCGGCCAGTTCCTGGAGGATGAAGGCATTGATATCATCGAATGGCACCCACGCTCGCCTGACCTAAATCCAATAGAACGCTTCTGGGATAGCATGTTTTGGTCCATCCGACACCGCCAGGTTGCACCTCAGACTTTCCTGGAGTCATTGATGTGCAGATCTGGGAGAAAATACCCCAGGACACCATCCACTGTCTCATTAGGAGCATGCCCTGACGTTGTCAGGCTTGCATACAAGCACGTGGGGGCCATACAAACTACTGAGTACCATTTTGAGTTGCTGCAATATATTTCAGCAAAATGGACTAGCCTGCTGCATCATTTTTTCACTTTGATTTTCGGTCTTTGAATTCAGTCCTCTGCAGGTTGATAATTTTTATTTCCAGCAAATGATGGGGCATTCTTACATTCCTAACACATTAGCATATCAGTATAGATATCCAGCATGAAATTTTTTCCCCATTGAGATCTAATGTGTTTTCAAAGTGTTCCTTAAATTTTTTTGAGCAGTAGATATATATATATATATATATATATATATATACATATACACAAAACAATATATATTGGAATATATATACACTATATTGCCAAAATTATTGTCCCTGCCTTCCAAATCATTGGATTCAGGTGTTCCAATCACCTCCATGGCCACATGTGTATAAAATCAAGCCCCTAGGCATGCAGACTGCTTCTACAAACATTTGTGAAAGAATGGGTCACTCTCAGGAGCTCATTGAGTTCAAGCGTGGTACCGTGATAGGTTGCCACCTGTGCAATAATTTCCTTGCTGCTATATATTCTACGGTCAACTGTAAGTCGTATTATAACAAATTGGAAGCAACTGGGAACAACAGCAACGCAGCCACAAAGTTGTAGGTCACAAAATCACAGAGCGGGGTCAGCGCTGAAGCACACAGTGCATCTGCAGAGTACTGTCTGGAAAGTCAATAGCTAAAGCCCTCCAAACTTCATGTGGCCTTCAGATTAGTACAGCAACTGTCCGTAGAGAGCTTCATGGAATGGGTTTCCATGGCCGAACAGCTGAATCCAAGATTACAAGATTTTCCTTTTGGGACAAAGGTTTTACATGAATAACTAAAAACGGATCTTTGTAAGTACCCCTGACAGTGGTAAATGGCTTGCCTTAATTCTCTAAACTGCCACATTTGCAGGAGAGCTTGTTATGTTGCAAAACAACTGACTTTCAGCCTCACCAGATGAAAATAAAAGAAAGAAAGCCTAAGAAAGAAAACTAATGTAACAATCACATGTAAGAATTGGTAAGCTTACAATAAAATAAATGTTTGCTTTTGGGTTTAATACCACTTTAATTTTTAAGATTTAGGGAAAAATTGTACTAGTTGCTCTCTGCTCTGTACAGGTGAACTCTTAAGAAAACAGATTTGTTTTCTATGTCAAGCTAGGTTTATTATGACAAGAAATATATAATAGTGAGAGAAATACAAAAGCTACTATTCCTCTTCTGAAAATACTAGTTCCCTGGCTGTCCCCTGGCCTTAATACTTTGAGTTATGATACAGAACAAGCATGAAGCCGGTGGCATCAGAGGAGAGACTCAGAACCACTGATCTGCATATGTGTTCCAGGCAAGGGCGGACTGACCATTTGGAAAATCGGGCACTGCCCGAGGGCCCGGGGTCAGTAGGGCGCACCATGAGATGCCCCTGGTACATTTTTCATAGGCTTTTTTGAGTTTGGGCAAGGACACAGGGGCCCCATGACCCCCTATTGCCCGGGGGCCCCATGAGTTGTCAGTACGCCTCTGGTTCCAGGTCAGTGACTCTGAAAGATGTGAAACCTTTGAATCTATATACATTGGTACCTCGGTTTACAAACGCCTCGGTTAATGTAATTTTCGGTTTACAAATGAAAATCCATTGAAAATAATGCCTCGGTTTACAAATTTTTTTCTCAATATAAAGCAAGTTTCCCCAGGATGCATTGCGCCTGGGAGGTTTATAGTGCCACCCTCATGCATGCTGGAGTCTGTGGGTAGCCTGTGGGTAGCACGTGGCGTCGGGTGTGAAGGTGTTTTTCAATGCATTCCTATGGGAAACCAAGTTTCGGTTTACAAATTTTTCACACTACGAAACGTCCCGGAGAAAGCATTAAATTCGTAAACCGAGGTACCACTGTAGTGCAAGTGAGCTCAGAAATTGCAGTGCAAGCTTAACATGGTTTTAAAGACAGACCATTTTATACCTTAATGCCCTCCCTGCATTAACATATAAATGTACCAGTGTAGTATTGTTCTTTCACCCCCATTATACTTACCTGAGTCCTATCTTGGTCCAGCACTGTGCCCCTTCTGCAGCAAGGCTGGTCTCTCTATCTCCCTTCACAGGACTGTCAATGAAATCCTGTGAGGAGGGAATGGTGGGGGAATTGGGAAGGGGGGAGTTGAGCCACTCCGTGTGTGTCTATAGACTCATACAGCTTTGGTTGGGAGTGAGCCCTCATAGCAAGCAGCTTGCTATGGTGGTGCAAGCAGAAGAAGAGAAGCTCTAGGAGGGGACCCTAGAAGAGGAGATTTGCCCTATGCAATACCATTGGAGGTAAATATAACTTGTCTGTTATTGAAAAAAAAAATGCCTCTTTAAGATTGTTAGTAATGTATGTTTATACAGACAGGAAAGGCAGAGGCAGGGGGAGGAAATAAAAGGTAAAGCCTGTGGTCCCATAAGAGATTATGCCAGAAACTACACAGCTTCTCCTTACATAAATCCTTTGGAGGGTTGGCCCTTCTGGATATTCGCAGTTACTATACAGCAGTGTACCTTACCAGGATTATTGACTGGCATTGTCATGGAGATGCAAAACTCTGGGTCTGTATGGAGATGCAGGACTCCCAGGGTACCACAATGAGTTGGCCCTGGATTGCGTCTATCCTACCTAAGGAGTTATGTACACATATCAAACCAAAAAAAAAAACCAAACAATAATGGTGAAGTTCTTCACATAAAGAACTAAAATATATAAAGTACAATGATATAAAAATATGGAAATATATAAAATACATGTAAAGTGACCACACTGTATTGGGAGGTATAGTAACTAGTGCTAAGTATTACCCCAAAAAAATAAATAAAATATATAAGTGCCAAGTGCTAAGAGTGCAAAACTGATCATGCGTTTGCTGACTGGATTGTGCCAAAATACAATATATTCAAAGTAAAAATAATACACAATGACATTGGACACTCTAACTAAAAGTGGCAGGTGCTCAGTAGAGTATATATGTTAGTTAAAAATAAAAATAAAAATCCACAATAAAGTGCAATAACAAGTGCTTAACATTTCATGTGCAAACAAACACCACGATGTCAGTGCTTCAATTCTTCACTCCAAAACATGATGCATATTAGCATGCCACACGTGTAAATCGCAATCCAAAAGTGGCTAAAGTGCCTCCTCACCTTAACAATGCGACCCCTAAGGGCCACAATGCTTTAAGCAATAATGCTCCACCAGACTGGGGATCTCTGTTATAATACTCCTGTAGTACCACTCAGTCTCCTTTGCCAGGTCACTTATGCCCTCAGATGGTAATACTCCCAGGATTATCACAAGGCCATAAAGAGGTGAACAAAGAGAGCCTCCATAGTGAAATACCGTTTATTCCATGTAGCAGATGAAAACAAGCCAAAAAGAGAGCACTCATAGTATTGCAGATCTCATACAGCAGGTCTCCCATGTGCTGTGGGTGTACTGCAAGGTGCTGGGTGTCCCAAGATGGCGTCTGCCAGATGTGCATAACCGGAAGTACGTCACCACGCTCTACGCGTTACTCCACGATGTCACGTGGCTTCATCAAGAACATATATTTGGGGTTGTGTTTTTTTATACCAGTGGAGCGCAGGGGGATCATTTTTATATTTATGTACACATATCACCCTCGGCAGCACTCTCCGGAATGCTTAGGCAACGTTTTGCAACACCGCAGTCTCTCCAGTTCCCTCACCTATGATTCATATTGTGGACAACCCATAATTTATTCCCAGCCTCCAAAAGGGGCAATTTCACCTTCTCCAAGTTCAAGGTTACTCCCATGTATCTGATTCTCTATCATCTGAAGGGCGGTTGATTGACGCTGATCTCACTTGCCTGGCTGATCCTCCCCTGGCTTTCTGGAGTGGACTTCAGTTGAGCCACTTCCTTCATCAGCTTCCTCTCTCTCTCTGGGTATCAATCGCTGCTAGCTGGATTAAAATCGATGTGTCATTGGGGGAATCCAGTATGTCACTCCCTTTCTCTACTCTATGCCACTTTAAAACACCCTGGTGAAGATTACACACCTCCCTTTATCACAAAATGGGAATCTGATCTTGGTATGAGTTTCACCCCTAACCAGAGGAAGAAAATCTGTAATTTTGCCCAAAAGTCTTCTATAGCCATAAGGGTTCAGGAATCTAGTTACAAGATCCCTTCTTTTTCTCCCTTATATAGCTCCCCTACCCTTCCCCTCCCCCTTTTGGGAACTCCCAGATGTTTTGCAATACTGCGGTCTCTCCACTTCCCTCATCTATGATTCCTATAGTGGGCAACCCGGATTTTATTGCCAGCCTCCAAAGCGGCAATTTCCTGTTACCTGTGTCAGGAGATGGACGATTCTGATTCCCTTCTTCTCTCTTTCCCTCTTGGAAACTCCCAGATGTTGGCTTCATTTGCCTTGCCCTAACTCTGCTGTGTCCTTAGAGCCACTGACATTACAGTACATTACTGACAGTATGCTGTCCTGGTTTCACTGGTTATGGTTTTGGCGTTAGGTGCCTATGTGACCTGATATGGAGCCCATATTCCTGTCTCATGGATACCTAACAATCTACCTAGGGTTGTTATACAGCTTATCTGCTGCCTGTTATAGTCCTAAGTTTTGCCTTACTCACATGTTATTGTATTACCTGAGTACCCATTTGTGAATGATCATTGTTTGTATTCAGTTTGTCCTATGAAAATAAAGGCATTCTAAAAAATGGTAATGCCTGTATTAAAAAAAAAATAAAGAAAACATGAAAACATGTATACTGTATATACTGTATGTAGCATATACAATTGCTACACAAGCCATATTGTAATGCAATGTTATTACAAATTACTGTAGCACTACCCCCTTAGGAATAGCTGAGTTTTGGATCCCCCTAAGGCTCTGCACAGCCAGGCAACACTCATTTTCTTCCACATTTTGCACTTAGAGTCAGTAAACAGTCCTGGAGTTTGGTTTAAGGGGTTGATAACTTGGATGGGGTCGAGGGGTATATGGGATGCCCAAGGAAACCGCAAACTTAAGGACAAACCCTTTTGCAACTATGTAAAGGTGTAAACAAAAATAGTCTCTTCTTAAAGAGCATGTAATGAATATTTTTTTTTTGCTCTGACATACACTGTGTGTAAGAGAGGCACAATGGTTAGTGAGCCCCTCTGTTGCATATTGAGACTTTCTAGCCATGGTGGATGCACATGGTGGAGAATCCCACTGTTCACCTGTGTATCTGCAGCTCTAAAATGGTTCAGAGACTGATTTAACCTACTGATTTAACCTTTATGGAATTCCATTGGTTAAAGTGGTTGTAAACCCTTCCATATACCCAGTGAAGTGACTGGCTTCAGATGATACACAGAGATGAAACAAATCCTCCCACATAAGTTGTACCTGTTTATCAACTTCCTCCTAAAATGTACAAATCAAAGGCTATTTCTCAGCTCTAGAAGGCAGGAGGTGGGGTTCTGATGTTATGTACTGCACAACACAGAGGAGAGCTGAGTGAACTCTGAGACCTGGTTGGAGGGAAAGGAGATCCCCCTATGCAGTCTAATAGGGAAACATGCACATCTGAGGCTGTCAATCACCTTATGTGTGTTGGGGCTGGGCCATCTCTTGAGATTCTCTGCTGTCAAGGTAACCTGTCTAATACAGATAGCAGAGGGAAGAGAGTAAATCATACTAGTTTTTTTGGACTGAGGCTAGTACACACTATAGAGGGATATGCCCTGTTTTTTTCTCATTTGAGAAGTTTACAACAACTTTAAGCCATCATGTGGCAATCATATCAATTGTCTGCGTTGCCCCTACAGCTACCAATGTTAATCAAACACCCTAGACTATTACAGCTGAAATTTGAAGGTTTGAGTCAGATTGGTAGCTGTGGGGCTATATTGACAGTTTTTAGTAATGACAAGGACCTTTTGCATTAATGTGTCTAAAGAAAGAAGTGTTCATTTTGCCCACAGCAACCTATTTGATTCTCATTTTCATTGCTCCAATACAATATCGGGGAATAAAACAGCTATGGGCTATGAGAGCTCTTCATATTCTTGTTGGTGTGTGAGATCCACCTACAGACCTGATCTGTAGGTCACTGTCTGCACTTGACCCATTACTTAGAATAAAGGATGTCCTCAGATTGGCGGTTGGAGGTTTTCTGAGTGAACAAGGTACTAAAATCTCAGCTTTGGAGATTGCCAATAATGAAGCAATTAGGATTAATGGAAACATTAGCACAGAAGCTGAGTAGAAGTATTAAGAGAATTCCCTGTGCTGCATACGGTGTCTCAGTGTGCATGATAGTGCTGAACTACACATACAGCTTGTTACTGTCAGAGTTATAGGATCCTGCCCCTGGGATTTGTGCTACATACTTATAACAATGCTACTGCTGCTAAATACAGAAAGAAGAAAATTAGAAGATTTACAGAGAATAGCTGCAAAGAATAGTAATCTTAAAGCAGAACTCCGGGCAAAAAAATTACAAAATGCGGAACAGTTATGTTTATTAATTAAAACTCCTTACGTGTCACACCAGATACATTGTACCAAACATTTTGCAGACATTAGAAAATCTGGAACATAATCACATCAATGTATTGTGGTGAAGTCTTCATACTTCCATATGAAGAATGCATGACAGCAATTCCATGGATTTTCATGGTCCTGCTTATGTGAATGTAGCCACATATGTCCAGTGATGGCCAGAAAAGAGAAACAATATAAAGAAAAGTTGACTTTTGTAGATTTCAAAGCAGTTTTAAATTAAAAAAAAAATGTAATATTTTTGGGCTTGGATTTAATATAGTTTACCAATCCTTAGATGTGGTGATTGCATTTGTGTTATTTTATTAGGCTGTTTTCCCCTCTGTTTTCACCTGGTGTTATGGACAGTAACACGCCTCCCATATTAGAGTGCCCCCACTCTGGATGAAGGAGCACAGAGACATTGTCAGTCTAGGGGGAGGGGAGTGTTAGATGTTTTAGCAGATTTATTTTCAAATAGTTTTTATTAATTTTAAACCAGGAACAGTTAAAGGCAAGGAAACAACAAAAGGAAAGTGTAATACAGGTCCATAGTCATACAAGTTCCAATTGATGTTTTGTAATGTCAACAAGATAACATACAAAAAAGGTGAGTTGTTATGCATTATACTTAGTATTAAGTCACGTGTCCATAGACTGAGGAACCTGAGTTAAAGGAAAGGGAAATGGTAGGGGTAGCCAGAGGGTACAAAGGTGAACAGTATACCAGTCAGAAACAAACATGTGCTCCAAATAGGGTGGGCTATCATACTTTAACTGTACATTTTGGATTACGAGACCATTTAGACCTGGAGTGGGAGAATTTGGCATAGGAGAGATTATTTAAGGCAAAAATCTTTTCCATTTCACATTGGAAGTTTAAGTCATTAATCGTCGTAGCTAGGGATGGTGAGGTAGTAGACTTCCATAATTTCGTAATGTTGTCCTTGGCTGCATATAGCAGGTGAATGGCTATGTTACGTGTAGGTAGGTAGGAGAGACGTTGTCTAAGCTAATATGGAAGAGTGCTATATTAGGGTCAGGATGTACTACCTTATCAGTTATTTCAGATATTATAGTGAAAACTCCATTCCAGAAAGATCTTAATGATTTGCATGACCACACGGTAAGCATTAGGGAGCCTGTTTCTCCACATGAGAAATTCTGAAGGACCCTCTGCACACTGATATATACCCTTTCAAGCAGACATAGGCGAAAAGACACAATGGGGGAGAGCTACAAGGTTCAGGTCTGGCTTGTAGCTCTCCCCCATTGCGTCTTTTCCCCATGTTAGCATTGTGTCCACAGTAGCATTTGCGTAGGCAGATCAGAGTATGATTGGCCATAGAGGGATTACTTTGATGCAGTTGGCCAGCTTAAACATGTATTGCAATATGTGTGAACTAAATATCCCTATTTATTGCATAGTCTGCTGGAAAGGGTATATACCAGTGTGCAGAGGGTCCTCAGAATTTCTAGTGTTAATATGTGGTTACACCCCTTTAGCACCTGATGGATAAATGCATGCACTAGCTGTTGGGATTTGAGCACAGGTATCTCTTGTTTGTTTCTCCACATGGTTGCCAACAATGCGGGGAGCAGGAAGGATACATTTTCGCTAGTCTAACGGTTGTCAAGTACCATTGATGCAGGAGTTTTAGATAAGATTCCCAGTGTGTATTACAGTGTGAGGCTTTATACTAGCATATTTAAATACACTAACAAATTGAAGCCAAACTCCAGCCAACACTTTATAAGCAGTTACAGCAAACAGCTTTTTTTTTCTTTTTGGATAAAGGTTTTACATAAATTAATAAAAGCTGTTCATTGTAAGTACCCTTGTCAGTGGTAAATTGTTTGTCTTATCCCTCTAACTGCTATGTGCATCAGCTTGTTATGTTGAAAAACAACAGGCTTACTGGCAGGATTAATAGATGTAAATGGAGCCATCACATCTAAGAATTGGTAAGGTGCAATCTAATAAATGCTTGCTTTTGCATTTAATATTGCTTTAAATGTTGGTGCTGCTCTGCCTAACCCTGATGCTCTGAGTATCAATATGGTTAATAAAGCCTTGGATTCTCTTAGGATTTGTTTATGCAAAGTCGGGTAAAGCAAAGAGAGAAGATGTTCTTTTACCGCCCAGTGAGCAGGTACAAATGAATAGTGGTGTCACCTTCCAGGCTATGCAGTTTGGCAAAGACGAATGAATAATAAAAGTAGCTGAACAGAATAGCAAATATTTTAACAGATACAAAAGTTCACATATATTTATTTTTAGCTGTTTGGTGATTTTGAGGAAAACTCAAGGTCAGATAAAATAATTATTGCAATTAAATGTTTGATTTCAAAAGGCAGCCGACCTTTATTTCTAAAACTAACAAAATGTATTAAATTAAATTTCTTTGCACTGCAAACATAGAAATGGAACAAATCCGCATATCCACTGCTCTTGTATTTGGCTCACTGCCTATCCCAGAAGTTTCCACAGAAAGTGAGGTTAGTTTGAAGACATCTTCTCCAACAACCTTATGTTTACTGAACTAAGTGGAAGTGTAAAAAAAAAAGTTTACTAAAAGCCTTCCAATGTCCACAGTTGATGTGGAGTAGTTTTATTTTCAACAAACACATGAAAGATAAATATCTGTGCTAAAGGCATAGCCAGCCCATTACTCTCACACCCACTTAAAAGTCAATTGTACAAGTGAAAAAAAAGTGAGAAATATTCCCAATAGAATCAGCTGCTCCATCAAAGATCTGGTGATGAACTCATTTCCACATGAAACATATGTAAATACACTCACTGGACACTTTATTAGGTACACCTTGCTAGTATCGGATTGGACCCTTTTTTGCCTTCAGAACTGTCTTAATTCTTCATGGCATAGATTCAACAAGGTGTTGGAAACATTCCTTAGAGATTTCGGTTCATCTTGACATGATAGTATCACACAGCTGCTGCAGATTTGGTGGCTGTACATCCATGATGCGAATCTCTCGTTCCACCACATCCCAAAGGTGCTCTATTGGATTGAGATCTGGTGGCTGTGGAGGCCATTTGAGTACAGTGAACTCATTGTCATGTTCAAGAAACCAGTTTGAGATGATTTGAGCTTTGTGACATGGTGCATTATCCTGCTGGAAGTAGCAATCAGAAAATGAATACACTGTAGTCATAAAGGGATGGACATGGTCAGCAACAATGCTCAGGTAGGCCATGGCATTTAAACGATGTTCAATTAGTACTAAAGGGCCCAAAGTGTGCAAAGAAAATATCTCCCACACCATTACACCACCACCACCAGCCTGAATCGTTGATACAAGGCAGGATGGATCCATGCTTTCATGTTGTTTACGCCAAACTCTGACCCTACCATCTGAATGTCGCACTTGAAATCAAGATTCATCAGACCAGGCAATGCTTTTCCAATCTTCTATTGTCCAATTTTGGTGAACCTGTGTGAATTGTAGTCTCCGTTTCCTGTTCTTAGCTGACAGGAATGGCACCAGTGTGGTCTTCTGCTGCTGTAGCCCATTTGCTTCAAGATTTGGCACGTTGTGCATTCACAGATGGTATTCTGCATACTTTGCTTGTAACAAGTGGTTATTTGATTTACTGTTGACTTTCTATCATCTTGAACCAGCCTGTCCATTCTCCTCAGACCTCTGACATCAACAAGGCATTTTCATTCACATATCTGCTCACTGGATATTTTCTCTGTAAACCCTAGAGATGGTTGTGTGTGAAAATCCCAGTAGATCAGCAGTTTTTGAAATACTCAGACCAGCCCATCTAGCACCAACTAGCATGCCATGTTCAAAGTCACTTAAATCTCGTTTCTTCCCCATCCTGATACTCGGTTTGAACTTCATCAAGTCATCTTCACCACGTCTAGGTGCCTAAAGGCATTGAGTTGCTGCCATGTGATTGGCTGTTTAGCAATTTGTGTTACCAAGTAATTGAACGGGTGCACCTAACAAAGAGGCTGGTGAGTGTATTCTCAGAAACGTAAGTTAAAAATAGGCACAACTTTTCCTTGTTTTTACATTTCAGCACATTTTTTTTTCACTATCATGTATGCATAAACCACAGCAATTTAATCAGTATCTATTTATCACTTATGTTTGAATGTTTGTTCCACACTTGACTAATTAAGCATAACTTGTTGGCTTCCTGTGCTGTTTCTCCTTCTCCTGAACTAAGCTCTGTTGTGCAAGAGGCTATCAGATCAAATTTAGGTACTTACACTGTTTGCATTTAAAATACATTTAACCATGTATTAATGAATACAGAGTTGCATATATCTTTATATCTGTTTGGAGTTTGGCTTTAAGGGAGAAGTTTGAGTTACCTAAAAAACAAAAATCTATACCTCTATGCTGCAGATGTCCCCCATCAGCTCTTAGTGCGAGAACTGAGTGATCACATGACTGCTGATCGCTCAGTTCTCGGTCTTCTTGGAGCAGACAGTGGTCTGCTCTAGGTCAGTCTACTGCTCTCTAAACCCAAAAACACAGGTGCAAGTCTGGCTCGTACCACAGAACACAGACATTTACCAGGTGGATAACTGCACACTGTTGTTGCTAAGACCCCACCGTGATGGGCGCGGCATCAGACCCCAGCCCTTCTCACCAAACTCTTGGCCAAAGGACTAGCCAATCTAAAACAGCACTGCCAGTTGCGTAACAATGCAACTCTCAGCTGCACCCTGCACACATAATCTAGGTACCAGCAGCCTGAGAGCGATTGTTACTGGGTCAGGTTAATTACGCAATTAACCCTTCACGCTGCCACCACCACCTTTTTTACAGAAAAGGAGGAAAGTCACAAATCTTAGCAGTAACACTATGATGTTTGAATAAGCGTCTGTATACACACTGTCACTGCAGACAGATGTAGCAAGAGGTTTTAAAACACACAGTAGCACTCTTCAGAGACAGGGATACTTAGTTTGCATTAAAGAGCTTTAGAAACACTTTTCCGAAAATAGGATTTATTACTTTTACAGAAATGATGTAACAAATATATATATATATATATATATATATATATATATATATATATATAAATAGAGAGAGCAATAACACAACAGAGAGATAAAAGAAAGAAGTTTCAGAAGGTAGGATACCTGCAGAAGTCCTTGGTTTAAGCAGAGTTCAAGTGTCCTGAACAAAAGGGTACCTTTTCTCCCGAAGTTGGTTCCTGGTGTTAAAAGGGAGAATATCTTCATCTTTCTCTCCAGGCATGACAGCCTTTCTCCTTAAAGAAGAGAAACAATCTCCTCATTTGGGGAGGGGTGTTTAGGCGGGGACTCAGGCTATGACCAAATCCCTCACACGTTTATACCATGGTCAATAACCTTCACTAGGTACATGTAGCAGCCTAGCCACTGGTAGATTAATATGCAGAATGATATCCTGAACGTCCATACATCAAATATGACATATCTTACTGTTCCAGATAAAGACATATTGCTTTCTACTCTCGTGTAGGTGCCACATAGGGGTGTAAGGTGTCAGGTGACTCGTATTAAACTGACCTATCTGAATATATGCTTTGTTTTATTGTACCTTGTTCCTGTCGGGATTTATGAATTTGTATGAAAAAGTGGTTTCAAGTGGGAAGTATGTTTTACTGCCACTCTGGAATGCTTTCATGTCCAGTGACTGACTGATTTATAGCTTTACAACCAGGCCAAGGCAAGGGTCTGACAGACATCATGGGACCAGCTAATTGGGTTTACAACCATGAAGCGTATCAAACTGTGCCCTGTGCACTCCTGAACTCAGCACACACACAGACCACATTCCTTGCAAGGGGAGGGGGCTGGAAGGAGAGAGAATGATATTTGCAGAGTATCATACAAGATGGTAGATCTTTAACAAAATGGTTGTCCACGTCCAATCACCACACCAAACATTTACTTAAAAAAAACCCTAATAGCATAACACACATCAAGAGCAAGTATTGATGTGTTTCATGCCAATGGGCACTCTCTGTTCTGCTCATCCAACACTTACTGGAGCCGTGGGCTGGAGGTGAAAAGACACAGCTGGCTTTGGCACTCAGCCATGTGCAGAGAGCTTGACCTAGCTGTCAATCAGTCAGCTGGGTAGATCCTGATAATATGGTTCCTTCCAAACCCATGTGGGAAATAGATGAAGAAAACAGGATTTTCCTGGTCAAAACACATACATATGTGTCTCTTCCCATAACAGTGATTCTCCATACGTTTGTAACATTACAAGGAAAATAAAATTCCTTAATTTGCCAGTGGAGTGGGAGGTGTAAAAAATCAAGTTATTACATTTCTTAAGAAGATAACTCATTTCAAGGCTGTTAAGGAAGCATACCGTGTTGGAGTATAGGGGTGAAATTCAATTTGTTCAGCTACAAAACCAATTTTCATGCTGTAAGTTTTTCCTTTATTGCAAGATGATATGTGAGCTTAAGAGCTGAATGAAACCTTATCTAGCCGTTCATCCATCTTCGCCATCTTATAAATGCCATCGCCCTGGAATTTTCCCAAGGTCACTGTAAGGACAAAGTAGTGGCCGTGCAGCAAGGTGGCCACAATCACACTTGTTTGGATGTGATGTTTTAATCGTCTTGGCAGATTTACAAGCCCAGCCTTTCCCCAGACATAGGATAAATTCAGTACGTGTGTGAAGGGCAGTTTACCAAATACATTTCCACCCCCTGACTGTTAGAACCAGAGAGAG
The DNA here is from genome assembly GCF_062004578.1 of Staurois parvus. Lineage (NCBI taxonomy): Eukaryota > Metazoa > Chordata > Amphibia > Anura > Ranidae > Staurois > Staurois parvus. The sequence continues at coordinate 3,173,365 of NW_028317912.1, forward strand.
ACTGTGACAGACGACAGTTAGTATAGAAGTAAATCAGCATTGATAGCTTTTACATGGGAGAGAATAATGATTCGGAATGAATAATATCCCACTGTTCATGACCAAGGAAAATGTTTTCAATAGAACAGGCTTCACATGTTATTACCAGGATTTAAAGGGGTCTTTCACTTTCAGTGAAAATGAGCAAAGGTGCATTTATGGGGCCAATAATATATGACAGAACAGCCTCCCCTTTCTTGGACCCCTACTGATCAGCAGATTGGTTGAAGCAGATCCGAATGCTTGTATTTCTCAGCATTCTATAGCTGTTATGAACATCTCCACAACACATTTAGGAAGTGTACATAGTCAGGCACCTACTGAATTAGGTGATGTTGCCTGGTGATAATTGGCTAATTTCTGAGAAGATTGAATGCATCTTCTGTGAACGTTCTATGGACAAAAAGGATATAGCAGAAAAATAACAACTATTATTAATTTCAGAGAAACTGAGATAAACTGTTCAAATGATTTTCTGCAAAAATAATTTAGCAAATTATTATTATTATACAGGATTTATATAGCGCCAACAGTTTGCTCAGCACTTTACAAAATAAAAGGAGACAATACAGCAACAATACAGTTTGCCTTTGCAGTTTGGGGGGAAACCAAGCAAGCACCAGCAGAACATGCAAACTCCATGTAGGCAGTTGTTTGGTTGGAATTCAAACTGATGCTCCTAGTGCTGCAAGTGAGAAGTGCTGACCACTAAGCCAAAACTGTTAGTAGCTTGCCGTGATCTTTTTTGTCAATTTTGCAATTGCAAGTTTGTTGCAAGTGGTTGGAAGTGTTAAAACAGCCACAAGTGTAGCATACCTACTAAAAAGTTCAGGTTTTCATTCAGGTATTGCTGTAGTATTATTATTATTATTATTATTATTATTATAATACAAGATTTATATAGTGCCAACAGTTTGCTCAGCGCTTTACAATATAACTGGAGACAATACATTACAGTACATACAGAACTGTATGTTCGATACAAGAGGGAAAGGAGGACCCTGCTCCTTGGAGCTTATAAGCTTAGAAGAAGGGGCTGGTGGTACAAAAGGTAATAATTCTGGGGGATGGGCTTGTAGAAGGAATAGAAGATTTCATTATTAGCTGAAGGCAGGATAGGCTTCCCTGAAGAGATAGGTTTTCAAAGATCGCCTAAAAGTGGGCAGAGTAGGTTATAGTCTGACAGATTAAGGTAGAGAGTCCCAGAGGATGGGGGAGGCTCTGGAGAAGTCCTGGAGATGAGCATGAGAGAGGAGACAAGGGAGCTAGAGAGCAATAGGTCATGGGAGGAGCGGAGAGGAAGGTTTGGGTGATATTTGGAGACAAGATTGATGATGTAATTTGGGGCAGAGTTATAAATGGTTTATATGTGATTGTTAATGTTTTGAATATTATTTGTTGGGGAATGGGAAGCCAGTGGAGGGATTGGCAGAGAGGGATGGCAGATATGGAATGGTTAGTAAGTTGGATGAATCTGGCAGCAGCATTCATGATAGACTGAAGAGGGGATAGCCTGTGGTTAGGTAGGTCAATGAGGAGGGAGTTACAATAGTCAATGTGAGAGATTACAAGGGAGTGAATAAGTTGCTTATTGGTTTCAGAGGTTAAGAACGGGTGTATCTTGGAGATGTTGCAAAGGTGAAGTCTACAAGATTTGGACAGTGATTGGATTTGGGGCTGAAAGGACAGATGGGAGTCTAAGATTACACCTAGTACCCTGGCATGAGGGGAGGGACTGATGGTTGTATTGCTGATCTTGATGGAGAAGTCAGGGGAGGGGGCATGGGCTGGAGGGAATAGTATGAGCTCAGTTTTAGCAAGATTTAGTTTGAGGAAGTGGAGTGACATCCATGCTGATATGTCACTTAATATGTCAATAATGCAAGAGGAGACTGAAGGGGTGAGGTGAGGAGTACAACAATAGATTTGTGTGTCATCAGCATAGAGATGGTACTTAAAGCCGTGGGAGTTTATCAAGTGACCAAGAGAGGAGGTGTAGATGGAGAAGAGAAGGGGTCCAAGGACAGAACCTTGAGAGACCCCTACAGAAAGAGGAAGTGGAGAGGAAGAGTTATAGTTAATGTTGAAGGAGCACTGCGATAGGTAGGAGGAGAACCAGGAGAGAGCAGACAGAGCAAGTGATCATCTTCTGTTTAAAGGTTCATGCACAAGGCTTACAAAATGTTGCTTTTATAAGGATTTGACTTTTTTTCAGCTTGTAAAAGCACCCCTATGATGATTGAGCAGAAAATAGTGCATGAACTCTAAACACTGTTTGTGCATTCTAATGGCCACAATAAATTCATATTCTGGCCAAGAGAATGCAGTAATGTCAAACACGTATAAACGTGCATGTAAAACGTGGCTTTAGGTGCCTTTTTAACAAGCTTTATCCAATCAGAAATAAAAGGCATTCAGATGAAAAATTCAAACACCCAATATACATGAACCCCGAAGCACAAACAAATTATCAACTAATTACCCCCCAATTTTGAGTGTTGCAACAACTGATGAGAGTATTATAAGTTCCTAATATTTATGTACAGTCATTTTTTAAAGAATATATCTTGAATTCCATAAAATACTCAAGGAATGTTCATCAAATTGTCCAAATAACAGGTCCTGTTGACCAAAGTTGGCCATACAGGTAATGATCTGATTGTATAATATATAATTTGTGCAGTCTCATTTAGATTTACCGAAATTGTGTAATTTAAAAACCTACCTAAACTATTCATTTTAGTTTGCCTCCAATCAGGAAGGCTCTTGCTCTTTAAAATGGAAGTACAGTGAAAATAAAAAATAGAAAAATCAGCTTAAAGGATATATATTAAAATCAGTAGTATGTTTCCTTTGTGCTGATGCCTTTTCTTTTAGGAGGAAGCATCCTCGGTCTATGCCGCCCTATCCCCACCACGTTAGTCTTCCAGTGCAGCAAGGGTTAATAGAACTAATGGGCTGTTGCAGGACCTTAGCAAGAGAGCCTGACTATGCCCGCCCTTTCCATCCAACGCCACCATTTATAGAAGCTGATACTACAGCTTCTATGAATGAAACACAATCTATGAATGGAGGGGGCAGGCTTTACAATCATCTGCCTGTCCTCCATTCATAGATCACACTGCATTCACAGACTGCAGTATGGCTTTTGTGAATGGAGCAGTGGGACGAAAAGGGTGAGGAGGGGGAACATGAACTGAGGAGGATTTCATCTAAAAGAAGAGACATCAGCACAAGGGGCACAACCTACTCAAAGTAAGGTATATCCCTTGTGCTGATTTTAATTTTGGCTGCACTTAGGTTTTAAAGCAATTGTAAAGGTTGGTATTTTTTTTCTAAAATAATAAACAGAGCAGCCCATTATCTTCTCTTCTGGGGTCCCCAGCCAGCATTCTTGGCTCCTACTGCCACACTTACCCCTAGCGCAGGTGGTCAGACACTGTGGCTGGCTTCTGTGTTCTTCACCTATAGCAGCCCCCTTTCCCATAAGGCAAGCAGACCTACCAGTACTCAGATGCCCCCAGAACTTATACACAATTCTATAGTGCTTGCATACCATGCTGGGGCAGGTGCAAACTGAGCACAGCAAACAGGTACTTGCAGTTGGCAGACAGGCAGAGTGGTTCAATGACAGTCCAGGTACAAGTCAGGCAAGGTTCAGAGTAGTCAGGGTCAAATCCATTGTCATAAAGCAGGCAGAGTTTAGAGAATAGTTGATATTCATTCCAAAGTCATAAACAGGAGAATCCAAACAGAAGAGCAAGACAGACAGACAGGGAATTTGAGCACATATTACACATGCTATCACAAGCATGAGACTGCAGGCTTGGCTGGCTTAAATCAGGTTTGGTCTCCACCTAGAGACTGGCCATGTCAATCACCTTGCAGCTGGACAGACAGGGAGAATGTATCACAGCCAAAACCAGGATGCTGGAATGAGACCAGCAGCTGTGATGGAGCAGGAGTGCTAGACACTCCTGACACTACCCTGCTCTGAGGAGGGGCCCTTGAACCTTAAAGGCATGCTGCACATCAGGCACTGGACCATCAGTCCAGGCATACAGCACAGGACCATAAGGCTGGGCAGTGGTCAGGGGATCAGCAAGGTCAGGTTGGTTAGCAGGCAGGTAGTCTATGGAGCCACACAGGACATCAGATAAAGAACCAGTAATGTCTGGCCACATCAATCACCTTGCAGGTGGACAGACAAACAGTGAGAGTGTATCACAACCAAAACAAGGATGCTGGAATGAGACCAGCAGCTGTGATGAAGCAGCAGCGCTAGATGCTCCTGACACCTATTCTTCTGGGTCTGCCACCATAGCAAGTCCCTTTTTATGGGGATGGACATGTGGGCTCACTCCCAAGCCAGGCTGGGTGCAATCATAGACACTCAAAGAGAGGCTTGCCCCTGTCAACTGCTCTTTCCAGACAGGATTTGATTGACAACAGAAGGAGCCAACGACTCCCATTGTTGCCTCTCTGTCTTGTGGATGCAGGGAGAGAGGAGAGCTGCTACAGATGGGCACAGTGCTGGATGGAATGAGGACTAAAAGTATTTAGGGGGGCTGAAAAATGAAGGTAAAAAACCTTGCGCCTTGTTAAAGCTGTTGGATAATGTTTTCACCAAAGGAGATAAAATGCTTTTAAATATATTTAGACTGGTTGGTTTATAAAGCTGTTGTCTTTCAAATGTGTGGGCTCCAGTGGTGCCATCCTGATCCTTGCTTTACTGCTTACTAGAGAGTACTCACAGAATAAGGATGGCAGTCCCAGTGTATAAATATATTTAAAACCAAGCCAGCAATGGCAACCCTAATAATTTTCTCACCATAGGTGCCCTTTAAAGGAAAACATGAAAAAAACAGGTGGGCTGCCTGTACTGATCTCCTTCTGAAAATGCTGATTGTCAAGCTGATCCTTAGTATTCCTTGTATTTCCTGTATTACTGTACTCAGCTGAAATAATTATGCAGCCAGTGATGTGAAAAAGAAGTCAGGACTCTTGGTCTGCATGTGTTATGTCAGTAACATGTAAATCATCTTCACTACCACCACTTTTTACTAAAAGTGGGAACACCCTTCCAATATTACCTAAAACCTAATTGTAATGAAGGAATGGAGCCATCCTTGCAGCATTATAACCCTGCTTTCATGTTCAGAAGAAACATTGCTGGGGTATTTCCTTCTTTCTCTCTCACTTAATAATTTACAAAAGAGAGAAAGGGAAGCAAGACTATCAGATACATTTAGATATACTGTAGAGATGGAAAACAAGTTTGAGGAAAGTGACTCAAAGGAAACAAAAGCTCTTAGAAGAGGGTAAAGGACAGATATAAAGATAAGTGAAGATAAATAAACAACATCATACAACAAGAGAAGTAGAGAATGAAGAATAGGGGAACCCTTAATTTTTCTAGTTCATCTTTTGCCAGAATTTCACTGAAAAGAATACACCAAATAGAAATACATTGCTCTCAAGCTCCCTTGTCTCCTCCTTCCATGCTCATCTCCAGGACCTCTCCAAGAGCTTCTCCCATCCTCTGGAACTCTCTACCTCAATCTGTCCAGCTATCCCCTACTCTGGCTGCCTTTAGGCGATCTCTGAAAATGCATCTTTTCAGGGAAGCCTATTACGCCTACAATTAAACATTTATCGCTTCCATCAGCTCATCCCTCACAGTTATAATCTTCTGTACCACTTACCCCATCCTATTAGATTGGAAATTCTTTAAGTTCTTATGAGCAGAACCCTCTTAATCCTCATTTTTTATTGTATTGTAACTGTTATGTCTCTCTTTATATTGTGAAGTGCTGTGCAAACTATTAGCACTATATAAATCCTGTATAATAATACACTGAGGTGCATTGCATAGTTGCCCCATCTCTCTGATATTATTGGTATTGGTGGTACAGCCCCTTATCATAATCCCCCTGAGCTGAGGACAATAGAGTGAACGGATTCAAAGGAAAACCTTTCCAATTGCTATTTTATCCTCAGAAACCAAAGCATTATTTATAAGTAATGCTTCCTGCCTTGGGCTTGAACATGAATAGTTGCCTTCGGTAACTATTTGTGTTTAGGGATGTGTGGCATAGTCAAGGTGCCTGAGGCCAAAGGGTAATAGGATTACGTTCACAGTCAAATATCAGGGTCTACCTGTGCTGTACACTAGCAATTCTGGATACATACTTGGAATGATTTGCATGGCTCTGTTCACTATCCCAAAATAAGGATAGCTCCTTTATTTTTATCATTTGCTAAGGTAGCTAGACATGAAGACTTTTGTTTATTTTTTATTGGGGGGGGGGTCTTTTTTGTGTCCCCCCACCTCACCATAAGCCCCCTGGTTATACTTCCTTAAACATATCTCCCTAAGTCCTCCTCCATTGAATCCATGATTTCCATTCTATGCAGAGCCTGAGACAGCTGTATGCAGTTTGGAAAAAATGAATCTATAATATTGGACTGTACTGTCTGGGTTACTTTGTTTCTAGAACTTTAAGAAGAAAGTAAGTAGGGAAGGATAACTATACTTGATGTGGAAATAGTGTTAATATTTAGGTATGACAGTCTTTCCATTACTTTGTCTTTTTTTATTTTACATTATATAGATACAGGGTTTTTATTCGGAGAATAGGTGCAGGAAGTCAACCACACCCCAACTACACTGCCGCCAAACAATGGGAGGGTCTTAATGGGGCATTGTTAAATACCAAGAATGCATTATGTACAGAGTGCAGGGTTCAGGGGTGTGCTATACACAGCTTACATAGTTCAGGAGTGTGCCAAAGAGTGCATATATCAGGAGAGTGCTAGTATAGAGTGCATAGATCAGGAGTGCACTACATACAGAGTTCAGGGTTCAGGAGTGTGCTATGAAGAGAGTGAAGAGTTCAGGAGTGCACTGTATACAGAGTGTGCAGATAAGGAGTGTATTATGTACAGAGTGCATAGATCAGAAGTGCGCTACATACAAAGTGAAGGGCTCAGGAGTGTGCTATGTAGAGAGTGTAGAGTTCAGGAGTGTGTTACATACAGAATGCACAGTTCATAAGTGCACTGCGTACAGAGTGCAGAGTTAAGGAGTGTGTAATGTACAAAATGCAGGGTTCAGGAATGCATATCACACAGGTCAGTTTACAATGCTCCCTTCCTTCCAGTACAGAGCTCCCTACCACCCCCATTCCTCTCTCCCCCACCTACAGAGTATCAGAGAGAGGTGTTGCTGCAGAAGAGCAGCTACAACTTACAGTAGGAGTGCAATGTTAAAGGGGGGGGGGCATTAATGCTAAGATGGGGAAATGGGAAGACATTGATACTAAGTTGGGGTGGGCATTGGTGCAAAGTGCAGAGGTAATGTGTTAATTGGGGGAGAGGGAGAACATTTGTGTGAAGTGGTGTGGAGGCACTGCTGCTCAGTGAGGGGTAAAGAGGGGACATTAGTGATAAGTAAGGGGAGGTATTGGTGTTAAGTGTGGGGAAACAAGAAACCCTTGTGCTAATTGGGGGGGAGTGGGTCATTGGTGCTAAGAGAGGGGATGGGGGGATAAGTATGTGGAGAGAACGGACATTGGGGATAAGTGTGTGTGTGTGGGGGGTAAATTAGTGCTAAGTGTGGGGATAAAAGAGACCTTGGTGCTAAGTGGGGGTATGGGGGGCACTGGGGATAAGTGGGGGCAGACCGGGGACATTGTTGTGAAGTGGAGGAAATCGGGGATAAGTGTGGAGAGAGTGGAGCCATTGATGCTTAGTGGGGGGCACTGAGAATACATGAGGGAAGGGGAAAAATCATGCTAAGTGTGGGGAGACAAGGGACCTTCGTGCTGAGTGGGTAAAGGGGGCATTGGTGCTAAGTGGGGGGAGGAGAGACATTAGGGATAAATGTGGAGAGAAGGGGACTATTGGTTCTAAGAGTGGGAGGGGGCAATGCTGCTCAGTGGGGGAGAGGGTGTATATTGGGTATAGGTTTTGACAAAGAGGGGCCATTGGTGCTAAGTGGGGGGGGGGGATAATTGCTGCTAAATGGGTAAAGTTTGTCTACATCTAAAGGGATGCAGATGCTGCATTGTTTCACATTATGTCAGTGTCATTGCAGCAGATGGTAATGAAGAGTGAGCTTCTCATTCACATACAGGATATAGTGAAACAAACAGTAATTTCCTTGTAGATTACCTAGAGATAATTGTATTTCTTTTTCAAAACAAAGCTCTAGTTAAAGTAGATCTAAACCCTGAGTAGATGGCATTTAGTTAGAGCACTGCATATTATAAACAATGATACTCAGCTGCATTATTTCCAGTTCCGTTGTATTTGTCAGATACTTGTTTTACCCTTTTTCATCCTTTGTTGCTGCTAATCTCCATCTATCTCTTTGTAGCCATTTCCTGTCTGCAAGCATGCATTCTACAGACGGCTGCACATCATCTCTGTGCATCAGATAATTGATATGGACCGTGTTGGATCACGCATGTGCAATGTGTGTGGGAACGGCCACTTGTAGTCTTTACCAAAAAGCATGTGACAGAATGACAACACAGAATTACAGTTGGGAGACAGTTGTCGCCCCATTAACAGGTGTGCCCAAAAAAACCTTCATCACAGAACTGTCAAGTATTATTTTAATAAAAGCTGTGCATTTAAAAAGAATGAAATCAATGTTCCTCCTTTTCATTATTTGAATTGTGTCTGATTATGCAAAACAAAATGTATTTGTCTTTCTTTTTTCAAATGTTAAAATAAAAATTACTGAAGTAAGAAAAAAAATAAAATAAAATAAAGCAAAATTATTTTTCTAGATCCTGACTCAGCGGGAAAAAATACATTATCAGCAGTCAAATTTATCCAGTGTTTCAAGATGCAATAAATTATACATTAATTTGTGGTCAAGAATCACTTTTAATTCTTAATAGCATGTCATGTAAACAATGAATATTTTAAACAGTCTGGGGAAGTGGATTGTCCGCATTTAGAAAGAATGAAAGAATTAGGTAGAGACAAAAACATTTAGATGTCTGATGACTTTCAGTATATCGGAAGCAAAATAAAGAACAAAACTTCCCCTTATTTTATATATATATATATATATATATATATATATATATATACACACACACACACACATTTTTGTACCCACATACACACACATAAAAGAGCACTATCTTTGCAGACTTATCCTGTAATGGATTTGTATGGAGCCAAGGATGTTTGGCTCTATTAGCTATGAAATAGCTATTAGCCTTATAATTACAGGATCTCTGATTTGGCATAATGCAGCTGATTTGCCTCCCGCTCAGAAGGACTGAGGGCACATTCAAGGTCATCCCTTTTCTTCACTCATTTTCCTTTGATGATACCTTTCAGTGAGCCCCTATGCATCATAGAAAGACTCCATGCCCCCTTTACATAAATATAGTCTCAGCTGGCAGATAGGGTCTTACAGCATAAAATAAGCCCAAACATGCTGTTAGGTAGAATAGACTGTGTGGATTATTATAAAGTTTGGATTTTCTCTATAGGAAAACACAAGGTGACTTTACAGTGACTGTCAAGTGCTTCATCTTGCATGCCTTTCTCTATGGTCAATGTTAAAAAGAAAAAACTTTCACCAGCTCATTTTGGCCATTAGAAGTGATGATCTACTTTCTCTCGGTTATGCCCTTTTTGAATAGCTAAAACAAACAATTGAAAGTATAATTACACCCAAAAAATTAAAGCAGAACTTAACCACTCTTAAATTAATCTTAGATTGTAAGCTCCAAGGAGCAGGGCCTTCTTAATCCCTTGTATTGAACTGTATTGTTGCTGTATTGTCCCCAATTATATTGTAAAGTGCTGAGCAAACTGTTGGCGCTATATAAATCCTGTATACAGTGCATCCAGAAAGTATTCACAGCGCTTAATGTTTGCCACATTTTGTTATGTTACAGCCTTATTCCAAAATGGATTAAATTAATTTTCTTCCTCAGCATTCTACAAACAATACTCCATAATGACAATGTGAAAGAAGTTCGTTTTGAAATCTTTGCAATTTATTATAAATAAAAATAAAAAAAAACACAACATGCACACAAGCATTCACAGTCTTTGCTCAATACTTTGTTGAAACACCTTTAGCACCAATTACAGCCTCAAGTCCTTTTGAGTATGATGCTAAAATCTTGGCCCACATATTTTTGAACAATTTCTCCCATTCTTCTTTGCAGTACCTCTCAAGCTCCATCAGGTTGGATGGGGAGTGTCAGTTCACAGCCATTTTCAGATCTCTCCAGAGATGTTCAATCGGGTTCAAGTCTGGGCTCTGGCTGGGCCACTCCAGGACATTCACAGAGTTGGCCCGTAGCCACTCCTTTCTTATGTGGGCTGTGTGCTTAGGGTCGTTGTCCTGTTGAAAGATGAACCATCGCCCCAGTCTAAGGTCCAGAGCACTCTTGAACAGGTTTTCATTAAGGTTGTGTCATGGTCCTACCTTTGCCCTGAGGTTATGTTACTCCATGTGCTGGCGTCCATCTTGGATTCTGCTGTGCATGGTGGGAATCCTTTTATGCCTTCAGGTCTCTGTGGTCCATCCCCCAGAGGGGTGTGGCTGATGACATATAAGCCTGTGGCCCGCACATGCTCTTTGCACTTGTGTCTTGTGTCTTTGTGTTGCTATTACTCTGTTCTGACTCTCGTGACTCTCCTGGTATCTGATTTGGCTTGTGACTCGACTATTCTTTGTATTCTCCTGTGATCTGACCCTCTGTTGCTGAACCCGGCTCGTGACCTGTGATTCACGTCTGCTGTCCTGTACTGTTTTGTCCTGTTGTTGTTGACCCGGCTTGTCTGACTACTCTTTTGTCTCTTCCACCAGCTACACGCCATTGGCGGCGGCCATTACCGCAGCTGAGGTGTCTCGAGGGCCGCGACCTGGTTCCTGGCTGCGTCAAGTCCATCCCCACCATCAGGGGCCCTGGTGAAGGGCAGCCTGGGACTTAGACTCCGCGCCCTGAGGGACTTTGGTCTGTGGGTGGTGGTTGTCGTCAGCCAGTGCGTTACATTGTTAGGCCTGCCTGTCCGTTCCTCGGCCCCTGCCCTGACAGGTTGTCTCTGCAATTCATCTTTCCTTCGATCCTGACTAGTCTGCCAGTTCCTGCCACTGAAAAGCATCCCCACAGCATGATGAAGCCACCACCATGCTTCACTGTAGGGATGGTATTGGCCAGGCGGTGAGCGGTGCCTGGTTTCCTCCAGACATGACGCTTGGCATTCAGGCCAAAGATTTCAATCTTTGTTTCATCAGACCAGAGAGTTTTTTTTTCTCATGGCCTAAGAGTCCCTCAGGTGCCTTTTGGAAAACTCCAGACGGGCTGCCATTTGCCTTTTACTGAGGAGTGGCTTTTGTCTGGCCACTCTACCATACAGGCCTGATTGGTGGAGTGCTGCAGAGAGATGGTTGTTCTTCTGGAAGGTTCTCCTCTCTCCACAGAGAAAAGCTGGAGCTCTTTCAGAGTGACCATCGGGTGCTTGGTTACCTCCCTGGCTAAGGCCCTTCTCCCTCGATCGATCATTTTGGCCGGGCGGCCACCTCTAGGAAGATTCCTGGTGGTTCCAAACGTTTTCCATTTACGGATGATGGAGGCCACTGGGCTCATTGGGATCTTCAATGCTGCAGACATTTTTCTGTACTCTTCCCCAGATCTGTGCCTTGATACAATCCTGTCTCTGAGGTCTACAGACAATTCCTTGGACTTCATGGCTTGGTTTGTGCTTTGACATGCACTGTTAACTGTGGGACCTTACAGTATATAGAGAGGTTTATGCCTTTCCTAATCATGTCCAATCAACTGAATTTCCCACAGGTGGACTCCAATCTAATTATGGAAACATCTCAAGGATGATCATTGGGAACAGGATGCACCAGAGCTCAATTTTGAGTGTCATGGCAAAGGATGTAAATACTTATGTACATGTGTTTTTTTTTTCATTTTTTATTTTTAATAAATTGCAAATATTTCAAAACGAAGTTCTTTCATGATGTCATTATGGGGTATTGTTTGTAAAATGTTGAGGAAAAAAATTAATTTAATCCATTTTGGAATAATACTGTAACATAAAATGTGGCAAAAGTTAAGCGCTGTGAATACTTTTTGGATGCACTGTAATAATAATAATAATCCCCCCCTTCCATTCTGACATTTTTAAAATAAAGGAAAATGCGCAGATGTGACGACAGTCTCTTCCAGAGATTTGGGAGCTGGCAGAGACCTTTGGCGCATGCACACAAATGTTGACAGGTTCAGGCGCATGCAGTGGCATTTGTGTGAATGCGTGTAAATTCGTCAAGTGTGTGCAGATACAGTGCAATAGTTTGACTTAGCAACACACTGCATTCTGGGATAGCTGTGACATTGCAATCTCAGGAGAAAGCAAGGCCCAGCCTAGGCTGTAAAATGGGAAGTGCTACCTTGCAACAAAATGGTAACAAAATAGAATATTTTCTATAAGAAGGAGGGGGGGACAGTGTAGTACATTGTTGTATAAGTGAGTTAAAGTGGAACTACAATGCATCGGAGCACCACAAACCAAAAACACTATTTAATTCATTTTTTATTTAAATCAAACTTACACATCCATATCTCCATGCTTTATTTTGCTGAGAAATTACCTTGGCAACACCCCCTAGCATTTCTGGCCATGGTCATCTTGAGTAGCAGATGATTCATGCAGAATTCATTCCTGGAATCCATTTGCTCTTAGCTCAGGCATGCAGACAGGAGGGTGTGCTTAGATGAGAAAAACTCCTCCTCCTCTCCTGAAGATTCCTGGGTTGTATGACATCATTTGCCTAGGCATAGAATCCAGAAAGTCACTGACACTGACAAAATGTAAAAAAAAACAGTTTAAACAAGTAAATATAATATACTTTCCTATCTATTTACTAATGCTATCAGCATAAGTACTAAAAACAGTCATTGTTGATTGACAAGTCAAGTTCCATTTTAAGTTCTGCCAAATCACAAAAAAGCTGTCCCTTTAAAATGTATGCAGGCTCAATCTGAACATTCGCAGGGCAGCAGATCTTCTGTTTAATACATAGTACTCCACAAACATGCACGTTCATTTGTGCATACCTATCAGGCTTAGGTCAGTGCAGGGGCGGACTGACAACTCATGGGGCCCCCAGGCAATAGGGGATCATGGGGCCCCTGTGTCCTTGCCCAAACTCAAAAAAGCCTATGAAAAAGGTACCAGGGGCATCTCATGGGGCCCCCTACTAACCCCGGGCCCTCGGGCAATGCCCGAGTTTCCAAATGGTCAGTCCGCCCCTGGGTCAGTGCAGAGGGGAGGGGGAAATGTGCAGACATTACTGGCACCATTTACATCTGCCTGACACCATAGACATGGGATTGTCTAAGATTGACATGAGATTTCCTGACCTCTTGCATAAAAATCTGAAAAGAAGAGGCATTGGTGCATTCAATAAAGTGCAATATTGGCTATTGCATGGGGCTCCTGACTCCAGGGGACCCAAGGAGGTGCTAGAAATAGTTATGCATTTAGTAAAGTCTACTGTCTTCATTTAAAGCAGTATTTAACCCAAAAGCAAAGATTTATTATATTGCAGCTTACCAGTTCTTAGATGTAATTGCTGCATTAGTTTCCTTTTTTGGACTTTTTTTTTTATTTTCATCTGGTGATTCAGCCAGCAAATCTGTTGATTTCCAGGAGCTCTAGCTTTCAAGCAGAATACATGAGTTTATATGGATGAGACCATTAAACACTGACAGGGGTGATTAAAATGATCACCTATTATTTATTCCTGTAAAACCTTTATCCCAACAGGAAAAAAGCTATGCTCTAATTGATTATAAAGTGTTAGCTTGAGTTTGGCTTCAATTTGTTAGTTTAATTAAATCTGCTAATACATTTAACACTGCCCTCTCCCTTCCCCAAGACTGACAGTGCTGCTGTTTGCTGTGTCCTTTACTCATTTCTCCACAGTGATGTCTCACTATTACAGGAGGTATATCACTGGTCAGATCACCAGATGAAAATAGAGGGAAAAAGCCCCAAAAAAAGAAAACTGATGCAGCTGCCACATCTAATGATTGGTAAGCTGTAATATATTACTTTTTTGTTTTTTGGGTTTAATACTGCTTTACGCTTGGCAAGCTTTTAGACCTTTTTTCAGAAGAGTCAGCAATGGCATCCTTTATATTCTGCTCATTAAACGTGTCATTTAATATAATCAAATAACCATACACAATATGTATGCATAATCAGTGGACACTGACCTTTATGCATTATCTCATTAAACCAATGAGGGGGTCTATGAAATTAATATTCACTGGTTCTGCTGTTTATTTATTCCCCTGTTGAAAAATTGTTAGAAGGGGACGTGTGCAAATGAGTGTGAAGTGAGCAAATCAGCGCTCAAATCAAGTAGACCAGGTAAATCTAGTCCTTTCAAAATATTATTGCCTGAATTTTCCTGAAGTCTGGTCATTCACACCTGGTACACATAATGAGAATATTGGAAGAATGGTAATCTGTTTTTTTGCATGCTAGTCTTGTATCCAAAATTAATAGGTTACTAGAGTTACAAAAATTCTCGTAAGACAGAATACAACTTTCAGCGATGATGTAATGTATTGTATTGTATTATTTCATTTCTGAGCATGTGTGGTCTTGGTCAGTTGATTTTTTATGGATGAATACTGTACTGATTAAACAAAAATCATTTGTTCTTTTTTTTTTTTTTTTTTAATTCAAATATTTATTACATTTTCATATTTATAAATACATATAAAAAAAAAGAGGAGAAGGAGAGAAGAGCATAACAATACATTTCATCAACATTCTCATATAATATATAAAGTTCTTAATCCTATCTCCTTCTATTACCCCCTTTTTATACCCCTTACCTCTACCCCTACACCCTACCACATCCCTCCACCCTCCCACTCTGCATTTTTCTCTTACTTCCTTCCCTATAAAATCAAGAAACTTCTCTTATCATTGCTTCGTGTATATTCGTTTGATGTATAAAATCTTCCCATTTCTCCCATCTCCTCTTATATATCTCCATCTTATCTTCTTGGATATAGTACAATTTCTCCATTTTACTAATCTGATTTACTCTCTCTACCCAATCCTTTTCTCTCGGAACCTCTAAACTATGCCAGAATTTAGGTATCAAACCCTTTGCTGCATTCACAAAGTGCCATATACCCGAGTCTTTGTATTTATTCACTGGTAAGTCTGTTTTATGTAATAGGCACACTTCTGGATCTAATCCTATCTTTATCCCTGAGATTTTCTCTATTAAGTTGACCGTTGTCTCCCAAAAACTTTGAATCCTTGGGCACTCCCACCAGATATGAAACCACGTACCAATCTTTCCACATCCACGCCAGCATTCTTGTGTTCTCTCTACACCCATTTTATGTTCCACATTTGGTGTGATGTGCCATCTTACCAAACTCTTATAATTTACCTCCACCTCTTTCATACTAATATTTTCGTGTGTGAGTCTATATATTTTCCTCTGTTTATCCTCATCTATCTCTATCCCCAAATCCTTTTCCCATTTTTCAATGTACATTGGTTTTACTTCCGTGACTAACTCAGTGAGAATTTTATAGATTTTTGCCGTGCCCCGTTTTCCATCTCCCTGTGATTCCAACAACCTCTCAAACAAGTTCCACTCCTTTCTCCCTCTTATAGGTTTCGGAAGACCCTCAACGAAGTGTTTTAATTGGTGATATTTCCACTCATCAATCTTAATAAAAAATTCCCTTCCACCTTTCTTTAAATCTTTCAATGTTTTCAATTTCTGTCCATCCATAATATCCCTTAGTTGAATGTCTTCCTTTTTAATCCATTTTCCCATACTCTCCTCTATACCTGGTGGAAAATACTCCGTATTCCTTAGTGACATTAATTGTGAGTTAAGATCCCACTTCATACACTTATGTAAATTATCCCAAACCTTTAAAACATTCAGTGTATACACACTCATGGTATCTTTTAAACCTCTATATTGTGCTGGTGCCCATATGTTTCTACTCAGGTCAACTCCACTCAGATCATTCTCTATCTTAACCCACTTTTTCCCCCTTGTGTCCAATCGTAGATTCTTGTTGAAACTACAGCATTATAGTATCTCCTAAAATCTGGCACTCCCAATCCCCCTCTCTCTTTACCTCTACTCATCAGATCATAGGATATTCTAGATTTTTTATTTTTCCATATAAATTTTGTTATCATCTTTTTAATTTCTTTAAAAAAGGCCTCTGGGAGTCTTATTGGGATCGTCTGAAATTTATACAAGACTTTGGGTACAATTATCTCTATCTCTCCATATAAAAGGGAATTCTTTTTGTATCTTTTCTTTCTCACTATTTGGAAGATTTACATTTAAGATCTCAGTTTTTGTCGGGTTGATTTTTAAATTTGATATTTCCCCAAACTCTTTTAAGCTTTTTATTAAATTCGGGAGTGTTATCCTAGGATTTCCCACATAAAACAACAGGTCGTCTGCAACAGCTGCCACCTTATGTTCGGTTTCCCTTATTTGTATTCCCTTTATGTCTACGTTCTTCCTAATTGTTTCCAACAAAGGTTCCAATGATAACACATACAGCAATGGGGACAATGGACATCCCTGTCTTGTCCCGTTTGTCATCCCTATGGGCTCAGACTTTTCACCATTAACCAAAATAACCGCGGATGGCATTTTGTTCAACTTTCCTATCCACTCCCTCATTCTACCACCTACTCCCATGATCTCTAGGGTATCCATCATGAAGCTCCAGTTTACTCTATCAAAAGCTTTTTCAGCATCGATCGAGAGCACCACTGCCGGGGTTTTCCCTTTCTTAGCTTTCTGGATCAACAACATAGTTCTAATTCCGTTATCTCTACCCTCTCTCCCCGATACAAAACCAACCTGATCTCCCTGGATCCATTCTGGCATTAAATCTTTCATCCTATTTGCTAAAACCTTTGCATATAGCTTTGTATCTATATTTAGGAGTGCAATTGGCCTATAACTAGAACATTGAGTAGCGTCCTTCCCTTCCTTATGTATAAGTGTTACATGGGCTTGTAGGGATTCCTGTCTAATCTCCATTTCTCCACCCAGGGCATTCATATACTCCTTCAATTTAGGTATTAACAGTTCGCTATATTTTTTATAGTACCTCACGGTATATCCGTCTGGGCCAGGGCTTTTCCCCACCTTAATATTTTTTAATGCTATTTTTATTTCCTCCTGTGTGATTTCTAATTCCAAGGATTTCAATAGATCATCATCTATCTTTGGTAGTCCTGCATTTTTTAAATATGCCCTTCTTTTTTCTCTGTTCTCATTTTCACTATTATTTACTAAGTTCTGAGAATTAATATTATACAGCTTACTGTAATATTCCTTGAACACCTTCCCGATCTCTTTAGTAGAGTGAGCCATTTCTCCCTTGGGATTTCTTATTTTTTCTATATAATTTCTATTTTTCTTTTTTCTCAGGGCTTTCATTAAATATTTTCCTGGTCGATCTCCCCATCTATACCTCTCCCCTGCTACTTTATTAAGTACTCTCCTCCTTTCTTCTTCCATTAATATCTCCAATTCTTTCTTCTTTCCTATTACCTTCTGCCTTATCTCACTTGTTATTCTATTTTTATGGATCTGTTCCAGGTCATATATTTCTTTTAAGAGCCCTGTCATTTTCTTACTCCTTTCCCTTTTCTTTTTTGCCCCTAGCGCAATCAATATACCCCTAATATATACCTTATGGGACTCCCAGACAGTGGCCATTGACACATCCCCTGTTTCGTTCTCCTGAAAATATCTTTCCATCTCCTTTCTGATCTGCTGATCGATCTCTTGGTCTAATAGAAGGGCCTCGTTTAACCTCCATCCTACCCCCCTTGTCAGCTGCCTCCCCCATCTTACCTTCATTATAACTGGGGCATGGTCTGAGAGAGTCATTGTCTCTATTTCTACTTTAACCACCCTCTCAATAAGTTGATGATCTACCATTATATAATCCAATCTCGAGTAAATCTCGTGTGCATTAGAGAAGAAGGTATAGTCTCTTTCCTTTCCATGCGTTATTCTCCATATATCCACTAGTTGACCCTCATGTATCTCCTTCTTTAAAGTCCTCATAGACCTACCTCCCTCTCATTGCACACGAGAAGTTGTATCCATCTGTGGATCTAAACATAAGTTCAAATCTCCCGCCACTATCAGTCTTCCCTTTTTAAAATCCATCAATTTTCTTAATATCCCTTTCAGGTATACCTCTGGTCTCTTATTTGGGCAATAAATATTCACTATTGTACACTCTATTTCCTGCAATCTACCTTTCAAAAACAAGAATCTCCCCTCAGGATCCGTCTCACTCTGCTCCACCCCCCACCTTACATTTTTTGCAAACCCAATTGCCACCCCTTTAGCTCTCATAATAGGGGAGTCTGCATAGAACCATGTTGGATAATTTCTGGTGGTTAATTTAATATTTGACTTAATCTCAAAATGCGTCTCCTGTAAAAAAAACTACCGAAGCTTCTCTATGTTGCAACTCCTTAAATAGCTTAAATCTCTTCCCAGGACTATTCAACCCCTTTACATTATATGTTATAAGTTTTATATCTTCCATATTTCTTGTATACATCTCCTCCCTATGCAGAGTATTTTTAAAACCTTCCCCCTATACCATCCTTCTCCCCCTCCCCCGCCATAACCCTCCCCTTTCCCCTCCCCTCTCCCCAACATCCTCCTCCCCCCTCCCCTCTCGACAACCCTTTCAACCCTTTTCTCTATATATACTTCTCCTGCTGCATCAAGGTACTGTCCATGAACAAATTTACTATACAGTCCAGACACTCTCACTCACCCTCCTTACAGCTGTTTATCTCCAGTGAGGCTGTCCTTTAAGATCTCAGTACTCTGGTGTGATTCTGCTCCTTTTCCCTTCGACTGGAGGGGGGGGGGAGAGGGGGGGTTTTCTCCGAGTCCCTTTCTTCCTTCTCTGTCCGCTTCACTCCTGGGTAACTGGCAGTCGGGAGTATTTCTCTATTGAGCCGGCTCCGACTCCATAGGAGGCCAGCCAGTTTTCTCTCCTTCCTCTCCTGCTAAGCCGGATCGCTGAGCCAGGACCACCTGCACTCTCTGTGAGAGAGCCGGCGTCTTCTCCTCACTCAGGAAGCCGGCCGGCCTCTCTGTCTCCCAGAGCTCCCTTTCGGGAGGTCACGTGACCACCTCGCGTCACCGGCGTTCCCAGCAGTCTCGGGCGGGAGGTTCCCAGCCGTCCCGCTGTCCTGGACTCCTGCAGCTCCATCCTCACCGCTTCACCTCCGGGACCCCCTCTCACCCGTAAGTTTTAGCCAGGCACCTCTGCAGCATTACATGGGGAACATTTAGGGAAGGAGGGTGGTCGTCCTGTGGAGAGCGCTCACATCGCCCTCTCTCTTGCCGCCATGATTAGGCTCCTCCTCCTCAAAAATCATTTGTTCTGTTATCATACGAGAAAAAGTGTTGTGCTTGTCCCTTTGGATAATTTTGTATGAACCGTTGTGATCGGCTCTCGAAAGCTGTGTACTAACAAATAGATCATCAGACGATCGGTCAGAAAACATTTCTTCATCCGATTTTCTAATCATGTGTATTAGGCTTTAATCTGGGCAATCAGACTTCATGACCTGCAGGATCAGTATTGAGTAGGTTGAATTTTTTATTGGACACCTTAGTAGCTCCTTCAGAATAACTGTACAAAATAGTGGCAACCACTCCAACCTATAACTAGCCTTTACAGTAAGGTGCACATGGAAGGACAATGCACATCACAAACAAGCAAAGGATTTCCCAGCACACTTATCAGACGGCCTACAAACAACAGAATTGACCCTGTCTAACAATTTACATTAAAACAGTGGGTTTTGTTAACATACATTTACAAATATATGTGTAAACTGCAGTGCCCATGTCAAGGCTTCTCTATATAGTGTAGTCCTAACTCTATCATTTTCAGAGTCTCCTAAATAGGAGCACATATACCAGTGGATAGATTAAGGGCAAGTGTAGCCTAAAAAAAGATGGAAGAATTTCCCATCAAATATAATATATAAGAATTTTTTTTTTTAAATCTCAGACTTTCTTCATCTCGAGGCTGCAAAAAATCAGTTGAAATTTTGCAACCTGCCCATTCCAGCGCTCTGTTGGTGGTAACTGTTGTGAATGTGTTATTGTATACAAACAATAAACCCCAGTCATAAAAACTGGCCAAAATAATTGAGCTCAGCTGGAGTTGTAGATAGCATACACCCAGAATTCTTTTTTCACCTTTCTATAAAATGAAAAGAGAAACCCGATTAGTCACGTGGAGCTAACATTTGTAATTTCTGTGCTTTCAGATTTAATGAGTCAACACATTTTTGTATGACTACAGAAGAATTGTTCATATTGTGTGAAAATTTGAGTTTGTAATTTCATTAGATTAAGAAAGTGTTTATAAAAGAATTCTTATTTTTAAAAAATCAGTAATCGGTCAACAATTCTCTTCCTGGGAATGCTGCTTATACTTGGCCGTACCTGACAACCTTGTAAACTGTCTTTGCCCAACACTCCAGTACATGATAATGACTGATGGCACAGCTGATGCAGGATTGTTTCCAACTTTGCTATGGGAGATATGCTTTCTCCTTGACTAGTGAAGACCCGCTCCTCGCCTGTAACATTCCAAGGAAGAGGAGTGCCCTGGCCACACTGACATAAAAATTGTAATTTCTGACAATGTGTATCGGGGACATCATAAAATTGGATTTTCTTCTCTCTTTCACAGACGAGTTTCTCATTTTTTCCTCTAAAACTGCAGTGGTATATTATAGTAATTTTAGGTAAAAAGCATGCCTTAATGCAATTGTTCTTCAAATTTAAAAAAAAAATGTATAGTATGCAATGCAAATAACATTTTGTTAAAAGCAAAAAGGTTTGGATAGTGGAATAGGTAAGATGCCAGGTGCCCCTGGATATGTGATGAGGGTGTCAAGATAAAGTTATTGATTAACTGCCTGTGAACATACTTGTTACAATGTCTCCAGATCCTCATAAATCTGATTTACTTATCTAATATATGCTGTCTGTGGCATGCAGCAAGAAAAATGCTGATGAAAGGTAAGCCACAGTAAGCATATAGCTAAAAAGACATTAGATTACGGAATGCTAGAAAATAAACCTTATACTGTAGATGTTCACAGTTGTTATTAGTATTAATATTAGTATTATCCTCTATAATGACTATATGGAGCAAAACAAATGAAGCCAACCTACCCATCCGTTATGAATTGAAATGTATGATCTGTGCCCTTCTTGCAATAACTCCAAAGCAAAAAATAGCACATCGGTTCACAGCTGCCATTTCAGAAATATTAGGAAGATGTGTTTTGTTTCTTATTCATATGGGAATGAGTGTAAGAAAAAACTTTTTCCATCTTTTCCTTTTATAAAATATTTTATTAATGTATTTTCTTACTAGCTTAAAGCTAAACTCCAAGCAACAAGCAAACAGTTAATTACACAAATGATGTACTCATACACAAGACAGCAGTTTTATTTGCTTAAGAATATATACACTCACCAGCCACTTTATTAAGTACAAATTGCTAGTATTGGGTTGGACCCCCTTTTGCCTTAACCAATAGCCGCCCGGCCAATAGCCGTTTGGCGGCCGGAAAAATGCTGTAGATTTCCGAGTGGACGCCATATGGCGCACTCCCGGGCATGCGCAGTTTTCACGCTTGCAGAGCCGCGCAGCGGCGCGTTCTGTCACCGGCCGTGTACCTTGGACACGGCCGATGACAGATCTGAGTACCGACCCCTGTTGCCGGTACCATGTGACCTGCTGTGACCAATCACAGCAGGTCACATGACAGTTGTATACAAAGGATGGCTTCATTCATGCCATCCATTGTATACTAGTGTCTAGCTGTGAATGGTCACAGCGATCACATGCACATGTCATGTGATTAGCTGTGGCCAAATCACAGCTAAGCACAAAAAAAAAAAGCCTGAATGAATCGATGTCATTCAGGTAAATGCTTAGCTTATAGCAAAGTAATTCTTTGCTATTAGCAAATTGTGTAAAAAAATAAAAAATAAATACTGATCACTTCCCCAAAGTAGTACAATGCTACTATGGTAACATTGTACTACTTTGGACATAGTGAAATATGAAAACAAATCTTAAAAAATAGAAACAAAATGTAATAAAAAAATTAAAAATAATTAAAAAAATTAAAAAATATATATATATTTTTTTTTCATACTGTCACCAGTCAGTGCCCCTGATCACCGCCATGCCAGTTATATGATGACGCTGTACTGCACTGGTAACAGTATGTAAAAACAAAATAGTGAAAATAATTTTTTTCATTTTTTCATTATCTGAAAAATTATGACAAAAAAATACAACATCAAAAAACTCGCCATGCCTCTTATGAAGTATGTTGGACTGTCTACTCTGCAAAAAGGGGTCATTTGGGGGATATCTGTACTGTTTTGACATTCTTGGACCTCAAGAAATTAGATTGGCTGTCAGTACTTCAGGATTGATCAATATTCAGATCTATACCATAGTTTGTGAACTCTATAACTTTCCTACAAACTAAAAAATACATCCTAATTTGGGTTATTTTCACCAAAGACATGTATCAGAATACATCTTGGCCTAAATTTATGAAGAACAATTATTTATTTGCAAACTTTTATAACAGAAACAAAGAAAAACGTGTTTTTTTTTTCAAAATTTTCGGTCTTTTTTTTTTAATTTAGCAAAAAATAAAAACCTCGGCAGTGATTAAATACCGCCAAATGAAAGCTCTAGTTGTGTGAAGAAAATGATAAAATTTTAGTTTGGGTACAATGTTGTATGACCACGCAATTGTCATTCAAATTGTGAGAGCGCTGAGACCTGAAAACTGGCCTGGGAGGGAAGGGGGGTAAAAGTGCCTGGTATGGAAATGATTAATTCTTCATGGCATAAATTCAACAAGGTGTCAAAAACATTCCTCAGAGATTTTGGTCCATATTGACATAAGTTACTGTTGCCTTTCTGTCATCTTGATCCAGTCTGCCCATTCTCCTCTGACCTTTGACACCAACAGGACATTTCTGTCCACACAACTGCTGCTCACTGGATATTTTCTCCTTTTTTGGACCATTCTCTGTAAACCCTAGAGATGACTGTGTGTGAAAATCCCAGTAGATCAGCAGTTTTTGAATCACTCTGACCAGTCTGTTTGACACCAGCACCAACCATGCCATGTTCAGAATTACTTAAATCCCATTTCTTTCCCCTTCTGATGCTCAATTTGAACTTCAACAAGTCGTCTTCACCATGTTTGCATGCCTAAATGCATTGAGTTGCTGCCATGTGATTGGCTGATTAGCAATTTGTGTTACCAAGCAATTGAACAGGTGTACCTAATAAAGTGGCAGATGAGTGTATATATACAGTATATACTTCTGTCCATCCAGTCCTGAGACACTGGACACTGGAATAGGAGTTTCCTACGAAGTCAAATGCCATGCAGTAACACTAGTTACGTTTCAAGGAGAAATGTAGGATTTTAAAAAACAACCTTCCTGCTGCAGAATCGGTGTGGTTCTGCTCTGAGCCCAAGAACTGAGTAAATTTTAACTTCTGCCAATGTATATCAGGGACATCATAAAATTGTATTTTGTTCTCTCTTTCACAGAAGAATTTCTCATTTTTCCCTCTAAAACTGCAGTGGTATATTATAGCCATTTTAGGTAAAAAGCATGCCTTAATGCAATTGTTCTTCAAATTAAAAAAAAAAGGTATAGTATGCAATGCAAATGACATTTTGTTAAAAGCAAGAAGGTTTGGATAGTGGAATAGGTAAGATGCCAGGTGCCCCTGTGATTAGGGTGTTAAGATAAAGTTATTGATTAACTGCCTGTGAACATACTTGTTACAGTGTCTCCAGAACTGAGTAATCACATGACCAATAATCACTCAATTCTTGGTCCGCTCTGAGCAAAGAGCCACCACTCTGAGACTTTCAGCCACCACTCTCTGCTCTGCTACTCCAGTACTCACTGGAGCACTGGGCAGGAGAAGGGGTGTGAGCAGCTGGCTCAGGCTCTCAGCATTGCGATGAGAGGCAGAGCCAGCTGTTGGTCAGGCATCCAGGTGGATCCCAATATTATGGTTGGGATCCTTCCAGAGCCTGGAGTGGTTCTGTGACATCAGCTGACAGCAGGTTTTAGCCAGCTGTTGGCTGATTCTGGGTCACAGAAGAGCAGGTAAAAGGAGAAAGTAAGTGCACTCCTGTGACCAAAAAAGAGAAATATAGCCAAATAGCTTTAACCATATTTCTGTTTTAAGCAATGCATTTAAAAGTTTACAAATGAATATAGAGGTGCAGTACTTTGTGTCTTTCATATCTGCCTAGAGTTCTTAGGTGTCCTTTTGGATAAAAGGTTTCTGATAATGAGCTTTCAAATAAAGAGATTCTTGTAAAATCCTCAAAATTAACAAATCCTTCACCTTTGATCAGAACAGAGTATGTTAGCATTAAACACATATAGGTAAAAGGACAATGAAATAAATGTAGAATGAGCAGATGTATTACATGTAAACCTCTTGTTGCGGGGTTTGAAGGACCTGATCTTACGACTGGTTTACTAAAGGAGCAGCATGATCACTTAGCCCCTTTAATCTACTTTCACTTTGAATATATAATGATATTTTGGACATTAAAAAAAAAGAATTTTTCTTACACATGATTAAATAACAAAACTTCACATGGCCAATTGAACATTCAATTCCTTTACTATACCAACCCCTCTGAGCATAAATCTGAGTGACAGATCCAGAGAGATTCCACATATGAATATTTAACATGTGAGCAAATCCCATAGAAGGAACCTAAAATCATTGACTAGAACAGCAATAAACTCACATAAAGGATGGATATTTGATATTTATGAGTAGATAGGCATACCCAATAGCTTTAACCTATAATCAATGCATTTCTGCAGTGTTATTCTACACAGGGAGCTGAGCTGATGATCAGGACAGAACTTGCTTAATAATGGATGACATGCTGTCTGCTACCACAAAAAAATCAAGTCTCCTGAAAGCCATCTGCTACAGATCAGTCATACTATGCAATGATTCATAGCTGTCTCTTAAGTAAAAAGCAGCTACTAGAAAAAAGAAGGAAACATGAAGCGTACCGAGCAGTTGCATAAACCAGCAGCATATGCTTTATTGTTCGTCTAGGCCCATCACAGACACAGGGCTTGTAGTGATACCTAAACAAAAGCATTACTCATCACAGATTGTATTGTAGCTGAGTAGGGAAACACATAGCTCAAGCTGGTTTTATAAGGTCACATATGGCCATATTTAATACAGCAATATAAAGAACAATGACTATGAGAAAAGACAGCAAAGAGGAATTTCAACCTTATACTAAAGGTGATTGTAGCCGTATTAGTGCATTTGCGTCAGAAACAATTGAGTACTGTCCGTGATACTTTTTTTATTTGCACTAACAAACAATTTTGAGGACAAGCTTTCGGGGAGTGTCCCCTTCTTCAGGTCAAAGCAGTACTGATCACAAAGGTACAGCAGAATGTTAGAAGAGATGAAGGGGATGGAAAAAAAAAAAAAAGAACAGAGATAAGACACAGCAAAAGCAAAGTCTGGGGGGGGGGGGGGGGGGGGAGACAACACTCACAGAGGCAGTCATGCTTGAGGTGATAAAACTGTTGGATAATGATTGAGGAATCCCATGTCCAAATTCAGGCCTTTATCTCTTGTGTCAAATAGAATTATAATTCTTAGTTCAAAAGTTTTTCTTTCCTGAATGGATTTGAAATTTCCTTTAAGAACGAATATATTGAGGTATCCCAAAGTGTGGTCTGGTTGTGCGAAATGGTGTCCCACAGGTGTGCAAAAGTCATCTTCTTTATGTTCCTTGATGGTATGTCTGTGCAAATTCATCCTTGTTTGCAACTTCTGTCCTGTTTCGCCAACATAAGATCCTTTGCTACATTTTCTGCACTGGATAAGGTACACAACATTACTGGAGGTGCAGCTGTATGAACCGGAGATATTAAAGATCCCTTTTGAGTGTCTGACACTTTTTGATGGATTGATTTGGTTGCACAGTTTGCAGCGTTTTTTATTGCAGGGTTTGCTTCCATTATTTGTGACATCATAATCAGAAGGAAGTTTCCTACTGATTAGTTTATTTCTGAGGTTGGGGGGGCTGTCTGAAGGCCAGTATTGGGGGTTGCTGGAATATTTCTTTCAGAGTTCCATCCTCTGTTATGATTATTTGATTATTTTTCTTATTCCTTCTAGTGCTGGGTTGTATGTGGTTACTAGAGGTACACGGTTGTTTGTTTTTTTCTCTTTGTACTGAAGTAGATTTTCCCTTCGGGTTCTCAAGGCTGTGTTTATGCTGGTGTTCATAGTTTTGTCCTTGTAACCTTTCTTATGGAAGGAGTCTGCTAGTGTCCCGAGATGTGTATCTCTGTCTCTTGGGTTAGAACATATTCGGTGGTATCTAATGGCCTGACTGTGTATGATGGCACGTTTCGTGTGTTGGGGGTGGAAACTAGAACTGTGGAGGTAGTTGCATCTGTCAGTGGGTTTCCTGTATATTGAGGTGGGAAGCATATCATCCCTGATGTATACTGTGGTGTCTAGGAAGTTGACGTGTGTGTTTGAGTATTCCATTTTTAGGTTGATTGATGGATGAAAAGCGTTGATCAATGAGTAAAATTGTTTTAGGTATTCTTCACCTTCTGTCCATATGATGAAAATATCATCAATATAGCGATAGTATCTGTATGGTTTTTGTTCCATGCTGTTCAGGAATTTTTCCTCCAGGTCAGCTATAAATAAATTGGCATATTGGGGTGCCATTTTACTTCCCATCACAGTACCCATACATTGAAGATAGATGTCTTTATTGAAGGTAAAGTAGTTGTGTGTAAGTATGAATTCAATGAGCTGTGTAACATCCTCAGCAGTGTATTTGTGGTTTGGTGAGGGTGATAAGGATCTGTGACATGCAGCTAATTCATCCTTGTGAGGGACATTACTATACAGGGATACTACATCCATAGTCACTAGAAGTGTGTTAGATGGTAATTGCTTTCCATCCCCTACATCTCTTCTAACATTCTGCTATACCTTTGTGATCAGTACTGCTTTGACCTGAAGAAGGGGACACTCCCCGAAAGCTTGTCCTCAAAATTGTTTGTTAGTGCAAATAAAAAAAGTATCACGGACAGTACTCAATTGTTTCAACCTTATACTAACAATTACAACAAAGGGGAAACTTTAAAAATGCTTAGTAAAGGCAATCTAGAAGCAAATACATATAGATATACTGTAGATAATGGCAGGCTTCTTTGCACACCTTTTTTTCTTTAGCTCCTCATTCTTCCCATAGTCCCCATTTTCACTAAAAACAGATGAATCCATCTCTCTTTACATCCTGGAACTCTGGGTCTGCCCCTGGAACATGTGACAGTGTGCATCATCCTAGGGGAAGGATTGGTGGCTTAGCCTTCTCAGGGTGCCTCTGGGAGGCCAGGGTTTCACCACCAGTGCCTCAAGATACCAGGAGGTGGAATAACAGTAATTGTAAGTAAAAGAAAAAAAAGCTTTGTTAAACTAATGAAAGTAAGATTATTTCATATCATTATGCAGAGTTGAATGCTGATGCCATTTTGGGAAAAAAAGGGGGGAAGGTCTACTTTGATATACAGCATTCAAAAGTTTTTCATTCTTCTGTTATATCATATAAAAAAAAATTTCTGATCAGTTGATACCAATTCTTTAGAGTGCTATGTGCTACAATCAAATGTCATAAATCACTGTGCATAATAAACCCAAAAAATATTCCAGATAAAACAAATCAAAAATAAAGTCCACTGAATTTTTTGTGAATACAAACACAGGCAAAAAAAGGTGTTTCCGTGCAGTCCTCAAAAACAACCCTGTGTTCTTGTGCTGTTCTCCAGTGCTCCTCCACCATCAAAACAGAGAACTCACCAGATGGATATGTCTACCCACTACAGGTCTATCCACTACAGGTCAGTCATAAAACTCTTGTTGTACTTATATGGCACCATCCATTACATTTTAGGATTAGATGTTCCACTTATCCTCCAGCCATATGCATCATACCACATAAAAGAGGAAGTAAAGGGAGACCGCCATAGTGTAAAACCTTAAAGTATGTTTATTAGGTAAAAACAATATAGTCTACTCACACATCCCAGCACTGAGGTAAATATCCATGTAAATCCAAATGCTCAGCTGCCCACTCCAAAGAGTATTCAGTCCCAGGTGTATAGCGTCACTTCTGGGTGTAGCATGCGGGATGACGACACTTCATGGCCCGCCCTGACATGTTGTTTCGTAGTATGGACATTTTCAAGAAACGTCAGTACAACAAAACACTGCGTTGGGGTGGGCCAGGAATTGTTGTCATCCCTCACACTACACCCGGAAGTGATGTTATAGACCTGGGACTATGGAGGTCTTCTTTTACTTCCTCTTTTATGTGGTATGATGCATGTGGCTAGAGGATAAGTGGAACATCTAATCCTAAGATGTGGTAGATGGTGCGATATAAATACAACAAGTGTATTATGACTGGCCTGTAGTGGGTGGTCATATCCATCTGGTAAGTTCTCTGTATTGGTGGTGGAAGAGCACTGGAGAATAGCACAAGCAATTTATGCCAGCCACGTGGCGGTATATGATTCAGTGGACTTTATTTTTTATTTATTTTAAATCAAACATGTTTTTGGTTTGTTATGCACAGTGATTTATGACATTTTATTGTAACGCTTAGCACTGTAAAGATTTATTTTGATGGTTTAGAGCAGTGGTCTTCAAACTGCAGCCTTGGGGCCGGATATGGTCCTTTACTTGCTTTTTTACAGCCCTTAGGCCACTTTTCACCCCACTTTCAGCAACAATGGAGCACAGTTCCTGCCTCGACACCTAAAATGGGGCATTATTTCTCTCACTGACACCAAGGATGGGACATTATTCCTCTCACTGACACCAACAATGGGTAACTATTCCTCCCCTTAATACCGTAAAGAGGACACTGTTTATTCCCACTGACACCAAGACATTTTCTACTCCCGCTGGCCACAGTCCGGCCCTCCTAAAGATTAAAGGACAGTAAACTGGTCCTTTATTAAGAAAGTTTGGAGACCCCTGGTTTACAGTGCAAGAGTGCTTTGATTGAAGCTGCTCTTGTGCATATGAACATTCATTCTAGTGCAGATTTATAACATATCTTGATACCAATTGCTCCTCTGGGCACATAGATTGAGATTTACTAAAACTGGTGCAATCAGGATCTGGGGCAGCTGTGCATGGTAGCCAATTGGCTTCTGACTTCAGCTTGTTCAATTAGGCTTTTGACAATAAAACCTGTAAGCTGATTGATTTATGTGTAGAGCTGCACCAGATTTAACACCATGCAGTTTTAATAAATAAGATGATTATTTTTACACATGTACGATTCATTACAAATCGAAATTCAGAAAAAAATGTTTGTTATTTTGAGATTCTAATGTATCCTAATCACAATAGTAACAAACTTAAACCAAATTTAAACCAATCTGAAATAAATTATAATGAAACAAATTATCTAAATTCAAATTTGAAAATGAATTTGAAAATGAATTAAAATTCAAAAATGAATTTGAATTTGAAATGGAAACATATTGCAACAAATACAATAAGGTAGAACAATTAATTAAGAGGATGATTACTATTTGCGTTACAGAATAGAATAGAGTATTGTTTCTCAACCTTTTTTCAGTCAAGGCACCCTTCAAAATTCTGCACAATCTTGAGGAACCTATTACAAAATGTGAAAAAAAGAAACTAATAGTTTTACAGAATGCAGCAACATGTGCACATATGGGACACCCAATGTCAGAGATGATTTATTCTTCCAAAGAAAATACACCTTTGGACACTGGTACTGACTAGTATTCCTTTGTTTTTCTTCTCCCTCAGTTTATCTCCCTCAATCAGCTAATGTGTCCCCAGTCCTGACAGTCCTCCCATGTCCTTCTCATCAACTGATGACATCATTGTTTGTTTATGTCAGCGGCTAGAAAGTTGTAATGGTGCATAATAAAAACCTTTGGCTTTGTGTAACCAAAAGGCAGGCTTGATTCACCTGCTGGCTAGAATACAGTTTGGGAGCAATTTTTAGGTATTTTTCTAAGGCACCCCTTAAGAACACTGAAGGCACCTCAGGGTGCCTGGGCACCCTGGTTGAAAAAGGCTGGAATACAGTAGAATAGAAATTAATAGAATAGACTAGACTAAAATAGAATATAACAGAATACAACAGAATAGAGAAGAGTAGAATGGAACAGAATAGAATGGAATAGAATAGAATAAAACAGAATAGAAAATAAAGGGATATAATAGAAAAGAATACAATAGAAAATAACAGAACAAAACAGAATAGAATAGACAATACAAGAATAGAATAGAAAAAGAATAGAAAAGAAAATAGAATAGAATGGAATACAGCCTTCTGATGAAATTTGAATTTCAAATTGATTTGAAAATATGGACTACAAACAAATCCGAATATAACATAACAAATATGATGAAACAAAATTAAAAACGTAATGAACAAATCCGAAATGAAACACATTTTTCCATTGTGCACACCTCTAATTATTTTAAAATAGAGGGAATTGGGGGGTAAATATAGTAGATACTATAGTAGATACCATTGCTGACTTACTTTCAAGGGTGCAAGCCACATGTGGTAAAAGTTTACTGAGCCTATGATGTCATGAGAGGAGATGTTCACACTCTATAACTTTAATGCTGCCATTCCACTGCTTTTCAAAGCACAACACTGTACTTTGCAAATATGTTAAATACTTCTTTTAGTTATGGACTCTAAAAAAGGAGAGGCATCTGGTTACATGGCCTGACAAAGTCATGTGACCTGCTTTTCCACCAATCATGGAGCATTCTCTATGAAATTATGAATAGAACACTTAGTCAAAAACCACAGGTTCTACACAGCCTTCATTTAATGAGCAGGATGTATAATGAAGGCACAGTGTGCAACATTAATTTTCTGCTATAAATGGTGGCCAAAGTAGCATGAAAAACAGGTTCTTCATGAAATTGTATTTGAAGAACCCTGATGTGAATTTAGAGGTGGTCATTTGGTTTCTGTTAACTCCTGGCTTGGAAAAAAGAAGCTGGGTTCAGATCATTTGCTTATTCCTAAAACCAATAGTTCCACTAATGCTAACTTGGAGGGAGCCATAGAAAATATTACAAGATATGACAGATGAAATGAAGAATATGTTAGACAGATTTGAAAGAGTATAAAAAGAAAAAATACTGTGCATGCTTCCAGAAACAGTGCTCCAATATAACATTGTCATCTTTACAGATAACACGCATCTAGAGGTTGAATCCTGTCAAACTCTGCAGGATGATAATTGAACTTCCATGGCTGCCAGATTTTGGTAAATTTGTTAAAAGGTTCTTTACGTGTATCATAAAGCATTCATTAACTATCATCCAAGCAAAATAACTTTTAGCCATCTGAAAGTTTATTGTTGGAGATTTCAACCCTTTTAGCAATAACTTTTTTGCTGCTCTAAAAAATATTTATTATTCAACCTGATATTGAACGTGTTTTAGCTCACAAAAGGGCCTTTGCATATACCCGATTCTAGATCTCTATGTCTGAATTTTCATATCATTTTATACTGGTTACACAATTTAGTTATTATTTCAGAATCATGTGGGGTTTTTTTTTATATCAGTGTATTTGTATTTGATTATGTCATATTGGCGTTCTGGGCTTTTATCGTGTAAGATGAGAGCTTGACAAAAACAGCAAACAGTGTTCTTTATTTTAAATGTTATCTCTTGAAATGTTAGATTATAATATTTCATATTTACCTTTCCAGGAAGCAGATGCAACTCTAGATATCATTTAATTTGTTTTCCAGGCTATTCTGATTTCATCTACTGAAAAAACTGCTGTTTACAGAGCCCAATAGTTCAAGAACAAATTTACACACACAACTGCATCCTACAAAGGAGAGGCTGATTCCCCTTCTCTACCTGCTCTGTTCAGACTTCAGATCTAATCAGTCCTAAGCCTGGTACACACAGGCATTTTCTTTTTTTCTTTTGTGCTCAACCCAGTGATGTTAGCACAGTGATCACCGCACTGAGCTATTGTGTCCTGACAGGAAGACAGCCCCGCCAACAACCCAACCCCCCCCCCCCCCGCCAGAACACAACGGTCAACGCTCACAACCATTGACTGCAAACCATGATTGGATACAGATTTGCTCCTGTTTTACTGAATGTTCGGCTTCTGGTTCTGTTGGACAGGCTGCTGTATAAACAGGCAGAATGTCGGCTGGTTTCTGTTGGTTGTGCCAGGCCTAGGAGTGTGAAGGCAATTTTTTTCTACTGTGCTTGTCCTAAAAAAAACACACACACAAAGATTGACACTTTGTAATATATGTTCTTTGCATGATATGTTTATTTGGAAATTACTTTGATAGTTACATAGTTACATAGTTAGTCTGGCTGAAAAAAGACAAAAGTCCATCCAGTTCAACCATAGAAAAAAAAAGTTATAATCCTATACCCACAGTTGATCCAGATCCAAATATTAACACTGATTTTCTCAGGTGTTTAAATACTTATGTTCAGCAGTGCAAGACAAATAAATTCTTTAAAAATCATACAATGTGATTTCCTGAATTCTTTTTTAAATTCTGTCTCTCAGAGTGGGAATGCACCTCCAATGTGAATTTCAGACCCCTCCATGATTTCTAAGTGGGAGAACATGCAAAATCGCAGGGTGTTCAAATACTTCTGTTCCTCACTGTATGTCCATTTCATAAAATGATTGCTTTGTCTTATATTTGTAAAGGGGGTTCCATAACTGTGGTACTCTAGAAAGAGTCATGGAATGGTATGCAAGTGTAATATAATGTAATAGTTGCTTTATTATAATAAAGAATACAAATGAAAAGACATGTACTCTTCTCAGCCCACTCAGAGAGGGAACTTTACTTGGTATGCATGAAAACACTCTTTAGAATTATGATCTTTAACATAAGTCTTAGAAACCTATTTTATAGAGTCCAGATGAGACATCAAAATACTTTCTCAAGAACACTATTAAGCTGGCACTTGAACAACAAATCTATTTTCCTGGTTATCTTCCCTCAATTAAGGCTCACACCAGCCACACTAAGCCCAAGACCTTAAGATCAAGAGATCGGTCCCCAAGTATTT
Source organism: Staurois parvus (assembly GCF_062004578.1). Taxonomy (NCBI): domain Eukaryota; kingdom Metazoa; phylum Chordata; class Amphibia; order Anura; family Ranidae; genus Staurois; species Staurois parvus. Next base: position 3,206,781 of record NW_028317912.1, read on the forward strand.
AATTGTATATGTTATTATTCAGCTACCAATGTAATACTATAATTTCATGGCCAATATACCTTAGTGTTGTTATTGTTGACAGCACTACTATAGATTATGCTACCCTCCTGAACAGGTGTTTTAGTTATCTGTATTTCAAATGAATCCTTTATTGTAAATGAAAAGGTAGGCTCTTTAACGAAGTAAAAAATTAAAACACAAACATATAAAGGGAAAGGCAGCAGTAAAATAAATGTCACTGCAATCAGTAGGAAACAATTGAGCCTTCTTTCTTTTTCGACATATGTTCTTTGCTACTCTCCTGGCTTTAAAAGTACACTCAGGTTGCACTTCAGTGATTGAGAAAGAAGTCAAAGTCGTGCAAAGGACAGTGGACAGACTTTATAGGCTCGGAAAATAAAAAGTTGAACAATTATTCATATTGGGTTAGAGCTATCTACAGGAACGCCAAAGAGTGGGGGAACCTAAGAAAGGCAAGAAGCTGAACAACACAATCTTAGAAACCACAGCCATCCTGTTATGAACTTGGCATAGTGACTACTGCATAGCCAAGCCAGATCATAGGCGTTCCACATTCCTCCATTAAATAAGCTGCCAAAGGACTAGCTCTGAATAAAGACATATACAGTATATGGTATAAAGAGTTGTAAAATATACAGTATATTAGTAGCCCATTAGAACTGAGGCAACCTTAAAGTGGTATTAAACTCCCAAACAAAAATTGTAAATTGCAGCTTACCAATCCTTAAATGTGGTGGCTGCAGTCAATTTCTTATTTTATGTATTTATTACAGGTACTTATATAGCACCATCAATTTACACAGCGCTTTACATATATATATATTGTACATTCACATCAGTCCCTAACCCTCAAGGAGCTTCCAATCTAAAGTCCCTAACTCAAATTCAGACATACACGTACAAGGGTCTATTTAGACAGGATCCAATTAACCTACCAGCATGTCTTTGGAGTGTGGAAGGAAACCCACGCAGGCACATGGAAAACATGCAAACTCCAGGCAGGTAGTGCCATGGCTGGGATTTGAGCCAATGACCCTAGTACCGTCAGGCAGAAGTGCTAGCTATTTAGCCACTGTACTAAATGGTTAGCATATGGTTCCTTTTTCCTGTATTTTCAGTCTTGAGGTGCCTCAACTCCACTAGCAGAGCAATGAAGACATCTATATACAGCAGCATTGTCTATCTGAGGGGAGAAAAGTGTTAGATGCACTAGCTATTTAGACAGACTTGACAAACAAAGTATATCCAGCCAGCATTTTTTTAAGCAGTTAGAATCACACCCTTTAAAATAATCAAATTTTGTTGCTTTGTAGCCTGAAATGAAGACAGACACAGTTTTCATTTTATCCAACTGCAACCTATATTATCCATGTGAAATACATATCACCAGCAACTCAGAAAAAAAAAATCAAATACAGAATAAAAAAAATCAAATACAGAATCACTGAGTTGGAAAGGATACCCCCTGCTTGTGTCAGTATTTTGTTGAACCATCTTTTTCTTTAATTACAGCCTTTATTCTGTTGGGATATGTCTGTACTAACTATGCACATCTAGACTTTGCAATATTTGCCCACTCTTCTTTGCAGAACTGCTCAAGTTAAGTTAAATTTGATGGTGACCATTTGTGGACTGCAGTCTTCAAATCATTCCACAGATTTTCAATGGGGTTTAAGTCTGGGCTCTGACTAGGCCATACAAGGACATTTATCTTTTTCTCCTTCAACCACTGTGTGGTCATTTTTGCTGTGTGCTTTGGGTCATCGTCATGTTGGAAGGTAAACCTTCTTCCCATTTGACAACTTTCTGGCAGAGGGCAGCAGATTTTCCTCAAGAATTTAATGGTATTTTTGCCCCATCCATTTTTCCTTCTATCCTGACAAATGTTCCAGTCCCTGCTGCAGAGAAATGCCCAATATCAGGATATTACCACCTCCATGCTTTACTGTAGGAATGGTGTTATTTGGATGGTGAGCTGTATTGGATTTCTGCCAGACATTTTTAGTGTTGAGGCCAAATAATTCAATTTAGTCTCATCTGACCATAACATCTTTTTCCATGTGGCCTCAGAATTTTTAAGGTGCATTCTGGCAAAGCTCAGTCATGACTGCATGTGGCCTTTCTTGAGGAGCGGCTTTTTTTCTTGCAACCCTGCCATATAAGTCATATTTGTGGAGTATTTGTAATATTGTTGTCACATGCACACAACGACCACTCTTTGTCATAAATTCCTGCAACTGCTTCAGAGTTTCATTAGGCCTCTTGGTAGCCTCTCTGACCAGTTTCCTTCTGGCTCTTTTATCCAGTTTGGAGCGACGTCCTGATACAGGGAGGGTCTGTGTTGTACCAAATACCTTCTTAATATTAGACTTCACTCTACTTCTAGGCATTGATAAAACCTTTGAAATTTTTTGGGATCCATCTTCTGACTTGTGCCTGTCCACAATTTTATCCCAGAGAGAGCCTTGCCATCCATAGTTGACTGTTCACTTCAGTTGCACTATTGGGGACTGAAATGCTCCATGAAAGCTGTTCATGCTTAGGTAATCAGAATGAGCACAGCTAATCACAGTTGAAAGTCAAATGACGGGGGCGTGTCAAAGATGGCGACCGGACCGGCTGCTTAACCCGGAGCTCCGGCCGACTAGCCTGTAATCCGCTGCCATCCAGGGAGCTGCGGTCACGAAAAGCTGTGCGGAGGTCCCGCCGAGCCTGCAGATTCACGGCGGAGGAGTGCGGAGTAACTTTGGCCCCCCTCCGTAGCACTGAAGAGTCGTGGTCTACTGAAGATGCGGGGCTCGCGCCGGTCCGGCAACAGCGTGAGTGCAGTCCACGGTTGGAGGAGGTGATCGCTGGCATCGCACCTCCTTTACCTGGACCACCAAGTGACCCTCCTCAGCCCATTGGGCCTCCCCCACCCGGACCCAGAGATAAGGCCTAGTATAAAGGCCCTGAGGCTCCCCCATGCAAGCCTGAGGCCTTTATTAGGCCTACAGTCACATCACCTCAGAAGACAGACACCTGGGGGATAGAGAGGTGCTCCCTGTAACCCTCTCCCCACCCTGAAGGGACTTGTGGCTCTCCATCTAGAGGAGCCTGCACATCCTTAACCCCTGTACCTGTCTACATACTCATAAACTCTGAGGCCTGCACCCGAACCCTTGTCCCTTCTAAAGCCTGCCTTCACAAGTTTATAATTGCTGGGGGGCCCAACATGAGCTCAGGAAAATGACCTAATTACTAAAGCCCTGACACACGGAGGTGGAAATATGTAATATAAGGAAGGAGGGACGCCGCTGAGATAGGGAAAGCGGATAGGAGATCAAGATCTCCTCGCAAGCCGAGTGGCCCTGCCAGTCGCAGCATTTCAGAGCTATTCTGGTCTCAGACCACAGGACATACTGAGCCCGACGCTCCTGCTTCTCCCCCACGTCCACTTCCTGGAGTGTCTCACTCCCAGAGCAGGAGTCCGAACGCAGCACCCACAGCCTGCCATCCTGAAATCTCCCCTCTCACTATAGGGGATTTGAAAGCAGTAGCGTCAGATATAAAAGAGACCCTCTCTGCTGCAATCGCTGAGTTACATATCGACATGCAGGCAGTAGCCCAAAGGCTTGAAGCGGTGGAGGATAAAGTTACCATACAGGAACTTGCCATCCATGATATGCACAAACTGGTAGATACACACACTATGCATCTAAGAGAGCTTGACCGTCACATCAAGGACCTTGATAACAGGGGAAGACGACATAATTTAAGGGTACGTGGTGTCCCTGAAACAATTGAATCCGGCCATCTCACCCAAACGCTCTTAACCATTTTCAATGACCTTTTGGAGAGACTGCAAGAATCTCCAATTGAGTTTGAACGCCTCCATAGGGCGCTTCGTCCGAGAGGTAGAGGCGCTGATCCCCCGAGAGATATAATCTGCTGCTTAGTCGACTTTCGACTTAAGGAAGAAATATTGCACAGAGCAAGAGATAGAAATTGCATGATATATAACGGAGCAGAAATCAAATTCTTTCAAGATCTCTCCCATCTTACTTTGCAACGCAGAAAGGACCTCCGCCCTCTTTTGGAGTTACTACGTTCCAGGGGTATTGCTTACCGCTGGAAATTCCCATTTGGTCTCTCAGTAACACACATGGGAAGTTCAGCCCTCCTTAAATTCCCAAAAGATATTGCACCATTTTGCGAAGCTCTTGATATTCTGATTATAGAAATACCCAATTGGTCAAGCGAACTCCAACTCCCATCACAGACAGCGGAAGACCCAATGGAGGCTCAATCTGCTGGACATCCTGGAGGAGCAAGAAGAAGCAGACCATCTCTCCGCATCTCGTCCTCTCCTGTTCGACGAAGACTCATCACTGGGGAAAGCCTTCCAACCTCACCAGCCCATCGCAAGACACGTCATGATTGACACTTCCATGTTCCCCCGCCTCCCTATACTTGTGCATTGCCACCTCCCCACTTTATGGCTACTCTCACACCTAAGCGAATATATATCGCTGGGGTTTTTTTTCCTCAACCCGGGTCTCAATGCACCTTTAACAAATCACCTATTCACCTCAGGACAAGATGTGAGTGTATGTGTATTAGACTGTCTTACCTCTCATGCACATTATCAGTGTGTTATATGTGTTCACCACTTTTGAATAGAGATACTGAGATCACACTAACTCTTGTTCCTGCTTGGCTGCATGGTAATGGTATTAATAGAGCTTTGGCCCATAACCTCGCCGACTCTGAAGCTTGTTTACCTAGGTAAAGATGGCCTAATACAATATCCTGATAGTTTCAGCTGAATCCAGAGTCTTTATTGGCTTGAGATCCAGTGCGCAGACTGCTCATTTCCCTTGACGTCTGCCTGAGTCACTGAATCTCTACACATTTTAAAATTGATATCCTTTCACGGGGAATCTCTTGCGACTGTTGTCATGTGTTTGCAACAAGGCGGTTTATTGAGGCCTTCCTGAATGGCTCATTTGGAGCATATTGTATAGCCCATGAGTTATCTCAGAATGAGCTCTATATCCCCTTTTGCACGTTTCTATTATAGCTCTTTGGGGCTGTTATTAGGTGACCATGTAGTACTTCGATTTCTATCTTGCCCATAATGTCTCCTCATGAGCCTTTTGATTACCTATGAGCTCATAGAGACCCCTCCCTGATCGCATTGTTCCCTTCCGCATCCGTGAACGTACCCTGATTTATGCATCAAAGCTTGAGATATTATACGCAATGCACTACTACCCTTTTTCCCCTCACCACTTCCCTCTCCCCTTATATTTTGGCTGCCCATACATTCTTCCCAAACTGGGATGTGACTATCTTAGCAGCTTAGACTCTGAGTTATTTTCAATTATTCACCTTCTAACTGCCCTTGGACAAGGTGTTGAGTTATATCTAAGGCATACGATTTCCCTAAAATTTAGGTATAAGTACAGGTTCGCCTTTCAGTTCTGTCTTAATTATACGTACATGGTTTTTTGTTGAACACGCTGTCGACAGGCCACAGTTCGACGATGCCTCTTCAGCAGCTGATCTTAACCTCACGTACTTGTAGGTCAACCTACATCTGTGGTTGTGGCCTGTTGCACAGCGTAATGAGCCTCGGTTGGGGCTGATATATCCCTTATGTCGGGATTGTAGAAACGTGGCTCAACCGAATGGTTGGACCTCGGCCTGCACTTCTGTACACTAAGGCCTTATGTATTCCTGTTTTCAGTGCCTGATTTCATACAAAGTTGATATTTTCTGTCTGAACTAACAGTATGAAGAGACATATTCGCAGTGTTCCTTTTTGACCTCACTACATGACTTATGAACAACTACTGAGTGAAACTCACCGCTAATGCATACTGCTTACCTTTTGATATTAGTGTTTGAGTCCCATATGCCTCTGCCACATTCTCTTGCATAGCCTCTCCTCAATGGCTTCCCGAGATGGCTCCACATCCCACTAGATACATTAGAACCATCCTCCAAAACATTACACCCTCATGCTTATATGCACATGATGATCCCAAATATACAGCTAACATACCTTTCCATATATTATCTCCTACGTTCTTCCCCTTGCTCTGAATTGATCACCTCTCCTTAGAATTCGCCAACACTTACCTGCCTCCGTGTGTCATCACCACCTTCTACTGGACCTTATTTTATACACTCTCTCCCTCCACATGACACCTAGTGGGTCCTTGACGATCCTTCTGGGACTGTTTTGTGTTCCCTTACTATGTCCACCTCTGGGTCCGACACATTTCCGAACGGATTTGTCCATCCACACATAATACATCAAGTATCTTATCAACCCTTCAGACGTGTAACACAGGACTGTGTAGCTGGACTAGTTGGTCACCGGATTTTACTTCCATAGAGAAGTGTTAGGAATATATACTGCCATATACGTTTAGTTTTGAGCATGAACGCCTAACACTCCTCACCTTTACGATATCTTGGTTCCCTGACTCTGCCTCTCTTTTTCATCCTCATTCTTACTTTTATTTTTTCCTCTACCCACCCCCCCCCCCCCCCTTTTTTTTTTTTTCTCTTTTCTCTCCATTCGCCAATGTAGAGTTTTAAAGCAATACACTTTCCCCCATACATAACAATGTCTACTAATCACACTTCAAGAAACTCACTTTCGTGCTGATCATATTCCTAAACTTTCCAATGTCAATTACCCAACAGTATACCATTCAATCAACACAGTGGTAAAAGCAAAAGGTGTATCCATTTTAATCTCCAAAACACTCACGCTTACAATCTCTGAATCTCTCGAGGATCCAGAGAGAAGGTTCCTCTTCCTTTAAAGGCACCTTATACAACAATCTGATCACTCTAGTCAACGTATACAGTCCCAACACAGCAAGAGTAAGCTTTTTTCGTAAAATCTCCAGAACTCTAGCCACTTTCCAATCGGGTATCTTGATTCTTGGAGGCGACTTCATTGTAGCACTGAATCCCCTAAAAGACACCTTGACAGGTTTCTCATCACATATACCCTCTGTCTGAATGATTGAACATGCTGTGGTACTGGGGAGCACCCTGTCTTCCGAGATACCACCTGCTGCATGTCTGGATGTGCTTTGGTGTACCACTACGGCATGTCCTCCTGGATTACTAATCCAGGCTCTGTCTTGTTGACTGTTTGGATACACACTACATTTTAAGCTATAGGCCTATCTTTCTAGCGGGACTCATACAACATGAAGTGAGCTATTTTTCCGCAATTCTACTCCCTACTTCCCCACATTATCTTACCCAGAGTCGTCCCCACCCCTTTTTTTTCCTCTCTTCCTTCTTCTCTTTTATCCCCTACATTCCCCTTTCACACTATACTACCCTACATACCCTTTTCTAACTACCCCCCTTTTTTATTTTATTTTATCTCCAGTTCACACCTGTATTCAGCTCTTACCACTTGTATACCACCAAAAATACAGAGCATTGACCTTTATACAGGTGTGCCATACTTCACATAACTCACATACCCAATCCATGGATACACAAACCATAACATACACAGTATCATGTGCTACCTTTACCCAACACTTCACACTTCCCACTCCCCTGACATAGCAACCTGCTCACAAGTCAGAAGACAATCTATTATATTGCTTATCTCCTATACTCTGTACATCTGCTAGATTGCAATGACAATCACACATGCTGTGTTTTTGCTCAGATTGTGATCCATAACTGTATATGCATAGTTATGCCTTCTTTCTTCTAATAAAAAATATTTTTTGGAAAGTCAAATGGCTTTATGTGGCACTGAGAAGGTGATCAGCTATACCTGACTGAATGTGCAACTCATTTTCAGGAGGGCGGTGATCCTCTTTCCAACTTAGTGATTTTTATTTTTTTAGATGGTGTTATATCTTTCACTTAGATATTATAAGTTGCACTGAGTAAATATAGCTGGGTAAAACAAAAACTGTGTCCATCTTCATTTCAGGCCTCAGAGCAACAAAATGTGATTATTTTAAAAAGGGGTGATTCTTTTCTATATATATATATATATATATATATATATATATATATATATATATACATACATACATACATATACTGTTAAAATGTAATATAGTCAATTTTCCAACCTAGCTTCAATGAAAAGATAAAAGAATAAATTAAATGAATAAAACACCTAGCGACCTCAGAACCCTGTAGCCAGTCCAGAAAAATTCACAAAAACCCTTATAAATTGTAGTACAATTTGCTTTCGCCAGTCAAAATTTCCTTCTGGAATTTGTGACTTGTAAAAGCGATCAGATACAAACAGATACTAGATTCAGTCATTTTTAAAGCACTCTGTTGTTTTGACTAGAACCAGCTCCCAGGGAAACACTATAGTTCATTTCACAACTCTTATTGTAATTTTGTTGCCTTTCTCTGCACTCTTTGCTGTTCCAATACTTTTTGTGAACTGCTACCAAAACCTGACCAGCATATACAAGATGAGTTCTCACTAAGTTTCGTAATGTACATTAACTCTCTCTGGAGTCTATGCCTCTTTTAATACAAGAAAGTATCTTACTCTTTCTATAAACTGCAGATTAGCTTTGTTATATTGTAAAATCACCTTTTCAGAAAAAAATGAAAAAGGTGAATACCCTGCACCCTTCCTCCCACCCACCCCGGATATCACTGAATTTATCTCTATGGGTGATGAGTTGTTAGTGCTAGTGTAGTAGTCTGGGAATTTGATCTTCCCCTTCTGCAGAACTTCTGGGATGATTTTGGTTAGCTCCGGAACCTGACCAATCTGAATCACTCTGATCAGGAGCCCTACAGAAAGGGAGAATTTTAAATCCATGGACTTCTACACCTGCTGCATAGACACTTACAGCTCATCACTCAGAGAGTTGGTTGAACTAACTCTTTACATTTATGGTCTACCAGGACACACAGATTCTGCTCCTTAAAGTGGGGTTCCACCCCCCCCCAAAAAAAAAATTGAAAGTCAGTGGCTACAAATACTGTAGCTTCTGACTTAATATTAGGGCACATAACTGTCCAGGGATTCAGCAGTGTCCTCACCCTGAGCCAATTCTTCACTCGGCTATCAGGTGCTGGCATCGCCATATTGACTAAGGATTTTGTACTATGAATGGGCAAAGTGCGCTGTGCTTTGTGAATGGGTATCAGTCTTCTGGGACCTATGAAATGTCCCAGAGGGCTACAGAGGGAAGGAGTAGCCAAACTTCCAGCTCAGTTCAACAAGCCTAACTGAGCCGGGAGTGGGAGCTGGTACCTGTCAAAACTAGGTACCCTAAAAGGTGCCAAATGTGACAGCGGATAGGGGGAGGAGGCAGATAAGCAGAGCTTCCACTTTTGGGTGGAACCCCTCTTTAATTTATTCAACCAGAGTTACTATTACTTGATTGTATGGTGCATTCATGTTTTTAGCACCCAAGGAACTTTACATTTATCAACATTGAACTTAATTTGCCATGTAGTTGGCCTATCAAACAGTTCACCCAGGTCATTTGTTTTGGTTGAAGAGTACATTTCGATTACTATTGCTAATACCTTTACAAGAGTCTGTTCAGCTACACAGCCAAATCTGATTGCTGCAGTTTATATTATGTATATATAGTAAGCTGAAAGTGCTTTCTTAGCCTCTTCATCTCTGCCCACCCGCAATGTACTGTAGGTGGGCGACTGCTGTAGGCAAAGCATCGTACTGCTAAGTCGCTGACTACTTCCAGGTTTTGGGGGCATGCATGCCCTCCCCGATGTCACCCACTGCAATTGTACACAGCGGGTGTCTGTCAACCAGTCCCAGGCAATGATTCACAGCCGGAGCCTGCCGATCGGCTGTGTACGTTCACAGCCTAGAGCTCAGTGTTGGTAAACAACACAGAGCTCTGTACAGAGGGAATGATCTGATGAGAAACGTAGAAATCATTTAGTAAAAGCAACAGAATGTACACACATTGCACATAGCTATGCACACTTTAACCCCTTGATCGCCCTAGATGTTAACCCCTTTCCAGCCAGTGCCATAAGTACAGTGACAGTGTATAATTTTAACACTGATCACTGTATTAATGTCACCGGTGATGTCAGTAACAGTTAGTCAGTGTCAGATTTCCCGCTGGACTCCCGCAGTCCTATTATAAGTCACTGATCGCCACCATTAGTAGTATATAAAAAAATTCCAATATATATATATCTATATATATATATATATATAGATATATATATCTATATATATATATACACACTACAGTTTGTAGGTGCTATAACTTTCATGAAAACCAATCAAGATGCACTTGTTGAGATTTGTTGCAGAATACATTTTGGCCAACATTTATGAAAAAAATTGATTTTTTTTAAATTTGGGGGGATATGTTTTTAACAGAAAGTAAAAGATATTGTTTTTTTTAATTTTGGAGTTTTTTTTCATTTATATTGCAAAAAAAACCCCAAAAAACAGTGGTGATCAAATACCACCAAAAGAAATCTTTGTGTGAAGAAAATGATATAAATTTTGTTTGGGTACATTGTTGCATGACCACACAATTACCAGTTCAAGTAGCTTAGTGTGGTATAGCAAAAAATGGCCCGGTCATGAAGGGGGTAAAATTGGCCAGAGCTGAAGTGGTTAAATAGGAATGTTGCTGCAGAGAATACCGCGGTTAGGAAATACTGCTTCTTATTTTTAATGAAAAAGTCCACTTTTATTGTGGGAGATTATGCCAATGTTGCCTGTTGAAGGAGATCTAAATCTAATCCATGTTGTATAAGCTTTAGAGTATATGTTACCCCAACATTTCATATTCCTAATATGCGTCCGTGTCATTATGTACTGATGATAAAGCATATCCTGTTGTCTTTGTACTGCTTTTGTGTGAAATACTTGGTGATCCTGCCAGTCTCCCTGCTTTCCTATTTGATACTGACCTTGACAAAGCCTGGAGGAACATCCATCCCAGTGTGATCAGTTTTAATCTTGGCTTTCTACTTGGAAGCACAGCCTGCCTGTCCTCTGTGCATTTTGTCCTGTAGAAGATAGCACATGGCATGCTGCCGCTACACTCTTGTGGGAAAAAAAACCTTAAAATAATGTGTAATCCTCCTCAGTGGCCCTGCAGCTTCAGAAAATGCTATTGAGATGACCACCAAGGCTGAGGTATGACAACACTATGCTGTTGGACTAAGCAAATGAGAAAATAGAGGAGATGTGGTGAACCTTTACTTAGGAAGTCCTTCCTCTGGTCTCTTGCCTGCTTTTTACCAACTTGAAGGAGAGGAGATGTACTTTTGCACAGTATATGCATATCTTGATGTGTGTGGTGTGTGACAGTATGCCTCCAGCAGTGATCAGAGCAGGTAATTGCTGACTGTGCAGACAGCTGTGAATATCTGTGGCTGACAGTGACCTCTCATTATAGTGAATGGTGCCAGCGGTCTCACCTAGCTGCTGAAAGTTGTAGTAAGAATCTGAAGACTCCTGCAGCTACAATTCACACCAACCCTAGTCTCTGGTGTGAAGGTAACTTTGAGAACTTCCATGGTTTCTATCAAATTGAATATATAACTCTGCAATAGTTTCATTCAAATAAGCAACAGCTAATTCTATTGAAAACTAAAACACCCCCTGCAAGTATGGAAGAGGAACAAAACGAAATGTGTACTTTAAAAGTTGCATCTTATGAAAGTTCTAGGGTCCTGACAGTTGACCAATAGACCTCAATAGCTTCTAAACCACTGACCTAGAGCTATGAAGGTCAGCAGTTCTGACTTTCATCTGATTGTTGTCTACATGCTAGTTTCAGTGCAGTAATTCAGAAGGTACTTAGCTCAGAGAAAACAAAAACAGGTATTTCAGCAATGGCAACCTACAAATGTTTTCAGTATAGGTTTCCTTTGAGAGACTGGTATCCATTGTCTGCCACTGTCCTACCTATAAGACTTTAAAGTGGACTTCCAGCTCCAGTTTTGGGTGTTCATCCCTCAATTAGTTGACTCTATATGCTATGCTATGAACCTGTATTCCTGGAAGGACAGCTGGCTAAATAGGCATCCATTAATGATTTTCATCATCCGGCTAGGTTTTCAATTTTGTAAGAACCTGGTAATATGCGAACGGTGAAGAAGGCAAAGATGTATTTTACATTTTAAACACTAAAATTTAGCTCAGAATAAAGATGAAAATGCATTCGTGGAAGATGAATACAGTAACATGAGACACAGGGCTGGTGCTCAGTTACGAATATTAAAGTGTCATATTCAAATGCTCTCTAAGACTGTCCTTTCATAACCTTGTTTTGTCAATTTCCTCCTTCTATTAAATTGACTGTGAACTCCAATTTATAAGATGTAATTAAAATGAGATTGATGGAAAGCAGAATTCCATACCCTTTCTGTGTTAGTCACCCTGAACTGCTATGCATGTGTGATCATTTCATTGCTAAAAACTCATTATTATATTGCTTGAATGACCCAGTGAAAGAAAATTTAAATAATCCACCATGCGCAGAGGGACATCAGACTTGACCTTATGCAATGCATGTCTCCCATGTAATTCATTGCCAGGTCAGCTAAACATTGGATATTCTACTGAGCTACAGGTCTAAGGATTCCTTTTTCTATTATTTTTTAAGGTTAATGGTTGAAAAATCTATGTACTGCATGTTCCACCAGCAAAAATACCTACATAATTTTTCTTCAAGTGTAACTTAAATTTGCTGGATGGAGATGAGCTCTTGCCATAATGTGCAAGTATGTACAGGATACTTGCACATTATTACACTCTTACCTAGTATTGTGATTTCTTCCAGTGCTGGAAGATCTAGGCTTTCAGTTGCCATTTTGTCCACTTCTTTTGGGCCCTGCATAGCTCTTTTTCGACCATTGGGCTGTCACTAATGATGTAACTCTTGCACATGTGCACAGCAGTTACATCATTCTCAGCACCTGGCTCCATTCTTGGCTTCTGAATGTTTTTAAAAAAATTGCTGGAAGATACTTTCCATGTCACTTTGCAAAAAAACAAAAACTCTACCTACAAGCTATTTTTCTTGACTTTAGTTCCATTTTCAGCAGAGATTTTCTACTAAACCTTATACCAAGTTTCTGTGTTGTTATTAATTATTGATCAAGACTGGAATCTGTAAAGCAAGAAGTGCATGTCAGATCAGGCAAAGCTGTCTCTAGGGAAGGAAATAAATCTTCTTACGTTTCTTTTATTCCTTTTACAACCTCAAGTATGAGTGGAAACTGGTAGTAAATGATTTTGTTCTCTTTTCTCACCTCTTGAGATCTAGGCGTACTATATGTAAGGAGGCGAGCTGGGGTTTGTGGTGTAGGAAACTGAGCAATAGACATAAGGTATGGTATCCCTACAGCAAGATGGCCTTGACCGTGCTAATAATAAGATACATGTACAGGGCTTTCCAGCTTTTTGCCCCTTTTCCTGCCACCATATTGTGTAACCTAGGTCTTGTTCTATGATTGCTTATCCCATTTAGAAATTCTACAGGAATTCAGGATTTCAGGTTTCAGGATGGAGGAGTTCAGCAGTCAGGGAGAGATGGAACTTTTTCTTTGTAGCTGTAAAGGAGAACTAGGCTCTGCCATGTGAATAGGAAGAGCTTACCTTGCTAACTATTATACAGGCCAGGATTCATGTTTGCCCTAAGGATTCCCACATACCTGATGTCAAGGAAGGTGGTGAGCAACTATTTCTGGGAGATACTTCAACGAAATGCATGTACTGCCAATCACCCATAGAGGAAATAATGTTGGAACATGTTTAAGTATGTGTATGATCACTAAATAAAGATATTCTCTACAAAAGTTCTTTTCAAAAGCTCTTGGTGTCTGGCAACGCTATAAAAAAAAAAAGGTGTGAGTATTGTGAGCAGTTAAATGAAGTGGGTACTGAGCAGAGTACTCTTGCACTCAGGGTTGACCTTTCAGGATGAGGTCCTTCAGAGGTTAAAGAGGGACCATATTGGCCAGCACTGGTAGGTAATTCAAAAGGGCAGTACAATATTTTGGAGTCACCTTATCAAAACATGGGTCTGGTACTGATGGTCACAAAACTTTTACACTATCAATATCTCAATATGGTACTGCAGGTAATTAGAGAGCATGTGCAGCTTTCTATCCTGTGCTCTAATCAACCGTTAGAGGGTCCTGATGCAAGGTAGCCTCCCTGGCGGTATTCCCGAGTGTAGCTCGGGGTAAAGTTTCAGTACCACAAGCGGTAACCCCGAGCTACACTCGGGCTTACCATGCGGTGCTGCTCCGGGATCTGTTCTCTTACCTTGTCCTGCGCTCCCGCGATGTCCCTCCTGCAGTGTCCCCTGTAATGTCCTCCGGCGGATGCCGGCATCTGTCTTCTGGGTTCCGTCCCCTGTGATATCGGGACGTACGGGGACAGAACGGCGGGAAATTTGAAAATGACAAAAAGTGACATTCACTAAATTCACTAAAATAACATAGTAAAACATTACTGTATCAAACCATTTCACATACATTTTGTCCCCAGTGCTTTGTCCTGTGCCCTGCCTACATTTTTACTGTTCTTTCTGCCTAGAAACTGAGAAACGTCCATGGCGTCCAAAAAGCGTCCCTTTAGGTCAAAATCGGTTTTAAACCAGCTAGAAAACAGCGATAGTAAATTAGAACCACTTGCAGAATTGAGTGATAATAATTTGTGGGGAAATTCATCAACAGACACTGAAAACGATTTTGCGACTTTGCTCAGTGATGTGCGAACTTGGCGCTATATTTCAAATTTCAGTGTTTTTGGTTTGATTATATTATTGAATTAAATTTATTATATTATAATTTTTTATGATTATTTATTAAATTAGAATTTATGATTTCGTGTTTCAAATTTTAACATACCCGGGATGTTTACTAGAGTCTTGTTAGGAGAGATTTCAGTGAGTTATTCCTAAAAATTACAGACCTACAATAAAAAAAATACATATTTCCATGCAAAAAAATTTACCGCTTTGAGCACAGAAATCTGGACATAATCAGACCGCTAGGGAGGTTAAAAAGCACCCTCTTAACATTCAGAACTGGTCTAAGGACTGAATGTATCTAAGTACCACAAATTGAAAACACTATTCAATTAATTTGTATTATTCAAAGCAAAACCACCCCCTAGCCTATCGCCAGGGCCTTTTTGCTTCCACTAATGTTGGGGCATTTTTCTCTCACTGACAAATGACATTGGGTATTTTTCCACCACTAATCAACATTTTTGATCATTTTTATTCCCATTGACCAATTACATCCAAAATGTTTCTCCCAGCAGTGGGTATTTTGTTTTCTCCCACTGGCCACCAATGCCTGGGGTTTTTTTTAACCTTCCACTGAATAGCAGTATAAGGGAACTCTGTTACATCATCTCAGCTGCTGCACTCTGAATTCTGTGCTGTATATAAAGTACCCCTGATTGAATGTTTGTTGTTTCAACAGTTTCTGGTGGTGAAGTAGTCCTCAGGTCTTTAATTTGGTTTTTCTTTAAGATAGGCTCAGACAGAAAAGTGTATATAATGGAAGAGTTTTTAAAAATGATATTTTGTCCTAGGGGTAATGTGTGTCTGTAAGACTTACACTTGTGGCGCTGTAAATGCAAAGTATGTCTTTGTATACAAGGGTGGAAAACATGTGAAGGGTATTCTGTAAGTAGAATCAGACTCTAACAGTGCCCCTATACACCACACCCAATATTCAGTGCTATGTCCGCTTTTTGCCGTGGAAAGCTGTGCACTCCACATTATCCCTTTCCCAGGCTGTCCCTCTTTATGATACTTTAAAGTTTGGAGATGTAGTGGCTCAGAAAGTTTGAAACAATATGACAGCTACGTGCACTATTGTTTTGTATACTGCTATTTTTTTTTTCTTATCATGACTACATGTCATCATTTGGTAATTTTGCATGCAGTCGTTGTTCTGTACATTTTATTGCAAAATCTAAAAAATATTTTAAAAAAATTAATAAGGGTTTCAAATCTTGTTGGATACTTGTAGATATTTATGAGTTCTGTAAATTGCTACAATTGTTTTTTGGTGCAGATGTTTTTGGTTAAATTAAGTTTCAGCACCATTGAATTACACATGAAATCATATTTGTATTTATACTCAGTCATTTATAATAATGCATCCAAAACTAATATTTGAGTGTTTAGTAGATAAATAACTACTTCCTAAATCCCCATGGGGTTTTATTGATGAGATATCACTGTTTTAGTTCTTGGTTGTGCACCTTGCTGTGGTCAATATAACCCGTTTTGCTACTTGGATTTTTAATTCATGTTATGCTATACAGAATGCAACTGGTGGAGCTGGAACACCCAAAATTCCCGAGGAGGATAGGAATAGGGTCTGAGATTATGGAAGGGAGACATTACTGTTGCGGTATTGATTGCATACAAGAAATCAGGGGCTGGTTTAGCCCACCAGGCTTAAAACTTTGGGTGAAATCACACTTTAATTCAAACCTACAGATGAACCTAGCCACTAAACACCATTAACTAAGCCTCAGCTTATTTCCAAGATCTAAACCTAACTTCTAGACCAAGTCTGGAAGAACCTCATCATTAATCTTTCACAAGCCATGGCAATTCAAACTGAGCACTTGACTGAGAAAAAATACATAGACAGAATTTATTTTCCCTAAAAAGAGTGTGTCAGTAGGCCTACTGCAATAAACAGAAATCTTGACTTGTGCAGTATCTGTCTTTGTGGCTTAACCTGTAAATGTGAAGCATTGCCTAGTACTACCCACCTCTTAAGCTTCCCTATTGGTCATTTAGGCTGCTTATCACATTAGAGGGTCAACAGGGAAGCCATGAGGTAGGAATCTTGATGTTTTTTCCACTGAAACAGGAATAGTGAGTGACTTTAAAAACTCACGTTGAAAGACAATTTCCAGGCTGCAGCATATGAGTCGCTGAGGTGTAAATAATTTTAAATATCTTTGCAGCTTCATTTGCTGGATAGTATATCCTTTACATAATAGGAAATTGACTGTTTTTAAATTGTTTGAGCATTGTACTAAATTCACATTAGAGTAAAAACAATCAGAAATTTAAAGGGTTACTAAACCCACAACAGTAAAATACGTTTGTATATGCGGTACAGTCTGCTTGTTATACTCACTGTGGAACCTAAGGGGTTAATCCTCTGCATTGTACAAAAATGCTGTTTGATCCTGACTTCTCTAATCCTCCCTTTCTTTCGGTGTCCCCTCTTATCACCTGATAAGACATATCTGTGGAGTCAGTCTGCACGTGCTCAGTTTGGTGTGTATTGCTAGAGAGGTTTTTTTTTCTTGGGAGATTGAGGGCCAATCACAACTGTCCAGACAGAGGTCAGGGGTCCTGCATCCTCCTAGAGCAGAGTAAAAACTCCTCCTTCAAGTTTTAACCAGCGCTCTGCGGGACACTGATAGAAGTCACAAGACTTATTAACTGCTGATGAGAAAAGGTACTTAGCAGTTTATATTTATTAAAATAATTGCATTTCCATGTTCTGTGTACTGTGAGAGACCAGATATAGTGGATGCAGGGTCTTGGGTTTAGTTACACTTTAAGCTCAGCATCCATTAATTTATTATAGGAACTTCTATAGCGCTGTCAATTTACGCAGCGCCTTACATATATATTGTACATTCATATCAGTCCCTAACCCTCAAAGGGCGTACAATCTAAGGTAACAAAATCCATGAAAAATCTGGATATGTTGTTGCAGCTTTATTTGCTGGATAGTATATCCTTTATATAATAGGAAAATGACTATTTTTGCATCGTTTGAATGTTGCACTAAATTCACATTTTAGTAAAAACAATCAGAAATGTATGCTCAGCATCCATTAGTTAACAATGGCCATACAAAATCTGGACACATTGTTCTGTACACATTCCATTCCGAAAGCCATATTCTAATAAATGACTCACTGTTAAAAAAAAGGACCTCTATGCTATATAATAACACCCCATGGCTGGTATTTATAAGAAAAGGCAGTTTCCGTAAGAAACATCTTGCCACTTTCTAATTCAAAGTCAATATTTTTCAGCTTTCTAGTGTTGAGTATGAGCTGGCAGTACGGTGGGAAGATATAGAATAATAGATGGAGGCGGGCACCTCTATTATACCCGTATAGCTGACAGCAGCATGGAGTAGAAATTGTGCTACTTTGAAGTGGCAAGACTCCTTTTTATGTTCTGTTTTAACTCAGGTTTTTGACGGGATTTGGTTTAATCAGGAAACCTCTCCTGCTGGGTTCACTAAGGGCAGGCAGTTCGGAAGAAAAATATGTGCTGTGTTAAGCAAACAGACCATCTGGCTTCTCATTACCATCTAGATTGAAAGCAACTACTCCTTTAGGAAGAGTACTGGAGGAACATCTGACACAGGGAGAGATCATTCATTACATGCAGAAAGCAACCCGCTGATAGCTCTCACCCTCTGGAGTGCTTCTCCACTCAACGTCGCTCATTCCACTTCCTGTGTTTCATTGATGATTTATCTGTTTTTTGGGATTTGGATAACCAAATGTGAGCTCCGTGAAAGGCTCAGAAGGGGATGGATTAAGCGGCTAAATGTGATGCTTAATTGCATGGAGGTATATTTATAGAATGTGGCACACTGAGAGAAATAAGGGACCGGCGTGAACAGATAGGCTCCTGTAATAATAGTCTACAACCAGCTTTCAATAGAAGATGGCAACACGTATTTAGAGAGCAGAAAATCAATGGAAACAGAAGGTTTAATGAAATTATATGGAAGAAAAATATAATGGCACCGCTGATAACAATGGAAAAATTGCTTTCTTGGTAAACATTTCCCTCGTTGGAAGACAATATATTGGGAATTTTCTTAAAGGTGTACTAATATGATAGTTTTATTACTGCTTTTCAGGTGTGTTTAATGGAGCGCAACACAACGTGCTTGGTTTCTTTTAACGGTGTGCCAGAAAAATATTAAAATACTTTCATATACTTTATTATAATAATATAATGTTTAGAAATATGTGTTTTACATGTCCAGCAAAAAAAAATAAAAAAATAAAATTTCATCATAAATATAGGCCAAAATGTATTGTGCGATATGTCTTTGCTAAAAAAAAATCCCAATATGTGTAAATCAATTGGTTTATGTGAAATTTATAGTGCTTACTATTAATGGCGGTGATCAGCAACTTATAGCGGGAATGCGGCGGGTATTCTGACAGTGGGGGGAACTGACTCGGTGTAATTGACATCCCCAGTGATACCAATACAGTGATAATTGTTAATGAAAAGCACTGACACTGTACTAATGGCACTGGGCAGGAAGGGGTTAACATGTGGGGCGATCAAAGGGTTAATTGTGTGCTGTGTGTGTGTTTTACTATGGAGCCATGTGTTTGTGCTTCACTGTAAGCAAACTGCTTTGCATGGCTGTGCTATGCACAGCCATGTAAAGCAGCGTGCATGAGCTGACAGCACAAGCTGACTGTTTACAAACAGTTCTCCACATCAGAGATGCTCAGCAATCACCGGGCGCCAGCAAATAATCACCGGCTAGGATTCGGTGATTAACAGCCGCGGCCGCGAATGGCAGCGGTAGTAGGACGTGCGCCTCGTGCGCGCCCCCCTACCTGGAAATGCAAAATCATGTATATATTCATGTGATTTAGCACACCAGTGCCGGCCTGTAGCAGTACTTCTGCTATAGGGCGGACGGGAAGTGCTTAAAAGATAAGTTCACCTTTCTACAAAAAATAATAAATGCACATTTTTTTTGCAAGTAAAATAACGTGCATTTATTATTTTTTGTAGTAGGCGCCAGTAAAGCATTGCGCCAACGGCTGGCAGATCACAGATGCCATGCAGGTCTCCTGCAGGCCATCAGTGTATCTGCTTGCTCATACATCCCATACAGGCAAGCCTATACTTCTGACAGGAAGCGCAAATGAACGATCACAGTGCTCACAGTGCTGAACTATAAACCAACTTGTAGTTCATTCATTGACAGAACTCTGTGAATGAATGATGCAGCCGTGTGGGTGGAGCTCCACACAGCCGTGCTGGTTTTAAAAAGTGACAGCTTGTACAGGGAACTTCTCCCCATACTGCTGTCACGGGGGGATCGGGTGGCAGCTGAAGGATCAGGAACATGTTACATGTTCCACCCTAAAAGTGAGTAGAGCAAACAACATGTTCCCAAAGGTGAACTTATCCTTTAATTCAATCACAATGAGAGAAAGGGGGAGTGTACACAAGTACACAGGTGGCAGTAGAGAGCAGAAATAAGTTACATATTGCCTGTCTCTTTCCGAACCCACTAAGGGTCCTTTCACATGGGAGTTCCGTTTTTTTCCATCAGTTCGGTCATGTTTTTTCAAAGAAAAAATGGATCAGTTTACATCCATTTTTTCATCCGTTTTTCTTCTATTTACATCTGTTTACCATCCTCTTTTCATCCGTTTACATCCATTTTTGTCCGTTTACATCTGTTTTGTTGGGTTTTCTTCCATTCAAAAAAATGGATGTTAACAGATACGGACATTAACGGATGTAAACAGATGATCATCCGTTTACATCTGCTAGTCCATAGAAATACATGGGTGTCCATTTTTCATCCATAAATGGACAGATGAAAAACAGACATGGATATACGGAACTCCCTTTGTGAAAGAGGCCTAAAACCTTGGACACACAATGGAAATAACGAACAAAAAAATACTGCTCTCAGAACAATCGTCCAATTATCTGATCATTAGTACACAACTTTGAGAGCCAATCATGACAGTTTATGTATAAATATCCAGAGGGACAAGCGCAAAAAATTTTCTTGTATGATAACAGAACAAACGATTTTTGTTTAATCAGTACAGTATACATCTGTAAAAAATTGAGTGACCAAGATACTTGGAAAGGAAAGAATACATTACAATACAATACAATACGTTACATGACTTTTGAAGTTGTATTCTGTCTTATAAGAATTTTTATAACTTTAGTAACCTATTCATTTTTGATATGAGACTAGCATGCAAAAAAAAAAAAAAAAGGACGATCATTTGTACAATCTACTCATTGTGTGTACTAAGCTTAATGGTTAGTTTACACTGATGGCGGAGTGTAGTGCCCTCTTAATATCCTCCTGAGGAAGTAACATCGTAAGTGACGAAACGCATAGGGGCGAAGATTGCTGGATGACGTCACGACATTAGGAAGTACAGAGAGGTCAATATAATATAGTGTGTTATAGGTGTGATATCCATACCTTTAAATATTTGCTGAGCAGAGGAGCACAATGGAGAGTGCCTTAAAGGGTAACTCCACTTTAGTGGAAAAAAAATGTAAATATACAGTGTATGTATTTATGTAAATAGAATTGTGCCACAAGTCATATTGTAATTTAATGTTATTAAAAATAACCTTGCCTTTTCAATCTGCAGATGAATATGGCTACCTGGAGGAGTTCTGTACGCAGATGGTGTACAGAATGCCCCCCACATACAGTATGCAATTTCCTGCTTATGTGATTGGCTCACTGATTTTCCCAGAAGTCTGCACTAAGATACAAGTCAGATTTTTGTCATCCCCTACAACAAAATGTCATTTTAGGTGAGATACTCCCAAAGGGAAAGCACTTCTAAAAGGATTCCGACCCTGCAATTTTCCTCATCAGTGCCCAGTGAGTACAACAATCGTTAGATAATTAAGAAGCCAGTCCCATACAGATTGACATTGCACATGGGCACAGACAAGTAAATAGCTATTTATTCAGAATAACAAAAGGTAGGACTCTGCAACAAAATTTTGAAAAATCCTAGCAATGTACACTGATGACCTAGAGAGGAATGTTTTTTTTTCTCAACAAAGTGGAGTTATGCCAGCCATAGACGGTTCGAAAATCTGCCAATTTTTCGTCCGAAAGATAATTAGGCCAATTTTTGCACTGTTAGTGGGTTAATTCGTCATCCGATTTTCGTGTTTTTTGCACTTTGGGATTATCAGTCATGTTGGAAAATCTGTGGAAAACAACCGATTTTCACGTCAATGATGGTCAAATCGTACGATTGTTTTTATGAAAAAAATATGCACATGAGCCGTGACCGGGAAGGAAAAGAAGTTTCACCGGTACGAAATTTATTTTCTGGGACAAAGTTCAAAGCTGTTGAATGTCAACAAATCATTATTAGATGGCTTCCTGTGTGTGAATAAATGTAAAGCTTTCTGTGTGTGATGTACAGAACATGCATTTGCCATGGTTATTACACAAATTATTATTATCTACACCAGGGGCGGACTGACCATTTGGAAACACGGGCACTGCCCGAGGTCCCGGGGTCAGAAGGGGGCCCCATGAGATGCCCCTGGTACCTTTTTCATAGGCTTTTTTGAGCTTGGGCAAAGATACAGGGGCCCCATGATCCCCTATTGCCCGGGGGCCTCATGAGTTGTCAGTCCACCCCTGATCTACACAAATATTTCATTCAGATATAAAAAAAAATGTAAAATAGTCAGATCTTTTAAAGTAGCACGGCTTTATTGAGCAACTTTTTGACATTATCAAAAATAGTATACTTTTGCAATTATTTTTTAGCAAAAATATTTTAATGTTTGCATAAATATTCTCTTTTTGTATACATATTCTGTTTTTTTGTTTAAAATAGAACATTATTCAAACTGTACATTGTGTACATATATTTTTAGAAAAATATTCTGACAAAATGGTGCAGACCTTCAATATATAAGACATAATTGACCACAACATCCACAATGTGTATAATCACATTGTATAGTCTGGCCATACATTATACAATTTTCTTATGGATTTTGCTTAAGATTTACTATAGATGTACAGATTTTTCGTGCATACGAAACGATAGTGATGTTCGTTCAGTCAGGCTCTCTGTATAGTGTGTATATGTCATGTATATGTGGGAGGGTCTGAAAAGGTCAAAAATTACGTCATCATTTCCTGTTATATGTCATGATTTTTATGCCTTGGTCGGCCAATTTTCGTAATCATTGGTGGTTACGTCAGCTTAACGAAAGACCGATTTTTCATTTATCAGACGAAAAAAGGCCGGTTTTCGAGCTGTCTATGGCCTGCATTATACTTTAAAGGAATACCATTGAGATAGCTGGAGGGAAGAAGATCCTGGAGATTAAAGTCTTTTAGGGCCATATACTGCCATGTCACATTAAAAGGTCCAGGTGAGGGCACATATGGTGATGAGGGCACATATGGTGATGGTGGCACATGTTTGGTCAATTTATATTGATAAAGCACTATGTAGTGTTTGTTTTATGCATGTCTGAGGAAAATATCAGAAAAACATCTTAAAGGGATAGTACTGATAATATTGAGGAAGAAGAGATCAATCGAATAACTGATCACACTTAGAAGAAAAGTTGCATTGGACTATGCACAGGGTGTAAGGTCATAAAATCCAGGTGAGGGCACATCTGGTGGTGATGACACAGTTTTAATTAAGTTGGCTGGCACATTGAAATACTTTATGGGGCAACACAGTGGCTAAATGGTTATCACTTCCGCCTGGCAGTACTAGGGTCGTTGGTTTGAATCCCATCCACGGTACCTCCTGCCTGGAGTTTGCATGTTCTTCCTGTGCCTGCGTGGGTTTCCTCTGGGTACTCTGGTTTCCTCCCACACTCCAAAGACATGCTAGTAGGTTAATTGGATCCTGTATAAATTGGCCCTAGTATATGAATGTGAGTTAGGGACCTTAGATTGTACTCCCCTTGAGGGTTAGGGACTGATGTGAATATGCAATATATATGTAAAAGTGCTGCGTAAATTGACAGCGCTATATAAGTACCTGAAATAAATAAATAATGTGAGTAGTATTACAAGAGTACATTATTTTTTAATTGAGGATAAAGCACTATGAGGGGTTTTGTTTTGCTGTGGAAAAAGGGGACAGCACAGAGATTGATTGTGCATATAAAAGTCGGTTTTCAGAGTCATTAAGAGAAAAAGGGTACCTGTTATAAAAGACTGTTATAAAATGTATAGTTGACCATACATGATATGTAAGGTTATGGTGTCCAGGTGAAAGGTACAGCTGGTATATCAAAGAAATATTGCAGTGTACGTTTTTGGTGTAAGGAAACACAAGACATTGTTTGAAAAGACGTTTATCAGCGTTTATGAACGTTATGAATAGATTTTTTTATACGTTTTATTTATATTCATTCTAGAAAGTATAAGCACTACTCCATTATTGCTTATATCAATATAGACCCTCTGAAGAGCCATCTGCATTTGGATCATTTTTCAGAGGACATTTCACAGGTGATGTGGAGGCATTATATCACCTCCTCACTGCCTGATTTAACCTTATAATGTCACACTACCCCACCACTGTTGCTCCCATTATATGCAGCTGCGGCATAGCCCCATTGCCACTAGTCAAACTGTGCACCTTGAGTTAAAAATGCCATGGCTGTGAAGCAAAGAATCATGGCCCCAGCATATGAACAACCCCATCCAGCTATTATTTTCGGGTTCGGATGGGTGGCCGTTGGGTGGTAAAACAGAGGCTGAACTGCCTGTTTTTAATACCTCCGACTGTCAGTCTGAAAGAGATTCACATTCTTACATTCAGAGTCCCAACAATCTCCTAGCCTCACCTGCTGCAAACTTCCTCTCAGAACAAAAATTATTGGTAAATGGAACTATTTATTAAACTTCTATGCCTAGGTTATTAGAATGTACTGTACCTACAAGTAAGCCTTTCAAAAGGCACATCTGTAGGTATAAATAAACAAGAGTTTACTACCACCTGAAAGCTGAAATATTTACCATTGTCCTCACTCCCGAAATCTTCATTGTGCAACTCTGCAACCCTGCAACCCTGACCATAGCCTTTGTAATGATTATATCCTGGCCTGGACCTGATTCTGGTGTGCATACATGCCTTGGCACCATTCATTCCTATATATGAGCTCTTAATAGCTCTAAAGTAGATTGTACACTCAGATTGTAATGTTTACAGTAAGTTTAATTCACCAGAATAAGACTCCCTGACATTTATTTTTATCTAAGTGGCTAAATAGTTACAACTTCCTCCTGGCAGTACTAGGGACGTTGGTTCATATCCCAACCACAGCCCCACCTGCCTGGAGTTTGCATGTTCTCCCTGTGCCTGCGTGGGTTTCCTCCGGGTACTCCAGTTTCCTCCCACACTCCAAAGACATGCTGGTAGGTGAATTGGCTCCTGTATATGTAAATTGCCCCTAGTATGTGTATGTATGAATTTAAGTTAGGGAACTTAAATTGTACGCCCCTTGAGGGTTAGAGACTGATGTGAATGTACAATATATACAGTTGTGTTCAAAATATTAGCAGTGTGTTGAAAAAAGTGAATAAAGCTCAAAATCCTTTTAATAGCTTTTATTTCCATACACACAAATGCATTGGGAACACTACACATTCTATTCCAAATCAAAACATGAAGAAAAATATATCAAATTTGTGTTGTTCCTCTAAAAAAATTGAAAAGTGAATATTAGGCTGTTCAAAAAAATAGCAGTGTTTGTATTCTTCTTTACAAACTCAAACATTCACTATATAAACTGAAAAATGTTTGAAGATTTTGCTTTCCTTTTGAATCACTTAATTAATATTTAGTTGTAGTCGCACTGTTTCTGAGAACTGCTGTACATCTGTGTTGCATGGAGTCACCCAACTTCTGGCACCTGTGAACAGGTATTCCAGCCCAGGATGATTGGACTACATTCCACAGTTCTTCTCTATTTCTTGGTTTTGCCTCAGAAACTGCATTTTTGATATCACCCCACAAGTTTTCTATTGGATTAAGATCCGGGGATTGGGCTGGCCACTCCATAACGTCAATCTTGTTGGTCTGGAACCAAGATGTTGCATGTTTACTGGTGTGTTTGGGGTCGTTGTCTTGTTGGGACTCCCATTTCAAGGGCATTTCCTCTTCAGCATAAGGCAGCATGACCTCTTCAAGTATTCTGATGTATTCAAACTGAAGCATAATCCCTGGTATATGATAAATAGGCCCAACACCGTAGTATGAGAAACATCCCCATATCATGATGCTTGCGCAACCATGCTTCACTGTCTTCACAGTGTACTGTGGCTTGAATTCAGTGTTTGGGGGTCGTCTGACAAACTGTCTCCGGCCACTAGACCCAAAAAGAACAATCTTACTTTCATCAGTCCACAAAATGTTGCGCCATTTCTCTTTAGGCCAGTCAATGTGCTCTTTGGCAAATTGTAACCTCTTCAGCAGCAAAAATGTCTTTTTTTCAACAGTGGGACTTTGCGGGGGCTTCTTGCAGACAGCTTGGCTTCACATAGGCGTCTTGTAATTGTAACAGTACTCACAGGTAACTTTAGACCTTCTTTGATCTTCCTGGAGCTGATTGTTGGCTGAGTCCTTGCCATTTTGGCTATTCTTCTATCCATTCGAATGGTAGTTTTTCGCTTTCTTCCACGTCTTTCAGGTTTTGATTGCCATTTTAAAGCAATTGCGATCATTTTAGCTGAGCAATAAATACAATAAAGAATGTAGCGCTACACCCAAAAGATATAAGAACACTTAAATAATAAAAAAAAATATAAAAATAAAAAATGTGAAATCACAAAATCTCATAAAAAAAATATATATATATATAAGTGTGACAGTGATATCAATTAATATTAATTAGTGCCCATAAATCATAGAATCCACACAATAAAATAAATATCTCAAAACATGTGAAAAAACATTTCCATATATATATGTATATATA
Source organism: Staurois parvus (assembly GCF_062004578.1). Lineage (NCBI taxonomy): Eukaryota > Metazoa > Chordata > Amphibia > Anura > Ranidae > Staurois > Staurois parvus. Next base: position 3,233,579 of record NW_028317912.1, read on the forward strand.
CACGCATACATATATATATAATTATAATCACACGTGCCTCTTGTGAAGTGAAACGACCATTAAAATGGTACAAACAACAGTGCTCTCAAAGTCCAATAAATGTTGCTGGTGACCGAAGAAAAAACAGTGCTTCCAATAACTACTGTTAGTGACCATAGGCAAAACTCATGCAGATCTCTGAGTGCATATAAATCTGACAATCCGACCACCATCTGGATAAGCCTCTCACCTCATCCCTTCGACCCTTGCGGATCAAAGAGCAGTTGTGGATCCCCCTCACGGATCCTCCAAGATAACTATCACTCCAAAGGTTGCTCTCTCAGAAATAAATATTCCCACTCTGGCTCTTCTCCAGGAAAGTATTGCAGCATCAATCTCTCAAATGAGACAAAATGAATCCTCCCATAGTGCAGTATATTTTATTTGTTACATAGGGACAAATAACATTAAGCTTTTTCACTTACATAGCAGCCAGTCCAAAACCTCATGCTTTCGGATGAGGGTATGTATGTATGGGTGTACAGCTGAATACACAGGTGTACCAAGATGGCCGCCACGCCGGAAATATGTCACCACGTCAAGCCGACGCGTTGTGTCACAATGTCATGTGACTTCCTCAGGGCTGTCAATCATGGTGACAATCTCACCTTATATACCCATCTTAATGGGAGGAAACGCCCTCCTGGGAGGTAATTTCCTCATCATCGATCCACCTCTACTTCCCGCGGCCATAACTATGGAGACCACAGGGGACTACTATGCAATTGATTTGTACTATTAACCAAAGTAGGCACACATATATACGGATCAAAGGGACCATATATATTACTGCACCCACTCAAATCTATACATCCCTATAGATCACATCATTACCATCTAATTTGTCCAACAATTGTATTAAGTGCTTGGTATCTCTCAAAAAGGACTTAGTTTCCTTCACTAATGGTTGTAGGAACACATCCACATATTGCCCCAATCGTGCTAATAATGATCCAATGCCATTCACTATAGGACGTCCTGGAGGTTGATTTTTATTTTTATGGATTTTAGGAATGGTATAAATAATCGGAATCCTACAAATTTCAGGAACAAGATATCTGGCTTCTTTTTTATTTAAATATTCTTTCTCACATTTAAGACATTCTTTAAGAGTGTCGATCGGAACGGTTACATCCCTCAAGATAGCTGCCATTTCCCGCCGTGGTTACTGAATATACCAAAAGGACAAATGATCAGGCTTAGAAGCAATTGTACAACACAGGAGGATTTCTTTAGCCAAGCAAAAAATATAGGCCAAAGATTTGGAGCCAAAGGTTATCCGCAACATATAATAAGTAAGGTGACCCAAGAAGTAGGAAATACAAAAAGAGATTCACTTCTTATAGATCGAGAGAAAAAAGAGGAACAAAAAGATCAATTGGCAATGTGTCTAGATTTTAACGTCCATTATAGGAAAGTGGAGACCATCTTTAAAAAACATTGGCCATTATTGAAAGCTGATCTCACCTTAAAGGAGATAATATCAGAATTGCCTAATTTTAGATATAGAAAAGCCCCATCATTAAGGGATAAAATTGTTAAAAATGTTCTTGACCCGCCTATTAAAAAGAATAAAGTCACATTTTTGGATATAAATGGTTTCTTTCCGTGCAAGGCATGTTATGCTTGCAAATCCACAAAGGGAAAAAATAAGAAAATGACGTGTTTTACTTCATCTGTGAGTGATAAAGAATTTAAAATTGAAGAATTTATTTCATGTAGGACGGAGGGAGTTGTGTACGCACTGCAATGCAGTTGCGGACTGCAATATATAGGAAGAACCAAGGCTCCGGGAACATGTACAAAATATAAAGAAAGGGTTCCCGAAGCACAGCGTATCAAAGCATTTTGCCAAATTTCACAATAAAGACCCTAGTGATTTTAAATTTTGGGGTATTACCAAATATAAGAGACATTGGCGAGGTAGCCATAAGGTGCGCTCCTTGAGCAAATTAGAATCAAAATGGATTTATAACATGCATACGTATTTCCCTAAAGGATTGAATATTGAGTTTGATTTAAATTGTTTCATTTCGGATTTTTGAGGGTATTGAAATGGTGCTATTTTTACTTTCTGTTTTTATGATATGATTGCTATATATTAATTATTTAGTTTTTTGTCATATACCATTTTATACATTTGAATATGTATTGATTATATGATATATAGTGTAAACTCATGCTTTTGGATAGAGAATGTATTTATGAATTTTTTGGAGTAGGTCCTTTATAGCTGGAGAAGAGGTGGGGCATTTTTGGATATTTTTACTAGTTTTTATTAGTTTACAGATAATTTAATTTGGATATATTTTAAATGTATTTTTCGTCTTTTTTATCTAATTTAAAATATTTTTATATATTTTTGATTTAAAAAGGTTTTTAATAGAAGGGAGGAATATATATGTATGTGCGTGTATTCATATATGTACATATATATATGTTTTTTCATATATCCAAATTGATTTTTTGTATTAATTTATTTTTTGTATTTTTTATATATTGTATAGGAGATATTATGTTGATTAAAATTAATAGATGGATTGAGATTAGCTTCTGATTAATATTTTTATTTAATTATGTGATAAATGGAGTTTTTTAATTATCTAATAAAATTTGGTTTTTATAAATTAAAAAATGAAAAATATATGGTTCCATATGAGGGCAGAAAGATTTTATAAGATTAGGGTTGTATAGATTTGAGTGGGTGCAGTAATATATATGGTCCCTTTGATCCGTATATATGTGTGCCTACTTTGGTTAATAGTACAAATCAATTGCATAGTAGTCCCCTGTGGTCTCCATAGTTATGGCCGCGGGAAGTAGAGGTGGATCGATGACGAGGAAATTACCTCCCAGGAGGGCGTTTCCTCCCATTAAGATGGGTATATAAGGTGAGATCGTCACCATGATTGACAGCCCTGAGGAAGTCACATGACATTGTGACGCAACGCGTCGGCTTGACGTGGTGACGTATTTCCGGCGTGGCGGCCATCTTGGTACACCTGTGTATTCAGCTGTACACCCATACATACATACCCTCATCCGAAAGCATGAGGTTTTGGACTGGCTGCTATGTAAGTGAAAAAGCTTAATGTTATTTGTCCCTATGTAACAAATAAAATATACTGCACTATGGGAGGATTCATTTTGTCTCATTTGAGAGATTGATGCTGCAATACTTTCCTGGAGAAGAGCCAGAGTGGGAATATTTATTTCTGAGAGAGCAACCTTTGGAGTGATAGTTATCTTGGAGGATCCGTGAGGGGGATCCACAACTGCTCTTTGATCCGCAAGGGTCGAAGGGATGAGGTGAGAGGCTTATCCAGATGGTGGTCGGATTGTCAGATTTATATGCACTCAGAGATCTGCATGAGTTTTGCCTATGGTCACTAACAGTAGTTATTGGAAGCACTGTTTTTTCTTCGATCACCAGCAACATTTATTGGACTTTGAGAGCACTGTTGTTTGTACAATTTTAATGGTCGTTTCACTTCACAAGAGGCACGTGTGATTATAATTATATATATATGTATGCGTGTATATACAGTTGTGTCCAAAATTATTCAACCCCCAATGCTGTAAAGGGGTTTAGGGACTATAGTGTACATTTGGAATTGTATTCAGAATCAAATCCTACAAGGACGTTGTAACTACCCAAATGCAACTAAAATGACATCAATTGTTTATGTAATACAGTAGTAAATGGTTCTTATGTGGTTTCTTCATTGCCACAATTATTCAACCCCTTAAAGACTACCACTCTGAAGAACAGAGGTTCATACAGGTGCTTTCCATCAGGTATTGAAAACACCTGTGGATGTCACCGAGCAGCAATCAAGCATAATAAGCACCAATTAGGCAGCTTTAAAATGACTGTGATACTCAGCTCCTTCTAGACATTTACTGGTGTGGTTACAAACATGGTGAAGGCAAGAGAATGGTCCAGGAAGACAAGAGAAGAGGTGATTTCTCTTCACAGGAAGGGCAATGGCTATAAGAAGATTGCAAAGATGTTAAACATACCAAGAGACACCTTAGGAAGCATCATTCGCAAATTCAAGGCAAAGGGCACTGTTGAAACGCTACCTGGTCGTGGCAGAAAGAAGATGCTGACTTCGACTGCTGTGCGCTACCTGAAGCGTAGAGTGGAGAGAAGTCCCCGTGTGACTGCTGAGGAACTGAGAAAAGATTTGTCAGATGTGGGTACAGAAGTTTCAGCCCAGACAATAAGACGCACACTGCGTAATGAAGGCCTCCGTGCCAGAACTCCCAGGCGTACCCCCTTGCTGTCTCCAAAGAATAAGAAGAGTCGACTGCAGTATGCCAAAAGCCATGTGGACAAACCACAAAAGTTGTGGGATAGTGTTCTGTGGACTGATGAAACAAAATTAGAACTGTTTGGGCCCATGGATCAACGCTATGTTTGGAGGAGGAAGAACAAGGCCTATGATGAAAAGAACACCTTGCCTACTGTGAAGCATGGTGGAGGGTCAATCATGCTTTGGGGCTGTTTTGCTTCTGCAGGTACAGGGAAGCTTCAGCGTGTGCAAGGTACCATGAATTCTCTTCAGTACCAGGAGATATTGGATGGAAACGTGATGCAGTCCGTCACACACCTGAGGCTTGGGAGACGTTGGACCTTTCAACAGGACAATGATCCCAAGCATACCTCCAAGTCCACTAGAGCATGGTTGCAGAGGAAAGGCTGGAACATTTTGGAGTGGCCATCGCAGTCACCAGACTTAAATCCGATTGAGAACCTCTGGTGGGACTTAAAGAAAGCAGTTGCAGTGCGCAAGCCTAAGAATGTGACTGAACTGGAGGCCTTTGCCCATGAAGAATGGGCGAAGATACCCGTAGATCGCTGCAAGACACTTGTGTCAAGCTATGCTTCACGTTTAAAAGCTGTTATAACTGTAAAAGGATGCTGTACTAAGTACTAAGATTGAATGTCACTTGGGGGTTGAATAAAACTGATAATGCTGTGAGCACAGAAAAGACATTTGTGGTTATTTCATTATAACTGTTATGTTATATTTGTCTGACCTACAAGTGCCTCTTTAATGTAAATGTAAGCAAGATGACTGAATGATCAAAAGCAATGTCAAACTGGCCAAAACACTCAATTTCAGTGGGGGTTGAATAATTTTGGACACAACTGTATACATATATATATGGAAATGTTTTTTCACATGTTTTGAGATATTTATTTTATTGTGTGGATTCTATGTTTTATGGGCACTAATTAATATTAATTGATATCACTGTCACACTTATATATATATATATATATATTTTTTTTTATGAGATTTTGTGATTTCACATTTTTTATTTTTATATTTTTTTTTATTATTTAAGTGTGCTTATATCTTTTGGGTGTAGCGCTACATTCTTTATTGTATTTATTTATCACAATCATCGGTATATGATTTAATGTTAGCAGCTTCCCCTGGGATTTATATATATTTTCATTTAGTTTAAACACTTGGGAGCGCAGGAGGTTCACACCACTAATTTTAGCTGAGCAGCCTATCATTTTCTGTACTTCTTTATATGTTTTCCCCTCTCCAATCAACTTTTTAATCAAGGTACGCTGTTCTTCTGAACAATGTCTGGAACAACCCATTTTCCTCAGAATTTCAGAGAGAAATGCACTGTAACCGGCATGTACAACATTTGCTGCCTTCCTTCCTTAAATAAGGGCAATAATTGCCACCTGTTTTTCAAAGAATGAATGACCTCACTAATAGAACTTCACACTGCTATTATTTTGAACATGCCCCTTTCAATTAGTGATTCAATTACACAGAATCAGCAGCATGCATGTCATGACTGTTGGGTCTGTTAGATTTCTATTACTCTACTACACCTGCTAGTAAATTATTTGCCATGTAGAAATATCATTTCTATCAAAAACAGTGATTGATCAGGTTAGTGATGTCTGACTGCTATTATTTTGAAAACAACTGTATGTGTAAAGTGCTGCGTAAATTGACGGTGCTATATAAGTACCTGTAATAAATAAATAAAAAATAAGTGAAATAGGATTTGAGAATTATAGCCACATTGCTAAAATAAAGTTCCTTTTCCTTGTATAAAAGTTTCACAGCACTCTATTCATGGTATAACATTTTGACCACTCCATCTTCAACCCATTCCATCTATTTTATCTTCAGTCCACTCTGTCTTCTCCATCTTTGGTTCAATATGCCCACATCATCTTCAACCCATTCTGTCCATTTTATCTTCAGTCCACTCTGTCTTCTTCATCTTTGGTTCACTATGTCCACATCATCTTCAACCCATTCTGTCCATTTCATCTTCAGTCCACTCTGTTTTCTCCATCTTTGTTTCACTATGTCCACACCATCTTCTACCTTCTTTGTATAATCCATCTTTTGCCCACTCTGCTTATGTCAAGATTCTAATAACAAATCATGAGATCTTTCAGTTATAGAATTTGAACGTCCCTCTTTCTGAATCTAAGTCCACTTGACGTTCCAAGTGATCTCTTCCCCTTCTGCTTTTCTAATTCACAACTTGTGATCATGAAGGGGTGTTTTAACCCTTTTTATTTAGTTTTGATAATTTATCAGATAGAAAGTGATCCAGCTACTGCACACCTTGCAGTTAGGATGATTTGTTATACCAAATTGGAAAGCAATCCATAAACAACAGACAAAGAATAACATGCTAAACCAATATTTGTTATGTGAAACCATATGTTTAATTAAGGTTAATGGGACCCACACCTCACATTCACTTTTTGAAAAGTTTACTAGCCACTTAATCTGGTTGCATCTGTGGCATGAGTATTTTTTTTAATACATGTGTTTGGCATGCAAGACTAAGCGGATGATCCCAAATCCTCCCTCCTCCAAGACAAGATGACCCCTCCCACCCCCTTTTTATCAATACATAAACTATCTTGCAGCAGGACTCAGCTAGCTATTTCTAAAACCACTACCTAATCATTGTAAATTTTAATTTACTGAGGGACTCTAATTCTGGGCATACACAACACATATATCAGCCAATTCCTGCTGAAAGAGCCAAAATTCAAGCTGTAGGTGTCCCTGCTAGCACCACCCAGCTCAGCAAACCTTGATCTGAAAATCAGAAAAGCAGGCAAAAAGTTCTTGGCTGAATAGTGACTGCAGCCAAATAGATGAGAGCAGTGGCTGTGAAAATATAAAAGCCAACATAGAAGATTCCTTCGTGAATACTGTTTATCAAGTATGTGGGAATCTACTGTGTTTACATGATTAGCCTGTTGGCAGGTTACCTACTGGTAGTCAGTGAGTTGCTGCTATGGCTGGGAGGGATGGGCTTAATGCCTTGTGCTACTGTTACCGGGGTTATCTTCACAGGCTTTTTGGTTCTGACCTACCGGTCCTTTGCTGTTATAAAAGGGACATGGATCTGGATCATTACGTGCAGCAGAGAGCTAGAGTTCCTGTTGGCTGTTACCTGTTTTAGGTCTGTTCCATCCTGCCAGATACCTATGTGCTGTAGCTGCCCACATGTAGGGGAACTACTGGGACTTGCAGTCCATCCTGAAGTCACCAGCATCTGGATTGTGCCACTATGGACTCTTGCCTGGACAGGTGTGCTGGGGTAGCCCCTGTAGTTAGGGATTAGTTTAGGGAAAGGCTGTTGCCTTGTTGACTGTAATGCCTAAGTTATTAAAGTAAAGCGATGAAACTTTGGCACGCCTGGTCTAAAGTTATTCAAGGGATATATGAAAGTAAATGGCACCACAACTGTGGTTAGTGGAATACATTGGGGTATGAAGACAGCTCTGTAAGAATTAACATGTTTAGGAGTACAGCGAGTGGTTACCAGTGGTAACGGACGTCAACAACCAGTACAAGCAGCCTGTCATGAAGAGTGTGTCTTTGACAGGATTAAGGAAGTTGTTGTTGGCACTGAGAAATCTATCTCCCATAGCAATGGGAGCAGATCAGCACCACAGAAGTTCCCAGCCTGGCCATAGGTACAGGAGAAAAAGAGTTAATGTAGTGCATGGTGTCCGTACTATGTGCACGGCAGGACTCCATTAAGTTACTGGGAGTGAGGAAGTCGAGATATGCTGGTGGAGGGGACATCAGTTAAGCATATCCCTCCTAAATGCAACAACTGACAGTGAAGGTGTACATTGGTTCGGGGCCTGAAAGAGTTAACTGGAGTACAGTTCATCTCTTCAAGTGTACAGCTATCTCTAAGGTTGGAGGTCTGCCATAAGGTCGAGTTAACCCTAAAAGCGACCCTTTACTTGGCCCAAGGCATTGTTGAGTGCCTAGCGTAGCACAGATGAACCCGCTCTGGGGGTCGTCCTCTCATGTGACCCACACTTGGTGCCCAAGGAGGGGAGCAAGGAAGAAGTACCATCCACATACTATCCTATCCCCAACCGACCAACCCTTCATGCCCATGGGAATTTTTCTGTCTATGGGTAACCATAGTCTACCCGCATCTATATAAAGTAAACAAACAGCCCTGCTGAGTTTATATGATCAGACATATAAACTCAACAGAAAAGGCTACTTTGAAAAATGCACAGTTATTGTAAACAGTGCCACTAGAACAGGGTATAATCAATAGCTTCAGATTTCATTGTCCCACACAGTCAAATCTTCATACTATTAGAAATACTATTATCTATTCAGCAATATTCTGTTGGAAGCCTAATAGTTTTCAGTTCTAAAAATACTGGCAAACTGACAGCCATGGTACTAGAAAAATTTCACACTGACAGATCATACAAACCTTTGAGAGCAGAATAAGGGTATACTTGTTTTAGACATCAAGAAAAATGTCTGTGGATTTTCCATGTTGGATCCTCTGATGTTTAGGCTGACATCTCTGGAGACAAAAACAAAGGTTTCTGTGGCAACCAAGAAGAGGAAGATAACACAGGAAGGTATCATACAGGAAGGATTCTGGAAGGTATCCTATTGTCAATCATCAAAGTCATCTGTTAGTGGCAGAGAAATGATCAGAGATATCACATTCTCCACCAAGAAAAGTCTATGGAGGCTGGTATTAGGTAATAAATTCTATTAATAATAGGCATTGTCTTACCCTTGGACTGACCTTGACTAAGTGACTGCAAAAGAAAAGGAAAAATGATTTTTCTAAAGGTGACTCAGGTGTGCTAAGACTGAAACAAAGAAATATCTATTAGCGGTAGTGTCCAATCTTACCAAGGATGGACACCTGCAAATCTTTGTGTTTTATTATTAATGAAGTCAAGGCAGCACCACTCTAGCAGCATGCAATACAAAGCAGCCTTAGAATGTATATCATAATGTGGGCTTATCAAAGCTGGTAACACAGGAGCAGCATTGCATGGACAGCTGTAATCCCATCCATATTACCCTTTCTGCAGGGAGACTGGAGCATCTTCTCACTCTCCCCTCACATCTGTGCAGGGCCTCTTTCCTACAGCGGGAATCTACAGATGCACCACAAGGATTGGTGAGAGGGCACACTGCCCACCATTCATACACTGATAGCAGGGATTGAGTTACTGGAAACTGGGTACTTATTACACAGCAACTACACTGCATGTTAGTTCAACAAGGCTGTTGATACGTGCATCAATGCTACTTATGGGCCCCAACTATAGCCATCAGATGAACACAGTAAAGGACTGTCCCCCCCAACAAAGCCATTCTACTACCCCCCATAATTAACAATTTAAAGGGTAACTCCGTCCAGTTAGCCTAGTGTCAGGAATGGACTCACCAATGGTGGTGGGACTCACCTGCCTTGTGGGCTGCAGTACCAGGGCTGGCCAGCGGGTGATCTCAGCAACCAGAAGCTCACTCCTGCAATCAGCCATCACCTGAGGCTGATTGCAGGAGGTGTATTTAAGGAATGGCCAGACCTGCAGTCAGTGCCTTGGTGTTTGTTTCCCATGTGCCCTGTTTCCTGTATCCTGTCTCCTGCCTGCTCGACTCTCCTGCTTGACTCTGACTCTGACAGAACTCCGCCTGCACTGACCCCGGCTATTCCTGACCATTCTTCTGCCTGCTCCCGTTGTACCTTTCTGCCTGATTGTTCCTGACCCGGCCTGCCTGACCACTCCACCTCTCCAGTCCTGATTGCACCTGTACCTATTAGTTTAAGGTTTGTTTTGTTTTGCACTGTGTTTGTTTATTTTGTGCAGCTCATAATAAATATTATTATTATTTATTCATTTCTGAAGCCTGCTGTTTCCCTGTGTCAGTCCACAAATCTCTGGTCATACCTGGATCCCTGACACCTAGTCCTAGCAAAGTCACCATTATTGCACTTTGGCAGTATGGTCGCCTGAACACAGTTAATTAAACCATATTACTGTGCATAGTTGCTCTCATGGTGGTCTTGCTAGAGTTCTGTATGTGGAGTTGCACTACAACTATTGCCAATAGCTTTTCATGCTTTTACCGTTACCAATCAAACTGTGTGACAATACATTGAGATTTGCCTTTACAAATTTGTTTGGTGTTTATTTCTTAAGACAGCATCATTATAGTGTATCTGGTATTGCCTCCAGTGATTTCTTGCTATGTCCACCTAACCTAGTGTCAGAGGGGCTGGAGTCATTCAGGAGGTTGAGGCAAAGAACCAGCAGCTCCTGCATGAGTAGAGCTACATGATAATAACCTGTCATAGTAGAATTAAAGGGATAGTTCACATTTACCAAAAAGCTGTCTATAAAGATAAGGGATGTCTGTAGATAAAAACAAGCTGTGCAGCTCTGACTAAAGTTGAATAATGCCCTTGCTATAGGTGTATATAATTCTCCCCATCCCTCCCCTTGTTGTCTTTTCTTTCACTGTCTACATAGTCTGGCTGAAAAAAGACAAAAGTCCATCCAGTTCAACCATTAAAAAAAAAAGTTATAATCCTACTGTATATCCACAATTGATCCAGAGGAAGGCAAAAAAAACACAGCAAAGCATGATCCAATTTGCTCCTGCAGGGAAAAAACTCCTTCCTGATCCCCCTAGAGGCAATCGGAAATTCTGTGGATCAACTTTACCTATAAATGTTAGTATCCAGTTATATTCTGTGTATCTAGGAAAGAATCCAGGCCTTTTTTTAAAGCAATCTATGGAGCTGGTCAGTGTACAATTTCTCTTTTCTCTTACTTCATTCTCTCTTGTTTAAACTGTAAATCCTGTGAACATGCTGTGCACACTACACATTTGTCATTGTTTCCCAAACAGTCATAAAACATGTATAGAAAATACCATTTCTGCATTCTTTTCATTATACAAACTTCTTTATTGTAAAACGTAAAGTATATGTAAACCCTCTCCTTGTAAAACAACGTATACACTTTAAAATAGAAATGTAAAGCAAAAGATTTGTGTATACATATAAAAAAACATTATAAATACCTTCTTTCCACTTTTTTATAAGTGACCACATACCCTCTGTTCTCAGCTATATATTGAGATGAGGGTGAAAAAACAACAGGACACTGATCTTCCCACAGAATGGCTGTGCAGGGGGGCATGTCAGCAAAAGTTTGACCATTGGGAGAGAGCACATTGAGTTCACGGCACAGCTAGAGAACTAACTATGCTGTGCTCTCCTGCCTAGTGTGGTCAGTTTTGAATAGGAATGCAGAGGGACTGACAGGAAAACCAGGGATTTTACACAAAGGAAGCAATACAAAAAGAACAGGATACTTTTTCAAACACGTACAAGACACAGCAGGCACATATCAGGAATATGAAATGTTGGGTTTACATATTCTTTAAATGAAAATCTATTTTAGGCAAAGGTGGCCTAACACTTGCAGAAAGGCTGCAAGTAGTGCCCATTGGTCATATACTGTATATATACAGTTGCAAGAAAAAGTATGTGAACCCCTTGGGATTACGTGCAGTTTTGCATGAATTGGGCATAAAATGTGCTCTGAACGTCATCAAAGTCACAACAATAGAAGAACACAGTCTGCTGAACATAATACTACACAAACATTAGATGTTGCCATGGTTTCATTGCACATAACATGTAAACATTCACAGTGCAGGGAGGAAAAAGTATGTGAACCTTTGGACTTAATAACTGGTTGACCCTCCTTTGGCAGCAATAACCTCAACCAAACATTTCCTGTAGTTGCAGATCAGACCTGCACAACGATCTGGAGTAATTTTGGACCACTCCTCTTCACAAAACTGTTTCAGTGTAGCAATATTCTTGGGATGTCTGGTGTGAATCACTCTCTTAAGGTCATGCCACAGCATTTCAATCGGGTTGAGGTCAGGACTCTGACTGGGCCACTCCAGAAGGCGTATTCTGTGCTGTTGCAGCCATTGTTTTGTTGAATTACTTGTATGCTTTGGGTCATTGTCCTGTTGCATCACCCATCCTCTGCGGAGCTTCAGTTGGCAGACAGATGGTCGTACGTTTTCCTGCAAAATGTCTTGATAAACTCTGGAATTCATTTTCCCATCAATGACAACAATCCGTCCAGGCCCTGAGGCAGCAAAGCAGCCCCAAACCATGATGCTCCCTCCGCCATGTTTTACAGTGGGGATGAGGTTTTGATGTTGGTGTGCTGTGCCTTTTTTTCTCCACACATAGTGTTGTGTGTTCTTCCCAAACAACTCAATCTTGGTTTCATCTGTCCACAGTATATTTTGCCAGTAGTGCTGTGGAACATCCAGGTGCTCTTTTGCAAACTTCAAACATGCTGCAATATTCTTTTTGGACAGCAATGGCTTCCTCTGTGGTGGCCTCCCATGTACTCCATTCTTGTTTAATGTTTTCCTTATTGTAGACGTGTCAACAAAAATGTTAGCATGTGCCAGAGATTTCTGTAGGTCTTTAGCTGACACTCTGGGATTCTTCTTTACCTCATGCAGCATTCTGCGCTGTGCTCTTGCAGTCATTTTTACAGGACGACCACGCCTAGGGAGAGTAGCAACAGTGCTAAACTTTCTCCATTTGTAGACAGTCTGTCTTACCGTGGACACATGAACATCAAGGCTTTTGGAGATACTTTTGTAACCCTTTCCAGCTTCATGCAAGTCAACAATTCTTGATCGTAGGTCTTCTGAGAGCTTTTTTCTGCGAGGCATGGTACACATCAGACAATGCTTCTTGAAACCAGTAAACCCAAAACAGGTTTGTGTTTTTTAAGGGCAGGACAGCTGTCAGCAACACATCCAATATCATCACACTGATTGGAGTCAAGGTTGGCTCACTCCTGGCTCCAATTAGCTCTGGGAGAAGTCATTAAGCTAGGGCCTCACATGCTTTTTCCTCCCTGCACTGTGAATGTTTACATGTTATGTGCAATTAAACCATGGCAACATCTAATGTTTGTGTAGTATTATGTTCAGCAGACTGTGTTCTTCTATTGTTGTGACTTAGATGACGTTCAGAGCACATTTTATGCCCAATTCATGCAAAACTCCACGTAATCCCAAGGTTTTCTTGCAACTGTATATATATATATATATATATAATGAAAAGAAACTGAAAATGTAATTATAAAGAGCTACAAACAAATGACACATACATTCTACAAATGTATACATCTTTTTTGTTTTGCTGGGTAGGCTGAACATGCATATGCATTTGAAACATGCGTGTGTAATAATTGTTGTAGGCACTAAATGCATATTTATGAATTATCTACAAAGCGAATACTTTGGAAAAAGAAAAAAGTACAATTTTAACTCTTAAATGTTTATGTTTAACCTTGAGATGCTATAAAAAAAATAAGTCTTCAACGCATTTTAAAGCACATGCCAATACAGTTTTTGTGCATGTGTATTATGTTACATAGTAGCACAGATGCTGTAGTCTCCAGTATTTCATGTCGTCTCCTTGCAGCTGATCTTTCCCCATTTACCATGCTTTGTTTTGCACTGTGTCTCTGTGTGGAGGCAGCCATGTTGGTAGAGACATTGTTTTGCTTCCTCGTGTCAGAACCTCTATTAAGAAAAAAAGTGCTTGGCGCAGAAGTGACATTACTTAATCTCACTTCAGACCTCAGGGGACTAGCAGTCAGAGTCAGCAGTTACTTAGATCTCACACAGATACAGATATACAGCTATGTGGCTGTAAGCACAGGAGTGCCTAGGCACCCTCACATAACAGAAAGTGCATTGCTAATTTTCAGAAGGAATTCAAGATGAAAGGTAGATTGTTTACAGTTTAGGCATAATTAACATTTCTAAATGTTCTCTATAACAGTGTTTCTAAACCTTTTTTAAGTCAAGGCACCCTTTAAAATTCTTGCAATCATTGCCAACTAATATCTTCTTTTTGGTCCCAACTACTCAGCTATATCGCCTTCATCACTTCTCTACAACTACCAAGGGACCCTTTACCTCTTCTCTTCGGCAATTTGGAATCGGTCTCCACAGGGGCTCATCCGCTTCAGCTTGCCATTCTCCGAGCCACGAAACCATGGCTGTCCTCTTGCCTAATGGTCGCGAGGAGAGCCATATTGAAAAAATGGGTCTCCAACAGTCCTCCAAATATCTCGGATGTCAAGTCAGCTCTTAATGCACTTCTTCGTCTGGACCAGCTCCACTTCCTCACCTCATCCCTCCAGCACAGAGAGGATCAACATAATCGAAAATGGAGACTCTATGTTCAAAAATCCTTTCCAACCACAGAGCATCAGTTTTTCCTTCATGGCTCTTCTGGGATGCCCCAATCTGGAAACATGATCCAGTAAATCCGGACATATTGTTTTGATTTATGAGGATTTAAGGTGTGCATGACTATATCTAAAACACTTACAATACTCGTTTGTTGCTGCTCTCACTTCTAGCCAATCTAGGCAACCATGCCATATTTCCTTTCATCTACCTCTTCTACCATTTTCTTTATACTTCATCTTCATCGCACATTCTTTTATAACTTCTCCCCCCCACCCTTAATCAGCGAGGACTTACAACGCGTATATCAATTTTTGATACAGGGAGTTGCCTCTAGCTCTATTATTCTCTCAAAACACAGCGCTCGGCTCATTACCAAATATTCTCAAACGACTTCTTGGGAGGGGATCCTCTGGCCCGTTCCGACATCATTTTTCCACCTCTTTCTTTTTTTTTTCCATCTTTTCTCCATACTAGCTTCCTTCTCCACTTTCTTCTCCTTCTGAATAGATCTACCTATCTTCTCTGCTCCTTCTTTTTTTTTGATTATCTCCTCTTCATACACTTCTCTTCTACTTCAACATCCACGTCTTACGCATGACAACTGACATACTCTAAGCACCCCAGTTCCCATTCAAAGTTCTGTGATATGTCCTGACCTTCTTATCTTTGGATATAAATCATAGCTCACCATTACACATCCCCTACACACTCTACTGACTCACAATGCCTCTCCTCTTTTGTCTCATCTGCCTTCAGAGTTTCTGTTCAGAGGTTCTAACTGCTGACATTTCGTGAATCTTTCTGATCAGTTTTCTATGCAAAATATTGTATTGCTCATATTGGTCAATCTATCAGTTCTGTATAATACGTCCCTGGTCGTATAGTGATGAACAACTAATACCTCTTGAGCTGTGCAAATATACAAAAAAATAATCAATATAAATGAAAAAACTAGTGCAATATCCCCATATATGGATTATACGTCCCTGGTGGTATAGTGATGAGCAACTAATACCTCTTGAGCTGTGCAAAGTGATACTTATATCCAATTAATTAAAACAATTAAATAAAATATTAATTCAAAATAAATTGTGATGCCACACTGTGCAAAATCATAAAAAGTGTTCAAATGACGTCACTCCATGCTGCAATTGTGCTCTTCGTGAAAATCTTGACGTGACTCCCCTCAATAATAGCCAAAGTGCCCCCTCACCTTCCACATTCGACCCTTGCGGGTCACAAAGCTTTATATATATATAATATATCTCTGCCAGGTGTTTTTCTCCTCCACTGCCTCCACCGACCCAATCAAGATCCTCCTCCAGGCAATGTGTTCCACTCAAATAACTCCCCTCACAATACGGACTCAGACACAGGGTGCATATGCAAGAAAAAGCAGACCTCCATAGTGCAACACTGTTTTAATGCACTCAGAGATATATAAAGATATGCACTCACATATCCTCCAACAGAGAGAAGCAGTTCCCCATGTGCTATGGGTATATTCAGGTGTACAAAGATGGCGTCCGAACCCGGAACTGGAAGTACGTCACCCCTATGACCGGAAATACGTCATGCAGCAAAACCGTTCATAAACCATTTAGAAAAACTGACCAGCTGGATAGTTAAGGAGGAGCCATACACACCTGAGATGTCACGCCACCGGATCAAGGAGGTCTGGTGGCCCCCATAACTATCCAGCTGGTCAGTTTTTCTAAATGGTTTATGAACTGTTTTGCTGCATGCTTTGTCTACATTTCATTGGCGATAGCCTCCATTTGCTTTTATGTATGTTCATCACTTTTAACCATTAATAAAAGAATTTATATTTTGACCTACTACACTATGGCCACTATTCTCTGCTCCACATCGAGCATTTAACCCCCCAGGACCATATGGTGACCACCCTGAGGCCCAGAGGAGAGTGACTCATATAAGCTGACCCCCATCGCAGCTTCCAGCAGTAGAGAAGATCTCTCGAGGCGCCAGTATTGTGGGACAGCCTGTCCAGTGTGAACTGTGCCTTCCACAGGATAAGAGGGGACCTCTGGCTATTAATATTGCGCTTACCTAATGCGCATCTGGTGAATGCGCATTTCTTATATTTCCTACACGGTTTTGATGAGTGCCTCACTGGGAGTAACAAAGTCACCATTTCATCCATTTGTCATTTACCGGACATTGTTCCTATGGACTTCATACTGTCTATTTGTGGTTGTGGCCAGTCTCTGATATAGCACATTTAATTTGTTTATTAGCGCTGCACTTTTTCATATTGTATATGTTAAAGAGGTTATATGGTTTCCTTGTAGTGTATCAGCAGCTTATTTTCTCATCATCTTAGCGCTCGCTGAATCACCTTTAAATAAACAATATACTGTATATATGCAATATTCCTGATTGTATGCAAATGTACAATGCAAACAGAGTGGTCCTAACTTGCCACACACATTGAACCTCCCAATAATGTTGCTTTCATACCTTATGTGCAGTCAACATTTTATCTGAAAAAATAAAATACTAATGCAACTGGCTTGATAAACAATTAAATGTGCAAGTCCCAAGCAAAGAAGAAGAACTAAAAATACCCATATGCCATGCTATCAGGGCAAAAAGGCAATGTATGTATGGGTATTATTCACTGAAAACATGTTCATGGGTGCCAGCATGCTCTCTGACTTTTTTGCTTTTACTTTAATGATGTCACTAAGCACTTTCAAGTTATTTTTTTTATATATGAGTTGCACATGTAAAATCCCCAACAGCATTCAGTTAGACCCAAACAACATTAAAGAGCATCCTATTTGTATTTTAGGCAAGTCACATTACAAATGCTGGAGTGTACACTCTATAGTAAACTTGTTAGTAAATCATGCTTATGCAAACCATAACCATAGTAATACCACAAGGAACACACATTGGTTGGTATTGGTTACTGCAAGCTACTGTATATTTATTTGCATCACAATATGAATCAAAGTCCATGATTATAATATCTTGTGTGTCCTTTGCACATAATGAAATGCTTTATGTAAATCATACCTCTTTTTTAATTAAAGTAGTATTCAGATCAACTAGCTACATGAAAGCAGAAGCATATGTCAAAGTTACTACTCATAAACCATCTGAAACAAGCAGGCTTGTGATTAAAACAATTTTGTAGGTTTGATACACAACAAATAATTGAGTGAGTCTATGTGGATGGTTTAAAGTGGATTAGAGGATTTTTTTTCTAATATGGTGGACCGATAACCATTAGTAATTTTACCAATATCAGCTGTCCACAACTGTGTAATATTGCAGGCACTATAGGAGAGATGATCTCCCAGAAAATGTATATAGATATGAGTGATTATCTCTATGGTGATGTGAGTATCTATAGAAATAGTGTAGGGCTGTAGGTATCTATAAAAGTGTGTGAAAGGGAAATTGAATTCATAAAAGAATTTGAGGACACAGCCCTCACGTAGCTTTGATAAGTGTAGGACACCACATGGCTGCCAAAAAGGGTGTGTGGCTTCAAAAGGAATAGTTGGGAAATATCTGGATTATTCCAGAGTACAGTTAGAAAATTGCCCAACTGAAAGAATACTCTTACAGATCTGCCACAATTTCCTACATAAACAGGCAGTAGAGTAATACAGGGGGATCTTTGGAGGCAATCTAATGTCTAGACAATCAAAAAGGTCAATGTTACTTATAATCTCAGAAAAAAAGAGTCTAGTAGGGCTGCCCTGGTTTAAGTGCTGGAATTGTCCTACTAAATAATACAGGTAGGCATGTGGAATTGCCAAGGCTCCTCTTACCTTCCCTCTTTGCAATTTCCAGAATGAGTTTTAACCTTCTAATCTTCCAAATAAAGGTTCATAATAGAGATTGTAGTTTTCCAGACAGATACCAGACAAGACAGGAAGGTTTTGTAAAATATATAACCAAAAAACATTTTACTATGTTTAAACATCCAACCACAGACTAAAACAGTTTGTTCTATGAGTGAATATGTTTGTTGGATTCCATATGTACTGGGGTCTAAAGAATCTGAATATAATCTCTAGAGGAGACTTTTTTGAAGTAAGGAAAAGTATGTAACACACAGTAACACATGATAGGTGTTAAAGGGAGGAGGAGAAGGGGGAGCACAGCAGTCAATAGGCATAAAGGGTGGCAATTATTGCAGAATCATGAAAACTGATTAGTAAAAACAATTAGCAAAATTTGAGTTGGGGAATCATCGCTAGTAAATTAGTGTCATTAACGTACATTGAAACTTGTCCTTCAATGGATCCACACTAAAGTCAGCCAGAGGGAGTTTATAATCAGTCAAGCCCAGGGGCAGACTGACAACTCATGGGGCCCCCGGGCAATAGGGGATCATGGGGCCCCTGTGTCCTTGCCCAAACTCTATGAGCCTATGAAAAAGGAACCAGGGGCACCTCATGAGGCCCCCTACTGACCCCGGGCCCTTGGGCAATGCCCAAGTTTCCAAATGGTCAGTCCGCCCCTGGTCTAGCCATGGCTCTATTGCAACAGCAAGGAGTACAAGAGAGTAAAGGCAACCTTGTTGGGTACCCCGATATCGTGAGATTTGTGAAGAAAGTTTGCCATTAGTCCTATATAATAATTTTATCCAATTTAGGAGGACCTCACAAAAATATCTCCACTCCGAACACTTTGTAAATTTCAACAGGGAGCCAGCCTGGGCTTGGTGCTTTTTTCTTAGGAAAGATCATCACTGTAGTAGTAAAGCTCCTTTAGAGTTATTGGAGGGTTTAGAAATCACCTATGATCTAGAGCAGTGGTTCTTAACCTGGGTTCGATCGAACCCCAGGGGTTCGGTGAGTCAGTCTCGCGGGTTCGGCGGAGGTGAAGACCCACACCCGACTCATATGATTCGTGATGACATGCCCCGCTTGTCCATCATTGGCTGCAGGTGGTCTCGCAACATCGCTTAGCCCAGTGGTCGGCAAGCCGCGGCTCTTTACACGCTTTAATGCGGCTCTTGTGTGCCGGGCGCCCGCTCCCCTCCCTCCTCTCGGGCGGCAGGGACTCTGCAGCGTGATCCAAAAAGAAAACAGCCAGGGCAGCGTGCTCAAATGCAATGATTGGCCAGTCTCGCTGCCACTCACATCCTGATAGCCAGTGATTGGCTGTCAGGATGTGTGTAGGCGGGGCAGCGTGACGAACGTGAGAGGAGCTAGGCTCCTCTCACAGTCCGCCCTGAAGACCGGAACGGCACGGGAATACGGCGAGAGGAACGTGCGGAGCAAAGGTAAGTGAATTGACACAGGGGGGACTTGGCTTACTACTTGCTACTTACTTACTACTACTATATAAGGGATGAATTAATATGGGGGATGAATTACTATAGGGGGGATGAATTACTATATGGGGGATGAATTACTATGGGGGATGAATTACTATGGGGGATGAATTACTATATGGGGGATGAATTACTATATGGGGGATGTATTACTATGGGGGATGAATTACTATATGGGGGATGAATTACTATATGGGGGATGAATTACTATGGGGGATGAATTACTATGGGGGATGAATTACTATATGGGGGATGAATTACTATGAGGGATGAATTACTATGGGGGATGAATTACTATATGGGGGATGAATTACTATGGGGGATGAATTACTATATGGGGGATGAATTACTATGGGGGATGAATTTTCATACCGTTTGTTACAACATATCTTTGCGAGCAATCCTTTTCGAGGATGCTGGACATAAAGACGAAGAAAAGGAACAGACTTTGTTGCGAAAATGACATGAGAGTGGCACTTGCCAAGGTAATGCCGCGCATTTCTGAACTGGCCTCTGAAAGACAACAGCAGAAGTCACACTGATTTGCGGTAAATATTCATTATTTTGTTTTTGTGTGAAAATCATGTTTTAATGGTTTTGTTCTTTGTTCTTAATGGTTTTGTTCATTTTGTGCACCTATGTATAAATATATACCTATGTTTTGAATTTTAAAAATCATATTTTATTTTTCCAATTAAGAAGGGTTCGGTGAATGCGCATATGAAACTGGTGGGGTTCAGTACCTCCAAAAAGGTTAAGAACCACTGATCTAGAGTGAGTTGAGGGAAGGGAATAGCATCAAAATAATTACAATGAACTAAAACTCTCTTGGGGTATATAAAGATTTATTGTATTTAACAAGTTCTTTGTTATTTGAATTAAGGAGTGGAAACAACACTACCCACCTCCATCCAGAGTAGATCAATTTGGCAGGGTTCCTTCCAGCTTTTGTCATTTATGCTAACAGGCACCCGGTTGTGTCACCAAACTCGTAGTACTCACATTTCATAAAGGAGTTTCCCTCTTTTTTTTATGTCAAAGAGCTAAGGTACTCTGGGATGACTATAGATGATTTCTAGTATCAGGTGTGGGGTTAGGCAGATAGTCAGAGTTAAGGAGCCTGAATCAGAGAGCATTCTTCCAGAGTGGATTAGCAGTAATCAAGGAGGCAAGGTGACCTCTAAGTACAGCTTGCTCTATAAAGTAGCGTTTTCAGCTCATGCTTGGCATCGAGATTCGGCATATTGGATGATGTCCATTTTTTGAGTATGGATCTGTGTGCAACCAACAGGCAGATGTGTGTCACATACCTGGTTGGGGAGCCTGACGTGGAGAGAAGGCGTCCTCTTACGACTCCCGCTCAGAGCCCCTGATAGTGGGAACAGAGGGCGCAGAGCCAGGAGTGGCACGAGTGCCGGGTGGATCTGGAGCTGGCGGCAGGTAGCTGGAGACCCAGGAGATCCAGATGCAGGCCAGGTGCAGATGCAGGAACGTAGGTGCATCAGCAGGCAGGTATGGCGGCAATCAGGATGCTGACTGGGACTGGACACCAGAGCGTGGATGCAGTAGCAGGCAGGTATGGCGGTTACCAGGATGCAGGCCAGGTGCAGGACCATGGGTGCAGCGGTAGGTAAGTATGGCAAACGTCAGGACGCAAGCCAGATGCAGGATCGTGGGTGCAGTGGCAGGTAAGTATGGCAGCCGTCAGGATGTGAGCCAGGTACAGGTGCAGGTAGATAAATGCAGCAGAGTCAGACAAGCCGGGTCAGTATCAAGCGGACAGATAAAGTACAAGGGAGCAGGCAAGCGGATAGTCAGGGATAGCCGAGGTCGGTGCAGGCGGATTTCTTTCTTAGTCAGGCAAATCAGAATACAGGCAACAGGATCAGGAATATGTGCAGGAACGTTGTAGACCAGAAGGCATTGATTTTACTGTTCTGCAGGTTTAAATAGCACACCTGGCATGACGTGTATGCTTACTGCACATGCAAGAGTTTCCGTGGTACTGCGTATATGCGCACCCGCACGCTCCCGTGCCTGCGCACTCGCACCGCCATGGCCTGAGTGGATCCGTCGCCGTCGCATGGCTGCACAGCGACAGGATCCCTGACAATGTGCATCTATTGCGAACAATGAGAAAGTCTCTCAGGTTGATTTGAAGCAGGCTGGGCTGTTGGTGAGCCATAACTGAATATCATTAATAGAGGATCTTTTAGAATGCAGCATTGGATGACTCCAAAGATGAAGCTGACCATCTGATCCCAGAAGTTATATATGTGTTGGTATGACCAGAAATGATGGGTGATAGGAGGTCTGTAGGATCCACATAGTTGGCCGGTGACCAATTGAGGATTGTCTTTTACAGAGAGAAATGTAATACAAGCTCTGTGGAGGAGCTTGAACTGTGATTCTCTCCATGTTTCATTGGTTACTTGTTAATATCTTGTTAAATAAGTTTTGTGGAAAGATCTTCTTTAGAAAAGTCTTTACCCCAAAGGGTTATCAAGGAAGACGATAGAGGTTTTGTAAAGTATAAGTTGAGAGGGTGGTAAATGTCCGAGATGGGGTAACTTTGTTTCTGAAGTATGCTGTCAAAGATAGCTGGAATCTTTTGGTTTTCTCCCAGGCATGACTTTGCATATTTCGTGCTTTGTAGATATTATTATTATTATACAGGATTTATATAGCGTCAACAGTTTTCTCAGCACTTTACAATGTAAAGGGAGACAATACAGCAACAGTTCAATACAAGAGGGTTAGGAGGGCCCTGCTCCTTGCAGCTTACAATCTAGATAGTATTATCATTATTATTATACAGGACATATATAGCACCATCAGTTTTCGTAGCACTTTACGATATAAATGTAGACAGTACTGCTACAATACAATAAAAACAAGAGGATTAAGAGGGCCTTACTAATAAGAGCTTACAACCTAATAGGGTGGGGCAAGTGATACAAAAGGTTATAATTGTGGGGTATGAGCTAATGGAAGTGATAAATGTCTATTTGTAGGCGTAATAAGCTTCCCTAAAGAGATGACTTTTCAGAGCTCACCTAAAGGCAGCCAGAGTAGGTGATAGCTGGACATATTGAGGTAGAGAGTTCCAACGGATGGGAGAGGCTCTGGCAAAGTCCAGGAGATAAGCATGGGAGGAGGAGACAAGGAAGCTTGAGAGCAGGAGATCATGAGAGGAGCGAGAGGACAGTTTGGGTGATACTTGGAGACAAGATTGGTGATGTAGCTCAAAGCAAATTTGTGGATGGCTTTGTATGTTGTTAATATTTTGAATTTAATTCGCTGGGCAATCAAAAGTCAGTGGAGGGATTGGCAGAGAGGGGTAGCAGAAACTGAGTGGTTGGTAAGGTAGATGTCCTAGAAGCAGCATACATGATAGACTTGAGAGGGGATAGGTATGTCTATGAGATGGGAGTTACAATAGTCAAGGTGAGAAATAACATGGGAATGAATGAGTAGCTTGGTGGTTTCATTGGTTAAAAAGGGGAACATTTTAAAGATGTTACAGAGGTGAAGTCTACAAGCTTTTGACATTAGATGTGGGGCTGAAAGGATAGGGCAGAGTCTAGGATTACATCTAGTACCCTGGCTTGAAGGGTGGGACTGATAGTTGTATTATTGATCTTGATGGAAAAGTCATGTAGGAGTGCAGGAGGGGGAGGTAATATCATCAGCTCAGTTTTAATTTAATTTAAAGAAGTGGTGTGGCATCCATGATGATATGTCAGTTAGTAAGTTAGTAATGCGAGAGGAGACTGAAGGAGTGAGGTAAGGAGTAAAGAGATAGATTTGGGTGTTATCAGCATAGAGGTGGTATTTGAAGCCATGGGAGGTTATCAGGTGACCAAGAGAGGAGGTATAGATAGAGAAGAGAAGGGGTCCAAGAAGAGAGCCTTAGGGGACCCCTACAGAAAGAGGAAGTGGAGAGGAGGAGACAGTAATGTAGGTAACACTGAAGGAGCACTGTGACAGGTAGGAAGAGAACCAGGATAGAGCTGAATCTCAGAGACCAAGGCAGTGGAGTTTATTGAGAAGGAGTGGGTGATCAACAGTATCAATGGCAGCAGAGAGGTCTAGTAGTAAGAGTATGGAGTAGCGGCCATTGGTTTTAGCAGTTAGTAAATCATTAGTGACTTTTAATAGGGATGTTTCTGTGGAGTACTGCAAGCAAAATCCAGGCTGTAAGGGGTCAAGAAGGTTGTTTTCATTGTAGACTAAGCATTCTAGAAGTTTAGAGCTGAATGGGAGCAAGGAGATGGGTTTTAAGTTGTTCAAGTTGGTGTGGTCCAGTGAGGGCTTTTTAAGTATGGAAGTGATCTGTGCATGCTTTGGGGGGAGGGGAAGGTGCCTGTCGAGAGGGATAGATTGAAGATGTGAGTGAGAGAGCATAGGATATTAGTGGGATTGTTTTTCCTGTAGATCATAAGCAGCAGAAAGGACCGTTAAGGAGTTAAAGTTTGCAAAGGTTCGAAGAGAGATAGGACTTGCAAAAGGCTGTTATGTTCCCAAATAGAATAGGCCTTTATTGCACGTTATGAAGGAACATGGAATTGCCATGTATAGATAGATATCTTGAACTTTACAGTATAGGGAAAGACCCATTATTTTACAGGATTCTGTCCAAGCTATTACCATGTCCCAGATCAGTAAGTTATGTTTGAAGTTGATGGGTAATAATTTCAGTTTACTGTGGAGGGTGGCCATTAGAAAAAAAAAAGATGATTCCACTAACAGATTAGAATAGTGGGAGGAAGTATAGTTTTCAAGTATCGTATAATATCAAGAACAGAAGTACCATTTTGTATGAAAAAATGTCTTCCAAGAAAGAGCAGGTAAGTTCTGTTGAGGGGAACATGGTTGACCAATCAGGGGCGTCTGGAGTCAGCTGCTTCCAAACAAATACCACCTGGGAGTGGTCAGAGATACATCTGTGTTAAAAAGGATATAGCTAATTTTGTGTATTTACTAAACTGCACTTGGCAGGGAAATTTTCTCCAGAGCTTAGTGAATGAAGTTAAGCTTTATTGACGTCCATCATTCAAACATGTGCAAGCAAAAATGGTGTTTTTCTCCTTTTTGCAAAGTGAAATTTTACTATATTCAGTAATTTCTGGGGAAAACTCCCTTTTGAAATATAACTACGATTAACCCTTGTGAGTGAAATATGTCAGAGGGTCATGGCCAAAGGACTGGGATCTGAGCTGAAGCCTGTCTTTCATTTACCTTACATTGAAGTTGAATACAGTGTGTGGTGGTACCTGTATGCCATATTATATTTTAGAGAAAGATATGCTCTATTTCTGCTAGCACCTGAATACAGAGCGTAAACCTGGAAGAGTGGTACTGCAGGCTTGGAGCTGTGCTGATCTGTTATGGTATTATTGATTTTACCATGTTTTTGTTACTAAAGGGTAACATTGCCCAGTTTTCTGGCCCAGTTTAGTTAGGTAACCATGAAAGCAACTGTAGTATTATAAAAGTAAAGCAGAAATACAGTACAGAATAACCCCCTTCTCTCTCATATGCTTCTACCCCCTGGTCACAACAGGCTATAAATATATTTAACTACAATGGCCTAATATGATCAGGAGTCAACCAACACATGTGGAGTGGCACTCTAATATAAATGTGGTTTCCTTTAAAATCAAGGCCGCAGAGTTTAGCAGTGATATTGTTTTACTTATGTACTCCAATACTGTAGCTCCTGGAAGCTGCAGATAACATGGTGAGTTGTTCTCACTGATCTACTCCAGGGTGTGTTCTGGTTCCCTTCTGAAATTATTGATTATTGGTTTTCATCGCATCTTCCATAAAGAGACTCTAAAATGAAATTATGTTTCTATTATTTAAGATATCCGGCAGCCAGAAATTCATTTAGTTTCATTCACTTAAAGTTTGATATTGGCAAGTCAACCATTAGCAATATCATTAGAAAAACATGCCAAGCAACAAGAAGCTTGAAGGTTACCTGCATATCTGTTCTGACCAAGGCACTTTGGGTAACTCCCCAATGGCCTTACTGGTCCAATTGCCCTAGGCAATATTTTAATTATTAAAATATTTTTCTACTATTTTATAGGCAGTGATTTATGTTGATCACAAACTATAAACATAATTTAATGTTACCAACAGTTGAGGAAGCAAATCCTGAAAGGGCATAGTACAGGTTTGTTTTAACTATTGATTTTTGAAAGTTGCCTGTAGTTGCTTTTTTTAAAGTGGAACTACATCTATTTTAACAGTTTTGAATAGCGTAAGGAAAGGAGAGAATTTTTGTTGGGCTTTACTGCTGTCTCTTTCCCCACTTGGGAGTTTTCGCTGCTCTTCCTGTTCCAAAACAAAAGAAAATAAGTCAGTGGAATTGAACTACAGGTTAGTCCTTCCAGAAAGCTCAACGCTAGAAGTTATCCAACCCTACCTTTCCTTTTTTTGTTAATTTGGTTAATGGTTAATTTTGTTACTTATTGAAATTGTTGATTAAAGATAAATAAAAAGGTGATGTGGCCAATTTAAATCTATGTTGCATAGAGCTAACATAACAAGATAAAAAAATAACCCGCCTGTAAAAGATATAACAACAAAACCAACTTTTGCCACAATATTAAGCTTTATTCTGGAGCATAGGCATGCACACAGGGTGAACCAATCCCCTATATGGCTCTTGATACAGTAGCTCAAAGCTGGTCTCTCCTCCTTTCTCTCCCACTGCTTTCAGCTGCTAAATGGAGAGCCATAGAGAGGACTGGTTCTTGTAAGTGCCCTCCTCCCCTCCACTGCCCCCCCGCCCCACCTCACCTTCCCTACAGAGCTTTCCTCCTCACCTCTTCTGAATGAACACAGTGAGTAAATAGTACCGATCGCACACACTGTGTTCCTTCATAACTGAAGCATAGTAAACTGTATGAACAGTTAGCCCTTGTGGAGCTCTTCCTGTTCATTTATTCTGTGCAAGCTGAGGCTGCTGAAAGGAACTGGGGAATGTCTCTATCCACACACCTGTCAAATTAGGAACTGCCACTTTGTTTGTACAGTTGCTGAGTCCCCATAGCGTAACATAGGCTGCCTGCACACAGCATTAGCCACATTGAAAAAAAAATCTGGTTTATACTGTACAGGCCACAACATCTATATAAATGAGCCTCAAGACCCCATTCACATACAAAGCTTTATTTATTACTGTATGTCAGTATGTGGACAGTTTCTCCAAAATATTTTGAGTTACCCTCAATATATGTAAATAAAGATCTAAAATAACTCTGTAGCCACTTGGAGTATCTTGGTGCATGGTGGAATTATCTTTGCATGCGGTGGAAGTGGCGGGTGGCAGTGAGGAGGTGCCAGGTCAACTTTTGTATCTGGGGCCCACAATTTCCCACTGATCAGCTCTGCCATAGGAGAAGTGCTTCCTAACTTTCTCTCAATGTGTCAGTGGAGAGATAGGAAAGATCTCACACTTAATGGCTCTGCTTATAAGAGAAGCGTGGAAGCTCTTCTCTTTCACTCTGAATCTGCTGGTAGGGGGATAACATGCTGGTGGGGAGATCAGAAAGATCTCCTCTCTGACCTGCAGAGTGCTGCAAAGGAGAGTGGTACTGGCTTTACAACCAATCAGAATGCCTGACAGGAGCTCATACCATATGCCAAGCTCCCTGATTGCTTGGAAAGCCAATATCATGGGACTTCTGTAAAGAGAGATAAAAAAATGATGATGGGGTGTGAATCCCAGAACCTTTACCCCATTTTTCCCTTCAAGTTGTTCCAACCTTTATTTAAATTAATGCAGATGCAGTACAGGCATTATCACTGCAACACCTGACCTTTTTTACCTGCGTAGCGTTTAGAGTGTCACAAATGGGGTTTATTCACTAACAGGGCGATTATGGAAAACCTACAGAGGACTGATTCAAAGACATCTCAAAAATCAAAGTGAAAAAATGATGTAGCAGGCCAGTCCATTTTGCTGAAATTTCATTGCAGAAACTCAGAATGGTACTCATTAGTTTGTATGGCCCCCACGTGCTTGTATGCATGCCTGACAATGTCAGGGCATTCTCATAATGAGATGACAGATGGTGTCCTGGGGTGTTCCTCCCAGATCTGGAACATCACTGAGCTCCTGGACAGTTAAAGGTGCAACCTGGCGGTGTCAGATGGACTGCAAAATGATATCCCAGAGGTGTTCTATTGGATTTAGGTCAGGCAAGCGTGGGGGCTATTTAATGGTATCAATTTCTTCATCCTCCAGGAACTGCCTGCATACTCTCGCCACATGAGACCGGGCATTGTCATGCACCAGGAGGAACCCAGGACCCACTGCACCAGCGTAGGGTCTGACAATGGGTCCAAGGATTTCATCCTGATACCTAATGGCAGTCAGAATGCCATTGTCTAGCCTGTAGAGGTCTGTCCCCCCCCACATGGATATGCCTTCCCAGATCATCACTGACCAACCACCAAAACAGTCATGCTGAACGATGTTACAGGCAGCATAATGTTCTCCACGGCTTCTCTAGACCCTTTCACATCTGTCACATGTGCTCAGGGTGAACCTGCTCTCATCTGTGAAAAGCACAGGGTGCCAGTGCCAGACCTGTCAATTCTGGTGTTCAATGGCAAATGCCAGTCGAGCGCTATGGTGCCAGGCAGTGAGTATAGAGCCCACTAGAGGATGTCGGGCCCTAAGGCCACCCTCATGAAGTCTGTTTCTGTTTGGTCAGAGACATTCACACCAGTGGCCTGCTGGAGGTAATTTTGTAGTGCTCTGGCAGTGCTCATCCAGTTCCTCCTTGCACAAAGGAGCAGATATCAGTCCTGCTGATGGGTTAAGGACAGGGGCAGACTGACAACTCATGGGGTCCCCGGGCAATAGGGGATCATGGGGCCCCTGTGTCCTTGCCCAAACTCAAAAAAGCCTATGAAAAAGGTACCAGGGGCATCTCATGGGGCCCCCTACTGACCCCAGGCCCTCGGCAGTGCCCGAGTTTCCCAATGGTCAGTCCGCCCCTGGTTAAGGACCTTCTAGAGCAGCGGTTCACAACCTGTGGGTCGCGACCCCTTTGGGGGTCGAACGACCATTTCACAGGGGTCGCCTAAGACCATCGGAAAACACATATTTCCGATGGTCTTAGGAACCGAGACACCGCTCCTCTATCTGTCTCAGGCGATGTGTGGGCGGGATGACATGCTGCCCCTGTCACCTGGCCACACCTCCGGGATCACTCAGCAGCTCCGCCTCCTCGCCACTGATTGGCCACCGTAACTGTAGCTCAGGAAAGGCACACAGGCGGCCAATCACCGACGAGGAGGTGGAGCTTGGAGAGGAGGAGCCAAGCGGCAGCGCACGTAGATCAAAGCAGATCGAGCGAGGGAGCTGCCGGAGCGAGTGAAGAGGAGAGCGGCCAGAGAAGGAAGACAGCTGACAGGTAAGTGCAAATTTTGCTGCTGCAGCCAGGTATGCTGGCTGTAGATGGGAGAGGGAGAGAGCGAGCCCAGGCTGGAGCAGGTGTCATCAAGGTAAGTATTATTGGTGTCAGTGGGAGGAATAGTGCCCCATCATTTGTGTCACTAATACCAATGATGGGGCACTATTTCTCCTACACATACACCAACGATGAGGCACTATTCCTCCCCCCACTGACACCAACGATGAGGCACTATTCCTCCCCCCACTGACACCAACGATGGGGCACTATTCCTCCCCCCACTGACACCAACGATGGGACACTATTCCTCCCCCCACTGACACCAACGATGGGGCACTATTCCTCCCCCCACCGACACTAACGATGGGACACTATTCCTCCCCCCACTGACATCAACGATGGGGCACTATTCCTCCCCCCACTGACACCAACGATGGGGCACTATTGCTCCCCCCACCGACACCAACGATGGGACACTATTTCCCCCCCCCCCACTGACCCCAATGATGGGGCACTATTCCCCCCCCTGACCCCAATGATGGGGCGCTATTCCCCCCCTGACCCCAATGATGGGGCGCTATTCCCCCCCCCCCCACCACACTGACATCAATGATGGGGCACTATTCCTCCCACTGATACCAATGATGGGGCACTATTCCTCCCACTGATACCAATGAAGGGGCACTATTCCTCCCACTGATACCAATGATGGGGCACTATTCCTCCCACTGATACCAATGAAGGGGCACTATTCCTCCCACTGATACCAATGAAGGGGCACTATTCCTCCCACTGATACCAATGATGGGGCACTATTCCTCCCACTGATACCATTGATGGGGCACTATTCCTCCCACTGACACCAGTGATGGGACACTATTCCTCCCCGCTGATATCAATGATGTGGCACTATTCCTCCCACACTGACACCAATGATGGGGCACTATTCCTCCCACTAAAACCAACGATAGGGCACTATTCCCCCCTCCACCACACTGACATCAATGATGGGGCACTATTCCTCCCACACTGACACCAATGATGGGGCACTATTCCTCCCACTGATACCAATGAAGGGGCACTATTCCTCCCACTGACACAAATGATGTGGCACTATTCCTCCCACTGATACCAAAGATGGGACACTATTCCTCCCACAGACACCAATGATGGGGCACTATTCCTCCCACAGACACCAATGATGGGCCACAATTCCTCCCACTGACACCAATGCTGGGACACTATTCCTCCCCACTGATATCAATGATGTGGCACTACTCCTCCCACTGACACCAATGGTGGGACACTATTCCTCCCACTGACATCAGTGATGTGGCACTACTCCTCCCACTGACACCAATGATGGGGCACTATTGCTCCCACAGACATCAATGCTGGGACACTATTCCTCTCACTGACATCAGTGATGTGGCACTACTCCTCCCACTGACACCAATGATGGGGCACTATTCCCCCCCCCCACACACACACACTGACATCAATGATGGGGCACTATTCCTCCCACACTGACACCAATGATGGGGCACTATTCCTCCCACTGAAACCAACGATGGGACACTATTCCTCCCACTGACACCAATGATGGGGCACTATTCCTCCCACACTGACACCAATGATGGGGCACTATTCCTCCCACTGAAACCAATGAAGGGGCACTATTCCTCCCACTGACATCAGTGATGTGGCACTATTCCTCCCACTGATACCAAAGATGGGACACTATTCCTCCCACAGACACCAAAGATGGGACACTATTCCTCCCACAGACACCAATGATGGGGCAGTATTCCTCCCACAGACACCAATGCTGGGACACTATTCCTCCCACTGATACCAATGATGGGGCACTATTCCTCCCACTGATACCAACGATGGGACACTATTCCTCCCACTGATACCAACGATGGGACACTATTCCTCCCACTGATACCAACGATGGGACACTATTCATCCCACTGACATCAGTGATGGGGCACTACTCCTTCCACTGACACCAATGATGTGGCACTAGTCCTCCCACTGCAAAATTACAGTTATGAAGTAGCAACGAAAATAATTTTATGGTTGGGGGTCACCACAACATGAGGAACTGTATTAAAGGGTCGCGGCATTAGGAAGGTTGAGAACCACTGTTCTAGAGGATGTCGGGCCCTCAGACTACCCTCATGAAGTCTGTTTCTGATTGTTTGGTCAGAGACATTCACACCCGTAGCCTGCTGGAGGTCATTTTGTAGGGCTCTGGCAGTGCTCATCCTGTTCCTCTTTGCGCAAAGGAGCAGATACCGGTCCTGCTGGTGGGTTAAGGACCTTCTATGGCCTTGTCTAGCTCTCCTGGAGTAACTTCCTGTCACTTGGAATCTCCTTCATGCTCTTGAGACTGTGCTAGGAGACACAGCAGACCTTATTGATGTGCCATCTTGGAGGAGTTGGACTGCCTGTGCAACCTCTGTAGGGTCTAGGTATCACCTCATGCTACCAGTAGTGACACTGTCCCTAGCCAAATGCAAAACTAGTGAAAAACAATCAGAAAAGACGATTAGGAAAAAATTGTCAGTGGTCTCCACCTGTAAAACTCTTCCTGTTTTGGGGGTTGTCTCATTGTTGCCCATTTGGTGCACCTGTTGTTAATTTCATTAACACCAAAGCAACTTAAACTGATTAGCAACCTGATACTGATACTCTGATTAAAAAGCATTCCTTTCACTTTGTTGAGCAGTATATTTTATAAATGTATACACATACACACACATATAGATATGGATTAGGAGTTATCAAGGAAGGAGGCAAGGTGGCCTCTAAGTACAGCTTGCTCTATAAAGTAGGGATTTCAGATTGTAAGCTCGAAACAGCAGGGCCCTCGAACCCCTCGTGTATTGTATTGTTTCTGTCTTGTCTCATGTTCTGTCTCCCTTGCTATAGTACAGCGCTGAGCAAACCCTTTGGCACTACATAAATACTGTATAATAATTAATAATAATTTCAGCTCATGCTTGTTATCTGAGATTTGGCATAGCAGGTGAGAGTATGGCTCTGTGTGCAACCAACAGGAAGATGTGTATCCATTTGAACAATGAGAAATTCTCTCATGTTGATTTGGAGCAGGCTGGGCTTTTGGTGAGCCATAACTGAATATCATTAATAAGGGATCTTTTAGAATGCTGGATTGGGTGACTCCAAAAGATGAAGCCGACCATCTGATCCCACAAGTTAGATATTTGTTGGTATGACCAGAAGTGATGGGTGATAGGAGGTCTGTAGGATCCACAAAATTGCCAGATAGCAGGTGGCCAACTGAGGATTGTCTTTTAGAGAGAGAAATGTAAGAAAAGCTCTATGGAAGAGCTTGAACTGTGATTCTCACCACACTTCATTGGTTACTTGTTAATATCTTGTTAAATAGGTTTTGTGTCAAGATCTCTCTGATGGGTAGTGTCATTCAACCCACATCCTCTGAGCCCCGCTGGTCCTGGACCCATCCCAGCCTGTGACTGGACAGTGAAAGGAGAAGTGACACAGCTATGAGCCCTCTTTGTCACTCTGCTTTCCCTCCTATCATCATGCTCCCTGTCAGCACATAAACCGATTGATTCCTTCTACTTCTTGCTCTTCCAGTCCAGTCCTGCGGTACAGCGATTGCCTGAGGCTGATACCAGGTCAAATTCAAGTATTTACACTGATTGCATACAAAATACTTTTATTAGTGTACTAATAATTACAGGGCATTTATGTGTTTCTTTTATATCTTCTTTAAGTTCAGCTTTAAATATAGAAGAATGTACCCGTGTTGAATGGACCTTGAGCATCCAAACAATCCTGACAAAGAAGTCTGTGACAAAAGTGAGTGCATTTTTTATGAAGTGAATCTCACAAAGACTATAATAACATACCGGACTGCTTCAACAATTTCCCCGAATCGAATTGTGTTGGAAAAGCTGGAGTATTCGCAGTGCACACAAAGCCTAGCTAAAGGACTACAACATGAATTATGTAGCATGTTTGCTATACTGCACAAGTAGATTTCTCTTGTAAAATACACATTTCAGTAGAGATTCTGCATCACTGCACAGTGCATAATGCATTGCTGGTAATATATGGTTTTGACAAATACTGTTGTGATGTAACCTTTTATATATACAACCAGAAGCCAAGTAGCTTTGCAGAATATACAGCATATACACAAAATATGTAAAAGTTATTGTAACATGTTTAGCTTTAGTAATATAGTAGCAATCGCCAGTGACATGTCAGCAGTCTCTATTAACATTTTGGTGGTCTCTATCAATTTGGTGGTGATCTATTGTAATAAGGTTTTGACCAATGGTCTTGTGGTATCTTGGAAAATGTTTTTTGTTCCTGTATCTGAATTTTCTGGGATCCCTAACAGTTTTTGTTTAACCGCTTAAGAACCGCCCTATAGCAGAGATACTGCTTCAGGGCTGCACCTTTGCACAGAATCACGTATATATACATGTCATTCTGCATTTCCGAGTAGGGGGCGTGTGCGAGCGCCCTACCTGCACCGCCATTCATGGCCGTGAATGTCAATCCCCTGGTCCCGGATGGTAATTACCCGCCGACGCCCGGAGATTACCAAGCATCTCCAAAGGGGAAGATTGTTTTGTTTACAAACAATCTTCCTCCCTGTCAGCTTGGGCACACTGCTTGGGATGGCTGTGCACAGTACAGCCATCCCAATCAGTGTGCTTACAGTGAAGCACACACCTCCTGCCGCCTAGTAAAACACTCCCAGCACACATTTAACCCTTTGATTGCCCCTCACATTAACCCCTTCCTGCCCAGTTCCATTAGTACAGTGTCAGAGCTCTTTTTTTTAGCACTGATCACTGTATTGGTGTCACTGGGGTGTCAGTGACACCAAGTTAGTTCCCCTCCAGTGTCAGAATGTCTGCCTCACTGCCGCTATAAGCCACTGATCACTGCCATTACTAGTAGAAAAAAAAATCCCATTATCTATACCGCCATTTGTAAACGCTATAACTTTCACATAAACCAATTCACTTACACGTATTGGGTTTTTGTTTTAGCAAAGACATGTAGCAAAATACATTTTGGCCTAAATTTATGCCGAAATTAGATTTTTTACATTTTTTTACTGGATATGTTTAATAACAAAAAGTCCAAAATATTGTTTTTTTCTCAAAATTGTCAGTCTTTTTATGCTTATAGCGCAAAAAATAAAAAACATACCGGTGATCAAATACCCCCAAAAGAAAGCTCAATTTGTGGGGGAAAAAAGGACATAAATTTCATTTGGGTGCAGTGTTGCATGACTGCGCAATTGTCAGTTAAAGTAATGCAGCTCCGTAACGTAAAAAATGGCCTGGTCATGAAGGGGGGTAAATCCTCAAGAGGGCAGGTGGTTAATAGGCTGATGGTTTTTGTTTAGTAGGTTGGCCATAACCCTCTTTAGTAGGTACTTTACATATCCCCTTTATTATTATTATTACATATTTTTCTTTAAAACCATCACTGGGTCTCAGTCATGCCTTCCAGGTTTCATGCCTAGGAAACAATGACTTCCCTACTCCTTTCCAACGCCGTTTGAGATACTCACGTTACCCATCTCGGGAGGTTTTGGGGCAATGTCTAACATACTGCACATGTATCCAGCAATCTCAGGCACAGTGCGCATATGTAGTGGCATGTCACGTGTAAGAACCAGGAAGAACCACCCAGTTTCCCGATGACTTCAACTTCAACATAGAACCCAGGACCCAGCATGTGGGGACAAAGCAACAGGTTTCTCCGGACAATGCTGGATTCCCGGATATGTTTTTTGAGGGCAAAGAGTGGTACGGGTAAGAGGAGAAGAAATAGAAGAAAGTGTATTTATACCGAAAACTTTTCATTTTAGTTTTGAATAGGATGAGGAAAGGTTATAACCCTTGTCAGGTTTTACTGCTATCTAGGGCTTCGTTAGAGAGAGTTCTGTGGACAACCTTTTACCAGACAGGGTGCAGACAACAATAGAAATCTGACAGAGATTAGAACATTCGCTTACCTAATTTAAAAAAAAAACATTTAAACGTCTGTCTGTGTTGCTGTTAGAGAGATTTCCCTTCAACTCCTGTCCCAGGGAATGCCTTTTTACTAGACAAGAAGAAGGAATCTCTCTAATAAAGCCTCCGAGTGCAATAAAACCTGACAGGAGCGCTGATCCTTCTCTGCTCTAATCAAAACTAAACAACAGAGGCTCACATAACATGGTGGTGGTCTGTAGTAACAATGTGGTGTTTTTTGATGGTGTCCATTGGCTGTCTATTACCAGTCTTTAGTAACCTGTTGGTGGTGCTGTCTTTGGAACATGTTTGTGTCTCATTTGTAACATGGCCTCTAACAATCATTTTAACAACAGGTGCTTAATAGTGTCTCCAAGTCTCTTGTAACATGTCAGGGGTCTCTGTTGATGTGTTTAATAAATTTGGCAAAATAGGTGCATATCTCTTCTAAGGTTTTCCTATTGTACCATTATATTATGATAAAAGAAACCGTGTTGCCAGTTGATTCATTTCAACAACAACCTTGCCATACAATTAAATGTTAATTTAATGTATTTTTAATTGTAAAAGCTTTCCTTGTTCCGCCACCTTGGATGGATTTTCCGCAGTTCCAGCAGACTCACACAAGGTGACACCCTGTAGGTTGCCCCTTCACTTCTCCCCTGCTACGTACAGTTGTGCTCAAAAAACTTTACATACCCTGGCAGAAATCCTGAAATTTTGACATTTCTATTGAAATTGTGACCGTTCATGCCAATAAACAGTCTTTTATTTAAGGATGGTGATCACATGATGCCATTTATTATCACATAGTTATTTGGCTCCTTTTTAAATCATATTGATAACAGAAATCACCCAAATGCATGTTCTCCCTGTGCCTGCATGGGTTTCCTCCGGGTACTCCGGTTTTCTTCCACTCTCTAAAGACATGCTGGTAGGTTAATTGGCTCCTGTCTAATTTGGCCCAATATGTGTATGTATGGATGTGAGTTAGGGACCTTAGATTGTACGCTCCTTGAAGGTTAGGGACTGATGTGAATGTACAATATATATATGTAAAAGCACTGCGTAAATTGACAGCACTATATAAGTACCTGAAATAAATAAATAAATGGCCATGATCAAAAATTTACATACCCTGGAATGTTTGGCCTTAGTACAGACACACAAGGTGACACAGAAAAAGGAGAGAAGCGCCTCTAAGTGCAATAAGTCTTTTACTTCAAGTCTAAATGTAGAAACACTCACATGTGTGAAGTAATCATAAGCATAAAAACCGTGGTTAACAATAGTTAACGGTGGGGTGGTAACCCGGGTGAAGAGCCGTCATCTCTCTGCGATGTGGGGAGGTCAGCTCTCGGCTGGAACAGCGTGGTGGCTGGAGGGGGAACAGCGGTGAGGCCAGCCTTCATGCACGTCCTCCCTCAAAGCCAGATGGAACGCACGCTGGAACGTAGCGGCGCCGTGGCCGTGATGACGTCAGATCCCAGGGTGCACTGCGACGCGTTTCGGAGCATGCACTGGCCGTGGAAGGCGGAAGTGCACTCCTTTTTCAAGCAGCTGATGACGTCAGATCCCAGGGTGCACTGCGACGCGTTTCGGAGCATGCACTGGCCGTGGAAGGCGGAAGTGCACTCCTTTTTCAAGCGCTTCTCTCCTTTTTCTCATCTACAGAAGTTGCTACAGCTTATTTGGAAGCCTTGCCCTCAGTGCCACACGGAATCCTACGCTCTTCATACAGTAGCCACTAATACCACCATCACCCATACTACCATTTCCCAGGACTTTGCAGTGTTTGCGCTGTTACAACCCTTCCTCATTTTTTCTGAAACACAAGGTGACACACACAGGTTAAAACAAAAATTAAAGTGTTACTAAATACAGGCCCTGCATTCACTATATCTGGTCTCCCACAGCACACACAACGTGGAAATGCAATTATTTTAGTAAATTAAACTGCTAAATACCATTTCTCATCAGCAGTTAGAGCAGTCTTGTGACTTCTATCAGTATCCTGCAGAGCACTGGTTACAGCTTGTAGGAGGAGTTTTCATTCTCCTCTAAGAGGATGCAGGACCCCTGACCTCTGTCTTGAGAGTGCTGATTGGCCTTGTGCTAATCACATGCACTCTACCAAGGAAAAAAAAACCTCTCTAGCAATACACACCAAACTGAGCATGTTCATTGTGACTTCACATGACATGTCTTATCAAAAGATAAGAGGGGGGCACTGTTGGAAGGGGAGGATCAGAGAAGACAGGATAAAACATCCTTTTTACACAATGTGGAGGATTAACCCCTTAGGTTCCACAGTGATTATAACAAGCATACATTACTTCATGTACAGACATATTTTACTGCTGTGGATTTAGTAACACTTAAAAGGTTATTTTCCCACATCTGTGTCTTTTTAAATTACAATTAGTATTTGTGCATAAATAGCCAATGAATTTGTTAGTTTTCACTTGGATGCACTGAGTAGGCTAGATACTGAGGTATAGGGAGCAGAAAAGATCTGTCAAAAGACCTGCGTAAAAAGGTAATGGAACTTTATAAATATGGATAAAGATATAAAAAGATATCCAAAGATTTGAATATGCAAGATGACCATAGACTTTGCATAACCTGGAGGCATTTTGCCAAGATGAATGGGCATACCACCTGCAAGAATTCGGGGCCTCATAGACAACTATTACAAAAGACTGCACACTGTAATTTATGCTAAAGAGGGCAATACACAATATTAAGAACTAAGGGTATGCAGACATTTGAACAGGGGTCATTTTATTTGTTTACTTGATGCCATGGTTTGTTTTATGATTGTGCCACTTTGTTAAGGCCTACAGTTGAATATAAATCCCATAATAAAAGAAATGTGTTTTGCCTTTAAAAATGGTACATACTGTACATTACCAATTCTCCAAGGGTATGCAAACTTTTGATCACAACTGTAAATGGTTAATTAGACATTCCCAGAAGAGGAGAAGGCTATAACATAAAAACAAGTAGAGGGCTGTACTAGAAAAATGACTCTTCCTGAAGTGATTGGGTTTGCTAGCAAGTTCAAAGGCACATGAGAAGTCAATAAAACAATTTAAAGGAAAGGAAAAATGCTACAAGCAAATATTGAAAATACTTGATTTTTTTCTGTGCTTTTAGCTACAACTTTAAGTTATCGAAGGGTTCTCTTTAAGCCACACACACTTTAAACTATGCTTGTTCAGTCACATATCATGTGTGTTGTTTATTGCACTACATCCAGGATTAACAACTTTGCTTTACAATTTGACATGCTGTTCATTTAGGAGATTGTTATGCTTCTAATTAACATGTAGTATCTCAAAAGGTCTACTACTGCATAGCCACACCTTATAAAATCATACACATATTTCGCTTTTGCCAATAATTTGCAACAAATGTTCTTTAGAGATTCCACTATTGGTGGATAATTCCACTGAGCCACTCCAGAACTTACCATATTTACTCGATTGTAATGCGCACCTTTTCTGGCCAAAGTAAGGCTGTAAACTCGGTGTGCGCATTACATTCAAGAGCTCCTTACATTTGGAGGCAAACACTGCTAAGCCTTCAGCACACCTGGCAGTGTCGCCACCACCTCCTGCAATTCTGCACTGGCTGCAGGCAGTACCTCCCACACACCCGGCTGAAACGCTTCTCCAGAGGCCCCCCCTCTCATCTCCTCCAGCGGCCAATCCATCTCCTCCAGTGGTCCCCTCCCTCATCTCCTCCAGTGACCCTCTTTCATCTCCTCCAGCAGACCCCTCCCTCATCTCCTTCAGCGGCCCCCCTCTTCTCCAGCAGCCCCCCCATCTCCTCCAGAGGCCCCCTCTGTCATCTCTAGCGGCCCCCCATCATCTCCTCCAGTGGCTCCCCCTCCTCTCCTCCAGCGCCCCCCCATCTCCTTACCGTAATTTTAAACTGTCATTCCAAGCTATACTTAAACTTACCGTTAATTAAAAAGTTTTCTATGTAAAAACTTGTTTTTGGTCAGTATTTGGTTTAATAGTTTACCATATTGTAATAAAAAATGTACCATAACATACCGTATTTTCACTGATTACCAGCAATAAAATGATAGTCCATAACTTTAACCCATTGTTGTCTGCAGGAGCACACTACAATCGCCATCAAACGTTTTTTTTTTTCAATTTCAAGCCTTTAGAGGTGCGCATTAGATCCGATGGCGCATTAGACTCGAGTAAATACGGTATGTGATTCATGACATTTCTTACTGTAAATAACTCTTTGGTCACATTATCAATTTTACAAAAATGTCTTTGCAGACATAGTCATTTGCTTAGACCACCACGAATGGGACATGGCTTCATGTTCTCTTAGCCATGACTCATAGTAGCAACCTCTCTCCCCTACAGGTGGGAAGGTTTATTAATGTTTAGGCACTTTGTAATGGTATTTTTATTTAACTAAAATAAAGTCATCCTTAGTTTAAAATGCTGTGCGTCAGTAATGACCCTGCTGACCTAGATGTGGACTTGTGGGCATCTCATAGTACAGAGAACCCCACTTTACTGACCAAGAAATCATAAAGGGGAAGGACAAAAGATGATGAGCTTTTCTGTTTCTTGAATATCTCTAACAGACTCATGCTTAAATTATAAGAAAACTTTGCATGACCTTGAAAATTTACCCAGCACTCAGTCTGGGCAACATCACCAAACAGCATCTTCTGCATCATTTATGCGGCTGTTAAATGCAGGAGCTTACCTAATGAGGTCACACATGAGTCCTCTGAAGATGGGTGCTGGCATTTTATAACCACATGGAGAGTCTAAATATGGTACAAAAAACATCTATATAGCAAGATAGATAAAGTATTATACAGAAACAGTATGACTGGGTTAAATGTACATTATTTATGTCATCTGTGTGCAGCAGTCATCTATTATTCTGCACATATGCACCTATAGGTAGAATGACTGAGATGAAAAGATTCTATAAGATTTGTCAAGAGCTTCCATGCGTGTCATTTCATTATGTCAGGGCATTTGTATGCACATGTCACCGATGGGTCAGGTTATCCGGAGGTCACCTTTGTCAAATAGAATTTTTCTTGGGCATATTAAGTATAAGAAATAAATAATCCATCAGCAAGCCAGATGTTCTCAAAGCGAACTTGTCCTGGAATCAAAGATAAAATCATAAAGTGAACTTTCACCCATTAAAATAGCTTTTTTGTCTAGCATCCTCCCAAATTCTTACTTCACAAATAAGATTTCTTTATATTTTGAAAGTTTTCTAGCCTTTTCAGTGCTGTTGCCTAGGTGAGAATGATGTAGAGCCCCTTGTTACCCCCTGGGATGTCCACATCTCACATTCCAGGTTGCGGTTTTACCAATGAGCACATGAACGCCACAGTAATATGCTCAATCTCAGATGTGCTGCAGATCTTTATGATCCAGCAGAGACCTTTGGCACATCCACACATATATGGAGGATTCCCATACACACATGCAGACTCCACAGGTATCAAGGTCTCAGGTACCAGCAGTGTGTGCACATGCATAGAATCCCCCTGCATCTGCACAGCTGGGTCCCAAAGACCTGGAAGAGACCTACAGCACATCTATGTATGCAAGGGATATCCAAAGGCTGGGTTCTGGAAGAGTGGGGATGGGACCCCCATAGCACTGGACTGAAGATCCTCTATAAAGAACATACTTAAAATGCCACTATATCTCCTAGATTGTAAGCTCGAAAGAGCAGGGCCCTCAATCCCCTCATGTTTTGCATTGTATTGGTATTGTTCTGTCACATGTTCTGTCCCCCTTTGTAATGTACAGCGCTGAGCGAACTATTGGCACTTTATAAATACTGTATAATAATAATAATATACACCTTACCCTAAGCTTTCTAGGGTAAAGGAAACATCTACTGACAATATTAAAGAGGCTGACATTCTTCTGAAAATGCTAGTTGCTTAGCTGTCCTATCTTTGATACCTTGAGTTATTGATTGGCAATAAGCATGAAACTAGGGAAGTCAGAAGAAAATCCTGAGTTGTATACATGTTCAAGGTCAGTGACCCAGAAAGTATAGAATCCAAATAATCATAATAAGTTAAGCAATTAACATTGGCAGCCCAACAATGATGGTCTATAAATTTTCTGACTACAGGTTTCCTGTACACTTTTCCCATACAACTGAATTGTGGGAAAATAGGGAGGCATGCTAGAGCTCTGACTAACTTATGTCATCTTTTTTGTTTGCCAGTTTCTCCCTTCTCTTTTGATCACCCAATAAATTATGTAACCAGGCCAATATTAAGATAGTTTTATAAGCATTGTAAAATATCAATGCCATAGCTATGCCACATCAAGTGACAAAGCTGGTGACCTTCATGTCTCAGTACATGTTACCAGTTTGGAAAGTACAGTATCTGAAATCAAGGTGGGAAAGGACAAAGGAAAAGGTTCAATTAACTTGATATTAATCAAGCAGAATTTCAAGAGTTGAATCCCAATTTGTGTGTAATAACACACCACATATTATTCCAAAAATGTGTATGTAAATGCTCAGCTCACAAATCATAAGGTCACTCACCAGTGAGTCTTTTGGTGCAGGTTAGATGTTGCATAAAAAAGGAAGAAAAGAGAAAAGATAAATCCACATACCTAACACTCAATCTTGTACCATTTTCCATCCAAAGGAATGTTGTCACTCATATGTGAAAAAACCACACCCTACTTAAGTGGAATTTCAGTGGTACAATAACTCTTGGACCGCTGCAGTGATACTTCCACCCCGGAAGCTTCAGATCTTAATTATAATGAATAACGGTTGCCAAGAAATATAGGTTCAAAATGCACAAATGTCCAACATATAAGTCCCAAAA
Source organism: Staurois parvus (assembly GCF_062004578.1). Lineage (NCBI taxonomy): Eukaryota > Metazoa > Chordata > Amphibia > Anura > Ranidae > Staurois > Staurois parvus. Next base: position 3,275,917 of record NW_028317912.1, read on the forward strand.
AATTCTCAAAATGTCTCCATACAACCTGATGATATCTTCTTTTAATCCTCCAATTCTCAATGTTCCTAAAACCGATACATCCTCTTCCACTCTTAGTACCTCAATATAAATAAACTATACATAGTGCATTATCCTTATAATAACGCAAATACTGGTGAGGTGCATACATCAAAGTGTTCAAAAACAAGTGTCCCCAGTGATCATGTATACAGCCAGTGACTGCAATTCCTACTCTTACCCAGAGTTGGTAAAAACTTGCTTAGGTGATCAGCAATCCTTCATACACTGTGAATCAGTGCCACGCCACACATCAACTTGTGTTCATACAGTGCAATAGCCAAATACAGTAGTAATATGTAATAGAAAGCATTCCATGCATTGTAAAACATCCTCAACCTCAAATTTTCTTTAAAAGTTGATACAGAAATGACTGATAAAATACTCACATACCCTAAAAGACATTGAGGCATCTGGTCCAAAGTCCAATGTAAGTTTCATTTTGGGACTTGGAACTGTGATGGAACGTTTGAATGGAGCAGTGTGATAGTAAAAGGATGGTATGTTCAGATGGAGAGGGGGGAAAGGAAAGTGAACTTGAAGCTCATGTTTACATTTAAAGTGGTTGTAAAGGTTCAGGGTTTCTTTTTACCTTCATGCAATCTATGCAGCATCCCCCCAACCCCCCCAATACTCACCTAAGTCCCCTTTTGATCCAGCAATGTGCACTGGAGTCTTGGCTCTCCTGGGACTCCCTATCCTCATTGGCTGAGACAGCAGCAAGAGCCATTGGCTCCCGCTGCTGTCAATCACACCTAGTGAGAAGAGAGAGGGAGTGGGTCCAAGCCACGGCTCTGTGTGTGAATGGACATGCAGAGCAGTGGATTGAGAACGCGCCTGCTCGGGTGCCCCATAGTAAGCTACTTGCTGTGGGGGTACCTGAAAGGAGGCTGGGAGCACCTGCGGGGGACCTGAGAAGAGCAGGATCTGGACTGTTCTGTGCAAAACCACTACACAGATTTATATTGACCACAGCAAGGTGCAGAACCAGGAACTAAAATAGTGATATCTCATCAATAAAATCCCATGGAGATTTAGGAAATAGTTATTTATCTACTAAACACTCAAATATTAGTTTTGGATGCATTCATATAAATTACTATCTAAATTAAGCCTTTACTATCACTTAAAACCCATTCACATCCATCTGTTCTGATATGTTGGGGTAACATGCATTATTGCTGTATTTTACTGCAATGTACCTTTCACACGCATTTTAGCATCATTTATTTCAATAGCCCCCAAAGCATTAAATTGTCATTAACCCCACATCATACAAAAATGTCAAACTGTATTACATGATGTTCACACTCACTATGGGATTTGTTTTCTGTATTTTGCAAAAAACCTGGTTGATCCTGCTGCTTTCTACCTCCACCTTCTGTTCATGTCCCCAATTCAGCTAGGGATTTTATTGAGGCAACTCTGCACATGCTTGGTTTTCAGTGAGTTTCTTTACTGAGCATTTCCTCCCTATCACATCAGAGCAGCCCTTGCGACTATAGAGTCACACATGTGGGCGTATACACAGTGATAAATGACAGCCCACTCCCTCCCTCTTCCTTCATGCCCACTAACCAGCTAAACACAATTGGAGTGAGATATTACATCTTGAATCACTTCCCTTTTATACGTAGACACTGGCTGGAGGGGCTTGCCACAGCCTGTGACTGGCAGAAGTCAGTCCACATGTTATTACAAATAAAATAACAAAGATTTGATTTCAGATACATTTGTATGACAATTTAAAGCAGTTTATTGATATTTATTTATTTTTACCCCGTATTACAAAGGCCGTTTTGTTTATTTTAAACATGTGGCCAGCAGCAGACGACTAGAAACTCCTCCTGCTTATGTTTCCCTGCAGACAGGCTGGGAAAGAACTTGGTCCTGTGACAGCTGTATATTGATTGGGAAAAAGGTATTTAGATTTTTTTAAATTAAAATTATTACAGTGCCATCATCCACATACATAAATAGAAGGGACAAAGAATGTAAATTAAACGGTGTGTTTAGTATCACCTTAAAGCATCCATCTTCAGCACATAGGCGCTTCAGCATAGTGCACCAATGCAGTGTACAGTGTCAAAAAAAATGCTTCTTGTCTTGTTTGTTCTTTTGTATGTTCTGGTGCATTGGCAACCCATTCAATCCCTACATATGGTGACTAGATTATTATTATTATTATTATTATACAGTATTTATATAGTGTCAAAAGGTTTGCACAGCACTGTACATTATAGTGGGGGACAGAACATGAGACAATACAGTAACAAAGCAGTACATGAGGGGTTCGAGGGCCCTGCTCTTTCGAGCTTACAATCTAGGAGGGAGGGGATAGTGGTACAGGAGGAAGTGGCTGTGGGGGATGGAGTGGTAGGAGGAGTGGAGGAGATCGGCTGTTAAGTGAGGTTGGGGTAGGCTTCCCTGAAAAGATGGGTTTTCAGGGTGCGCCTAAAGGTGAGGGTAGGTGACAGTCTGATGGATTGGGGTAATGAGTTCCAGAGGATGGGGGAAGTCCTGGAGAAGTCCTGCAGTTGGGCGTGGGAGGAGGAGACCAGGGAGCTAGAAAGTAGGAGGTTCTGTGAGGAGCGAAGAGTACGGGTTGGGCGGTATTTGGGTATCAGCTCAGTGAAGTAGTTTGGGGCAGCGTTATGAATGGCTTTGTATGTCAGTGTTAGTATTTTGAATTTAATGCGTTGGGCAATCGGAAGCCAGTGGAGGGAATGACAGAGGGAAGTGGCAGAAGCGGAGCGGTTGGTAAGGTGGATGAGTCTGGCCGCAGAGTTCAGGATAGACTGAAGTGGGGATAGCCTGTGTTGGGGTAGGCCGGTGAGAAAGGAGTTGCAGTAGTCCAGGCGTGAGATAACAAGGGAGTGAATGAGTTGTTTAGTAGCGTCTGGGGTCAGGAACGTAAATATCTTGGAGATGTTGCAGAGGTGGAGCCTGCATGAGTTTGCCAACGATTGGACATGGGGTTGGAAGGACAGGTTTGAGTCTAGAGTGACACCTAGGACTTTGGCTTGTGGGGTGGGACTGATGGCGGCATTGTTGGTCATGATGGAGAGGATGGGGGGGGCGCGGGCTGGGGGGAAAATTAGGAGCTCGGTTTTGGAAAGGTTCAATTTGAGAAAATGGAGCGACATCCAGTCTGATATGTCGTTCAGTAGGTGGGCGATACGGGCGGAGACTGAAGGGGTGAGGTGAGGGGTGGAGAGGTAAATTTGCGTGTCACGGCGTAGAGGTGATAGTTGAAGCCGTGGGAGTGTATTAGTTTGCCAAGGGAGGAGGTGTAGATGGAGAAGAGAAGGGGCCCAAGGACAGAGCCTTGGAGGACCCCAACAGAGAGGGGGAGAGAGGGGGAGGTGGTGGCGTTATAGGTAACGCTGAAGGAGTGTTGGGATAGATAGGAGGAGAGCCAGGAGAGAGCGGAGTCTCTCATGCCAAGGGAGTGTCGTTTATTACGGAGGAGGGGGTGGTCAACTGTGTCGAAGGCCGCGGAAAGGTCGAGGAGTAGGAGGACTGAGTAGTGGCCATTAGCTTTGGCGGTTAGCAGGTCACTAGTGAATTTGAGTAGGGTGGTTTCGGTGGAGTGTGTGGGACGGAAGCCAGACTGTAGTGGATTGAGGAGGTTGTTGTCAGTGAGGTGGGAGCTTACGCGATTGTAGACTAAGCGCTCAAGGAGCTTGGATGTAAATTGCAGCAGGGAGATGGGGTCCAGGGAGGGTTTTTTGAGTATGGGGGTGATGTGCGCGTGCTTGTTTTATTTTTTATTTTTACCTGCTAATCTGGCTAGTAACACTCTTCCTGTTTTAGGGTGTCTCCACTCTAGCCTTTGAACAGCAGCATTGTCTGACTTGGGAGAGAGTAGTGTTAGATACTAGCAGATTTAGATGGACTTAATTACAAAATAAAGTTCAACTCCAGCTGACACTTTTTTTAGCAGTTACAGCAACATTTTTTTTCATTTTGGAATAAAGGTCTTACATAAATAAAAGCTGATCATTGTAAGCTTCCCTGGTTAAATGGTTTGTCTCATCGCTCTAATTGCCAATTTAGCTGGACAACTTGGTCTCTTAAAGGAAGTAGAAAAACAACAGACTTACTGCTTGGATCAGCATATGAAAAAAATAAATAAATACATAAAAATGAAAATGAATGCAGCCAACACATCTAAGCATCTAAGAATTAGTAAGCTGCAATATGATATATTTTTGGTTTGGGGTTTAATATTGCTTTAATAACACTTGAGGCACACATGAAAACTACTAGTCTTCTGCTGTTTATCATGGAGCAATGAATCTTTTAAACACATAACACTCTATATGAAACATACATGCTAATCGGCATAATTACGCATGTCAGCATACCAGAAAGTTCAAATAATAAAAGGTAATTTATTAATGAGGATATGAAATAGGATTTATGCAATAAAGCATCACAATGAGAATTAAATCATCCTTTCTATTTGCCTTTGCTCTGTCTGAATCTTTTGATATGTAGAAGAGATTGATTTATTGAATTTGTCATGTAGAGCTGAAATATTCATCTAGAAATCGGCACCATATCTATACATAATCCACTTAAATTAATATGATGAAATGCATCGTTTCCTATTTTGCATTGTGATACATTTGCACATTTCTTTCCCTGAAGGAGCGATTCCCCCGATCAGCGTTTGTAATGGAGTGTCAGGAAGACTTAAAGCATGTAAAAGGAGTGTAGAGCAAATGAGGAAAGGCGTATAATGTATTGAAAGAAAAAGAAAGAGAGAGCAATAGAGAGACAGAGGAAGGCTGGAATTAACAGAGACCAAGACAAAACTACTATAAAATATCTATAGAAGTATGTATCAGGAAGATTATCAAAGAGGTGTAAAGCTCCTCATAAATCCCTAAACTACTGCCTTAAGTAGACTTGGAAAAAGCCTCCTTTGCCTGGTCTGACATGCTGGTGTAGAAGAGCTAGGTGTTTGTGCTTACACCCAGTTGCAGCTTGGGAAAAATATATTAAAGTGGATTGCCCATCAACTCATGAAAATAAAAATCAGCTTCAGCTGCTATTCTAACATGATCTCCAGTGCTGGACTGATCCAGCTCCCGAACACTCAAATGAACGATCTATGCAGGATAAAGGTAATAACATTTTTTAAAAAATGAATGTTTGCGTTTTCAGTGAGAATGGTGATTACTGAATTAGGTCTGCATGCACCTGTGCAGGTGGGTGTGACCCATCTTCTCGAGTGGAGAAGGCAGTGGCATGGTGTGTGTTAATGGGGGTCAGCTGGTGAATTACTTCCTGTGTCTCACTGGTTGTCACGTTCAGAGGTCAGGCTCAGAGACCAGTAGCTATAGCGGCAGAGCAACCAATAGGATAGGTGTACAAGCAGGTCACCATGGCAGATGACGCAGGCTCACCTGAGGTGCGGGGTCTAAGCACTAACCAATATTCCTCAGAGCTCCTGATGGTGGAGATGGATTTTGCTGCGTGTTAGTACCAGGTCGCAGTTCTCATGATCGCTTCACCAGGAGGTGAGCAAGCCAGGATCCAGTAACAGATATGGCAGGTAGGGATCAAGCAGAAGCATAGTCAGTAAACAAGCCAAGTAACAAGTGGTTGCAAGTTGGGATGAGGCAGAAGCGTAATCGAAGAACAAGCCAATAGTAGGTAGCGAAGGTTCGGACGGCAGCAGGAGAGACAAGAGAGAGATATTGGCTGGAGAAGGCACAATAAGCTGGCAAACAGGAAGTGCAGAGACATGACTTAAATCAGGAAGTTCATGGAAGGAGCAAAGAGTTCAAGGTTCAGCAGAAAACAAGACACAAGGCAGGATTGTCCAATGCATCAAGCAGAATGCTGTCCAGCATCTCAGGTAGCTCCGTGAGATGAGTTACTACCAGACACAGTAGAGGTTCTAGGTTCAAGTCCAGGCCCTGACACTGGCTTTCCCAACTTAAGAGCTGTTCAGGAAGTAATGGAGAAGTTCTCCATTGATTTTTTGCAAAAGAGGCACAATAATGCTATATTGATACACAGGAAGGCTGGAATTTAGAAAATAAGGTGAACTTAACCTTTAAATACCACCTCTCTTACAGCCACCAGGTATTCACAGTCTATCTAATTAGACCAGTGCTTTACTGAGGAGATAGGATGTGTTTTTGGGTTTTATTCTTGCACATTTCACAGCATTTGGGGGATATTAGAGATGAGTACAGACAGGGTCTTTCAGCCTGGGACTAGTTCTGCATACCTGTGTTAGATTATGCAAGGGGGGGGGGGTCTAGTCTCACCATGTCCTTGCTATGTGGTCCTTATTCTAATCCTGCTACACTAAAGTAGACCAGGCAGGGAAAAAGTGCCAATTTATGTTATTGTGCCATTGCTGTTGTAATAAAATGCTGTAGAACTTATTCAACTACATTTCTATTGTCTTAAACCAGGCAGGGAGTGGGACTGCAAGATTTAAAAGTGTTTTCTAATATCGTTAATGGTGATGTATCCAAAAACATTTCTGCTCTGGGAGATATTTTGCAAACCAAAAAAAAAGTTTTTAAATTACAACATTTTTAAAAGACAAATGCATTCATTTCTCCTGTGACAAAGTGACAATGTGACATTGCTTGTGGCGGCCTTTGTCACTTGTTTCTCTTATTGCTATTCAACCCAAAAATTAAATATTTCTTTAAGTGACAACATTGTTCTAAGACACATTCTTTTCTCCAGTGAAAAAGTGACACTCTGACAAATTAAAAAATTTCTTTAAATTACAACATTTATATAAGACATATACATCCTTTTCTCCAGTGACAAAGTGACATTGTGATATTGCTTGTGGCAGTCCTTGTCATTTGTTTCTTTTATTGCTGTTCAAACCAAAAAATGTAGAGATGTCTTTAAATTACAACATTTTTATAAGTACTGGAAGGAAATAGTAGATGATGAGGTCTTTGAGTTGCTGCTCCTATGTACTACTGTCTCCACATTTCTCCCACTAAAACATAGCTATAATCATTCTGATTTCTAAATGATGCTGTTGGCCACCAAACCTAGCCAATTACTGGAATAGCTTCCTTCCAACTTACTACCCTCCTCTGCTACCCCTCTCAAAACAAAATGAATCACTTAATATATAAAGAAGGAAATGCATTAAAAATAAAAGTGATAATTGATTGTAAACTCCAAACATTTTAAATGTTAAAAACGTTTTTTCCATTTTTTGAAAGACACCTTCAAGAGACTTCTGCTTGACTTTCCTGTGCTGACGTCCAAATATAGTACCATAACTGGTCTAATTAAAAATTATACAAATATACATATATACACCCGAGAGCTGACCCTCAATTATTTTGTTGCCAGGTTATTTGGGCCTTGAAATTTCATGCCATAAAAGTAGGGTGCCACGTGTTACTTTTAAACACATAAACCCAGAGGGCTAAAGCTCTAATTTACCACAACAGTTGGTTACTCTGAAGTCCATTTCTGCTTTTAGCTTGTTTTCCTTCTTATAACTACTGAGAAAAAAAAGACAAAAAAAAACTTTTTGAGCACAGACAATGATGAAAAAAGGGGTGGGGGATGCATACTAATGCATGTCTGATACTGTTTCCTAAATTGGCACCCCTGAGGCTCATACTACAATAGAAAAACCATTTAATTTAACAGATATTTCTTTAAAAATGATATATATATATTGTGGCAGTGCAATATCCTGCCACGGTGCAGATCACGGTGATAACCCAGGATTCTCAACCATACAGGTTGAGGGGCCCCAGGAAGTTCTCTTATTGCAGAGGAAACTGGTTTATCAGATTTCTCTTTGGTTTGTAAAGCTCGTTTTGGGACCTGTGGCCTGGATATTTCTAAATGATTTGGGAGGGATGAAATCTCCAATCCTGGGTCCGTGTTTTGAAAGCAGCCAGCACACTGATTGCAGAGGTTTGTGCAGGCCTTTTTGTAGAGGCCAAACCATGGTTCTGGGCTCCACCCTGGCAGACAGGAGGGCTCCACCTAGGAGAAGTGGGAGCCAGAGCAGCAAGGGCCTGCGAGCTGTGTGCAAGTGGCTGATAGTTGTGTGCAAAAAGCCATATTTTGGAAAGGAGGCTGTGTGCATGCAAGGAGTCCAACTGCTGTGTGCTAGGACTAGCCAGTGGTCTGGGAAACCCATATAATTAGAGGTACTGCTAACCAGCAGGGCTGATAAAGAGAGCCAGGAGGCTGAAAATTTTTGTTTGATTTGATGGTGAAAAATTGGGCAAAAAGGCCCTTAAAAAGTAGAAGGGAGTGGCTGTGTGCTTTAAAAAAACTCTACGCTTGATGCTAGTTCCCAATATATATATATATATATATATATATATATATATATATATATATATATATGTGTGGCAAAGTGTGTGATGACAAGGTGCTTTTGATGGGAGTGCCAGAAAACCCCCTTAGCAATCCTGTTCCGACATTTACAGCACTAAAATGCTGTAAATTAGAGTTGCGTCATGCCCATGTTGTCTTAAAAGCCATATACAATGCCCCTCCCCACCACTGTACATATTTTCAGTTTTTTACAAAAGCATGTTCCAGCAACCCTCGCTGGCATCTGTATCTTAGAATGTAGATCACGTGGTTTCCATCAAAATTAATATGTTGCCTTCTCATACACAGGCCAGCTGCACTTAATGTGCAGCTACTGGGTTATAGCATATAGTTATTCTAACTATAGCATATAGTTATTCTATAGCATGCAATCTTTGATGGGAGCTGCACTGCTTTTTGAAAGTCAACAATATTTTGTACATGTTTGTTAAAGACTGCAATGAATATAATCTCATAAACAAAATGTGAAGTATAGATAATAATACACATACAGTACCTTCAAGCGACGTAGTGCTCTGCAAGTGCAGTTGCTCCAGATCTTAGTAACTGAACAGAAGCTCTGCTGACTTCTATCATCCAATCATGTACAAGTAAAAATACTGTTTTTTCCCCCCTTGCATGTGATTGGGTATTCCTTACAAAGCTTTACCTCATTTACTAAGCTCTGGAGCAACTGCACTTGCAGCGTGCACAGTCTATTTGCCTTTAGTAAATCAGCCCCAAAGTGTACTGATAATATGCAAAGCAACATAGAAACATGAAGAATTCATTTCATAGAAGATCTGACTATAGCAAACTACATTCTGGTCTCTAAACCCTCTATGGGTTGCTGCACTGCTCTGTTAACTAAGGCAGCATAAGTGGCAAAAATACAATATATACAGTAGTAGTATAATTTAAGGAAAACAAAACATTTGCTTTCACCTAGATTGTTTTCACAGTGTTATGTGTTGTTTGCTGTATGTGAGGAACCATTGCAATTTAGAATGGAGCAATATTTCCTGACTTTCATCTGGTTTCCAAGCTACGAGATGTGTAAATGAGCAAAGAGTCTGGGGAGCAGGAAAAGGAGACACCATCTGGTATCGTGTGCCAAGAGACATCCAGTAATACATACATTGCTGGCCCACTGTTCTCACCTGCCCCCATCCAAACACTTCTGAAGATTGTGCAGAAATCTATTCCCATCATTGAGTAGTAATCATCACTTTATATGTGCCTGTATCCAAAACATCTGTCTTTACTGAATCACACTTCATGTATATGTCACCTGTACTTCCATCAAAATATCATTTACACCCAGCAGAGCATCATAAGCTTATTATTTACACTCTAATTAAATGGTGTTAACGAGTCATCCATCTATCTATGTGTAATTCGGTGCATGTACATGTAACGCTACTCCTGTACGAGCTGCTGATTAAGATGGGTCCTCTGTTCTTTGCCTCAACCTTTTCCAAAAAACCTCAGCCACTCAGACACACCAGGTTGAGAGTACAAACATGCAATATCACAGGGAATCACTAAAGGTAACACTTAGTACCCAGTAGCAGCACTATATCAAAGAAAACAGGTACTAAAGCAGGTTGTAAAGGCAAACTTAATATATATTATCACCCAATATGATTGGTAACTAGGCAAACACAAAATGGATTACCAATGGTAATGACAGTGGGTGTTGGAACTATACTGCCAAAGCACAATTATGGTGGTGATGCTAGTCTTAGATAGACAAGGTATGCTCTGTCCAAAAAAAAAAGGAGGATGGTAGCGGAGGGGGCAGAAAAGGGGGCTTGCAGAATTATTATTACGAGAGAGGCAGTCCTTTGAGATGTTCTTCTGCCAGCTACTGTTGGGGCTGTTTAAAAGCATTGGTGTACTTAATGACAGCCCCAGTAAACCTGCATGCAGGACAGGTGCATTAAAGGTAAAGTCTTGGCACAGGTGCAAGGTAGATGTAATGTAGTTGAGATGTGGTAAAGGTTCGGTACAATGTGGTATAGGGTTGGTAAAGGTGCAGTCTAGGGTCTAGGTGTGGAATAAGTGCAGTATTGCGTACACTTGGTGTCCTGCTCTCTGAGTGAATGTAATGAAAACAACATAGCAAAAAAATGTATGTATGTATATATATATATATATATATATATATATATATATATATATACATATACACACACACATACACACACTGTATGTATATTCTTGAGTACATGAAAACCAATCACCATGTTTGCAATTACCAAGTCTGATGCTATCGCAAACATTTTGTACCTCCCAGAGCTTATATGCAGTGTGCTGAAGAATCCTTCTCCCTGTGTTTTTTTTCTGTCCTCTCATGCTAGCATGTGCCACCCCAGTTGCCGACAGATGAGTGCCTTCCACCAATGCATAGTAAAGAGCAGACCGTTCGCCCTGTGCGCCTCCAGTAAAGCCACATGGGACAGCCCTTAGAAACTGATGATGTCATCGGTTGGCAGGATGCCGGGGTGGGCTGCCCATGGGGCTTCCTTAGTGCCTGTGACACCTGAATGCACATTTGACTCAGCGGACTGGCACTGCTGTAAAGAAAATAGGGTAACTGGTGGTGAGAAAAATTCATTTTGGATGGATTTGGAATTTTTTGGCCATTTTGCTGCAGCACCCCAGTTGAGAAATGCTGGTCTAGGGGCACACACCGAATGACAGGCAAACACGGGGCTGGGGGCCACCCAGTGAATGCACTGTGTCTGCAATCTGCATTTGGGGTGTCATTAGGCATACACCCACAGCAGATCGCACACCCAGTGCATTTTGAATGCGATGCAGGAAACGTACATGGAATGTGGATTTCCTGCACCATGTTCTGGTGTGAACAAGCCCTTAGACCATAAGTGATTAACATTAACCAGTAGTTTTCTTTATCAGCCTCATAATTCTGTTGAACCTCCCAAGTTGGTTTAACCAAGTCTTTACCTTGTCTGCTTAGTTCATGATCTGAAAAGAATTCTGGTTCTTGCTGTGCTTCTGCCTCCACAGAAATATGTAATGTTTTGCTGAGACATTGTGCTGACAATCAAAGAGTTAAAGTATAACTAATGGCAATATGTTTTATTTAGTTCTGGATAGAGTGCAGATGGATTAGAACACCTATTAGATTTGTATTGCTGTCTGTGCCTCGTTAGGGAGATTCACCTTCTCTATTTGCCCTGTTTACCAATATCATTGAAAGTGAAAGTAAAAGAAAATCCCAAATTTTGGGTTGTCCCCAGAAAAGTAATAGAGATTAAATATTCCAATGGGGACAGTAGTTCTGGTGACCTGGGGGGCCTCAAGGGATTCTGTCAGGGATCCTACAGCGGTAGCCTCTAGCACTCCACAGACCGGATTCCCCCAAGGCGCGGAATCTAAGTCCCTACCTGCTTGTTCACCAGGGCCCCTGATGGTGGGGATGGACTTGGAGCAGGCCGAGACCAGGTCGCGGCCCTTGAGTTCACCCAGCTGTGGTAGAAGCACCGTTGGAGGTGTATAGCAGGTGAGAGTCTGATGTGAGGAGGTCACAAGAGCAGCGTCAGGCAGGCTGGGTCGGTAACAGTGGTGGCAGCGTGGTACAAAGTCAGCAGGCAGAGGAATAAACTGGTCACAAGCCGGGTTCGTTAACAGGAGATCAGAACGTGCAGGGTTAAGCAGGAGAATGGTCAGACAAGCCAGGGATCAGAGCAGGAGAAGACAGCAGTATCAGGAACAGGCTGGGTCGGCAACAAGGTATTCAGGAACACTGGATCAAACAGGAACACAGGTAACAGGTAAGACCATACGGCACTTGAGCATTGCAAGAGCTGGGTTTAAATAGGCCGCCCAACTCCTGACAGGCGCTCCTGGGTCCTAGTGCCTGCCCGGCGCCGTCATCGGTGACAGGCGCGCCTGGGTCCTAGTGCCTGCCTGCCTGTATGTCTTGTCAGGATTCTACACATGTGCAGATTCGATCGCCGAGGCGATCTTCCCATTCCCTGACATTGCCCCCCCCTTACGGGCAGCCTCCGGATGCCCACCCGATTCCTCCTTTGTGGCTGGCTATGACGGAATTCTCGTACTAATCTGGGGGCATGGACATTCTGGGCTGGTTCCCACGAATTCTCCTCCGGCCCAAAGCCTTTCCACTTGATCAGGTATTGTACCTGACCACCCCTCTTCCTACAATCCAAAATTGCCTCCACCTCGAATTCCTCCTCCCCGTTGATATCTATAGCTTCTGGAGGTCTAGACCTGCGGTCTAAAAAGGGGTCTGGAACTGCAGGTTTTAATAATGATACGTGGAAGACTGGATGTATTTTGAGGGACTCGGGGAGAGTCAGTTTAAATGCCACTTCATTAACCTTGCGTTCTACTGGGAAAGGTCCCACAAATTTGGGTGCCAAATTTCTGGATGGGCATGTCAGTTTTAGGTTGGCTGTTGACAACCAAACCCGATCCCCAGGGTGTATGACCAATTCTCCCTTCCTCCTCCTGTCACAAAACCTCTTACTGTCTTCTTGGGCCTTAGCCATTGTTTCCTGTAATACCTTGTTATTGGTAGTAAAGAACTCTAAGGTGTCCTGGGCTGCCGGGACTGAGTTCTCAGGAACCAGGTCTGGCAGGAAGGTAGGATGGAACCCATAATTGGCAAAGAATGGGGATTGGTTGGTGGCGGAATGATTCACATTATTATATGCAAATTCTGCCATTGGTAGAAGTGTCAGCCAGTCATTCTGCAGGAATGATGTGTAGCATCTCAGATATTGCTCGAGAGTCTGATTGGTTCGTTCTGTCTGCCCGTTTGTCTGGGGGTGATATGCTGACGAAAAAGATAACTTAATCTCCAGCCCCTCACATAGCGCTTTCCAGAATTTGGACGTAAATTGCACCCCCCGGTCTGAGACAATCTCTCTTGGCACTCCGTGAAGCCTCACAATCTCTCTAATGAACACTTGGGCTGTTTCGGAGGCAGATGGTGTCTTGGCTAGTGGAAGGAAATGGGCCATTTTAGAAAGGCGATCCACTACCACAAAGATCACGGTGTGATCTTGCGAGGGTGGCAATTCTACAATAAAATCTAAGGAGATCATACTCCAGGGACGGTCAGGTATTGGTAAAGGTCTCAATAGGCCCCAGGCCTTGTCTCTGGTAGGTTTATTCCGGTTGCAGATGGGGCAAGATCTCACGTACGCTTCACAATCCTTGGCCATGTTTGGCCACCAAAATGTGCGTCGTGCCAGATCTATAGTCTTATGTATCCCAAAGTGCCCCGCTAGGGGATGGTCATGGCAGTAACCTAACACTAGGGACTGGACCTCCTTGGGTACCATGATTTGTTCCCCCTTCCAGAAGAGTCCCTCCTTATTCAGTAGGGAGACTCCAGGCAGGTCAGAGACCCGGGTGGAAGCAGCCTGCAATTTAGACAACAGCTCAGATTGAAGCAGTAGGAAGCTACCTGCTGGCAGGATGGTGTCTGGCTGGGGGTTCTCTCCAGGGTCCTCAAACATCCGGGAAAGAGCATCTGGCTTAGTGTTTTTTGACCCAGGACGATACGTTATGTGGAGGTTAAACCTTGCAAAAAACAATGCCCATCTGGCCTGGAGTGGATGGAGGCGTTTAGCGGTTTTCAAGTACTCGAGGTTTTTGTGGTCGGTATAGACCAGAATGGGATGTGGGGCCCCCTCTAGCAGATATCGCCATTTCTCCAGAGCGGTCTTAATGGCCAGTAATTCCCGATCCCCAATATCATAATTCCTTTCCGAAGGGGAGAGCTTCCTAGAAAAGAAAGCCACTGGGTGCATCAGCTCCTTGGCCACTACCGTCTGTGATAACACTGCTCCTACAGTCACTTCCGATGCATCTACCTCTAGTATGTAGGGCAATGATGCATCAGGATGGTTCAGAATGGGAGCCGTTGTGAATAGCTTTTTCAATGCCTCAAAAGCTGCCTGTGCTGCTGGGGTCCATTGGAAACATACTCCCACTTTGGTGAGCTGAGTAATGGGTGCTACCAGGCCTGAAAAGTTCTTTATAAATTTTCTATAAAAATTGGCAAACCCAATAAACCTCTGGACGCCCTTCTTATCCGTGGGGGCAGGCCATTCCAGGATGGCCGAGATCTTTTGAGGGTCCATAGCGATCCCCGTGGTGGAGATAATTAGACCAAGAAATGAGATGCTTTTCTGTTCAAAACAGAATTTCTCAGCTTTAGCGTAGAGTCCATGCTGACGGAGACGTTCTAGCACACTCCTAACATGTCCCCGATGTGCTTCCAAAGACGAGGAGAATATCAAGATATCGTCCAAGTAGACGATTACAAAAATGTCAAGGAAGTCCCTGAAAATGTCGTTGACAAAGTGCTGGAAGGTGGCTGGTGCATTACATAACCCGAAAGGCATGACTAGACACTCAAAACGCCCGAACCGAGTGCGAAACGCCGTTTTCCACTCATCCCCCTCACGTATCCTTACCAAGTTATAGGCACCCCTGAGATCCAGTTTAGAAAAAATGGATGCTGATTTTAACCTCTGAAACAACTCTGGAACCAAAGGAAGGGGGTAGCGGTTTTTGACCGTAATCTTGTTGAGGTCCCTGTAGTCAACACAAGGTCTCAGGGATCCGTCCTTTTTCTCGACAAAGAAAATCCCTGCCCCGGCCGGTGATGTGGAAGGGCGGATAAATCCCTTACGGAGGCTCTCATCAATGTATTCTTTTAGTGCCCCTAGTTCTCGCTCAGATAGTGGAAAAATGCGGCCAAAAGGGATTTCTGAACCTGGGAGCAGATCAATGGGGCAATCATATGCTCGATGTGGGGGAAGAACTTCTGCCCCCCGTGGACTAAATACATCCAAGAACTGGTGGTAGGCCGCAGGCACAATTTGGGCTAACTCGGCATCAGGGCTTACAGCCAGTAGGGCCTGTGTATTTAATGATAACTTAGATAAACAATGTTCCTGACAGTATTGTGAGGGAAACTGGACTGACCCGGTCTTCCAGTCAATCTGGGGGTCGTGAGCTCGTAGCCAGGGGAGCCCCAGAATAACTGGAAATAGGGGGGACGCGGTGGCGTCCAAACGGAGGAACTCCTGGTGATGTCCCGCCACTGTGGTGTGTATGGGAGGAGTCTCCCGATCTACCGTCCCCGATTTTATTTGAGACCCATCTGCCAAGAAAATATTCAACCCATGTTCTTTGGTGAGTAACGGTATCTGATGCTGGGTAGCAAAACTGAGATCAACAAAGCAGCTACATGCCCCGGAGTCAATAATAGCCGTCACCTGTATGCTTCCTCCTGGGAGCTGAAAAGACACAGGTACAGCCAAGTGAGTGGGGTTGCCTGTGCACACAGTAGATATATTAGAGAAAATAGAGGACTTACAGTATTTCTCCGGACAGGAGCGCACCATATGACCCGCTGCTCCGCAGTACAGACACAGGTTGTTTGCCCGACGCCTCTATCGTTCCTCAGTAGAAAGGGAAGGCCGCATCAAGCCGAGTTGCATAGGTTCGGCTCCCTCTGACGGCTCTGGGCCCCGATTGCCGACACTGACCCTTGGCATGACTGGTACTCTTGGCAGCATCCATGAGGTTCTTTGCCCCTGGCTGGACCTCTCCTGTCTCCTTTCCCGCAGTCTGCGATCGATTTGGATCGCACGATCTATTAGACCTTCCAAGGAGTCTGGAACCCCTATTCTTGCCAACTCGTCCTTCAGTGGTTCCGACAGTCCCAACCGGAACTGGTGGCGCAAGGCTGCGTCGTTCCATTGTGTATCTCCACTCCAGCGCCTAAACTCCGCAGCATAATCCTCTGCAGCCCGGCGTCCCTGTTGTAGAGAATAGAGGGCTGCCTCAGCCGAGGCAGCTCGATGCGGGTCATCGTACAGCTGTGCCATTGCCTTAAAGAAGGTGGCCACAGTGTTCAAATGTGGGTGGTGGGCCTTCATCAGGCGATGGGCCCATCCCTGAGGTTCGCCCTGCAACAGGGATATAACAAATCCCACCTTCACCGATTCTGAAGAGAAGGTCCGGGGTTGCAGGTCAAAGTATAGCTGGCAGGAGTTTTGGAAGGCCCTGAACTTCCCTCGATCCCCA
The DNA here is from genome assembly GCF_062004578.1 of Staurois parvus. NCBI lineage: Eukaryota > Metazoa > Chordata > Amphibia > Anura > Ranidae > Staurois > Staurois parvus. Next base: position 3,292,423 of record NW_028317912.1, read on the forward strand.
CTGAACCGCTCAGGGGTCGGTACTCTTGGTTCTGGCGGAGGAATTGTAAATGCTGCTCCAGTGGAAGGCCCTGCTGAACCCGTGGCGGGAGGTGTTCCCACTGAGCCCAATGTTGTGGGTGTTGGTGCGGCCAGACTCTGAACCTGTCCCTCCAGGTGCTTGTATCCCTCTTCCAGGGTCTTCACCGCTCGTGTGAGTGCTGCCAGATGTTGGCACATCTCTTCCCAGGGTGAAGGTCCTCCTCCAGACTCTGTCATGGCCGTATGGTTCTGTCAGGGATCCTACAGCGGTAGCCTCTAGCACTCCACAGACCGGATTCCCCCAAGGCGCGGAATCTAAGTCCCTACCTGCTTGTTCACCAGGGCCCCTGATGGTGGGGATGGACTTGGAGCAGGCCGAGACCAGGTCGCGGCCCTTGAGTTCACCCAGCTGTGGTAAAAGCACCGTTGGAGGTGTATAGCAGGTGAGAGTCTGATGTGAGGAGGTCACAAGAGCAGCGTCAGGCAGGCTGGGTCGGTAACAGTGGTGGCAGCGTGGTACAAAGTCAGCAGGCAGAGGAATAAACTGGTCACAAGCCGGGTTCGTTAACAGGAGATCAGAACGTGCAGGGTTAAGCAGGAGAATGGTCAGACAACCCAGGGATCAGAGCAGGAGAAGACAGCAGTATCAGGAACAGGCTGGGTCGGCAACAAGGTATTCAGGAACACTGGATCAAACAGGAACACAGGTAACAGGTAAGACCATACGGCACTTGAGCATTGCAAGAGCTGGGTTTAAATAGGCCGCCCAACTCCTGACAGGCGCTCCTGGGTCCTAGTGCCTGCCCGGCGCCGTCATCGGTGACAGGCGCGCCTGGGTCCTAGTGCCTGCCTGCCTGTATGTCTTGTCAGGATTCTACGCATGTGCAGATTCGATCGCCGAGGCGATCTTCCCATTCCCTGACATTTTCCTTCAAGTTACTATTGGACAGAAAGTGAAGGTAAATTTCCCCAAAAGGACACAGATGGAAAAAAAAAACTGACAGGGGATATAACCCTCCCTTACTCTATCCAAAATGAAAAAAAAAGTTTGCCTATAGCTCTACTTTACCTGGCAGTCTCTGAGAAATCTATTGATTGCTTAGCTCTGTTTGAGGTAGTTTGTGAAATACAGGCTACTTTCTCACTCTCCCTTCTCTTTGAGAAGGTATTATAGGCAAAAATCTGAATAGAATTTAGTAGCAGGCAGGTTCTACTTTTATATATTTATAATGCACAACTGACATGTATAACAGTCCTATTAGGCAATCATTGTAGCATTGGTATTGTATTGCTGTAATTAGCTTGCAGGCATATACAGGCTTGTATGACAAGGGCTGTACTGTCCCAAGCTACTGTATATCCAGTGTCCATATCATATCTCACAGTATATTCCAGAACTATAGCTGACTTTTGAGTGGATCTAAATGATTTTGAGTGGAGCTAAATTATTGATTCACTGTTCTGCCTCTCCAGTCTAATCACTGAAGTGTGAGCTCTATAACTGATCCATTTGTGGCAGGATAGCATTAACTTACAGTCTCAGTAGAACTAGCAGACAGTGACTTGATCCATATGACATTGTGCAGATTGTAGAAGCTTTAATCCACACTTGTGCAGATATTCACAGATGAACATCTGATAAAAAAAAAAATAGTATGTCTAGCTCTGAGGGTGGGACTAGCTATACAGAGCATCTCCTAGCTAAAGAGGGATAAAGGGACAAAATTATTTAAAGGCAAACAAATTACAATGCATGTGTAACCTGATAGTATCCTTAGTTGCAACCAATGTTGCCTGCTTCTGTTTGAACTTATTTTTACATGTTTGAGGATATATGTAGGGCACATGAATATGCACAATATGAATAAGGTACACTTTTGTCCGAGAACAGTGCTCAAAATGTATCAATCTAATCCAGTATGCTCATCATTGATAAGGAAGACAGCAGATACAGACTATCACACCACCAGATAGCTCTTGCATTGACTCGTGCAGATATTATACGCATAAATATATAGAAAGAAAACAGTTTGCTTCTATAGTGCAGATGGTTTGTTGCCTACTTGTTCTTGATTTAATGTCACATAAAGCACATGGGTTCAGACTTCAGAGCATCACTTGGATGATGGATTTTGAATAATATACTAACTCTCAACAAGCTAATGGCAGATGGCTTGTTCATGCTCTGAAGTTGCATCAAAGAGATATGCTGGCTCCCCTTTACATTGCCTGTAATTCCGCAGCAACACATCGCTGCTTATGTGTCAGGAACCAGATGTGTTTCATCTGTCAGATTACAGCTGGTGACTGACACTGAAATGCTGACAAGTGACCAGGACCACTCTAACAATGTGTAATGGTACAGGGAAGGTTCAACAAACTGCTACCTAGCTGTCAGACACTTGGGTGTTTCATCTCTCAGATGTATGTGAATCAAATTTCAGTAAATCCCATGATAAATAGGAAGGTTGAATATTCATTTAAATCAGATCTGTACCCAAAAGGATATATTTGCTTTTCACAAATTAAAGAAGTGTTCACATGGGATACACTCTGCATATCCTACCTGTCTGCCATCACAAGGATATTCTACAATGCTTTAAAGGCTGCAAGAGTTATATTGTTTATCCCTGATAGCCAAATATTCCATCACTTTAACTGAAGACCATGTGGCTGCTAAGGAGCCTGAAGTGGAAAAGTTGGGGTACCAGAGATGAGGAGTGGTGGAGGGAAGGAAGAGCCCCTATCCTTTCCAGTCCATTACACATAGGTTAGCAGTTAAATTGGGCCACCAAGCCCCAGGCAAACTTCCATCAGCATGGGACCCACTGTAAAAACTCACCCATTCGCTGCTGTCATTTGCAAACACAGAAGCTGGCAGATGAGGTTTTTCATTATTCGCTTGCTCTGCAGCTCTGACTGGTGAACTCATCTAATGCAGAGAACTGCAGAAGATGTGGGTAATGGAAGACTTCCAGCTTCTATGTTTACAAGTAACAGTCACGATTGGGTGAGCTTTCACAGATTTTTCTGAGCTTATGGAAGTATGGATGAGGTCAGCCTAACCATCAGCACTAGTGAGCCATTTTTTAAATCATTGTAGGCTGTCACTTTTCTGTACATTCGATATTTCACATCACTTCCGTATGCAATGTTGTACATTAAAGAAGAGGTACATCCAGAGCTCTTTTGGCTGTACTTCTCCTGTGGATCACATGAGTGCAGTTTGTTTTGCACTCCTGTGACCCATTTTCATCTGACAGCGGGCTGAATTCCGCTGTCGGCTGACATCACTCAGCTGGTCCAGGCTGGGGAAAGATTCCCACTTTGAACTTGGGATCCACCCCAAATTCTGGAGCAGCGCCTGGCCCTGCCTCTCATCAAGCCACTGAGAGCCTGAGCTGCTGACCGTTCTGTCCCCCTCTACAGCCCACAACTCCAGTGAACATGCGGGGGGGGAGCAGAGCAGACAGTGGTAACTGACAGTTAATGGTCTCTGCTTACAGCGGTGGTGAGAACTCAGTGATCAGCGGTCATGGGCGCATTTTGTCTGTTCAGTGTCTCTGACCAATCCCTGGGGAGGTGTACCCAATAGGTGGAGGGAAAGCCCATAAATACTCATAAGCCTGGAAGCCAGGTTGCAGAGCTCCAGGGTTCAGCCTGCTAGAGGAGACCCCTGTGCTGGGTGCTCTGCCCCTGAGTCAGAGAGAGAGAAGAGATATCCTGCAAAGACATCAAGGTCCAAGCTATTCTTAGCTGGGGAGCCAACTGAAGAGAGTTTGGGTCAGAGTCTGTTTAGAAACCAGGAAGACAACAGCAAGGAAACTCAACTAGTATGGGACTAAATACCTACTCCTGCTATACAGTGGAGAAGTGACTGTGGAGAGTTCCTGTTTCCAATAAAAACCCCAAAAAGAAACCCCTAGACTGATTCTTGAGCCAGTGGAAGAATGCAGAAAATGCGGTGTGCTTGGCTGTGCAAGCTGTGACTGGGGGAAATAAGACCAATTTCCAGCAGCTCCTGCAGAGGTAGCACAGTCATGGAAAACTTCTACTTCAGCTATCATAAGTCCTCAGACAGACCTGGTTCCTACCTAAACTAGATAGATAGCCCTTATTTATCAGGAAGGCCTTGCACCTGAACACCTTTTTTCTGATGCAGTGAGCAGGCTATATGTGAAACACTTCCCCAATATTATCCCTCCTACCTAAACAGGCCGAACACCCCCAAAAATGCTGTGTATGCTCCAGTAATAGAATAAGGCGTAACACCCATTAAATTTTTTTCCCAACGTCCCCCACAACCTGTTCACTGTATAGGAGACCTCTCATTTCCATGTATCTGATGTTATGTGTCTTGACCAATTGCCTATTTTCTGAACCTCATTTCTGTTTACATACTAACCATGCCTCTGTGTCATGATCTGGAGTCAGGCTCGGAGGCCAGTAGCTATAGCAGTGGAGCAGCTCCCACCGACAAGCAGGTTACCCTGGCGGATGACACGGTTTCACCTGAGGTGTGGGGTCTAAGTACTAACCGGTATTCATCAGAGCTCCTGATGGTTGAGATAGGTTTAGCTGCATGTTAGTACCAGGTCACAGTCCTCAGGATTGCCCCACCAGGAGATAGACAAGCCTGGGTCCAGAAGCAGATAAGTAGGTAGGAATCAAGCAGAAGCATAGTCAGTAAACAAGCCAAAGGTCAGTAACGAAAGATTGCAGGTTGGGATTAAGCAGAAGCATAGTTGAAGACGATCCAAAGGGTGGTAATGAATGGGAGCAAAGATATGAATAACAGCAGGAGAGACAAGAGTGAGATATCATCTGGAGAGAGCACAATAATCTTGCAAACAGGAAGTGCAGAGACAAGGTTTAAATCAGGAGGTTCATGGGAGGAGCAAAGAGTTCAAGGTTAAAGACAAACAATGTTCAAGACAGGGTCATCCAAGGAATTGTTCAGGGAGCTGTCCAGCATTCCAGGAGGCTCAACAAAAAGAGTCATTGCCAGATACTGCTGAGGTCCCAGGTTCAAGTCCTGGTCCTGACACTCTGCCTTCTGCCTGAGCTGACCTTAGCCTGTTAATCAGTCATGTTTTTGCCTGTCGCATGGACTGATTTTTTTTGCCTGCTATGTGGTGAGGCCCTGTCACTGTAGTAGTGTGATTGAAGAAAACACAGGGTTCTTACTTATGCAGATTGAGGGGATCCTGTGTAGTGTTTCTGAATGGCAAAAAATAAGCTTTTGTTTTTTTCTGTGTTTTCTAATTCCTGGATAAAGAAGCCTTCACCCCATTTTCCAGATCTTACCTGACTAAATACCTGAGCCTGAGGTTTCTGCTTGCTGCCAGGATCAACCCTTGGGCTATTTGCTGACCATGTCTCTGCCTGGCACCAATACTGACCCACATACAGGTCAAATTGGCTACATTTCTGCAAAACACCAGTCCCACCCATCCTCTGCAGGTAACTACCGAAACCACAGGTACTCTTTTATTTATTCTTTGCGCTGCCTCCTGTACTTCATGGCCAGTGAACATAGTATTGTGCTATGGGGCCTAACATGTACCAAGAGGTTAGGCATGCTTGGCTTTTCAGGGACTTCTGTAGGTGAAGCTAAACTACAGTATGCTATATTCACTGACCACTCATAAAGAGAAGACCATTCTAGTACATTGTTTTATATGCCATGTTGGTTGATTTTTGTGATACATAGGTTGCAATGTAAGGTACATAATTAGTCCAAACATTGAAAAGGTCTTATACATGTGGAATCCCAATACTTGGGAGGAATAGTATAGTATAGTACAGGGGTAGGCAACCTGCGGCTCTCTAGCTGTTGTGGAACTACATTTCCCATCCATGAGGCATTGCAACATCACAAAACTGACAGTTACAGCTATGACTTGCAGAGGCATGATGGAACTTGTAGTCCTGCAACAGCTGGAGAGCCGCAGCTTGCCTACCCCTGGTATAGTATGTCCTTGCTGTGTGTTAGATATATCTTGTGAGTTGACAACTATGTTACAAAAATATATTTAATTTTCTTTCCACCTTTTCCAAAATCTTGTGGCAAAAAAATTCACTGCGCCTCTCAGAAAATACCTTTGGGTATTCTCTTTCCAAAATGTGGTCATTTTGTGGGTGTTTCCTGTATCCTGATGTTCCTTAGCCTCCAAACATCTAATAGGTAGTCAGGAAGTTCGATGCATAACTAATGCTCCTAGAAAGCCTTAAGGTGCTCCTTGGACAATACTCAGGTGCAGTAGCAGAATGTGTATTTGGGTGTAATTGTAAGTATGCCAATTCTGTGTGTGAGAATTAACGTGTTAAAATGACAATTGTGAAAAAAAATATTTTCATAATTGGCAAAAAATTGCAACTTCAAAAAAACTTGCCATGTCTCTTATTAAATACCTTTTTTTGTTTTCCAAAATCAGGGTAATTTGGGAGGGGGGGTATTTGTCCTGTCCTGTAATTTTAGGGCCTTAAGAAATGAGATAGGCAGTACATCAGGAGTCCATTTTTTTTAAATATATACAGTTTACCATAGATTGTAGACTCTATAACTTTCACACAGATTATGTCAGGGCTTGATAAACTTGCTTTGAATTTAGAAGCCAGCTAAAAAAAGTTATCAGCCAGCAAGGCATTGATTGTCAGTGCCCAGAGCAAGGCAAGTAATTTGTGCCCCCTAACCCTAACTTACAGCAGAGTGGCCAGCCAAAAATCCCTAAGTAACACCATTACGTCAGGGTTATAGGCTGACTGGAAAGAATGACAATAAGAACCTGTTATAGGGCTATTGTCTATTATTATGGCAATGTCTCTCTCAACAATTTTCACAACCCCACACACACACTCACCTTGTCCTTCTCCCTCCCCCTTCACCTTGTGCAGTTTCTCTTCCTCCCATATCTTGTGCACCCCCACCACCTTGTGTAGCTTCTCCATCTCCCCCTTGCCTCCCCCTCACCTTGTCCTCCTCCCTCCCAAACTTGTGTACCCTCTCTCCCCTCATGTTGTGCAGCTTCCCTCCCTTATCTTGTTCCCCCCATTCCCCCTGTGCAACCCCCACCTTGTGGAATGCCCCCTTTGTTCCTCCCTTCCCCTGTGTCCCCCCCTCACCTTGTGCAGCTTCCACATAGCCCCCAGAGCTTTGAACTTGTGGCTGTGGTGCCAGCCCTCCTTTAGCACACTGGGTCTTGCACTGCACACAGACACAGTACATGCTGTGGTTTTCCATCTTGTGGTTGAGTGGGCGGTATCAGATGGTGTTTTTCAGTGGTCTCCGAGATGGATGACAGTGGAAGTGGCAGGGCTCACAGTAGAAGTTGCACTGCTCGCACATGACGGTGACCTCCTTCAAATTCTTCTCATACAACTGACACTGGATGACAGGTGCCTTGCTCTGCTGCTAGCTCTCCCTGACGGCAGTTCTCGGTAATTTGGTGATGCTGCGGAACCCCTGCTCATCCAGAAGGAAGTGATGACACTGTGAGCAGATCAGGCACTGGTGGTGGGGAGGGGAAGGTAGGGTCCCAGGGGAGTGGTAGCAAGATTGGCACGGGGCAAACATGGCCAAGGTTTCCGGGAATTCTGGCATCGGTGCCCTTTTAATGCAGTACCTAGGGGTGCCCCCCCAGTTTCAGCCCTGGTGCCAACCCTCTGGCAGGTGTGTCACCTAGGTGTGGTCCACAACCCCTGCACTCCCATAGCAATGCCACTGGCAAGCCACATTCCAAGGGCTGACTTGGCAGAGGACAGCAGGTCACCAAAGGCTGGCTTGGCAGAGGACAGAAAGTCACCAGAGACAGGCTGAACCCCATCATCAAGCATAAAGACAGCCTGAACCCAATCATCAAGTATCGAGGTAGGCTAAACCCCATCAGCAAACATAGAGGCCGGCTGTACTGCATCAGCAAGCATAGAGGCCAGCTGAACCATATCAGCAAGCATAGAGGTGGACTGGACCCATCAGTAGGCAGCATGGCAGAGGACTGGACCCCATCGGTAGGCAGCATAGAGGAGGACTGGACTCCATCGGTGGGCAGCATAGAGGAGGACTGGACCCCATCAGTAGGCTGCATGGGGGAGGACTGGACCCCTTCAGTAGGCAGCATGAAGGAGAACTGGACCCCTTCAGTAGGCAGCATGGAGGAGGACTGGACCCCATCAGTAGGCAGCATGGATAGGGGCTGAGCTGTATGAAGATGAGAAAATTTCTGGTTTTTTTTTGTCTTAGATACTGGAGTCCTGCAAGTAGTTGCATGGTGCTGGATACAGTGTACTGCTGATGGAAAAGTAGTATCAGTGCTGGGCAGCATAGCAGAAAAAGTAACAGTAGAGGAAGAAGTCTGAGAGGTTGCTTTGGGTAATGGTACTGCGGGGGGAGCCTTCAATGGATTACATGCAGGGAAAGTGTGGTTACTGATAACAGGGTACTGATCTACAGGAAGCAGGGAACACTCAGTTGAAGCTGTAGCTGCTAAGGGTAACAATGGAAGAGATTCTTGATGCCTAGAGGCAGATCTAAATTGTGAATCATATGAACCTGGTGATATATAGTTTCAGAGCAGGCTTGTAGCAGAGGCTGAACTAAGGTCAGTTTGCATTTCCCTTGCTCAGCTAAAGAGTACACAGCAATAACACAATCCAACAGCACCCATTGCGAATAGACTGAATACTTCTGGGAAGAAGAACCTGTACAATGTTTCAGCAGCCATCCTTAAAACCAAACCTGAAGCATAGTAAAAGGAACAGTGAAAAGATCTTGATTGAGAGATGCAGCTGGAAATAATAGTTCAGAACACACCCTAACCAAAGCCTGTATTTCACTAAATGAAAATCTGCCCTCATCAACTAAAGCATGTGCTGTCAGAATGCTTCCCAACAATTCCTCACCAGTGAAATCCTGCCAAAAAGAGCGACAAAAATCTTAATTTTCTACTGCAAATTGCACATGACAAATATCCTTCACTTGAAGCATCTTGGCAAAAAGGAAAGCGAATACTCAGAACAAACAGCCCCCAGTTCTCAGGTGTAGTTGCTCTGGTCATTAGTAGGTGTTAGTGTTATGTCATGGCTCAGCAGCTAGGATGACCAGATATATGTAGCTACACCAAGAAACTGGGATATAACCATATGTATATATATCTTTAACACCTTCCCGCATAGCCTATAGTAGATTGACAGCCTGGTGGGACACTCGCCGTTGTGACTGGGCGTCATATGACGTCCTGTCAAAATGAGCCGCTCACGCAGCTGCGCAATCTGTCACCGGCTGTGTCCACGGGACACAGCCAATGACATATCACTACACTGGCCGTTGCCAGTGTCATGTGACCGCTGTGACCAATCACAGCAGATCACATGTCGATTGTATACAATGGATGGCTTCCTGTTATGCCATCCATTGTATACAATTATGTTAGCTGTGACTGGTCAAGGCAGTCACATGATACAGACAGGGCCAATCACAGCCTATATGCATCATGTGATCAGCTTTGCCCAGTCACAGCTAATCACAACAAAAGACTGAATGAATCAGGTTCATTCAGTAACAATTATTGAAAATATCAATTAAATACATTGGTATTAGCAATCATAATGTGTTTTGAAAAAAAATCCTGATCACTTGCCATTGTTACTATGGTAACATTGTATTGCTTTGGTCAGTGTGCTGAAAAATAAAATAGTAAAAAAAATAATAGAAACATTTGAAAAAAAAATACACATTTAATTATTATTATTTTCACCAAAGATATGTAGTAGAATACATTTTGACCAAAGTATATGAATAAATGTTATTTATTTGAAAAATTTTATAACAGAAACGAAGAAAAGTGCATTTTTTAAAAAAGTTTCATGTGCTTTTTGTTTTATTTAACAAAAAACAAAAACTCAGTGGTGATTAAATACACCCAAAAGAAACCTCTATTTGTGAGAAAAAAATGATAAAAATGTCATATGGGTACAGTGTGGCATTACCACCCAATTGTCATTCAAAGTGCGACAGCGCTGAAAGCTGAAAATTGGCCTGGGCAGGAAGGGGGTATAAGTGTCCGGTATTGAAGTGGTTAAAGTGACATATTTTGCAGTGAAGTATAACCATATGCCAGCACCAAAAAGCATGAGAATACATGAAAATCAAAACTGAACAACAAAATGCAGCAACCTAACAACTAAGTATACAAATATATATATAAATGTGAAACATGCAAGGAAAAACTGGAGGAGCAGATGGGAAGGGGGAAAGGAAAAATGGGGAATAAGGCAACGGTGTACTGGGTACAAGGAAAGGAGCAAAATCAAGCTGTAATGGCAACAGAGTCTGATGGCAGCGCAGCACGCAGGATACAAAGAAGGAGCAGCTAAACCACTGATACAAGGAGGGATAGTAGAGGTGGAACGTAGGTAACCTCCTAGCAGGTGTGGTCAGGTGGAGCTGTTTGCTGGAACCTGCTGGCTGCTGAGAGACACCTACTGGTGGACACTGGAACTACAGCTTTCTGCCCAGAGATCTACAGCGCCACCAGCAGGTAAACCAGGTTTTGACACGGTCTCATTTACTTGTTCAAACATCCTGATACCTTCCTAATTGTTTATAGCAGAATTACTGAACAGTTTGTGTACAGAAATTAACACAGTTGCACTTTAAATGTAGCTGCGAAGTATATAACCACTCTAAAGAAGTACCTTTCCACGGATGTTACTTGGAAGGGCAGAGCCATCGCATTTGCAAAAATACAGTCATTGGCCATTGGGATTCCTGAAGGCAGTGAGATTGCAGTATCTACTCTTCTGTTCCTGATCCTCATCACAATTTTAACACTTGATATGCTGGGTATTTTTATATTTATGTGAGTTCATTTCGCTTGTTTCTTCTTTTAGTAAATTGGTTAAATTGGAGAGAGCTATATGTGTTTTCATTGTTCTGAGGGAGTTATGAATAAGGATCTGTCCCCTTAGAAGTTAAGCTTTACCTGGAAGGTGCTGCTGAAGCTAGAAATGAGCATTACCATCATTTTGCTTACCTGTGCCTGTTTAGACCTCTTATAGTTTGGAGGTCAATAGTAAGGTGAGCTGATTCACATATACTTTGGGTGTGGAGGTGCAATCACCGTTTATTCAGAAGAAGAGTTGTTGCACACAAGGAATGTTTATGCAAGGAACTTTTTAGCTTTATGAAGAACTTTTTTTACTCTTACCTACTATTTCTTTTTTTAATTAATCCATTACATGAATTGTATTTAGATATATGAATTGTTCTCATTTCCACCTTTATTGATTAGTTAACTTACACTGATTAATTAATTTATTCTATTAGGTATAGTTGTGTATATGTGTGTATATATATATATATATATATATATTAATTGGGCTGAGAGATGGAACTTTAGTTTCATTGCATTTTTAACATTATTTTAGCACATCTTTCATATTTTATTTCTTGTTGCTGTGGGTACCACCATGTGGTTGCTGGTTTGTGGTTTATTTTTATTTGTTTGGATTATGCAGTGACATTTTTACATATTTTTCCCTTCTGTAGGCTACCTGCATGTAGCTCTGAGGCAGGTGCAGATGCAGACACAGTAGCTCAGCACCCAGGATGGATATCAGCACCCATCTAAATGAACCCTCACTGCAATGACTACAACAGAATGTGTCAGTATACTGTGCATTGGCCTGAATGCTTGTAAGTCAACTCAGGAGCCCTAATTGAAAGCAGGATGTTTGAAAGTAAAAGAATAAACATTTTTATGGAATACAATAGGGTAGGACAGGGGGTGATGTCTCCTAATAGAGGAAGAATCAACAAAAAGGACACATCATACTAACTGTAAGTTATGTCCCTTACCTTATTTTTATGTTTTTGATTTTAGCTAAGCATAGACTTTTTAGTGGTTGTGAAGCACTGATATGAAATATGAACAAAGCATATCGTGCATGTATATAAGCATATACACTATATTGCCAAAAGTATTGGGACACCACTCCAAATCATTGGATTCAGGTGTTCCAATCATCTCCATGGCCACAGGTGTATAAAATCAAGCACCTAGGCATGCAGACTGCTTCTACAAACATTTGTGAAAGAATGGGTCACTCTCAAGAGCTCAGTGAATTCAAGCATGGTACTGTGATAGGTTGCCACCTGTGCAATAAGTCCATCCATGAAATTTCCTTGCTACTAAATATTCCACAGTCAACTGTTGGTGGTATTATAACAAAGTGGAACCAACTGGGTACAACAGAGACTCAGCCATGAAGGGGTAGGCCACATAAAATGACAAAATAGGGTCAAGCGTACAGTGCGCAGAAGTCGCCATCTCTCTGCAGAGTCAATAGCTAAAGACCTCCAAACTTCATGTGGCCTTCAGATTAGCACAACAACAGTGCATAGAGAGCTTAATGGAATGGGTTTCCAGCTGCATCCAAGCCTTACATCACCAAGTGCAATGTAAAGCGTCAGATGCAGTGGTGTAAAGCACACTGCCACTTGACTCTAGAGCAGTGGAGACGTGTTCTTTGAAGTGACGAATCATGCTACTCTGTCTGGCAATCCAATGGGCATGCCTGGGCATGGTGGTTGCCAGGAGAACTGTACTTGCCTGACTGCATTGTGTCAAGTGTAAAGTTTGGTGGAGGGGAGGGGGGGGGGGGGTTATGGTGTGGGGTTGTTTTTCAGGGGTTGGGCTTGGCCGCTTATTTCCAGTGAAGGGAACTCTTAAGGTGTAAGCATATTACGATATTTTGGACAATTTCATACTCCCAACTTTATGGCAACAGTTTGGGGATGGCCCCTACCTGTTCTAACATGATTGAACACCAGTGCACAAAGCAAGGTCCATAAATACATGGATGAGTGAGTAAGGGGTGGAGGAACTTGACTGGCCTGCACAGAGTCCTGACCTCAACCCAATAGAACACCTTTAGGATGAATTAGAGTGGAGACTGTGAACCAGGCCTTCTCGTTCGACATCAATGCTGACCTCACAAATGTGCTTCTGGAAGAATGGTCAAACATTCCCATAGATACACTCCTAAACCTTGTAGACAGTGTTCCCAGAAGAGTTGAAGCTGTTATAGATGAAAAGGGTGAGCCAACTCAGTATTAAACCCTATGGACCAAGAGTGGGATGCCATTAAAGTTCATGTGCGTGTAAAGGCAGGTGTCCCAATACTTTTGGCAATATAGTGTAGTGTGTATCTGTAATCAGCATGAATCACTTCACAAATTTTCCTGACACTAACAGAAAAATGGAGAGGGGAAGGATTTCCAGCAGACTGACAGCCTCAAGTCTGTTCCTGTGAGCTGTGTGGAGGGGTGTCTCTTCCCTTCAATCACCTCTCAGAGCTGTCCTCACTTTGGTCTGTAGCATGTAACTTCTTCTCTTCACCCCCTGCTTTCTGCACTCTCAGACAAGCTGTATAAATTCAGCACTTTGAATGGCTGAGTGAGAGAAGACTGCAGATAAACAGGTACAACTGATGTAGGAGGATTTATATAATGTTTTTGTATCATCTGAGGTCAATAACTTTACTGGGTATGTAAGTGTTTACAACCACTTTAAAGTGTTACTAAACCCAGGACCTTGCATTTACTATATCTAGTCTCCCACAGTACACAGAGTATGAAAGTGAACTTATTTTAGTAAATATAAACTGCTAAATATCTTTTCTCATCAGCAGTTAGAGCAGTCTTGTGACTTCTATCAGTGTTCGGCAGAACACTGGTTAAAGCTTGTAGGTAGAGTTTTCATTTTGCTCCAGGAGGAGTTTTCATTCTCCCCTGACTGTCCTATGATGCTGCAGGACCCCTGATCCTCTGTCTGGATAGTGATGATTGGCCCTGTGCTGATCAAATGCAGTCTCCCAAGAAAAAAAAAAAAGCTTTCTAGCAATACACACCAAACTGAGCATGTGCAGCTTACCCCCAAGACTCTGTTCTATCAGCAGATGGATTGGGGGCAGTAGAAGAAGGGGAGGACCAGAGAAGACAGGATCAAGCATCCTTTTTACACAATGAAAAGGATTAACCCCTTAGGTTCCACAGTGAGTATAACAAGCATGCTTTACTGCATATACAGACTGATTTTACTGTTATGGGTTTAGTAACACTTTAAGTACAGACAAGTGCATTCGAAACAAGAAGACTGAAGTAATACCTCTTGACTATAAATGAAAAAAAAAGTAATTTTTAGTAGTCCTAAAAATGATCAATAAAGCTATAAATATCTACAGTAACATACCCTATACATACTTCCTAGATAGAATCTGTAAAGTGTCAGTGCTGTGTTAATGATATAGTTGTTGGAACAGGATATTTAAACCTTTTTATGTAGTATACAATTAAATCATCGCTCTTAGAAATATAGCTGCATCTATGTTCCAGTTTTAACTTGGAAAATTGCTCTAACAAAAGGATAAAAGAAAAACTTTCACACATTAACATCCATTTATTCAGTGAGAGTGTAGGAATGAGTTCATTATAAGGTGATGATTAACACACTTTACAGAAATCAGATTATCAGCATGTGTGAAAAGTGGCTGCTGAGTTTAAGAAAAGCGAAACTAATTTTAAAATAAGGCTGTTTATAACTCTATATATCATGAATAATTCCTCTGCAGTGTGCACCCTGTAACATAATGTTGCATTTTTATTCTTGCTTCTTGCTCTTTCACAGCTGCTATTATAGACCCAGCATCCATAGACATATAATTGGAAAGTTTACAGAGGTAACTTTGGCTGAAGTGATCCTAAATTAAATTACAGTCATTACATTTAATAACCACACAATGGCTTAATCAGAGTAATGCAATTGGTTGATTACAACTTTACTGAGAAGATGTCAGAATTCTGCATGAGAAGCAACATTAATAGCTGTTGAAATGGTAATTGGAAAAATAATACACATGCTTGTGAAATGTATTGGTTTGTCAGAGAGCTGTGCTGGTTAGAAAGAAGACCTCATTCCAAAACAGTGAATTTCGACCCATTTCCAGGCAATTTTAAACACTCTCTCAACCCCCTTCCCAGCCTTGTTCCAATTTCTTCTTTATAATAAAACGAGTGCAGATTGGTAATCCAAGAGCTGCCGACCTTGTGCTTGAAATTAAGTATGAAGTCCAGTTCAGCAGAGCTGCGTGCAAAAGGTTTTTTACCCGAATACCTTTGGTCTTTAATACCACTTTAAGGGCTTATGTACACTGCAGCTGATAAACTCACATTTAGGAGCTTTTCTGCGTTTTTTTCAGCAGCCCCTGAACTCTTCCTAATGTTTTCCTGTGTCTATGTACACATGTTCGCTTACAGGCAGTTGAGTTTACAGTCGTTTCTGTGAATGCACCAAACTTGCGTTCAGGAATAGATTTTATCAGCGTTTCAAACACCAAACACTTGTAAACACATGTAAACGTGGCTAACCATGTGTATAAGCGTTTGAAATTTTTTTTAACTCTTCCATTTCCAGATGCTGACCAGAGCCTTTTTTCATCATGAAAAATGCATGAAAAGCGTTTTCCCCGGTACTCAAATGGACCTGGCACACCATACTTTGATTTTTCTCATGAAAGAAAATATGTTAGACACTGCAGCAATAATTTCTGCACAGAAATGAGCTGGAACACATCCAAATACCACAAGACAGCTAATCTCAACAAATACTGCTCTCTCTGCTTCTGCTCTCTCTGCTTCTCTCAAAATGTCTGAAATAGTAATTTTTTTACTGTTTTTCAGTGCATTCTGGACATTTTGGAAGCTCTCCTGAGGTTATCTTTAAAAAACGCTTCTAAACGCAAACGCTCATAAACACGCATAAACGCGGTATGCAAAGGCGGCTAAAAGACCGATTTTCTATGTGGTGGTATGACAGTCGTATGAAAAAAAATCTATCAAGTGCTATCACGCATGAGCGGAAACAGAAGATTACTCGGATTTTTATGTCCAAGTAATCTTTGTAAACAAGAATTAAAAATCCAAATGATAAAAGCAGATTGACTAATGAGCTAATGAAACCAGAATTATGCTGTTAATTGTTGTGTATATCGCTCATTCTGGCCGGATGGGCGTGGCTACAAGGTCACACGCACATTGCATCACTTCCACTTATACAGAAAACATCAACACTAAGTATTGCCCGACTAACGATTTTTTTAGATTGGTTAATGTGGGCCACGATTTCGAACAACGAACAAACGCCTCTCGGCCGTCGGATGACCGATCGCTCGATTTGCTAATCGTGTATTCCCACCTTTAGTCTACTGAGTCACAAGAGCCAATAATTTGAAGAAATGGATAACCCAGCCCCCGTTATATAAAACCAGCCAGCACATCACTGCATGGCCAGTTAACTCTTCCCTATACTATCCAAAACTTACAAACAATTTTTTGACTGGAGTTGCACTTAAAAAATGTACCCGTTCCAACTTACATACAAATTCAACTTAAGAACAAACCTACAGAACCTATATTGTTCGTAGCCCGGGGACTGCATGTAATTGTCCAGAACGGAATAAAAAGGCTCCCTGCCATAGACTTCAATGGAGTTTGCCACAAAATTTGCAAACTTTGAGCAAGATTTGTAAACTGTTCTCAACCTGAACCCAGGAAGATTCATTCATCCCTAACAATGATAAGTATCCCCTATCTGTTGAAGTTATCTGTCTATTTAGTATGTAGGCAAATCCTTAAATATTTTGAATAGTGGAAGCTCAACTGGAACTGAGTAGTTTACAATTACACATCCACCACCAGCCTTCCTTGTATTCCAATAGGAAACACTTTTCTAATGTCCAGTGATCAGGGGCAGACTGACAACTCATGGGGCCCCCGGGCAATAGGGGATCATGGGGCCCCTGTGTCCTTGTCCAAACTCAAAAAAGCCTATGAAAAAGGTACCAGGGGCATCTCATGGTGCCCCCTACTGACCCCGGGCCCTCGGGCAGTGCCCGAGTTTCCAAATGGTCAGTCCGCCCCTGCCAGTGATGTACCTAGCACAGCTGACACTAGGGGGGTTTGGTATTTACCAACACTCCTCCTCACACTCCTTTATTTGTCAAAATTATTTTCAGTAGCAAATTAAATTAATACTAATGATGGGCAGAAAAATGGTGACAGTGAAGATTTCTTTATCTGGATGTTTTATATAAAAAATAAAGGTCCTAATAGTAGGGACAATAATGACATGTTAAATAAAATACACATAAAAGGCTCAATAGTGGTACAGGTATTGGACCATGGAAAAACAAAGATTCTAGCAATGTGCTTTGATAGTGTCAGGTCTGCAGGAGGCTATATTGTAGTAAATTCTAGCATTATGATAGTCTATAAACAGTGGTGATTTTACAATATGTAAACCAAACTGACTATTCTGACAGTACATAGGCCCCAAAAGGCCAATTGTAGGCATTACACAGGCAGCAATCATTCAACTGTTATAATATGCAAGCATAAATTTGGCAATATTTACAATATGCGAGCAGGAAACAGCCAACTGTGACAATTTGTGGACAACAAACGAGCAGTTGTAAAAAATAGTACTCTGTACTATATATATATATATATATATATATATATAAAACTAAATCTGCTTGTGCTTTATCTTTAAAGAGATAAATTAAAAGCACATAAGCAGTGCACAGTGATAATACAACTATACAATTAATATAAGCCTACATAAAAAAGCTAACTTTATGAAAAAAACACTTGTTAAGAAAAAAGACACATTTAGTACATATTCAGATAATTATCAATGATAATATCAATACAGTCTATTAATAAGGTGCATATAATAATAGAGTTATTGATATTCTCAATTGTAATTATCTGAATATTTCATTTATCTCTTTGATTTTACAAGTTCTTTATACAATATTTGCAATTTTTAGGTAGGAATATATTAACTTTTAGGGTATTTTTGTGTCACTTGTAAATGGGCAATTGTAGTTATAATATGATTACAACAAACAGGCACTTGTGATAAGCAGACAGAAAAAAATCAAAGAGAGACTGCAAGACTCCTTTTCTAGTTCTGGAGTTACTCAGTAAGCAACTCATTACATAAAAACAAAAGAAACAATTTTCACCCTCTTTATATGACTACCAAAGGCTCTAATTTTAAAGAAAATTTAATGAAAGGGGGGGGGGGGGGTTACAGTTAATACAAAAGACATGTTTATTATTCACATTCACATCTACCAAAAGGTGCATATCCACTCCTAAATGGAAAAGCTCATTGAGAGCCTACAAATGCTTAATGAATCATACATAGATATAAAAAATGGATATTCATTATTTCCATTGTACATAGAAATCATGTGCAGCACCTGTAAAAGATGAATTCACAGATGATAATGACCATAGTAAGAGCAAAACCTGGTTAGTTATATAATCCATCCAACTCTATGTGACAGATGTTCCCCTATTCATAAAAGGGAGCCTGTTGAAAGATATAGAAATATATGCACAAGTTACTCCTCTAAACCAGGCATGTCCAAAGTCCAGCCCACTGGCCAATTGCGGCCCCTGTTCCGGTTTAATACAGCACCACAGGTAATTTGGCAATATCTAAAAAGGAGAAAAAAGGAGAAAAGTGCCTCTAAGTGCAATATGTGGTACATTTATAGAGGAACATAATGAGAAACACATGATGAACGAAAACAAAAGGCTTAGGCATATGTGGTGAAAGCGAAGGACATGGCGGCGACCCCGATGTATACACCATAGTAAGTGCTGGAGGAGACTGGGGATGTTCACAAGGAGTCGGCCGGCGTGTGTGAGATCCAAAGATGGCGTCCGGAGTCCACCCCCGATGTCCAGCATGTAATGCGATGCGTTTTGGAGCATGTGCGAGGCCAATGAAAGGCAAAGGTGCGCTCCCTTCTTAAGCATTGAAGGAAATCAGTGAGAGTAATTTTGCTTTCTTTTATGGGGAGAAACAAGTTCAGATTTCAAATATGTCATGACCAGTATCAGTCGCTCCTTTATCCATTCATTTTTTTTTACTGCAAAATGGTCGGCCCTCACGCATGTTCACTTCATCAAATCTGGCCCTCTTTGAAAAAAGTTTGGATACCCCTGCTCTAAACACTATAATCAGGTTGCAGATGGATAAAATGCAAAATGTGATACAGATGGCCAAATGCCATCAAATATGGTTTGCATACTGAGTGTTTGGATAACTTCAACATGTGGACACCAAACTGAGCAGTTGTAATACTAGTCAGACAATAAGGCTGGGTTCACACTTGTGCGATGTGGTATATCGCATGTTATTTGCACAGGAACCGCACCACATTCCTGTGCAAATCATACATTTTGTATGGCTCAAATCGCATTGCGTCTGCACCAAAAAAGGTGCAGGTTCCTTTTTTTGGTCCGCACTAGAATCAGTAAGGGAGAATGTCACCAGCACACCGAGGATCACCAATATGGGTCCAAAATTTTTAATGAACGATCACATAGTTACAGCAAAGCAACGTTTCGGAGCCTTGCAGGACCCCTTCATCAGGCATGTGAAGGGGTCCTGCGAGACTCCGAAGCATGACCCATATTGGTGATCCTCGGTGTTCTGGTGACATTCTCCCTTGCTGATTCTGGTCAGTTCCAGCCAACGGTCGCACCCACTTATACACACAGCCATTTTTAACGCAGGAACGTGTGCGTTTGGATTGTACACTTGCGCACTAGAATTGGATTGCATGGGTATTCACACCTATGCAATCTGATTCTGCACAACGCACTGCGTTTTGCGGACCACTTTCAGGGTGTTGTCAACTTAACATACATAACCGCAGCGGTTCACATGAATGGAGTGCGATTGTGATGCGGTGTGCAATTCGCGAAGAAAACGCGAATTACGCACCACATCAGTGTGAACCCAGGCTCAGCCAACAATTGTGGCAATAAATGCAGCGCAAACCAACAATTTAGACAACATGTGGACAAAATACACAATTGTGATAATATGCAAACAACAAACCCGATAATATGTGGACAATGGGCAAATGAGACAAAAATTCATCTTACCTCCCCCCAAGAAAAAAGCTTTCCTTTCTCCAAGCAAACCCTCTCCAGCAAATATTTCCTTCCACACTGATTGAAACACTTACTAGATGACAGGAATTAGCCTTTGAATTGGGCTGGGGACTGAACTCACTCTAAAACTGAGCTCAGCATCTCCTGCAGGATGCACACAATGAGTATTGATTGATTTCCTGACTCCAAACTCTATCCATATCAGTCTTCAACTTGGAGCTGAAAAAAATTTGGTGAAACTGATGTTCCAGTGTTTGATATATGCTGAACAATTAAACTAAATCATTTTTATGTATCTGTCTCTGAGAGTTAAACTATTCAAATTTACTGGGTGTTAACACACTAATATGCTGCATATGCATTGGGAAACAGATACAGCCATCGAAGCCGACTTGAAAAGGATGCTCTTTTTCATCTGTTTTTTTGTGAGTCTGTTTGCTCTTGAACAGACTCACAAAATCCATCTTAGGCTACGTTCACACTAGCGTTGTGTGCAGGCAGCAGAAAGGCGTTTGGGAAGCGTTTTTACCGCTTCCCAAACACCTCGGACAATTCTGCACATTGCAGCACATGGTGCTGTTCTAACGGGAGCATTAGCATCGTGGCGTGGCAAAACGGACACCTCTGGTCGAGTCAGGAGGCGTTGAAGCCTCCTATTCTAGTCTATGGTGCCGCTCCGTTTGCGGTGCGGTTGCGACGCGGTTGCGGGGCGTTTGTGGAGCGGTAACACCATTTAAACTTCATTATAGGCATTTGTAGGGCGTTTTTAATGCTCGGCAAATGCCTAGCAACCGCCTCTGAACCGCGCATGCAGCGTTTGCAGAGCGTTTGCCGAGCGTTACTAAATGCTCCGCAAACGCCGGACCAACGCTTGCCAAACGCTATAGGGGTGTTTGGCAAGAGTTGGTAAACCAGTCAAGTGTGAAAGAGGCCTAAAAGTTATTGAACTCAAGAAAGTTTAACAAGTTATGACTTACCAGCTATAGTAAGTAAGGAGACTGATAAATTACTGTTTGAGCCATCAAAATACATTATATGGCTAAATGATTGTGGATGATTGCCCATCACACCTATTTGAGCTTGCTGGAAATCCAATTCCAACCCATGGGCATTCATAGAGGGCCCCCCCCCAAAAAAACGGGATTTTGAAGTATCTGCGGGTGGTTCTGCACAGACAAAAAGTATTTGTGAGGTCAGGTACAGGTTGTAGATACAGCAGGTGTTCAGTAGGATCATTCCACCTCCTGCTTATCAAACCATGTCTTTATTGACCTGTCTTCATGCACAGTCATACTGGAACATGATTGCTGGATTTGCAGAATATCGAGGCTAATTCTTACCCCTAATCCATAAAACCACTACCACCCCTTCAAACCTTCCCCACCTCATGACCATGCGACTCTCTTTTTGGTGTAAAACCGGCCATAGCAGCCATTTATTTAACATAACTCAAACATAACACTTCTTACAGTACACTCAAATAATAACTGACAGTAATGATCCAAACCGGGTCCAAGGTCTTCAAAGGCACCGTTACTCACATCACAAACTCGGCTGTATCCGACACCCAATGAAAAGGCCCCCAGCCGCTACTACTCCGCCTCGGGGACAATACTACAGTTACGTAATCCCAGATACAGCCAATGAACTCCCACATTACCAACGTGACCTTATAATTGGGAAGGGACACCCATACCTATGATGGGCCCAACCCATAATCCACCAAATTGTCACTCCAGCACCGTCTTCAAAGACCCATGGACGCCTGCCGGCTGCCATGACAAAACAAACAGACAAACACCTTGGGACACAAAAGCCATTCCCAACAAGAAACAAACTCAAGGAACCCACACAATACAAACAACAGGACAAACACAAAGAACAAACCAGAACCAAAACAGCAAAACAAAATACGAAACAGATCCAGAAAGGGAGGGCGGGAGAAACCACCCCCATGCTGGCACAAGCTCCGACTGACCTCCAACAAGACCCAACCCCGCTCTTAATCTTGGCAAGACCACTCCTCAATGTTGCGTACTCCAATCAGGTAAGTAACCACCCGCATTACCTCCTGCATATACTCCCACCCAAAATACACGCTCCGCCTCGTCTGCACGCCCCAGTCATGCTGGCCCTCCCTTTTAGCTTCGCTCAGTCCAGGCTTTGTCTTGACTGCTGGACTTGCAGAATATCGAGGCTAATACTTACCCCTAATCCATAAAACCACTACCACCCCTTCAAACCTTCCCCACCTCATGACCACGCAACTCTCTTTTTGGTGTAAAACTGGCCATAGCAGCCATTTATTTAACATGACTCAAACTTAACACTTCTTACAGTGCACTCAACTAATAACTGACAGTAATGATCCCAACCGGGTACAAGGTCTTTGAAGGCACTGTTACTTACATCACAAACTCGGCTGTATCTGACACCCAATGAAAAGGGCCCCCAGCCGCCACTACACCGCCTCGGGGACAATACTACAGTTATGAAATCCCAGATACAGCCAATGAACTCCCACATTACCAACGTGACCTTATAATTGGGAAGGGACACCCATACCTACATGGGCCCAACCCATAACCCACCAAATTGTTACTCCAGCACCGCCTTCAAAGACCCATGGACCCCTGCCACAGAACACGAGTGTGCACCTGCCAAATTTGAAACAAATTTGGTGAAGTCTCCTGCCACAGAATGAACCTATAAACCTGGTTACAAAACCAAGAACTTTGTGTCTGTTAGCTGCAGCTGAAAATTTGTTTCAAAACCCATAACTCACCAAATTGTTACTCTAACACCGCCTTCAAAGACCCAAGGACCCCTGCCACAGCACACGAGTGTGAACCCGCCAAACCCAGAACGCTCGCTGTATACCATCCTGGAGGCCTAACGACCACAAGTCAATGCCAACAGCATTGAGATGCACCCCATCCTCACACAAATACCACTAGGACTCCTCCTCCAACTCACGATGACGGACTGCTAGGCCACCATTCCGCACAAAAAAAGCGCCACCTCCCTATTCACCTTTATCCGGACCCGGTTAAGTTTGTCGACCGATCAGGCCAGGCTCCTTTAAGCACAGGCCACCATGTCAGACCAGACCAGCACAGTCTGTAGGGAAAAGGACCGAAGGCGCAAAAAATCAAATTTTTTCAAGAGCGCAACCCGATGTCATTGCCACCCACATGTAACACCAAAATGTCCGGAGGCTGGTCTAAATGGGAATAATGGTCTAAAACCTGGCCTCCCCCCTATCAACACCCAATTGCCAACTCTCAGGCCAAACACTTAGCCCCCCAAAAGACATAAGAATGGCCCATGATCCACACCAAACAGACATCTGAACCTGCAAAGAAAACACACAGAAAGGAGGGAGGAGGTAGAACACACAAAACAAGGCCCCCACAACACAAACAAAACACAAGAATGGACAGTGACAGGTACCGTTAAGACAAACACAACACCACCAACAGAGCACCCCCACCCGTCACAAGAGCTGAGGACGCATGTCGAACGATGTGATCACCCAATCCCCACCGAGCGGCCTCCGTAGCTGCCCCAATGCGAAAAGAATGGGACGAGCAGTGCTCCACACCCAACACAGCAGACTGCAAACACCGTTTAAACACTGCCCCAAACTGGAAAACGAGACAGTGCCATCCCATTCGCATGCATAAAGAAAACTCCAGGAAGATCGGGTCTCAACTCGAGAAATTCGCCAACAGCCTGAACAGGACAAATCCGGGACATTGGAATCTTGGACAACTCAACCCAGGTCCCCCCGACCCAAGTGATCCGTTTTTGACCTGTGCAGAAAAATATGCAACCCACCACCCCACAAGACCACCTCATCCACTGCCAAACCACCCTCCCCCAACTTGTTCCAACTAACCAACTCCCCAACCCGAAAAGCACCAAAAAATGCCAGCACAAAAGCCGCTCGGAACAAAGTCGCCACATACAACGAGGAACAAATACCATCCAACTGGTCCACCACCGCATGAATAACCTCAAAAGAGAACGGCCGCCTAGAATCAGGAATTGAACGGCCTTTTTGGTACCCCTGCATAGCCTGCCGAACAAGGAAATCTTTGGTAACATCACAGCACCCCACCAATTTCAAGCGGAAAGCCAACCCCGCCAGCTTCCGGGACATCAAAGATGCCGAAACACCAGTTTCAAAATGCCTACCGATAAAATAAAGCAGGAGGCACCGGGCATCATCCACCCCAAACCCACCCCCTACCTCACCAGCTCCAGCCATTCCCGCCAAACCTTTTCATAGAAAGCCCAAGTGGATGCACAAACTGATGTTTGGATCAAGGCCGCAGAAGAGGCAAGGCGATGCTCCACAAATGATCCGGACAAGCGATACCGCGCTGCTCCGCTTCCAGCTCCAGCCGATGGAACCGGTCCCACTGAAATCGAGACAGAGCATCAGCAACTGAGTTATCCACACCCAGAACATGAACAGCCGAAATAAAACAATTAAGACGTAAACAGTCCAGAACCAAACGCTGCAGCAAACGAACCACTGGCCGAGATGAGGCCGAAACACTGTTAATAGCATGTACCACACTCAAATTGTCACAACGAAAACAAATCCATTTATTCCGAAAAACGGCACCCCACAAAGAAACGGCCAAAACGATCGGGAAAAGCTCCAGTAAGGTCAGATTGCGCAATAAACCCGCCTCTTGCCATTGCAATGGTCACGGACCCGCGCACCACTGACCCTGAAAAGAGGCCCCAAAACTGGCAGAGCCCGCCGCATCCATAAATAGTTCCAGATCAAAGTTAGATACGGCCCCATCCAACCAAAGTGATCTGCCATTGTAGGAATCAAAAAACGTCCTCCACACCCCCAAGTCGTCCTGAAGCTCGCTATTCAGCCGAACCCTGTGATGCGGGGCCGCCACACCAGCCGCGGCAGCCGCCAAGCACCTGGAAAATATATGCCCCATGGGCATAATGCGGCAAGCAAACTTCAACTTACCTAATAACGACTGTAAATCACAAAGTCGAATTTTCCTGCACTGACCCACCGCAGTCACCAAGCCCCGGAGCTCCTCCAATTTATCCAGAGGCAAACGACATTTCATGGCCTCCGTATCAATAACAATGCCCAAAAAACACAATTCTGTGTGCGGACCCACCGTCCTATCCAGAGCCAAGGGAACACCAAAATGCTCGAACACATGCTGCACCGCGCTCAGTAGCAATGCACAGATGGAACTTCTCAGGGGGCCAATGCACAAGAAATCATCCATATAATGGATGACGGATGCGAGCCCAGAAACATCCCTAACCACCCATTCCAGAAAAGAACTAAATGTCTCAAATAGGGAATAAGAAATGGCACAGCCCATAGGCAAACAACGATCCACAAAAATGCGCCCGTCCCCTTTGCAACCCAGCAAACGGAGACAACTAGGATGAACCGGCAAGAGGCGAAATGTCGCCTCAATATCAGTTTTTGCTAACAAGGAACCCCGACCAAACCACCGCACCCACAAAACCGCCACATCGAAAGAAGTGTATGAAACTGAACACAAATCTGAGTCAATAGCGTCACTGACCGAAGCCCCCCACGGATGCGACAGGTGATGGATGAGTCTATATTTATTGGGCTCTTTTTTAGGAATAACACCCAACGGCAAAATTACCAGATCAGGCATAGGGGGGTCAACAAACGGGCCACCTCCTTGTCAAGTTTAGCAAGGACAATGTCTGGATGCAGCCGCGCCGATCTTAAATTATCCGCCACTGGAGGAACCACCGCCAACGCACAGGGGATCAAAATACCCTCCGCAAAACCCTGCCGCAACAGGCTAGTCGCTGCCTGATCAGGGTACCGCTTTAAAAACGGCGCTTGCGCTCCCACTGCGCTCCGAGCCACCATCCTGCGAGAGGCCAAGGGAAGCCCAGCAGCCGCAGGCCGGAGCGGAAGATGCCGGGTCCCGGTTCCAGAGCCCAGGCTGCGCACAGGGGTGACGTCATCACCCGCCCGGCTCCAAACCGCCAAGCCCCACCCACCGTTGGCTCGCCGGGCTGCTGAAGAGAGCACTGCAGTTGGCGTCCCAGCCTGTGGAGTGGCGGCATCCACCCGGGCCCGCCGTGATGCTGGAGAGCTGGATCTTCTTCTCCTGGGGGGCGTGGTCCCAGCCCCTCAGAAGGCCACCAGTCACTTCTCCCGCACAGGGCCACCACCGCTGCAGGCCTGGAGCCTGCAGTGCCAGCCGTATGGTCCCAATCAGAAGGTGAGTTGGCAGGGAAGCGGATGGCAATGGAAGTGCTCCCACCAGGGGTCCGCCAGTGACGAGGATTCCTCCCAGCCCCCCACCAGGAGAAGCGGCCAACGCTTCACTGGCAGAGCTGGAGGGTCCACTAAGGGGCTCCCAGTGCGGCACCGAACCCGCGCTGTCACTTCTGGGCTAAAGCAAACCGGAGGCAAGGACCACCGAGCACATGTGCGCCCAGGAGAGGGGCCTGGTGACACGGGCCTGGGACCTTGCAGCATTTCCGACAGCCTCTCACGCAGTCACCACGAGCCATTGGCTTCCGCTGCTGCCCACAATTGGGATATCATCCCATCCAAGTCACTCATGGCCCAGTGTTTTCTTTGCAGGTACCAGAGAAGGAAGAAGAAACCACCCCCATGCTGGCACAAGCTCCGACTGACCTCTGACAAGACCCAACCCCCCTCCTAATCTTGGCAATGTTGCGTACTCCAGTCAGGTAAGTAACCACCCCCCTTACCTCCTGCATATACTCCCACCCAAAATACACACTTCGCCTTTTCTGCACGCCCCAGTCATGCTGGCCCTCCCTTTTAGCTTCGCTCAGTCCAGGCCTTGTCTAAAATGTCAAAAATGTCTTTGAAAACACCTAAACTCAGTCATTTGGCTATATAGTTTGTCTTTCAGCCTCGGTTCACACTGATGCGGTGTGGAATTCGTACCGGTTTCTGTGTGAATTCCGCACAGCATCACAATCGCACCACATTCATGCAAATTGCTGCGGGTGTGTATGTTAAGTTAACAACACCCCAAAATCAGTTTGCAAAATGTGGTGCGATGTGCAGAATCGGATCGCATAGGTGTGAATTAGAGATGAGCGAATTATTCAAAAATTCGCTTCGGCCGATTCGCCGAATTTGCGGGAGAAATTCGATTCGATGCGAATTTATTCGCTGCGAATTTAACTTATAAAAAGGGTTTCTAGGCTTCAGAGAGCCTTTATATTAGTGCAGAACACTGTAACTTTAATTTAAATGCCCTTGGAGATGAGGAAGGAGAAGGAGAAGGAGAAGGATGAGAAGAAGGAGAAGGAGAAGGATGAGAAGAAGGAGAAGGATGAGAAGAAGGAGAAGGATGAGAAGAAGGAGAAGGATGAGAAGAAGGAGAAGGAGAAGGAGAGGAGAAGGATGAGAAGAAGGAGAAGGATGAGAAGAAGGAGAAGGAGAAGGATGAGAAGAAGGAGAAGGAGAAGGATGAGAAGAAGGAGAAGGATGAGAAGAAGGAAAAGGATGAGAAGAAGGAGAAGGAGAAGGATGAGAAGAAGGAGAAGGATGAGAAGAAGGAGAAGGATGAGAAGAAGGATGAGAAGAAGGAGAAGGATGAGAAGAAGGATGAGAAGAAGGAGAAGGATGAGAAGAAGAAGGATGAGAAGAAGGAGAAGGATGAGAAGAAGGAGAAGGATGAGAAGAAGAAGAAGGATGAGAAGAAGAAGAAGGATGAGAAGAAGAAGAAGGATGAGAAGAAGGAGAAGGATGAGAAGAAGAAGAAGGATGAGAAGAAGGAGAAGGATGAGAAGAAGAAGAAGGATGAGAAGAAGAAGAAGGATGAGAAGAAGAAGGATGAGAAGAAGGAGAAGGATGAGAAGAAGGATGAGAAGAAGGAGAAGGATGAGAAGAAGAAGGATGAGAAGAAGAAGAAGGATGAGAAGAAGGAGAAGGATGAGAAGAAGGATGAGAAGAAGGAGAAGGATGAGAAGAAGAAGGATGAGAAGAAGAAGAAGGATGAGAAGAAGGAGAAGGATGAGAAGAAGAAGAAGGATGAGAAGAAGAAGAAGGATGAGAAGAAGGAGAATTCCAAGCCGGCAAAAAGTGTATCTGCAGAGCTCCGCTATTTCTTAGCGGAGCTCTGCAGATATACTTAGCGGAGCTCTGCAGATACACTTTTTGCCGGCTTGGAATTCTTCTTATTTTCATCCTACTTCTTCTTCTTCTTCTTCATCCTCATCCTCATCCTCAGAAGAAGAAGAAGAGGATGAGGATGAAGAAGAAGAAGAAGAAGAAGAAGTAGGATGAAAATAAGAAGAATTCCAAGCCGGCAAAAAGTGTATCTGCAGAGCTCCTCTATTTCTGACAGATACACTTTTTGCCGGCTTGGAATTCTTCTTATTTTCATCCTACTTCTTCTTCTTCTTCTTCATCATCCTCATCCTCATCCTCTTCTTCTTCTTCTGAGGATGAGTATGAGGATGAAGAAGAAGAAGAAGAAGAAGTAGGATGAAAATAAGAAGAATTCCAAGCCGGCAAAAGTGTATCTGCAGAGCTCCGCTATTTCTGACAGTTCTCTGACATTCACTCCATACAGCGGTTGAAACATTGTATCTATTTGTTTCCATAAATGGAAACAAATAGATACAATGTTTCAACCGCTGTATGGAGTGAATGTCAGAGAACTGTCAGAAATAGCGGAGCTCTGCAGATACACTTAGCGGAGCACTGCAGATACACTTTTTGCCGGCTTGGAATTCTTATTTTCATCCTACTTCTTCTTCTTCTTCTTCATCCTCATCCTCATCCTCAGAAGAAGAAGAAGAGGATGAGGATGAAGAAGAAGAAGAAGGAGAAGAAGTAGGATGAAAATAAGAAGAATTCCAAACCAGCAAAAAGTGTATCTGCAGAGTTCCTCTATTTCTGACAGATACACTTTTTGCCGGTTTGGAATTCTTCTTATTTTCATCCTACTTCTTCTTCTTCTTCTTCATCCTCATCCTCATCCTCTTCTTCTTCTTCTGAGGATGAGGATGAAGAAGAAGAAGAAGTAGGATGAAAATAAGAAGAATTCCAAGCCGGCAAAAAGTGTATCTGCAGAGCTCCGCTAAGTGTATCTGCAGAGCTCCGCTATTTCTGACAGTTCTCTGACATTCACTCCATACAGCGGTTGAAACATTGTATCTATTTGTTTCCATAAGAAGAATGAAAAGAAGAAGAAGAATGAAAAGAAGAATGAAAAGAAGAAGAAGAAGAATCTTTTCATTCTTCTCATTCTTCTTTTCATTCCTCTTCTTCTTCTTACATTCTTCTTCTTCTTTTCATTCTTCTTTTCATTCTTCTTCTTCTTCTGAGGATGAGGATGAGGATGAAGAAGAAGAAGAAGAAGAAGAAGTAGGATGAAAATAAGAAGAATTCCAAGCCGGGAAAAAGTGTATCTGTCAGAAATAGAGGAGCTCTGCAGATACACTTTTTGCCGCTTTGGAATTCTTCTTATTTTCATCCTACTTCTTCTTCTTCATCCTCATCCTCTTCTTCTTCTTCTGAGGATGAGGATGAAGAAGAAGAAGAAGAAGAAGAAGACGTAGGATGAAAATAAGAAGAATTCCAAGCCGGCAAAAAGTGTATCTGCAGAGCTCCGCTAAGTGTATCTGCAGAGCTCCGCTATTTCTGACAGTTCTCTGACATTCACTCCATACAGCGGTTGAAACATTGTATCAAATGGAAACAAATAGATACAATGTTTCAACCGCTGTATGGAGTGAATGTCAGAGAACTGTCAGAAATAGCGGAGCTCTGCAGATACACTTAGTGGAGCACTGCAGATACACTTTTTGCCGGCTTGGAATTCTTCTTATTTTCATCCTCCTTCTTCTTCTTCTTCTTCATCCTCATCCTCAGAAGAAGAAGAAGAGGATGAGGATGAAGAAGAAGAAGTAGGATGAAAATAAGAAGAATTCCAAAGCGGCAAAAAGTGTATCTGCAGAGCTCCTCTATTTCTGACAGATACACTTTTTCCCGGCTTGGAATTCTTCTTATTTTCATCCTACTTCTTCTTCTTCTTCTTCATCCTCATCCTCATCCTCAGAAGAAGAAGAAGAATGAAAAGAAGAAGAAGAAGAATGAAAAGAAGAATGAAAAGAAGAAGAAGAATGAAAAGAAGAAGAAGAAGAAGAATGAAAAGAAGAATGAGAAGAATGAAAAGATTCTTCTTCTTCTTCTTTTCATTCTTCTTTTCATTCTTCTTCTTCTTTTCATTCTTCTTCTTCTTCTTCTTTTCATTCTTCTTTTCATTCTTCTCATTCTTCTTTTCATTCTTCTTCTCATTCTTCTTCTCATTCTTCTTCTTCTTTTCATTCTTCTTTTTATTCTTCTCATTCTTCTTTTCATTCTTCTTTTCATTCTTCTTCTCATTCTTCTTTTCACTCTTCTTCTTCTTTTCATTCTTCTTTTCATTCTTCTTCTCATTCTTCTTTTCATGAAGAAGAAAAGAAGAATGAGAAGAATGAAAAGAAGAATGAAAAGAAGAAGAATGAAAAGAAGAATGAAAAGAAGAAGAATGAAAAGAAGAATGAGAAGAATGAAAAGAAGAATAATGAAAAGAAGAATGAAAAGAAGAAGAAGAAGAATGAAAAGAAGAAGAAGAAGAATGAAAAGAAGAATGAAAAGAAGAAGAAGAATGAAAAGAAGAAGAAGAAGAATGAAAAGAAGAATGAGAAGAATGAAAAGAAGAAGAAGAAGAAGAATGAAAAGAAGAATGAAAAGAAGAAGAAGAATGAAAAGAAGAATGAGAAGAAGAATGAAAAGAAGAATGAGAAGAAGAATGAAAAGAAGAATGAGAAGAATGAAAAGAAGAATGAAAAGAAGAAGAAGAATAATGAAAAGAAGAAGAAGAATGAAAAGAAAAATGAAAAGAAGAAGAAGAATGAAAAGAAGAAGAAGAAGAATGAAAAGAAGAATGAAAAGAAGAAGAAGAATGAAAAGAAGAAGAAGAAGAATGAAAAGAAGAATGAAAAGAAGAAGAATGAAAAGAAGAAGAAGAAGAATGAAAAGAAGAATGAGAAGAATGAAAAGATTCTTCTTCTTCTTCTTTTCATTATTCTTTTCATTCTTCTTCTTCTTTTCATTCTTCTTCTTCTTCTTTTCATTCTTCTCATTCTTCTTTTCATTCTTCTCATTCTTCTTCTCATTCTTCTTTTCATTCTTCTTCTCATTCTTCTTCTCATTCTTCTTTTCATTCTTCTTCTTCTTTTCATTCTTCTTTTCATTCTTCTTCTCATTCTTCTTTTCATGAAGAAGAAAAGAAGAATGAGAAGAATGAAAAGAAGAATGAAAAGAAGAAGAATGAAAAGAAGAATGAGAAGAAGAATGAAAAGAAGAATGAAAAGAAGAAGAAGAAGAACGAAAACAAGAAGAAGAATGAAAAGAAGAAGAAGAAGAAGAATGAAAAGAAGAAGAATGAAAAGAAGAATGATAAGAAGAAGAAGAATGAAAAGAAGAAGAAGAAGAATGAAAAGAAGAATGAGAAGAATGAAAAGAAGAAGAAGAAGAATGAAAAGCAGAATGAAAAGAAGAAGAATAATGAAAAGAAGAAGAATAATGAAAAGAAGAATGAAAAGAAGAATGAAAAGAAGAAGAAGAAGAATGAAAAGAAGAAGAAGAAGAAGAATGAGAAGAATGAAAAGATTCTTCTTCTTCTTCTTTTCATTCTTCTTTTCATTCTTCTTCTTCTTTTCATTCTTCTTCTTCTTCTTTTCATTCCTCTTTTCATTCTTCTCATTCTTCTTTTCATTCTTCTCATTCTTCTTCTCATTCTTCTTTTCATTCCTCTTCTCATTCTTCTTTTCATTCTTCTTCTTCTTTTCATTCTTCTTTTCATTCTTCTTCTCCTTCTATTGATTCTTCTTCTTTTCATTCTTCTTTTCATTCTTCTCATTCTTCTTTTCATTCTTCTCATTCTTCTTTTCATTCTTCTTCTCATTCTTCTTTTCATTCTTCTTCTTCTTTTCATTCTTCTCATTCTTCTTTTCATTCTTCTCATTCTTCTTTTCATTCTTCTTCTCATTCTTCTTTTCATTCTTCTTCTTCTTTTCATTCTTCTTTTCATTCTTCTCATTCTTCTTTTCATTCTTCTTTTCATTCTTCTTCTCATTCTTCTTTTCATGAAGAAGAATGAGAAGAATGAAAAGAAGAATGAAAAGAAGAAGAATGAAAAGAAGAATGAGAAGAAGAATGAAAAGAAGAATGAAAAGAAGAATGAGAAGAATGAAAAGAAGAATGAAAAGAAGAAGTATTCCAGTACAGCAAAAAGTGTATCTGCAGAGAGCTCCGCTATTTCTGACAGTTCTCTGACAGTTCCTTCACATGTACAGCGGTTGAAACATTGTATCTATTTCCGAATAAAAACATCTGTATCCTAAATGGAAACAAATAGATACAATGTTTCAACCGCTGTACATGTCAAGGAACTGTCAGAGAACTGTCAGAAATAACGGAGCTCTCTGCAGGGACACTTTTGCCGGCTGATCGGGAAAAATCCGATTCGCGCACCCGAAGTATGCTAATATTCGGATTCGCCGCGAATCGAATTTTTCCTGAAATTCGAAACGAATTCCACTTCGCCTGGTTCGATTCGCTCATCTCTAGTGTGAATACCCATGCAATTCGATTCTAGTGTGGACAAAAAAAAGGGTTATGCACCTTTTTAGTGCGGATGCGGTGCAATATGAGCCATACAAAATGTATGGCTCAAATCGCACCGCACAGAATTCACATGTGATTTGCACAGGAATGCAGGGCGGTTCCTGTGCGATTCACATGCGGTATGCTGCACCGCAGAAGTGTGAACCCAGGCTAAGTCTGTTCAGCCAGTCTTGTGATTTGCTCCTCAATTTAACAGGCTTCTCATATTTTGTTAGCAAACAAAAAAAGTAAAAATGCTGCTCTTGAAGCAAAACTCACTTACTGACCTGTCAACCAGCACTGATCCTCTTCTGAGGGGAATGTATAGTTTGCCTTCCCAAAAGGAACTTTCAGTAATTATACAAGTGTGTAAAAAATTAACTCACATCACAATATTCAGTACAGGTATTTTTTGTTAAAGCAGAGCTCCACCCAAGAGTGAAGTTACGCTTTATAGACTCATCCCCTGCTCCCAGTTAAGAACTGGCACCTAGAAGGAGGGTTTCTGATTTTGACAGGTACTTGCTCCCACTTCCGCTCTGACCACCTAGGTGATCAGAAGCAAAAGTTCTCCTACTCCCACAGTCTTCTGGGACATGTGACTGGTCCCAGAATACTGCAGGACCATTCACAATGTGCAGTGCTGCTCACGCATGCGCAGTGGACACCCGACTGTGAAGCCGCAAGCTGTCACAGTCGTGTGCCTACATTTAGGATGCCGGCATCGGGGACAGAGGACAGTCAGTAAACCCGGCTGGGGTAAACACACCGCTGGATCGAGGGACAGGTGTGTGGCTATTTTTTAAAAGTGAACAGCTACAGTTTTTGTTTAGCTTCACAGGAGACTGGAGCTCCACTTTTAGCTGTACCTTTTATCATTAAAAACATCCTTTAGCTCCATTCCAGTGACTTTGCCTAGGCTGAGAATATGTCATCAGTCTGCTACAGGCAGAAGGAAGGGAATATTTCCTTGGTTTCCTCTCCTCTAGTGTTTGGACTGCAATATTTTACATTATTGCGTCATCTCTGAGCCACCACCTTAGGTCAGCAAGTGGCAGCTGATTCCATATAATGCTTGAACTAAGATGACACTGCTAGCAATGTGCAAAGGTTCCACACAGAATATTTAGTGTTAACATGTGGTCACACTCTTTTAGTACCTGATGGGTTATATAAATGTATAAGCTATTTGGATGTGAGTACAGGTTCTATTGCATTGCAGGTCAGAGACCAGACCTGAACCTTGTAGCTCTCCTACAGCTTGTGTCTATTTGCCCCTATTTGGCATTATATCCATTGGAGTATTTTGGAGAACAGAGTGGGGAAAGGCCAGAGAGGGATTTTTTTAACACAGTTGGCCTGCCTAAATGTGTATTGCAATGTATGTGAACTGAAAATCCCAGTTTTTATGCAAAGTTTGTTAAAAAGTCTGTATAGCAGTATGCAAAGGGTCCATTCACAACCCCACTATAAATCCAGAATTCAACTCTGAGGTGAAATGTTGGCCCATCTGACCTCTGAAGTTCCCTTATAGCCTCAAAGGGTAAGGAGTGCTAAAACTGGCTTTAGGGACCTTCCGCCAGAATGTTAAATGCTGACTTTTAACATTCTTGTTTGACTAAAAAAACACTTTTTTTATGCATAGAATTATGAAGTCAAGTGACCATTGTATAAATAATACAGTAATTCAAAATAATACCATGGAATAATGTATAAAAGCACAGCAAAAAATACCTGGGACCCCAGTAGGAATACCTACCCTCTCTCTGTCAGTACAGCTGTAATGGACTGAGTAAAGTTGAAGAGATGGAAGGCTTACCCTGGTATTTTTAGACCAGCTACAGCAGGGGTCCTCAAATTACAACCCACGGGCCACATGCGGCCCGCCGAGGACATTTATCCGGCCCGCCGGGCAGGGGCGTATCTGCCGCGAGGCAACGGACTAAGATTTGCAAGTCGGGAGAGCTCGGCAGGGCTCGGGCGGGAGGCAGGAGGGTGGGATCAGCAATTCTAGAACAGGGGAAGGAGGGCTCGGCTTATGAACCCGCACCACTCACCTGGCCTCTCTGCAGCCAGCGGGCCATCTATTCTGATCAGTGCATGCAACCGTCACGGCCAGAGGGCGGAGCCTAGAGCTGACCATGAAGAGGGGGAGCAAGAGAGGAGACTCCATCGCTGCATGTCGGGTATCATGGCCACGGACCCTAGATAAGTGCAATAGATGATCGATCTCCTCCCTCTCTCTTTCCCCCCTCTCTCCCCCTCCTCTCTCCCCTACCCCCCTCCTCTCTCTCCATCCCTCCCCCCTTCCTCTCTCTCCCCCCCCATCTCTCCCCCTCCTCTCACTCCCCCCTCCTCTTTCTCTCTCCCCCCTCCCCCTCTCCCCCCCCCCCTCTCTCTCTCCCCCTCTCTCTCTCCCTCCCCCCTCCTCTCCCCCCTCCTCTCTCTCCCCCCTCCTCTCTCTCTCCCCCCTCCCCTCCTTATCTCCCCCCCCCTCTCTCTTTACATTGTACACAGATCTGACCCAACAAGGTGTCCTGCATTCACCGTATATTTCGCTCCATAAGACACACTTGGAGGGAAATGTCTGTGCATCTTATGGAGCGGCCAGCCCAGTATTCCCACCGCCATTATATGTACGCAATCTCTGGTCATCTCCAGTACTGTGTCTGCATTTGTTCATAGTTTTTTTTTTTTAAACTATAGTCCGGCCCTCCAACGGTCTGAGGGACAATGAATTGGCCCCCAGGTTTAAAAAGTTTGAGGACCTCTGAGCTACAGCAAACCCAATTTGAGCTTACTATGGGACTCTTTATAAATATTTTCATCTAACATTTACTCAGTGTCTGCCAGAAATCACAGAGTTTTAACTGCATTCAATTGTAACGCTCAACATTTGTAGACATACAGGCATTTGTTTACTGGCCTAAATGCAGACCATAGTTTTCAATGTGCCTGTACACACAGATATAAACATGTGCTGCGTAAGATAGAATAAATAATACAGAAACCGAAGTTGCTGATCAGTGTTTTATGAGTGTACATTTGTAAGTACACAAAAAATGGCAACCACCCCAACCTATAACCAGCCTTAGCAGTAAGGTGCACAGCGTAGGACAATGCACATCGCAAACAAAGGATTTCCCAGCAACACTTACCAGCCAGTCTGCAAAACAACCAATTTGTCTTTGACAAGTCTTTTATTAAAAACAAAAATTTTAAAGTTTCCCCTGAAGTAGATCCAACGCCAATCATGATGCTCGCTGCCACCACCGACCCGATATACAAAAAAAAACCTCCGCTCCCGATGCTCCCAGCCTTCTGACAGCTGCGCCACGATGACAGTTCTTAAATAGTGTGATGGCATCATACTGTGATTGGCCAAAGCATTGTCTCTGACCTGTGGTCAGGTGCATTGCTTTGGCCTATCACAATGCACTGTCAGGATGCATTGCATTGTGGGATACGGCAGACGAATAGCCTGCCAAGTGCCTTTACCATTTGTGTGTTCACTGAACACACATGAACGGCCGATGTTTGAGTCGAAATAATGTTCAGCTTGAACATACAGCCCATCCCTATTACACACACAATATAGGGCATAGGCCTAGTCTGTGTAGTCTGGCTAGAGTGAAATAACCATTATGGAACAGCTTTAAAATGATAGTTCTATCCTTAGAGGAGATAACCGATTTATTATAAGTGTGTTTGAATTCTGAGCTTGTGAATATCTAGGCCTTGACTCAGTACAGAGTGATGTTTAATAGTCAGAAATAAACCTATCCTCCTGTACCACTATCCCCTCCCTCCTAGATTGTAAGCTCCAAAGAGCAGGGCCCTCACTCCCCTCATGTTTTGCATTGTATTGGTATTGTTCTGTCACATGTTCTGTCCCCCTTTGTAATGTACAGCGCTGAGCAAACTATTGGCGCTTTATAAATACTGTATAATAATAATAATAATATTCAGGCCTGAGGTGTCCAAGAGTTTTTCCAATGGAGATATACATGCCAGGTTAGTGAGAGAGCAAAATTGCTTATGGATAGAATGGCGTAATTGATAGAAGTAAAACAGGTAGAGAGCTGAGAGTTGAAATGTGAGAAGGATTTGAACTTATGCCCAGCAACTGATGCAGATTCCTCTCTCTTTCAACTGACTAGCTTTGGGGATTTGGGATGAAAAAGAGTTGTGGTATGGTAGGACTGGACCAGAGTGGGGTACCTGGAGAATATTGCCAACAGTGCAAGAGAGGTACATATTATAAAAGTACCTGAGCTGGGTGGAAGCTGATGGAACTTATTTCCTTTAGACATGTTGTGCAGCATGCAGAAGACATGATGGATGCCTCCACTGCCGTAAAAGCATTGTCAGGTGAAGGAAGAAGCCAATCATGCATGTATACTAGTTGAGCAACCAAGTAGGAGAAATAGAAGTCCTGAAATGTCAGACCAGCCAATTATGTAGGCAGTTTGGGGACATTCATTGTGACCCTGCTCCAGAAAAGCTCCACAAATTGAGTCAAGTTGCCAATAGACTTGCATGGGGATTATGCAAGGTTAGTTTGTCATAGCATAGAGGAGTTTGAGAAAAAATATAATTTTAAGTAGATTCACCCTGCCCATGAGGTTGATCGGGAGATCCATTCATTGCCTAGTTTTGTTCTGTAGGAGAGAAATTAGAAAAAGTACAGTATACAGTATTGTTAGTAATGTAGGACTGAAGAGGTAATTGCAAATTCACACCAAGTTATTTAAACGACTTTACCACCTGTAGGCAGGAGTAATGGTAAATATTAACTATCGCAACAAGCTCTATAGGAAACAGGCAGGAATTTTACCAGATAACTCAAAATCGTGAGTAATCCTCAAACTATGATATTTAGTAAGCAATGAAGAGATTAATTGGGATCTGCCAAATAAACTAAAGTGTCATCTGCATACAAGGATGTACATTCCTCCAGTGTCCCAACAGCCAGACCAGTCAGGCCAGGGGTAGATCTATGGTAAGGTCAAAAAACAGGAGGGACAATGGACAGCCCTGCCTAGTTCCCATATTGATTCTGAATGGGGCAAAAACATATCCATTCACCCTCACTCTGGCAACTGGGTCAGTATATAGGAGTTTAATCCAGGCTATTATACATGGTCCAAGGTCACAGAGCTGGAGAATTTGAAACAGATATGGCCATTCCACACTGTCGAAAGCTTTACGTGTGTCAAGAGATACAATAACCCTGATATTAGAAACAGTATGAGGATATTGGAGAGTGTGGAAAAGCCATCAAATATTTATCCTAGTGGATCTGCCCAGGATAAAACCACCTTGATCACTACCTGTCAGCTTAGCGATCACCTTATTAATTTGGTTGGCCAGGACCTTTGCCAGAATTTTAATGTTTGTGTTGATTAAAGCAATCAGTCTATATGAACCACACTTATTATAGTGTTTCTGCAGCTTAAGAATAAGTACTATAGGGGCCTACCTCATAGAGGGAGGTAAAATACCCAGTTCTAGAGCAGGCTGATCGATTTGGAGGAGTTGTGGAATAAGCAGTTTTCAAAATTTAACATACCATTTGGCCAGAAGGTCATCTAGACCAGGCGTTTTCTGGGGAGACAGTTGTGAAATGGCTAATTCTATTTCCTTATTAGTGCTGGTAGCATCCAAGATCCTTCTACGACATGGAGTCTGTGTGGGAAGTAATACATCTGTTAAACACTCTGACAAGCATAAAGGTAAAGTAAAGGTATATAAAAAGTAATTAAAGGAGGTAAAGGAATCCAGGATCTCCTGTGGGGATGTGCACAGATTATCTGTTGAATTTCGTATAGAGGGTATAAAGGTAGGGTAGTATTCAGATCTTACCAAACCTGCCTTATTCCCCTGCTTGAATAATATGCTGTATATACAGCATTTTTTTCTTAGTAAGATCCAGGAGACAAAGTGCATAGGCTCTATGCTTTTGTAGCCAATCTCCATGGGTATCTAAAGTGGTAGTTTGGGATTGCTGTATTTTCTAGGTCACAGTTAAGTTACTAAAGTCACTGAAAAAGCAAGAGTATTCTTGTTTCATAAAACATATTAAATAAGAAAACAACTGTGTAACCCACCCTCAAAGATACTATCAGAATATTGTTGAACAAAGACAGGCAGAAGATGGTGCCAACCAATGAAATTGCTTAATGTTTCGCAGCATACTCTTCTTAGCACAAGGTAACTTGATGAAGTTCACCCAGTGGGAGAATCCTTGACGTAATTAACTGGCTGAATGACATTAGGTGCTGGAAGACTCATCTGGGGAGTCTATGGAGGGCAGTGCTGAACAGTAGGTGAAACTACAGCGAAAAAGATTGGGCCACCTACTTTTTTTTAATTTTCATTAAAAGTGTGTGTTGGGCTTTAAGCAACATTTTCCATATTTACCATACAAATTAGATCTGGTGGTTATTTTCCTACATTTCATACATGTGGCTTGAGTGTTAAATTTAACCTTGAGGACTTCATAACAAGTGATGAATGCTGAATAAAATAATGCATTTCCTGTCTCTAATAAATGTCCCTGAAACTTCAGCACAATACATTAAATGCAAAACAGGCTGCGGGACATGAACCTGATGTTATTTTTCCATTTGCAGCCCTATCTTTTAAATATATGAATAATTCATGATGTGATATATTTTCTTATTTTGTAAGGAAGTGTTCTCACCTATATATCAAATTAAAGATGACCATTGCTAGATTTCTGCATTTTTTTTCAATCTGTTTATATAATGCAGTTATTTTGCCAAGAACACTTATAAACACGGGACACTAGTGGTGCAAAATAACTGTATTTTTTCCTAAACATCAGATATAGGAAAATAATTGTCAATTTATAGGAAGAATTTAATATAGAGGGTCAAATAGTTATGGAAATTAAAAGGATAAATAGGAAGGTATACATTACCGTGTTAAAGACCCAAACGAATGAATGAATGAAGCTGTTAATACCATTTTACAAACTATTTAGGTAAAAGAGTCAAGACCTGACCAGAGGAGTCTAGAGATATTTCACATTATACAGTATTATCATTGCTGTGATGTTGTTTGCAGCCACTTCACAAGAGGGAGAAGCTGAGGCCAAGTGTCTTTAAATGTAACAGTCAAAATGTTTGCTGTTTAAGTGTATGTCAACCCTTAAAGTTTTTTTTCCTTTCTTTGCTGTACTGTTGCTGATGGACTTATGTTCATGTTTAGGTGGATACTTTACTCTCCTTATATCCTCTGGAGGACTAGGAGTTGCCGAACACTAACCAGAAAAGCCTTGGCCTTGGTCACCAGCTTGGGGAAGAAGTGTGCTGTGATGGAAGAATCTGCTGTCAATGGTCTGTGGGAATGCCGAAGGTGATGCTCGAACCCGTAAGCAGAAGCTGCTGACATCACTTGGTTGGCACATGTGCAATAGACACCAGAACACATTTCAAAGATGTTAAGCTTCTTCCTCAGCATATCTAGCCAAACCAATAAAATTTAAGCAACTGCCAGAAGGCAGGTCCGTGGATGACTCAGCGTGGCACAACGAGACTCAGTATAATTGGAATGAAGCTGTTAGCCATTCAAAACTGCTCTGCTCTGCACTGAACCAAGAAACTTTTCAATAACAACAATGGTGTAATAATAATCATATACAAGTGCGTGTCTATATTAAAATATACAAAATAATAAATATATTACAAAAATCATGTCTATCCATTATCAGATTGCTCAATTATGGATAAATGAATTATGAATGAAAAAATAAATGTTTTTATGGCTAAAAAGGAAACCAAGGACATGGCTTCCAATGTATGTACAAGTGTGCTCAAAAGTTTGCATACCCTAAAAGAAATCGTACAATTTTGGCAATGATATTGAAAATATGACAGATCATGCCAAATGGATATGAATCCATTTATTATCACACAATTGTTTGCCTCCTTTTTAAATCATATTGATAACAGAAATCACCCAAATGGCCCTGATCAAAAGTTTACATACCCTGGAATGTTTGGCCTTGGTACAGACACACAAGATGACACACACAGGTTAAAATGGCAAATAAACGTTAATTTTCCACATCTGTGGATTTTTAAATTACAATTAGCGTCTGTGTATAAATAGTCAATGCATTTTTTAGCACTCACGTGGAAGTACTGAGCCATGGGGAGCAGAAAATAACTGCCAAAAGATCTGCATAACAAGTTACATAGTTACAAAGTTAGTTTGGCTGAAAAAGTCATAA
Source organism: Staurois parvus (assembly GCF_062004578.1). Lineage (NCBI taxonomy): Eukaryota > Metazoa > Chordata > Amphibia > Anura > Ranidae > Staurois > Staurois parvus. The sequence continues at coordinate 3,333,435 of NW_028317912.1, forward strand.
GTCCATCCAGTTCAACCATTAAAAAAAAAGGGAAGAAAACCTAGCAAAGCATGATCCAAATTGCTACTGCAGGGGAAAAAATTCCGTCCTGATCCCCTGAGAGGCAATTGGATATTCCCTGGATCAACTTTACCTATAAATGTTAGTAACCAGTTATATTCTATGTATCCAAGAAAGAATGCCTTTTTTACAGCAATCTACTGAGATGGCCAGAACCAACTCTTGAGGGAGTTTATTCCACATTTTCACAGCTCTCACTGTGAAGAAACCTTTCCATGTTTGGAGATTACATATATTTTCCTCCAGGTGTAAAGAGTGCCCCCTAGTCCTCTGTGATGACCTAGGGTGAATAACTCTACACTGAGTTCACGATATGAACCAATGATGTATTTATACATGGTGATCTTATACCCCCTTAATTTCCTCTTCTCAAGAGAGAATAAATTCAGTTCCTCTAATCTTTCCTTACAGCTGAGCTTCTCCATGCCTCTTATCAGTTTGGTTGCCCTTCTCTGTACTTTCTCCAGTTCCCCAATGGTATTTTTGTGAATTGGTGCCCAAAATTGAACTGCATATTCCAGATGAGGTCTTACTAATGATTTGTACAGGGGTAAAATTATATCTCTCTCTCTCCCTGGAGTCTATACCTCTTTTAATACAAGAGAGGATTTTGCTCGCTTTAGAAACCGCAGCTTGGCATTGCATGCCATTATTAAGCTTGTGATCTACCAGAACTCCCATATCCTTCTCCACCATTGATTCCCCCAGTTGTACTCCCCCTAGTATGTATGATGCATTCATATTCTTAGCCCCCCAAGTGCATGACCTTACATTTATCAACATTAAAACTCATTTGCCACATCGTTGCCCAATTAAACAGTGCATTGAGGTTGGCTTGTAAGTTGGAGACATCCTGTAAGGATGGTGTCATCTGCAAAGACTGAAATTGTCATCTGCAAAGACTGAAATTGTATAAATATATTAAAAAATAAGGGTTCCAACACTGAACCTTGGAGTATACCACTGACAACGCTAGACCATTCATAGTATGAATCATTAACCACTATTCTCTGAATATGATCCTTTAGCCAGTTTTCTATCCATTTACTTACGGATTTTTCCAAGCTTGTAGACTTTACTTTACACATTAGCCATGTGTGGGGAACTGTGTCAACTGCTTTTGCAAAATCCAAGTATACCATACATACCAGCCACCCCTCTGTCCAAGGTTTTGCTCAGCTCCTTGCATGAATCCATGCTTAAAATATTTTTTTTCCAGCAAGAATTTATCTATGCGGTCTTTTATTAAACTCTCCAGTATCTTCCCAACTATAGAAGTTAAACTAACAGGTCTATAATTACTTGGTAAAGATTTTGACCCTATTTAAATGTAGGCACCACGTTGGCCTTTCGCCAATCCAGTGGTACTATGCCAGTTATTATAGAGTCCCTAAAAATCCGAAACAATGGCACTGAAATGACAGAACTCAATTCTTTAAGGACCTGTGGGTGTATGCCATCTGGTACTTTATTCACCTTTATTCTGGCTAAATACTTTTGGATCATATCAATTGTGAGCCAATGTGGATCATCTGGAGCTGTGCCAATACCATGCCCATTATGGACAAGAACTCCTCCCATGCTCCTTTGCATACACAGAGCTGAAGAAGGCATTTAATAAATTTGCATTCTCTTTGTCCCTAGTCACCCACTCTAGATTATTTTGTAAAGGACCTACATGCTCGGACCGGGCCTTTTTACTATTAATATATTTGAAGAATTTTTTTTAATGAGTTCTGATATCTTTTGCCTTTATTTCCTTTTTGCATATTCTGTTATATTCTTTGTAACATTTAAATGACGATAGCATGCCTTCATTGTTTTATTTAATAAAAGCTCTTTTCTTATTATCTATAGTTTTTTTTAACTTTGGCCATAAGCAACATAGGTTTGTTGCCCATGGGAATATATTTTGCAGTGTGTTCACATACAGTCTTTTTGAAGAACTCCCATTTCTGTGTTGTGTTCATTGATGCCAATATTCCCTCCCAGTCTAAGTCTTGGAGAGCAGCTCTCAGCCTTGGAAAATTAGCTCTGTAAAAATTGAGCGGTTTTATTTTTCCCATATGTGCTTGCTGTTTGCAGCTAACAATAAATGAAATCACGTTATGGTCACTGCTACCCATATGTTCTTTTCTATGGACATTCGTAATAAGCTCTGCATGGTTTGAGATTACCAGCTCCAGCAGAGCATCATTCCTAGTTAGGGCCGCTATGAACTGTACCATAAAATGTTCCTGTAGTAGGTTTAAAAATGTTTGCTCCTTAACTGTTCATGCAGTACCATTACTCCAGTCAATTTCCGGGTAGTTAAATTCCCCCATTATTATCACTGTCCCAGCCCTTGCAGCCATTTTGATCTGTGCAAGGAGCTGAGTCTCCATCTCCTCATTAACACAGGGTGGCCTATAACAAACTTCAATGATTACCTTTGTAGTACACACTCCCATGTGCAGTTCCACCCATAATGCTTCAGCCTCATCACACTCTCCATCAACTAGATTCTCTTTAGCACTCGCTCTGAGATCACTTATTACATAAAGACAGACACCACCACCTTTCCTGTTTACCCTGTCTCACCGAAAGAGAACATAGCCAGGAATATTAATGGCCCAGTCATGTGAAGAATGAAGCCAAGATTCAGCAATACTAATTCAATCATAGTTCTCTTCATGCACCTAAGCTTCCAACTCACCTACGTCGCTTAGCAGACTTCTGGCATTGGTGAACAAACACTTTAATTCATTGACACCTTGTGCACATGTATTTTGCATATTTTTTCTTTCATACAAATGGTACCAATTCCACTGGTTGTTTGAAACATGGGAACATTCTTATCATCTGCCATAGCCCTCCCCTATCTTTCCCTGTTCCACCCACCAAAAAGTACTGACCCCTGTCTGATCTGTCTACCTCGTTATAATCTAATTCTCCCTCCCCCCTCGATCCTAGTTTAAATACTCCTCCAGCCTTCCCATTAACCTATCCATATCCTTCCATTTAGGTGCAAACCATCTCTAGCATATAGGTTGCACCCCAATAAAAAGTCAACTCAGTGCCCTAGAAATCCAAATCCTTCCCTCTTACACCAGGCCTTCAGCCATGCATTGAGTTCTCTAATCTCCCCCGTCTTTCTGGAATTGAGCATGGCACAGGTAATATTTCAGAGAATATCACCTTGGAGGTCCTTCTCTTCAACTTGCAGCCTAGTTCTTTAAATTGATTACTAAGGAGCCTCCATCTTCCATGTATTCTGTCATTGGTTCCAACATGAACCAAAACAGCTGGGCCCCTCTCAGTAATTGATCAACCCGGTCCACCACATGTCGAACCCTGGCACCAGGGAGATAGCAAACCGTTCGGTTGAGGTGATTATGGCAACAAATTATTCTATCAGTCATTGTGATTATAGAATCCACTACTACCACCAGCTGTCTAGGCCTTCCTGCACTACCCTCACCGCCCCTCCCAGATGGTCTGCCCTCCTGGCTGTTAGAGATAGCAGTTACATCCACGGCTGCCACCCCTGAGCTTGCCACCCCCACATCTTCACCCAACTTGGCAAATCTGTTTGAGTGCACTAACCCAGGGCCAGCCTTCCTTTTCTTTGAGCCCCTACCACTCCCTCTCATTACAGTATCACATCTTTCTACCTGATAATCCTGATTAGCCCCTCCGCACTCCACATCAATCCTATTAGCTACCTGCTCAGAGAGTAGAAGACCCCTTTCAAAGTTGTCAGTTCTGCCCAGTGTTGCAACTTGCTCCTCCAGATCTCTAACTCGAGTTTTCAGAAGGGCAGCTCACTCATATTTGTCACAGCGGTATCCATCCTGGAGCTGTTGCTCCATTGCTGCATACATGCAGCACACTGTGCACTGCACAAAACCTTCCACCCTGCTAGCACACATTATCCAGTTACAAAATTAATAGGAAATATCAGTTGTCACTTACAGGTTAGTAGACTCCTGTTATCATCTCCCTTTTTCCACTCCGGTTTTTTAACTCCACTTATCAAATGTCCACTTTGTCAAAGGTCCAGCAAGCAAAATACAGGCAAGTTCAAGAGTGAGCTCTACAGTAAGTTATATAGGACCTGCATCAACGGTGACCAATGAACCCCTCCCCTTAATTATCAGACTGAATGAAGGCCAGGAAAGGAAGAAAAAAAATGCTATTTAAAAAGTGACAGAATAAGTGATTTAAAAAAGTAAAAAGCACTTAGCAAGACCCAAAGAAGAAAATAAAAAACCTACAATCACCAGCAATCACCAGCAGTCAAAAGTAAAACTTTTTTACTCTCCACTCAAATTTTCCAGTCTTTTTAGCTATCAGCCAGCAAAAACTGCCAGAAACAAATGTGTCCTCTACAGCAAGTTATATAGGACCTGTATCACCTGTGACCAATTAACCCCTCCCCTTAATTAGCAGACTGAAGGAAGGCCAGGAAAGGAAGAAACAAAGATTCTATATAAAAAGTGACAGAAAAAGTGATTTACAAAAGTAAAAGCTTTTAGCATGACCGAAAGAAGAAAATAAAACAACTACGAGCACCAGAAAAATAAATATATATCCTCCTGCGCTTCAATGGATGATCCCTATACCTAAGCTGCTCACACCGAATCCTAAACCTTATAGGTGAAAAAAAAACAAATAAGCAAAAATGGTGTAGCGCTAATAAATGTTATACCATAAGTATGATGATAAGTAAATAAATATATGTGCATAACACACAAACATAAATACCAAGTGGTAAGGATCCTGTCTGGATCCAATAGTGAAAATATTCTCTATAGTGAAACGTGCCACAAAAATCTTGTGAAGTGAAACCATACAAATATACAGCCCCCTATCCCCAAATGGAGGATAAATAAATCTCAAGAAATTATATTGTGTAAATAGTGAATATAAGGTTAATTCCCTAAAATCAGGGATAATAAATAGTGTCCCCTGACAAGGGGATAAAACTATAACTCAAAAGTGATAAGTCACCTTTAAATGATGATAATAACAAATAAGTAAACATACATAACATCTAAAAAAAATTTCAGTCCACATAAGACCAGTCCAATTCAAAAAACACATGTGAACTTATACACTTGATCCACAAACGAAGATCATGCATGTGATGAAGTGAAACTCGTGCTCACAGCAAAGGTGTAAATATCCAAAAATGGCCAGAGTGCCCCCTCACCTCCTTATGGTGACTACAAGGACCAGTTTGCTTTTAGGATCACCCACGATCCTTACCGGAACTATTACGTCACAGAGGAAATCACCGCACTGGGTCACATCAGTAATAGCACTTACTCCTCCTGGGTCCACTCCAGATATAGGTACTCGCAATATCGCTCTTACTCCATCAGAAGATCATAGTAATAAAACAAAGAAGATCCTCCATAGTGTAATCCAGTTTATTGCATAAATAAATGAACAAAACGCCAAAAATTGCCCACTCACATATAGATCTAGGAACAATCAGCCTTTCCTCATGTAATGGGTGTACTGCATGGGTATCCTGGTGTACCAAGATGGCACCCATGCCGGAAATTACGTCACCGCGCACCAGAAGTCCGTCACTTTGCACCAACACGTTACGTCACGCTACCCACATGACTTCATCAGGGTAACACCAATGGTGACAAGAATGCCTTATATAGGAGGCCTAGGTGTCAATCATTCTGAAGGACAACCTCTGGGGGCCATTTTCTTGGAGCCCGATGCTGACATGGATCAGCTATTAGTTTACAGTTCGATTCATCAATCCTACTACATGCTAAATTTATATTATTATAATGGGGAGCTATATATGGATGGAATATATACTACTCCATACTGGGCTAACAACCAAAAAGGAAATAAAAATATATATATATATATATACACATGGATATTTTAAAATAGTAGTGGCCATGTTTTGGTGGCCCACTAACTCTAGTTAATAATAGGACGCATTCTAAAACCTTTATTTAATAGAAATTAGAATTAAAAACATTTATTAATAAATATATTAATAAATATATAATCATAACGAAATGCAATAACTAAAACCCAATCTGAATTTTGTGCATAAACTGAGGGGAATTATAGACGCCAGGATATAAACCCTATTAGAAATACCATGTGGACACACCCATAACATAAGTTTACATAATATTGAATAATTTAATCTAACCCATAAAACCCATAAATCCAACGGTATACATATTAATCTCATATAACAATAGCACAATTACATCATTAATAATATAAATATATAAAAATACAAAATAAAAAACTCCATATTCATTAAGATATATAAAATAAATATTTACTTGAATAATTAATAATTAACAACCAGTTGAAACTAAGAATATTAAATAAATAAATAGATTAATACCTTCCATCAGATAATACCTCCTATACTTAAAAATCGCTAATAAAACAATTTAGGTACCTGCATCTACCTATTGTAAATCCACTTAGATTCTGCCTAAGAAAACGCACCTTGTGGCTCCCTCTCCAGTGACTACTGTATTTTTCAATTCTCCAAAATTGTAATGTGGAGGGATCCTTGTTATGATATACAGAAAAATGTCTCGACACACTATGTTTCGGAAAGTCCTTTTTTATGTTTTGTATATGCTCCCGTAACCTTTTCCACAGAGGTCTTTTGGTTCTACCTATATATTGCAGGCCACATTGACATTGGAGTCCATACACTACACCTTCCGTTCTACATGAAATGAAGTCATTGATTTTAAACTCAACCCCATTATTGGTAGACACAAAAGATTTACGCTTATGATTATGTCCTCTCGTTTCCCTGCAGCCATAACATATTTTCCATGGGAAAAATCCGTTCTGATCCAGGAAAGTAACCACCTTATTTTTAATAGGTGGATCCAATACATTTTTCAATATTTTAGTCCTTAGCGTAGGTGCTTTCCTATAAATAAATTTAGGCTGTTCTGATATTATATTGTTTTAAATTGGGTCTGCTTTAAGAATAGGCCAATGCCTTCTAAAAATCTTTTCAACCCTTTTATAATGTGCATTAAAATCTAAAATGATGGCAACCTGGTCTCCTACATTTTCTTTCTTGGTTTTATCCACCAGAAGTGATGTTCTTTCCATATCACCAACTATATTTATCTTCTTTAAAGTCTGTTCTCGTGGGTGTCCTTTCTTTACAAATGTTTCCCAAACAATTTCCACTTGTTTCATATAGTCCTCCTTAGTTGTGCAATTTCTCCTCAATAGGACAAATTGTCCCTTAGGAATATTTAACAGCCAAGGAGGATAATGGCAGCTATCACAGGGAATGTAGCCAACACTTTTAAAAAATGTTTTGGTAATAATACTACCTTTATCAATTTTAATATTTAAATCTAAAAAATGTATATGTTCATTGTTGTATTCCCATGAGAAACATATATTTCTAGTATTAAGATTCAATCTATTGAGAAAAGCAATTAAAGACTCAATGCTTTATTCCCATAAAATAAATACATCATCGATGTATCTTTCATACAGTAACAATTCATTTGTGGGCTGTTGGTATACCATATCTTCTTCCCAGTGTGCCATGAATAAATTGGCCACACTTGGGGCAAACCTTGCCCCCATGGCTACTCCTTTCACCTGCTGATAGAAGTTCTTATTATGCCAGAAGTAGTTGTGCGTGAGGCAAAAATCCAGACACTCTACTATGCACTTCTCTGTGACCAGGTCATGTCATTATATTCCCTCAGGCTCCAACTAACTGATTCCATGGCATCATTGTGCCCAATAATGGTATAAAGTGAAGCGACATCCGCACTTGCTACATAAATATCAGAACCTCCTTTAATTTTAATCTCATTCAGTAGTTGAATTAAATGCTTTGTATCTCTCAAAAATGATTTAGATTTCTTTACCAGTGGTTGAAGATTTATGTCAATGTATTGTCCTAGCCTCGCTAGAATGGACTGTATACCATTCACTACAGGTCTTCCTGGGGGATTCATATGGTCTTTATGTATTTTAGGGACAGTATAGATTACTGGTATCCTACAAGTCTTGGGTACTAGGTACTTGGATTCTTTTTTATTCAATAAGTTTTTATCTACTCCTTTCTTAATCAGTTTCTTAAGTTCTTTCTTATAACCAATGGTAGGGTCTTTAGAGAGTATTTGGTATGTGGCGGTATCTGCTAATTGCATCTCCAGTTACTTTAAATAATACTCCTTTGATAACACCACTATACCCCCTGCCTTATCCGCTGGTTTGACTACTATATCATCTCTTTTTGAAAGCCTATTTATTCCAACTTGCATACTTACATTATGTGTCATTTTTGGGATAATCAATTTATCTAGATCCTGAGTTACCATCCTTTTAAAAGCATCCACCTGGCTGTTATTCAAAATCTGTGGATTAAAAAGTGATTTATTCCTCAAGTTCGAATGGATAAGATTACTACTAAAAGCATTGGAGCTCATACTCTTAGCTCCTGGAAGTCCCATGAAATATTTCTTTAAATTAAGTTTTCTAATGAATTTCTGTGTGTCCACATAGATATCAAATTTTCATGTGGGCTTAGGTGGGGCATACTTGAGACCCTTATCCAACACCATCATTTCTTCCTTGGTAAGATTGGATCCACTTAAATTAAACACCCCTTCACCTATTACTCTCTTTTTCTTTTGTTTCCTACTGCCTGCTCGACACCCACTCCTCTTGGGGGGCTTTTCCACCTTTCTATTCCTGGACTTCTCTCTGTCCCATCCCTCTCTAAAAAATCACGTTGGGAATAATCGTAACTCAACGGTTCATACCTGTTATACAGTGGCAAAAGGCTTCTCCCTTCGTAATTGTATTGGTTTCATCTTTCCTGTGGGTATTGTCTGGGGCTCCTATCATAATATTGTCTTTTAACAGGTCTATGATGTTGTTCTGGTCTCTGTGCTGTATAATTATCTGGTCTTGGGGCATAATTGGGTCTATACGGTTGATAATAAGGTTTCTAGTGTTTACCATTGCCTTTGCACCTAGGTTTCTTATAAAATGACCAGCAATCACCAGCAGACAAAAGTAAAACTTTTTCACTCTCCACTCAAATTTCCCAATCTTTTTAGCTATTAGCCAGCAAAAAATGCCAGGTATTTTTTTTTTCTCTTTAATTTATCACAGGCACTTACCGTATTTTCCGGCGTATAAGACGACTGGGCGTATAAGACGACCCCCCTACTTTTCCTGTTAAATTATAGGCTTTGGGCTATACTCGCCGTATAAGACTACCCCCCTCTACCAACCAATCACGGCAAGCGATGTACCAGTATTTTCTGTGCACACTGCATACAAAGCCTGCTTGGATTGGGTGGGTCAGCTCTCCCTGCCTGCCCAGCCCTCCCTGTCTCCAAGATGATCTGAGAACTGCCACAGTTATTAATATATAATAATTAATGTTAATTACCGTATTTCCTGCAAGGTACTGCCTAGCTGACGCTTCTGCACATGTCTTCGGCAGCAGTAGACGATCGCTGATCACCATTCCTCACAGAACTGCATGAGACGTCGGATGCAGCCGTTCAGTGCTCGATTGAGCTTGACTGAAACTGTGATATGCAGAGAAGGCAAGAAGACGCTTCTGCACATGTCACAGTCTCCGACGTCTCATGCAGTTCTGCGAGGAATGGTGATCAGCGATCGTCTACTGCTGCCGAAGACATGCGCAGAAGCGTCAGCTCGGAAGTACAGGTAAGGTTTCAGCACAACACCCGGCGTATAAGACGACCCCCCGACTTTGTAGAAGATTTCCAGGGGTTAAAAAGTCGTCTTATACGCCGGAAAATACAGTATATATAGCGCTGTCAGTTTATGCAGCGCTTTACATATATATTGTACATTCACATCAGTCCCTAACCCTCAAGGGGTTACAATCTAAGGTCCCTAACTCACATTCATACATATGCATACTAAGGCCAGTTTAGACAGGATCCAATTAACTTACCAGCATGTCTTTGGAGTAATGGAACTTTAGAAAGACGGACAAGGATTCATAAAGATATCCAAAGCCTTGAATGTGCCAGTTAGTACTGTTTACTCACTTATTAAAAAGTAAAAACTTGGGGATCTCTTGATACCAAACCAAGGTCAGGTAGATCTAGAAAGATTGGAGCCACAACTGTAAGAAGAATTGTTTGGGATACAAAGAAAAACCCATAGGTAACCTCAGGAGAAATACAGACTCTTCTGGAAAAAGATGGTTTGGTTGTTTCAATTAAAGAGCACGGTACAATGATACTTGAATAAAAATGAGCTGCATTGTCGAGGTGCCATAAAGAAGCATTTACTGTGCCAATGCCACAAAAAAGCCCTGTGAGCCATGTCAAGGTGTTGTCGGGCATGATTTCTGTCAGGGTACTTTTGAGCACAACTGTATGCCCACGAGTGCATTTTTAACATCCACAAGATATATATATATATATATACACACATATAGACACTCACTTTTGTTGCCAGTGGTTTAGACATTAATTGCTGTGTGTTGAGTTATTTTGAGGGGACAGCAAATTTACACTGTTATACAAGCTGTACACTCACTACTTTACATTGTAGCAAAGTGTCATTCCTTCAGTGTTGTCACATGAAAAGATATAATAAAATATTTACAAAAATGTGAGGGATGTACTCACTTCTGTGAGATACTGTAGATATATTGTTACTGAGTCACCCAACAAACAGACTACTCCCTCCAATGTACAGACCCTCTAATGCATTTCACTTGGTCAGGAATTTACTCATAGGGTATTAAAGCGCTGCATTAAATTGTTGGTTCTACATATTGTAAATACCTGTAATAAATATCTGTGTGATCAGTGCAAAAAAATCTTCTGATCATGTCATAAATTCAGAACTGTCAAGTTATCAATTCCTGTGTTGTCTCAAGAAAAGTAATAAGTCCTTGTGATTTCCATTGTTATGCTAGTCTGTGCAACTCAAGTTGCATCAGAAATTGCAATAGTGTGAACAGAGTCTAACAGTTGTTTGCAATGTTTTTAATTGATACAGAATACAGATACAGAATCTGCTTTTTAACATTTAAATTAAAGGGAATATTTTAGTCAAATTAATGTTATGATCTTTAGGTATCACTGAAAGTCCCAGTATGTTGGATTTATTGTACATTTGTTAAGTGTGGGAAACAGATACTACATGGCTACATATCTATATCCACTAATAATAAAATGTATTTTAACACTAACTGGTACTTAGTTATAACACTCTGCATTGCTCTGTACACCGCTTTACTGAGCAGACCACAGTGAATGGCAATTGAATTATATTTTCTTTATATGGTTTTTATGGTTTTAATTTTAGACCAGACTATTTTGCACTACTTCCAGCTTTGGGGGTTGCCTGTTATGTGCTAAGCTGCCTGTTGGATCCTGGCTTTCCGTCTTTTTTTTTGTGTTCAAGGAAATGCAACCATAAAGGTTAAGGCCACAGCCACTAGTTATTGGTTTTTACTGAAGGAACAAGCAGTAATTCATTACAGCATGTGAATGATCTTTGCACCAGGAGAAGGATATTGACTATAGCCTTGAATGTATTGCCTTATTAGAATACACAAGAACAGTTTTTGGATCACTGAAATCTTCAGAGAACAGGTTAAAGCACAGCTTAGTATGACATTCATAATGGTGCTTTGGGGCATTCTACAGAGAGGATAAAATATTCTGCAAATGCTCATATTCCCTGGTGATTTGTATGTTCTGTTTTGTTTGTGAGGTTTATATTACCTATTACAGTTAGATTCAACAGGTTTACATATTTATTTTTATTGTAGGCAGGATTTTGCATTTTTTTCACATAATGGTTGGTGGTGCTCAGAACAATGAAACATTTAGGTTTCATGCACACTGGCCTTTAACATGCATTTTCTATGCGCAGCATGATTTCCTGGTGCTTTGCCATACCAGTTGAGCCGTACATGCCACATACAGCTTGCTGATCAAGTAAATAGCTGTACATGACCTTTATTTTGTAAATGCAGAGGCTTCTTTGCATCAAGTTTTACCCGTGCATGCACATCTGACATATTTTATGAAATTTTGCAAAAAATCAGTCAGACACACATGCATCTGTAAATGCAGATGCAAAGAAGCATTGGGTTCACAAGAGCATGGCCGCATACAGCCATTTACTGAATACCGCAGGCCCTCCAGCACCACCACGTTCATAAGCCACCAAATTCTCTATCCCCATGCAAACATTTTTCCTTTAATTTTTGAAAAAAATAAACAGATATTTTCAAAGTTTCACTAAGAAAGGTTAAGGAGCAGAGGCTTTTTTTACATTAGGAAGTGAGTCATGCTACTATTGCTGTAATGGTGCAACTCTGGTGTGGCAGGGAGATTGCAGGCAATAGCTTTTGGGGGCCCCTATGAATGTGGGGACCCTGGGCAATTTTCCAGTTTGCTCCTTCCAAATGCCAGTCAAGAACTGCATGCTGAGAGGATTTTACATGCTCCCTCATCCCCAAAAACAATACACATTTTACAGGAGCTCAATAAGATCAACAGAACTGCAGTGAAGCACAGCTTGGTAGTGTATAAGTGGGTCAAGAATTAGCTTTAAAGCATCATTGTTGCTATAATGAACATCCCAAAGACAAAGGGTGTAATTTCCTGAGAAATTGCACCCACTACCCCCCCCCCCCCCCCCAAACATCTACTACACAATATCTAAAGAAAACTGACTCTTTTGGGAGTGTCAGTTTCCTGGGCCCCCTAAAGTTCCTCCTGCTGACTCCTGAAGGTCATTACAAGGGACAATTGTAACACTGAGGTTAGCAGGAGGAACCCGTGACAGCTGTGGGGAACCCAGGAGATTAACCCTCCAAGAAAATTTTTCCTATGAAATTTACAAGAATATTCCTCAAGATTAACTCAGTGTTCAGCAGCACGAGAGGTAAATATATACTCTTTTCATTTACAGGAAGGAAGGAAATGCTTTGAGATTTGTATTGAAACGACAGGGTCACTTTAAAGAGATATGCAAAGAGAAATTGAAATAATCAACAAAGGAGCTTTTATAGTAGAATACAATGCAAAGATTGGCTGTAACCCTAAAAACAATTGATTTCACATTTCATTTATCATTTATTGATCTCCTCTATACATTCTAGAAATGAATAACGGCATGTTATGATCACCAAGAGATGTATATAAGATCAATCAGTAGAATGAAGTCCAGAATAAATACATTATGGATGTTGAGGTCATAAGACCTCAGTGTATAACCTCTGACTTCTCACTTCCAATTACTAAGTTTATCTGTGTATTTCTCTGTAGACACAGTTGTACATAGCAAAATATCTTGCCAAACAATTAAAAAAGCTTGATGACAGAATGTGATATCAGGGAACATAAAGTCCTCTGTGTGCCTGTATTATTCATAGCAAGCAATGCATATGGCCAATTGACACTTGTAGATGTCCAGTAGATGTTTCTCTTTCTCCAAATTCCCTTTATAATTCTGAAATGGATATCAATGTCAGGCAGCCCCTGGGAAATCCCAAAAGCGATATCAAACTTACATATCAAACAGGGTCAGGAGCTGGATGGATTTGACCTTAGTTTGGACTACAAATATGTCCGGCATTGTTCATCTCAATTACAAAGGGAATGAGGAGATTAGTAGTTTACAGAAAGAAGATATATTTGCTTTTTTATTTCCAGTTCAGCTCACAGAAAGTAACAAGGACAATGCATTTTTGGCAAGTTCAATACATGCAAAGAGGTTGATTTACTAAAATTGGAGATTGCAACTCTGCATAGAAACCAATCAGCTTCCATGTTGTATTGCCAAAGCTTAATTGAACAAGTTGGAAATTGATTGGCTACCATGCACAGCAGAACCAGATTTTGTACTCACCATGTTTAGTAAATCAACCCCAATGTGTACTATCTACTAAAATTCTTAGCCTGAAAAAAAAACATAAGGAAGCCACCATATCTAAGGAGCGGTAAGCTGAAATATATTACTCTTTTGTTCTTGGGCTTACTTCTCCTTTACTCTTTTGTCATATGTAGCCAGCAGGTAGAGTCCTGGGCTCCTTTTTACACATTTTCCAGGTGCTTTTTAGCTCCTCTGTTGAAAACAGTCTATTGTTTACGGAGCTGAAAGCATTTTATATATTAATATTTTCTACATGCTACAGTAGTACTGTTTCTATAACTAATATCATATATTCACTTTAGTGGGGCTTCTTTACATTTCTTTGTAAATGTTAATAAAAGGCATATGTAGAGAGTTCTCAGTAAGAAGCATGCCCCATATTTGTATTGTAATTTAACATCTATAAAATTGCAGAGAATATAGAATACCAGAACTGGAAATATCCATGTCAAGATTGAATAGATCTGCTTTATATCCAGCAGTGCTCAACAGGAGTGAAGGCTTAAAATGAGTAGTCAATAGCTGAAGCAGGCAAAACTATTCTAATAAGATGTGAACCTCCATAATGGACAGTTGTTTGTCAATAATAGAATGACATTCTAACTAATGCAAAGAAATATGGATGTTTAGCATCACCATGGAGGTGTGAATCTGCCTAGATAACAAGCCGTTTATACCTAAATGAATTCAGTATATAATATGACCACACTGTCTGTTTTAGTACACTGATGATTCAACCAGTGGGTGCAAAAAAAAAAAACTAATGTGTAAACACATACCTTCTGCCCAGCCCTATCTAGCTGTCCAGCCCCAGCATCCCCTTCACAGGGTCTGTACGCCCAGGGGACAGGCAGGATCACACATGTGACCACTGTGCTTGGATGTCACAGTGGTTACATGATCAGGAGCCAGTCCCACCAGTTACCAATTCTTAGTGGGGACCAAAAGCTGTCTTTGACAGCACAGTCTTTGTGCTGGGAGCATGCACTGAGTGTGATCTCAGCACATAAACATTCCGTCCAGTGATGCATATGTGCGGTATGTGAGCGTTAAAGTCCACTCCTTTGCCAAAGTACACATGTTACCCAGGTGGCAACAGGCTAACATTTTTTAATTGTGCTGTATTTTTTTTAGTTTCTTTTATAGTGTTTATGTAATCTACTTAGTGGAGTGATTCTTTAATTAAAATGGCCAGACTGTACCACAGCAACAATATCATTGATTTCACAAAAGGAATCTTCCATTCAATGGCTTTGAGCAGAGGGGGTAACAGGGGTCTAATATACAAGCACATACATGTCACCCATTCCATTGTTCTCTCTTGTACTGCGTTCTGACCTCTCCTGAAGAACAAAGAAGGACAGCTGAAAGGGTGAACATGGAGCAACGCTGCAGCCTACTTTCAGGCTAGTGAATTAGGTGGAAAGGGGGTGACATTAACTATTGTACGTTATGGGGGTGGATGGCTACACCACTGTGGTATAGACCACAAACTAAACTATTTGAAAGTCTCAACTGCGTATAACCCTTACAAAGCCAGTGGAACTAGTGGAGCTACACTGTACCTGAGCACTACAAAGCAAAAACTCTACTTAATTAATTTGTAATATTCAAAGCAAACTCCCCCATCCATGTCTCCATGCTTTATTTTGCTGAGAAATCACTTTGTAAAACAACCGCTAGCAGTTTTGAATGTGGCCATCTTGAGTAAGGGAAAATGATTAATGTAGAATTTACTTCTTGGAATCAATCTGCCCTTAGCTCAGGCAGTCAAGACGGTGTGACATCATTTGGAAACCAGGAGGACACTAAAGAAATGTTAAAAAACATTTTAAACAAGTAAATATGATATACTTTCCTATCTATATACTAATTCTAGCAGCATAAGGATTATAAACAGTCAATATGGATTGTGAGAGTGAAGTTCCCCGTTCATAAAAGTAGCACACAGTTTGACTTCCAACCAAAAGAGTTTAGCTGTGTCTTGCAGTATGTAGGTTAGTTTATTCTCGAGCTGATGCATCTGTACACTAGGCTGACTTACAGAGACCTGATGAAGGTAAGAAATGCCGTGGCCAGCAGCTATTACTACTGACAGCAGTGAGCTCTGTAGGCTTATGTTGTATTGATTATTTGCACTGATTCACCGACCCTTCTATGCAAAAAGAAAAATACGAAATCCATTTAACATAGCTTCAATGCTGAATTTGAGATTTGAGTTTATTGCAGCCATATTCAGTACTCCTTCCACTGTGTTTATACGAAGGGATGTGGGTTCTTGTGACTTGATTCTCTGACGTTCTGCCCCTTTTTCTCTCCCCTATAGGTGCAGAGGGCTCAAATAAAGATAACACACTGGGGTTGATTTACTAAAGGCAAATAGTCTGTGCACTGCAAGTGCACTTGCAAGTGCATTTGCAACTGCACTACAAGAGCAGTTGCTCTAGATCTGAGCGGAAACTCTGAAATGAAGGGGCGTTCTGCTGATTTCTATCATCCAATCATATGCAAGCAAAGATTCTTTGCAAAGGGAAGCTTTACCTTATTTACTAAGCTCTGGAGCAACTGCACTTACAGTGCACAGTATATTTGCTTTTAGTAAATCAACCCCAAAGACTTGCAAATCAAAGCTTCTCCAAAAATCAGGAGATATATATATATATATATATATATATATATATATATATATATATACACTGCTCAAAAAATGAAAGGAACACTTTGAAAACACATCAGATCTCAATGGGGAAAATATCATGCTGCATATCTATATTGATATGGACTGGGTAATGTGTTAGAAACGTAAGGATGCCCCATCATTTGATGGAAATGAAAACTATCAACCTACAGATGTCTGAATTCAAAGACACCACTAAAATCAAAGTGAATAAAATATACAGCAGGCTGGTCCATTTTGCTGAAATTTCATTGCAGCAACTCAAAATGGTACTCAGTAGTTTGTATGGCCCCCACGTGCTTGTATGCATGCCTGATAACGTTGGGGCATGATCCTAGTGAGACGACAGATGTTGTCCTGGAGTATTTCCTCCCAGGTCTGGGCCAGGGCATCACTCAACTCCTGGACAGTCTGAAGTGCAACCTGGTGGCTTCGAATGGACAGAATATCCCAGAGGTGTTCTACTGGATTTAGGTCAGGTGAGCGTGGGGGTCATTCACTGGTATGAATTCCTTCATCCTCCAGGAGCTTCCTGCATACTCTCGCCACATGAGACCAAGTATTGTCGTGCACCAGGAGGAACCAAAGACCCACTGCACCAACGTAGGATTTCATCTCGATACCTAATGGCAGTCAGGGTGTCATTGTCTAGCATGTAGAGGTCTGTGTGTTCCTCCATGGATATACCTCCCCAAACCATCACTGACCCACCACCAAAATGATCATACTGAATGATGTTACAGACAGCATAACATTCTCCACAGCTTCTCCAGACCCTTTCACATCTGTCACATGTGCTCAAGGTGAACCTGCTCTCATCTGTGAAGAGCACAGAGCGCCAGTGGCGGACCTGCCAATGTTGTTGTTCAATGGCCAATTCCAATCGAGCTCTATGGTGCCGGGCAGTGAGCACAAGGTCCACTAGAGGATGTTGGGCCCTCAAGCCACCCTCATGAAGTCTGTTTCTGATTGTTTGGTCAGAGACATTCACACCAGTGGTCTATTGGAGGTTATTTTGCACAAAGGAGCAGATATCAGTCCTGCTGATGGGTTAAGGACCTTCTGCTGCTCTGTCCAGCTCTCCTAGAGTAAATTCCTGTCTCCTGGAATCTCCTCCATGCTCTTGAGGCTGTGCTGGGAAAGACAGGAAACCTTCTGGCAATAGCATGCATTGATGTGCCATCATGGAAGAGTTGAACTGCCTATGCAAGCCCTGTTGGTTCCAGGTATCGCCTCACGCTACCAGTAGTGACACTGACCCTAGCCAAATGCAAAACTAGTGAAAGGCAGTCAGAAAAGATGAGTATGGAAAAAATGTCAGTGGCCTCCCCCTGTAAAACCATTCCTGTTTTGGGGGGTTTCTCATACTTACCCATCTAGTGCACCTGTTGTTAATTTCATTAACACCAAAGCAGCTGAAACTGATTAACAACCCCCTCTGCTACTTAACTGACCAGATCAATATCCCAGGAGTTTAATTGACTTGATGCTATACTCTAATTAAAAAGTGTTCCTTTAATTTTTTTGAGCAGTGTATATAAAGTGCTCAGTATAAATGAGTACACCCCAACAGATTTGTCTGAAAACTTTTACTTTCCTTCCAAAATCAACATTTTCTATGGGACACTATACTACAAAATACCCCCACAAATGCGGGTAATTGAGTGCAAAGAAGATTTGTTAATTTGCACGCACAACATTTTTCCTAAAAAATTCATTCAAGACCATGCTGCAAAAATGAATACACCCTAATGAAAGTCTTAGCAGCAAAGCTAGAATTTAAACAACAAAATCCTAATTAACAAGAATTCAATTACAGGTGACTCTAAATATTCATTAAACAGGTGTCCAGCAGCCTGTTGATTATAAACGGGTGTTACTTAACAAGGAAAACCTCTCCCCATTTCATGCTGTCAGCAATGGCACCACATGGAAGAGAAATGTCAGAATACTGTAGCAAAAGTAATACCAACATTTAACAAAGATGGAGCTGCAACCATCTCACACAGATGTCCAGGCCATCCATGGAAGTTAACACCTCAACAGGAGCGTTTTCTGATCAGAAGGGTTGTAGAAAATTGCCATGCAAGTTCCCTGCAGGTAGCTAAATAAGCAGAAAGCCAAACTGGGGTGATTGTTTCTTGTGACACAAGTGGCATACAATGCAGAGGAATGGCATGCATAGGTGTTGTCCACAAAGGAAGCCTCTCCTAAAGCCCATGCACAATAAAGCCCACCTAGAATTTGCCAGGGCCCATGCTGAAAAAGAAAAAGACTACTGGGACTCTGTACTCTGGAGTGATGAGACTAAGATAAATGTTTTTGGAACTGACGGCTTCAAAACTGTATAGTGATGCAAAGGTAAGGAGTACAAAGAAAAATGCATGGTGCCTACAGTGAAACATTTTGATGGCAGTGCACCTTCTGTGGGGCTGCATGAGTGCTGCTGGTGTTGAGCAGCTGCATTTCATTGATGGTATCATGAATGCACAGATGTACTGCTCTATATTGAAAGAGAAGATGCTACCATCTTGCCCTTGGTCGTCATGCACTTTTCCAACATGACAACGATCCAAAACACACATCTAAGGTCACTGTTCCATTTCTGAAAAAGAACAGGGTGAAAGTGATTCAGTGGCCAAGTATGTCTTCTGGTCTGAACCCAATCGAACATTCACAAGTTGAGCATTACTCTCTATCCAGCATCCAGGCTCTAAAAGGTTGTTCTTGAAGAATGGAAAAATATAGCTGTTGCAGTATGTTGCCAACTTATTCAGTCCATGCCTAGAAGGCTTGGTGCTTTCCTTACAAATCATGGAGGTCATACAAAATACTAGATGTAGTAGTTTTTGTTGTGGGGTGTATTCATTTTTGTATCAACTAATTTTAGTAAAAGTGAAGATTTTGTAATCTGAGTTATACTATTAACCCTACTTTCATGTAATGAGCTAAACAAATGTTCTATAAAACATAGTTTTGTCAAAATCTTGGAAACTGTGCTGGTGTTCATTGAGATATTTATCAAAATCTTACTGTGCAAATAGGGGTATACTCATTTATGCTGAGCACTATATATATATATATGTATATATATAAAATATATATATATATACATATATAAAATATATATATATATATATATATATATACAGTTGTGTTCAAAATAATAGCAGTCAGGCATCACTAACCTGATCAATCACAGTTTTTGGTAGAAATTATATTTCTACATGGCAAATAATTTACTAGCAGGTGTAGTAGAGTAATAGAAATCCAACAGACCCAACAGTCATGACATGCATGCTGCTGATTCTGTGGAATTGAATCACTATTTGAAAGGGGCATGTTCAAAATAATAGCAGTGTGGAGTTCTATTAGTGAGGTCATTCATTCTTTGAAAAACAGGTGGCAATTATTGCCCTTATTTAAGGAAGGAAGGCAGCAAATGTTGTACATGCTGGTTACAGTGCATTTCTCTCTGAAATTCTGAGGAAAATGGGTCGTTCCAGACATTGTTCAGAAGAACAGCGTACCTTGATTAAAAAGTTGATTGGAGAGGGAAAAACATATAAAGAAGTGCAGAAAATGATAGGCTGCTCAGCTAAAATTATCGCAAATGCTTTAAAATGGCAACCAAAACCTGAAAGACATGCAAGAAAGTGAAAAACTACCATTTGAATGGATAGAAGAATAGCCACAATGGCAAGGACTGGCCTAAACAGAAATGGCGCAACATTTTGTGGACAGATGAAAGTAAGATTGTTCTTTTTGGGTCTAGTGGCCGGAGACAGTTTGCCAGACGAACCCCAAACACTGAATTCAAGCCACAGCTCACTGTGAAGACAGTGAAGCATGGTTGTGCAAGCATCATGATATAGGGATGTTTCTCATACTACGGTGTTGGGCCTATTTATTGCATACCAGGGATCATGGATCAGTTTGAATACATCAGAATACTTGAAGAGGTCATGCTGCCTTATGCTGAAGAGAAAATGCCCTTGAAATGGGTGTTCCAACAAGACAACGACCCCAAACACACCAGTAAACGTGCAACATCTTGGTTCCAGACCAACAAGATTGACGTTATGGAGTGGCCAGCCCAATCCCCGGATCTTAATCCAATAGAAAACTTGTGGGGTGACATCAAAAATGCAGTTTCTGAGGCAAAACCAAGAAATAGAGAAAAACTGTGGAATGTAGTCCAATCATCCTGGGCTGGAATACCTGTTCACAGGTGCCAGAAGTTGGTTGACTCCATACAACACAGATGTACAGCAGTTCTCAGAAACAGTGCGACTACAACTAAATATTCATTAAGTGATTCAAAGGAAAGCAAAATCTTCAAACATTTTTCAGTTTATATAGTGAATGTTTGCGTTTGTAAAGAAGAATACAAACACTGCTATTTTTATGAACAGTCTAATATTCACTTTTCTTCAATTTTTTTAGAGAAACGACACAAATTTGATATATTTTTCTTCATGTTTCGATTTGGCATAGAATGTGTAGTGTTCCCAATGCATTTGTGTGTATGGAAATAAAAGCTATTAGAAGGATTTTGAGCTTTATCCACTTTTTTCAACACACTGCTATTTTTTTGAACACAACTGTATATATGTATATATATATATATATATATATATATATATATATATATATATATATATATATAGCTTCATGCAACAGGGCAACCAGCTGGACAAGAGATGCTGGAGCCAGGCACTCCTCCCGTGTACTACATCCCATTAATCAGATTTACAATGAAATACTTTTTGGAAATCTACCTCTAAGTCTCCATTAAAATTTTTATCTATGGTCCCTTTTTTATAGGCTAAGAGAAATGCTTTGGCCCTGAATAAAAAGTTTATATATTTAATCTAAGGTTTGGAAGTGTTTGGAAGAATCATAAATGAGCTGAGTATATTTATCACTAAACGTACACCCGTTCACTTTCCAATTTACACACACCCAAAGCAACTGTCTTCAAAGCCCACTGCTAGTTTCTGGTCTAGCACAATGCACAGAACTAGAGATAGGTAATCTGTGGATCTCAGCAGGGAAGGTTGAAATTCTGCATTGGATTCAATCAATGTGCCTATTTAGAGAAATCCAGATATATTTTGCTGGGGGGCTTGAATTGCTTCCTTGAAGCTAGAGCATCTATAAACAAGCACAGACCTGCAAAAGCCCTGTGAGACTTGGCCGATTCAAATCGAACGTATAAAGGACGCAGAAAACCAATCTTAAGATGCCTAAAGGTCTATTCTTTTAATTCAGGGCATTTCTTTAGAGGTGCAGACATTACAGCATCTGAAAATGGTTATTACTCAAACTGTCAGGCTGCCAGGGCTAAGCATGGCTGATTTTAGCTCTTTATGTTGGTGGGAGAGCAGTCATCCATCTCCCAGCTGCTGTTCCATGTTAAGCTAATATGAAAAATGATAGAATACAGAGCTTGCTTTTGCTGTGTAAGTGTTAAGTAATGCACAAGAAAAACAATAAAGAAAAAGAACACACATCATGCTATTGGCAACAAGCCTCTGCATGACAGTAAAATAATTCAGTGAAAGGATAATGTTTGTATAGAGTATATTACATGCTAGCTAACTATACATGCAGAAAGTCATTATGAGATATATTGCCGATTATTTTGTGTTCTATTCTTTGGCATTTTAAAATGTCAGTATGGTAGGAATGCAGGCTGTGCCAATGCTTTCTGCTGTATGCGGGATTAAACAGAAGATTTGGATCTTCATAGTTGTTTTACTGTATTTTACAGAACCTAGCTATCCAAATAACCTTAGGATTAGAGTTTGCCTGTCAAATAATAGATTACATGCCTTACTTGTCAGTATACAGAATGTACGACATACACAATGTACGACAAAATGCCCTCTAAAATGTTTTCCTTTTGCCTTTCACAATTTCAGTTAATTCTGAAATATTTTGAAAACAGCAGTCAGGGAGGTTCTCTGTATGTTTCCAGTATAGTACAATAGAAAAAAAGTAATAATTTGGCTGCTAATGAGGATTTACATAATCCAATTCCTTAAGACACTTCATAAACTCAGTGTTACTTCATTTCATTCAACATGTGTTAATGTTAATTGGATTATGATGCACAGTATCAATATATTACAACATAGCAATTCTTAGATGTGGTGGCTGCAATCTTTTTTTTTAGACTTTTTTCCTTTATTTTTACCTGGTAAGTCTGTTATTTTTCATTGTCCTTTAACAGACCAAGCTGTCCATAAAAAGTGGCAGTTAGAGGGTTGATGGGGACAAACCACTTATAGTGGAACCAAAGTCTACATTTAAAACAATGGGAGCAGGCAGGCTTTTTAAAGTGGTTTTAATGGCTTAGGTTTTTTTTTAGTTTATTGCATTCGCTGTATAAAGGTAAAAAACCTCTGTGCACAGGATCCCTCCAGTCCCCACCCCCCTTATACTTACCTGAGCCGAGTCTCGATCCAGCGCCCTGCTCAAGAGCATCGGCTCTCTCCACTCTCCCTCCTCACAGGGCAGATTGGCTCTGGCTGATGTTAATGAAATCCTGTGGTGAGGGAGTGGAGGGTGCCGTTCAGTTTACATTCCAGAATGTTGACCATGTACTGGGATGATTGAACTGTTGTAAATGAGTTACATCATCTTGCACAAGCCAATCAAGATGGCTGAAGACTTGCCCCTGGAGAAGCTAGGTAGAAGGTGCCAACGCTGCTGAGGGACCTGGCAAGCATTGGATCGATGGAGCAGAAGTAAGTATTGCAAATTTTATTTCTGCTTTAACTCTAACAGGGAGGCATACAATTAGAGATGTGCGAATCGAACCAGGCGAAGTGGAATTCGATTCGAATTTCAGGAAAAATTCGATTTGCGTCGAATCCGAATATTAGCCTACTTCGGGTGCGCGAATCGGATTTTTCCCGATCAGCCGGCAAAAGTGTCCCTGCAGAGAGCTCCGCTATTTCTGACAGTTCTCTGACAGTTCCTTCACATGTACAGCGGTTGAAACATTGTATCTATTTGTTTCCATTTAGGATACAGATGTTTTTATTCGGAAACAGATACAATGTTTCAACCGCTGTAAATGTGAAAGTCAGAGAACTGTCAGAAATAGAGGAGCTCTGCAGATACACTTAGCGGAGCTCTGCAGATACACTTTTTGCCGGTTTGGAATTCTTCTTATTTTCATCCTACTTCTTCTTCTTCTTCTTCTTCTTCATCCTCATCCTCAGAAGAAGAAGAGGATGAGGATGAGGATGAAGAAGAAGAAGAAGAAGAAGTAGGATGAAAATAAGAAGAATTCCAAGCCGGCAAAAAGTGTATCTGCAGAGCTCCTCTAAGTGTATCTGCAGAATAGAGGAGCTCTGCAGATACACTTTTTGCCAGCTTGGAATTCTTCTTATTTTCATCCTACTTCTTCTTCTTCTTCATCCTCATCCTCAGAAGAAGAAGAAGAGGATGAGGATGAAGAAGAAGAAGTAGGATGAAAATAAGAATAATTCCAAGCCGGCAAAAAGTGTATCTGCAGAGCTCCTCTAAGTGTATCTGCAGAATAGAGGAGCTCTGCAGATACACTTTTTGCCGGCTTGGAATTCTTCTTATTTTCATCCTACTTCTTCTTCTTCTTCTTCTTCCTCTTCATCCTCATCCTCTTCTTCTTCTTCTGAGGATGAGGATGAAGAAGAAGAAGAAGAAGAAGTAGGATGAAAATAAGAAGAATTCCAAGCCGGCAAAAAGTGTATCTGCAGAGTTCCTCTAAGTGTATCTGCAGAATAGAGGAGCTCTGCAGATACACTTTTTGCCGGCTTGGAATTCTTCTTATTTTCATCCTACTTCTTCTTCTTCATCCTCATCCTCAGAAGAAGAAGAAGAGGATGAGGATGAAGAGGAAGAAGAAGAAGAAGAAGAAGTAGGATGAAAATAAGAAGAATTCCAAGCCGGCAAAAAGTGTATCTGCAGAGCTCCTCTATTCTGCAGATACACTTAGAGGAGCTCTGCAGATACACTTTTTGCCGGCTTGGAATTCTTCTTATTTTCATCCTACTTCTTCTTCTTCATCCTCATCCTCATCCTCTTCTTCTTCTTCTGAGGATGAGGATGAAGAAGAAGAAGAAGTAGGATGAAAATAAGAAGAATTCCAAGCCGGCAAAAAGTGTATCTGCAGAGATCCTCTATTCTGCAGATACACTTAGAGGAGCTCTGCAGATACACTTTTTGCCGGCTTGGAATTCTTCTTATTTTCATCCTACTTCTTCTTCTTCTTCATCCTCATCCTCAGAAGAAGAAGAAGAGGATGAGGATGAGGATGAAGAAGAAGAAGTAGGATGAAAATAAGAAGAATTCCAAGCCGGCAAAAAGTGTATCTGCAGAGCTCCTCTAAGTGTATCTGCAGAATAGAGGAGCTCTGCAGATACACTTTTTGCCGGCTTGGAATTCTTCTTATTTTCATCCTACTTCTTCTTCTTCTTCTTCTTCCTCTTCATCCTCATCCTCTTCTTCTTCTTCTGAGGATGAGGATGAAGAAGAAGAAGTAGGATGAAAATAAGAAGAATTCCAAGCCGGCAAAAAGTGTATCTGCAGAGCTCCTCTAAGTGTATCTGCAGAATAGAGGAGCTCTGCAGATACACTTTTTGCCGGCTTGGAATTCTTCTTATTTTCATCCTACTTCTTCTTCTTCTTCTTCTTCTTCCTCTTCATCCTCATCCTCATCCTCTTCTTCTTCTTCTGAGGATGAGGATGAAGAAGAAGAAGAAGAAGAAGAAGTAGGATGAAAATAAGAAGAATTCCAAGCTGGCAAAAAGTGTAACTGCAGAGCTCCTCTAAGTGTATCTGCAGAATAGAGGAGCTCTGCAGATACACTTTTTGCCGGCTTGGAATTCTTCTTATTTTCATCCTACTTCTTCTTCTTCTTCCTCTTCATCCTCATCCTCTTCTTCTTCTTCTGAGGATGAAGAAGAAGAAGAAGAAGTAGGATGAAAATAAGAAGAATTCCAAGCCGGCAAAAAGTGTATCTGCAGAGCTCCTCTATTCTGCAGATACACTTAGAGGAGCTCTGCAGATACACTTTTTGCCGGATTGGAATTCTTCTTATTTTCATCCTACTTCTTCTTCTTCATCCTCATCCTCAGAAGAAGAAGAAGAGGATGAGGATGAGGATGAAGAAGAAGAGGAAGAAGAAGAAGTAGGATGAAAATAAGAAGAATTCCAAGCCGGCAAAAAGTGTATCTGCAGAGCTCCGCTAAGTGTATCTGCAGAGCTCCGCTATTTCTGACAGTTCTGTGACATTCCCTCCATACAGCGGTTGAAACATTGTATCTATTTGTTTCCATTTATGTTTCCATAAATGGAAACAAATAGATACAATGTTTCAACCGCTGTATGGAGGGAATGTCACAGAACTGTCAGAAATAGGCTATTTCTGACAGTTCTGTGACATTCCCTCCATACAGCGGTTGAAACATTGTATCTATTTGTTTCCATAAATGGAAACAAATAGATACAATGTTTCAACCGCTGTATGGAGGGAATGTCACAGAACTGTCAGAAATAGCGGAGCTCTGCAGATACACTTAGCGGAGCTCTGCAGATAGATACAGCGGTTGAAACATAGGCTATGTTTCAACCGCTGTATGGAGTGAATGTCAGAGAACTGTCAGAAATAGCCTATAGCTGAAGTAGGCTAATATTCGGATTCGACGCGAATCGAATTTTTCCTGACATTCCCTCCATACAGCGGTTGAAACATTGTATCTATTTGTTTCCATTTATGGAAACAAATAGATACAATGTTTCAACCGCTGTATGGAGGGAATGTCACAGAACTGTCAGAAATAGGCTATTTCTGACAGTTCTGTGACATTCCCTCCATACAGCGGTTGAAACATTGTATCTATTTGTTTCCTTCTCCTTCTTCTCATCCTTCTCCTTCTCCTTCTTCTCATCCTTCTCCTTCTCCTTCTTCTCATCCTTCTTCTCATCCTTCTCCTTCTTCTCATCCTTCTCCTTCTTCTCATCCTTCTCCTTCTCCTTCTTCTCATCCTTCTCCTTCTTCTCATCCTTCTCCTTCTCCTTCTTCTCATCCTTCTCCTTCTCCTTCTTCTCATCCTTCTCCTTCTCCTTCTTCTCATCCTTCTCCTTCTTCTCATCCTTCTCCTTCTCCTTCTTCTCATCCTTCTCCATCTTCTCATCCTTCTCCTTCTCCTTCTTCTCATCCTTCTCCTTCTTCTCATCCTTCTTCTCATCCTTCTCCTTCTTCTCATCCTTCTTCTCATCCTTCTCCTTCTTCTCATCCTTCTCCTTCTTCTCATCCTTCTTCTTCTTCTCATCCTTCTTCTTCTCATCCTTCTCCTTCTTCTCATCCTTCTTCTCATCCTTCTCCTTCTTCTCATCCTTCTTCTCATTCTTCTTCTCATCCTTCTCCTTCTTCTCATCCTTCTCCTTCTTCTCATCCTTCTCCTTCTTCTCATCCTTCTCCTTCTTCTCATCCTTCTCCTTCTCCTTCTTCTCATCCTTCTCCTTCTCCTTCTTCTCATTCTTCTCCTTCTCCTTCTTCTCATCCTTCTCCTTCTTCTCATCCTTCTCCTTCTCCTTCTTCTCATCCTTCTCCTTCTCCATCTTCTCATCCTTCTCCTTCTCCTTCTTCTCATCCTTCTCCTTCTCCTTCTTCTCATCCTTCTCCTTCTTCTCATCCTTCTCCTTCTCCTTCTTCTCATCCTTCTCCTTCTCCTTCTTCTCATCCTTCTCCTTCTTCTCATCCTTCTCCTTCTCCTTCTCCTTGTCCTTCCTCATCTCCAAGGGCATTTAAATTAAAGGTACAGTGTTCTGCACTAATTTAAAGGCTCTCTGAAGCCTAGAAACCCTTTTAATAAGTTAAATTCGTAGCGAATTAATTCGCATCGAATCGAATTTCTTCCTCAAATTCGGCGAATCAGCCGAATCGAATTTTTGAATAATTCGCTCATCTCTACATACAATGATCAGCTTTTATTCATTAATGTAAAACCTTTATCCCAAAAGAAAAAAACTCTTGCTGTAACTGCTGAAAACATGTTAGGTGGAGTTCAGCTTCAATTTGTTAGTTTAATCCATCTAAATCTGCTAGTGTATCTAGCACACACACTGTTGCTCCTCCCTCCAAAATGGAAACACTAAGATAGGAAGTGTGTTATTGGCCAGATCACCAGGTGAACATAAAAAAAAAACAAGAAAACCAATGCAGCCACCATGTTTAAATTGGTTGTAAAGGCAGGACATTGTTTTACCTTAATGCCTATTGGTTATAATGCCTTCCGACCAACCTGAATACTTACCTGAGTGCTAGCTTGCATGAGAGCAGTGGGATCCATTGGCTCCTGCTGCTATCAGTCATATCCTGTGAGGACAGAGTGGGGGCAGGCCTGAGATACGCTGTGTGTGTGTCCATATATGCATACAGTCCAGCTAAGGAGTGAGCCCACAAGTGTGACCCCACAGGAAAATGCTTTCTATGATGGTGTACCTGTGCGCTCGTTCCTTAGCTGGGCTGTGTGCCCCCTTTGGGGGCCCATTGGTTATATTGCCTTCCCATCTCCATAAATACTTACCTGAGTCCTAGCTTGATCTAGTGCTGTGCCCAAGTTCAGCAGCATTGCTCTCTCTTGACAGGTCCTGACAGGACTCAGTGAGAGCAGTGGGAGCCATTGGCTCCCGCTGCTATCAATCATATCCTGTGAGCAGACAGCAGGAGGCAGGACAGGGCCAAGTCATGCTATGTGTGTATCAGTAGATGCATTCAGGCCAGCTAAGGAGTGATCCCACAGGTGCGCCCCCATAGGAAGTCTCTTCCTATGGTGGCACACCGAGAAGAAGAGGAGGCAAGAGAGCTGTTGTGGGACCTGAGAAAAGGAGGTTCAGGGCCATTCTGTACAATACCACTGAACAGAGCAGGTAAGTATAACATGTTTATTATTTAGAAAAAAAAAAATAAAACTGTACAATCATTTTAGGATTGCTAAACTGTAGTACATTACTTTTTTGTTTTTAGGTTCAATACAGCTTTAAAGAGAATTTGTCATGCGTGCTCTGTGGTCAAGTCATGTTAGATGTCTGGTGCCCCGGTTCATATACATACTGTATATAGGAAACTATAATATGTGCAAGAATAATCTATCAGTGGTTATCTTATTTCCAGAGCAACACAAAACCTTTATGGATAAAAAGACCTCATGCACAGGGTCATCAAAATATATTCATTCCAATGTATTTAGAGCTAATTTCTGAATCTGGAAGAATGTAATGATTTGCAATAACTGAATTCACACCTACTGTAGACACGAAGTCTAGCTGTGCTCAAACAAACAAGAATTTCCAGGACATATTAGCTTTGTTTTCTGCAGCTAAACACATGCAAACATAAGTACATCTAGACAAGGGGTAGGCAACCTTTTGAGCACAGTGTGCCGAAAAATGTTTTGAAAAAAATTTAGAGTGCCAGTTACTTACATTAAAAAAAATGTCAACTTCACACTTTCAATTATGAAAAGGAATCTTGCGATAGTAAGTGCTGTAAATGACTTGAATAAAAATAAATGTCCCAAAATAGTGAAAAAAAATGTTTTTAAATTTGTGTTTCTTGTTACTACCATAACCTACCACCAGGAGGAACACAAAATAAATTCTCCAGCACCTGACGATTGCAGCGATATCAGATATGTTACATAGTGGTAAGAAATAAATATTTAGCTTTGCACCTTCACACTTCAGATCACCTCAATTCTTGCATCTTCACATCTCAGATTATCCCCAATTCCCGCACCTTCACAGCTCAGATCTCCCCAGTTCGTGCACCTTCAAATCTCAGATCACCCAAAATCCTGCACCTTCACACCTCATATCACTCCTATACTTCTCCAGAAATGGGCGAGGCCAGAAGTGGGAAACAGGAAGCATGTGTTGATGTGTTGGGTGTCCCAGCCTTCGCGTTCCAGCATAAATTTGGCCATGTGCCATGTCTGGCATGTGTGCTGGGGGTTGCCGACCCCTAATCTAGACACATGTAATGAATCTGGAAAATTTTACTTTTTTATACCTCCCAAATCAATTTTGCTGCAAACACAGGTGGCCTGTGCGTATGAGGTCTGCAGTTTTGACAAACACTAGAACTGGTTCTATGCATCATTTTATATATATATATATATATATATATATATATATATATATATACACACACACACACTATATTGCCAAAAGTATTGGGACACCCCTCCAAATCCTCTTTTATAGACTCCAAAGAGAGAGATATAACTTTACTCTTGCAAAAATCATTAGTAAAACCTCATCTGGAATATGCAGTCCAGCTTTGGCATCAATTCACAAAAAGAACATTGGAGAACTGGAGAAAGTGCAGAGAAGGGATACCAAACTGATAAGAGGAGCTCAGCTATGAGGAAAAATTGAAGGAATTGAATTTATTCTCTCTTGAGAAGAGGAGATTAAGGGGGGATATGATCAACATGTATAAATACACCAATGGTTCATATAGTGAACTTGGTGTAGAGTTATTCACCCTGAGGTCATCACAGAGGACAAGGGGAACTCTTTATGTCTGGAGGAAAAGAGATTTGATCTTCAAATACGGAAAGGTTTCTTCACAGTGAGAGCTGTGAAAATGTGGAATAGACTCCTGGTTCTGGCAAGCTCAGTAGATTTCTTTTAAAAAGGCCTGGATTCTTTCTTAGGTACACAGAATATAACTGGATACTAACATTTATAGATAAAGTTGATCCAGGGAACATTCTATTGCCTCTCGAGGGATCAGGAAGGATTTTTTTCCCCTGCAGGAACAAAATGGATCATGCTTTGTTGGGGTTTTTTTCCTTCCTCTGGATCTACTGTGGGTATAGGAGTATAAGCTTTTTTTTTATGGTTGAACTGGATGGAATTTTGTCTTTTTATTCAGCCAGACTAACTATGTAACTGTGTAAATCATTGGATTCAGGTGTTCCAATTATCCCCATGGTCACAGGTGTATAAAATCAAGCACCTAGGCAAGCAGACTGCTTCTACAAACATTTGTGAAAGAATGGGTCACTCTCAGGAGCTCAGTGAATTCAAGTGTGGTACCTTGACAGACTGCCACCTGTGCAATAAGTCCATCCATGAAATTTCCATGCTACTAAATATTCCATGGTCAACTGTTAGTAGTATATAACAAAGTGAAAGCAACTTGGAACTATAGCAACTTAGTCACGAAGTAGAAGGCCACGTAAAATGATGCGGGATCAGAGCATGCTGAAGTACACAGTACGCAGAAGTCGCCAACTGTCTGCAGAGTCAATAGCTAAAGACCTCCAAACTTCACGTGGCCTTCAGATTAGCACAACAACAGTGCATAAAGAGCTTCAAGGAATGGGTGTCCATGGCTGAGCAGCTGCATCCAACCCTTACATCACCAAGTGCAATGCAAAGCCTTGGATGCGGTGGCGTAAAGCACGCCGCTACTGGACTCTAGAGCAGTAGAGACATGTTTTCTGGAGTGACAAATAACGCTTCTCTGTCTGGCAATCTGTTGAACGTGTCTGAGTTTGGGGGTTGCCAGGAGAACGGTACTTGCCTGACTGCATTGTGCCAAGTGTAAAGTTTGCTGAAGGGGGGATTATGATGTGGAGGCTGTTTTCAGAGGTTGGTCTTGGCTCCTTAGTTCCAGTGAAGGGAACTCTTAAGGCAATAGCATACCAAGACATTTTGGACAATTTCATGCTCCCAACTTTGTGGGAACAGTTTGGGGATGGTCCCTTCCTCTTCCAACATGACTGCGCATCAGTGTGCAATGCAGGGTCCATAAAGACATGGATGGGCGAGTTTGGGGTGGAGGAACTTGACTGGCCTGCACAGAGTCCTGACCTCAACCCGATAGAACACCTTTGGGATGAATTAGAGTGGAGACTGCGAGCCAGGCCTTCTTGTCCGACATCAGTGCCTGACCTCACAAATGCGTTTCTGGAAGAATGGACAAACATTTCCATAGACACACTCCTAAACCTTTTGGACAGCCTTCCCAGAAAAGTTGAAACTGTTATAGCTGCAAAGGGTAGGCCAATTCAGTATTGAACTCTACGGACTAAGATTGGGATGTCATTAAAGTTCATGTAAAGGCAGGCATCCCAATACTTGTGGCAATATAATATATATATATATATATAATTTGGCTCCAAAAGAGGGACAGTTCCTTCAAATAAGTCACTTTTGGGAGCTATAATGTATATGGGAAAGCCAACTTTGGTCATAATATAGCAATTGCAATAATGTGCAATTGTAGATTACACACCTGGCTATCCCAGCACTTACCAACACACCTTGAGCATTTTGTGGGTTTAGTAACACTTTAAATAAAGCCACCGCATTTCTGTATTACTGAATGTTCAACTTTAAGATGGTTGCTGCATTTGTATACAAACTATTGTTCAAATGAACTCTGTCAATTCCACAGAAGAATAATGCAGCAACAGGAAGAAAAGCAAAAGTCATATAATAACATTGTGCTCAATTCACAAAGAGTCATTTTCTTCTTTAACCACTTGCTGTCCGGACACTTTTACCCCCTTCCTGTCCAGGGCAATTTTCAGCTTTCAGCGCTATCACACTTTGAATGACAATTGCGCGGTCATGCAACACTGTACCCATATGAATTTTTTACCATTTTTTTGAGGCAGATAAAGCTTTATTTTGGTGGTATTTATTCACCGCTGGGATTTTAATTTTTTTTACTATGTAAATGAAAAAGTCCAAAAATTCTGAAAAAAAGTGTTTTTTTTAATAAAATTTTGCAAATAAATAATATTTCATCATAAATCTTGGCCAAAATTTATTCCGTTATTTTTTTAGTAAAAAAAAAATCCAAATTAGTTTATAACCAAAAAATATAATTTTTAAACATTTTTTTTTACATTTTTATTTTATTATTTTTATATTATTATTTATTTTTATTTTTTTTTTTTTACATACTGTCACCCTAGCAATACAGTGTCACCATGGTGACACTGTACTACTTGTGGGGGGTAATGAAGATTTTTTTTCTTTTTCTTTTTAGACTGATTGCTTTTACACCCATATAGGGTGTAAAAGCAATCATTTCTCTTTCTCTCTGTCTGCATTCTTGCAGTCATTGAGAAATACTGAGTGAGCTGTGATTGGTCACAGCTTGTCACATGGTACAAGACTGTTGTGAATAGCCTTGTACCATGTGACCTCTGTTATCATTCACAGATTTCACACGTAGTAAGCAATGATGTCACAAGTGACATCTTGCTTACTACTTTGCATGTGATCACTGATTCGCCAATCAGTGATCACATGATCGGGACCTCGACCAGAGGTCCCGTCCGACGATCGGTGTTTCACTGTGTCCGGAGGACACAGCGGGCACCGGATCGCGGTGCTGCGCGCTCCCAGGGAGCGCGCACAGCTAGAAAAGACGGGTGCCGTTTAGGAACGGCAACCCGCCCCTGGACTGCCACCGCCCTGCCGTTTATAAACAGCAGGCGGACGGCAAGAGGTTAAGATCTTGATAAAATAGCTAATAGCATTTTTCTAATTTTTTTTTTGCAATTTACAAAAAAACGCTACTAAAATAAGGCATGAGTTATTTAATCAAAATGTAAAGTATTTATCTCATGAAACTGTTCTGTATTTCATCTCATGACATGATATCCAGTGGGAAGGATACAGTAGAAGCCCTAGAAGTTTTTATTGCTGCTTGTGCCCCATTAGGGAGATTCACTCTCTCTATTGTTACTGTTTCTCCTTCTCACTGAAAGTTAAAAGGAAATAAATTTCCACATTGTGGGCTGACATCAGAACACAATTATTGGGGAAATCTCCCCAATGGGACACAAATGGGAAAACCCCCCAGAAAACTGCCAGGAGTTTTAACTCTCCATTATCCTATCCAAAACGAAAAATAAAGTTTTGCCTTTAGTCACACTGTAAAGTAATTTTAGTTTTGATA
Source organism: Staurois parvus (assembly GCF_062004578.1). Classification (NCBI taxonomy): domain Eukaryota; kingdom Metazoa; phylum Chordata; class Amphibia; order Anura; family Ranidae; genus Staurois; species Staurois parvus. The sequence continues at coordinate 3,367,085 of NW_028317912.1, forward strand.
ATTGGCAAAGTCATTGCTATATCTCTGGACAGGTCTGTTTTGTCTTGTTAAAGAATAGCCATTGAAATTCTCTTATGTTCTTGAAAGTGACACTCTGGTGTAGCACCCTCCTAGTTAGCTAGGGGAGCTAGAGTCCTGATTGTTAGAGAGGAGGGCTGAGTAGCAGCCTGGGTGCAATAGTCAGGAGGTAAAACTGTGGCCAGGCAGGCCAGCCCCTCTGGGAATCTTCCTCTGCTTCAAAGCTTTAGAGAAAGTTCTAGAAGCACTGGGTGAATCTGAGGAGTGGCTGACTTGTACTCTTAAGGGATCTTGGCCAATCCCCAGCAAGAGGCTTGGCAAGGGGCCAGGACAACCCTTAAGAGTGATTGAGCCTGCTCAGTTGCAGGAGAGTTCGGGTGACAAACAGAGAGAAAGAT